>NC_041372.1:4877070-5477070 GCF_900634415.1 Cottoperca gobio | reverse complement strand
GTTTCTGCAACAATACATTTAGTCTAGTTCTGAGTCCAAGATATTTTACATCCCTGTTCTTTTCCACACACACACACACACACACACACACACACACACACACACACACACACACACACACACACACACACACACACACACACACACACACACACACACACAAAGGGATATTTTGAGGTGTCGGTAGCTAAACTAAACTGACTCTCATCCGGAAAGCGAATTAGAATCTTTAGCTGAAGACTGACCACAGTTAATTATTAATTATTTATTACTTCATACTTTATATTTATATGTTTTTTTCCCCTGCAATTATTAACTATCAACCTATGATTCATGCATTGCACCAGCTCTCCTTTTATTACCTGATTAATTTAATTTAATTATTTGTATTTCTTATTCTGTCCTATTGTATTTTACTATGTGTATATATATATATATATATATATATATATATATATATATATATATATATATATATCATTTTATTTTGTGTGAATAAACACTGTAGTTTATGTATTTATATATGTACGTAGTGCAGGGTCCAAGCTATTATATCTAATATGATAAGAAATTAGAGGTGCATGTTGTAAATATTGCAAATTATATACGTATTAACTGTATTGAGAGTTTTTTTTAATTCATTTGGTAATTTTTATTTTCATATTCATTACATGCAGTTTGCATTTTAAGTAATCCAAAAAATGATTAAGAGTGAACAAATAAAAAAGAGAAGAAACACATCCTGAAAGAAGTAAAAAATAAATGCAGCAACAGCCTTCACAAATGCTTAATAAGCTCAGATTTATGTTGCAATTGTCATGAGTCACCAGAACAGCATTGTTCACCTCTGCTGAAACAAACCACCACTGACATTATCTGTCCAGTGAAGGACATACAGAGAGACACAGATGTCAGAACATACAGTATGTGCCCCTGTGAGCCCTGTAGCCACTGACAAGCAACACCGCTACATGTAGCTTCTTGAACACTGAGTGACAGCAGCAGCACACTGACACAGGGGTGACACTGACACAACACTGGGTCAACATTCATGTGATACCATGACCTTTGACCCCTTCATTCTTCTCTTCGCACAGCTGTTCCATAAACCAAAACATATGATCAGAGAGAGAGAGTCTTATTGACAGCGTTCTTGTAGTGCCTTCGTGCTTTTGTGCGTAACTCCGTAACTGCTCAGAAATAAATACCTGAGGCATTCAAATCAGAGGGGAAAATATTTTTCTGAATATTCTGAATAATAATAATTTCTGATTCTGAAACATATGATTATTTGGAAACACAGCACATAATATATGTACAGCCTGTTATACAAGTAATAGAATTATTGTCATTGTTATTGTTATTTTTATTGTATTTATTATTTATACATGTATACATTATTTTATTCTTATTTATTTATTTAGGTATTTGCATTTTATTTATGTATTTATTTTTATTTTTTGAAGAGCGTGCTTCTTTTGTCTTTTTACATTATGTTTTTTTTGCTTCACAATAAAAACATTTGAAAGAGCAAAAATATATGTTTAGACTATAAGCAGATTCAAACCCTCATAATTCATACTCACTATTCTTTTATTTATGCATACTTACCACTATATATACTGCTCTTACAGAGCAGGTGAGGTCACAGCTCGTGTCGGACCACAGTTACACAGGTTGAAGCAAACACTTAAACAGGGTGCTAACTATTTGTTACAGATTCAACGTCCTGTTGCTGCCCTGTGCTTCCCAACACCCCACTCACCCTTCACCTCTTGTAAAAACATTTGACCTCTTATCTCTTTACCTCCACATTTTACAAGTAATTTAACATGTTATTTGTTTGACACTTGTGTATTTAAAATTAGATCAAATCAGCATATTTCTAATACAGAAACTTAATTTTGAAGTATCTTGGCAGGATCAGTAACAACTAGTGGACACAAAGAGAACTTGAATATTCATTGAGATTCAAAATTAATCATTTTGTTTTAAGAATAAAAATCAGAAGTTCTCTGTAATTAAAGTCACAAATTACAAGAAAAAAAAAGAAAGAAAATTGTGTTTTATTTGCGAAGTAACCACATTGCTTTACTTTGCAAGGTGCAATCTACCCTATTAAACCACAAATTAACACACCACACATTTACCACTTTAATCTCAGAGAATATCCAAGGATATTTTTACTTTTAAATTTACGACTTTAATACCCTGTCTTAGTAACAAGTAAATAACTGCTTTATTTCATTATCTTTAGTTTTTGATTGTTTGTTGGTCAAACAAAAGTGATTATTACTTGTTTTCTTTGTAAATTATTTTAATTGTTTTTCGCTGCATTATGTGTGCATTATTTTCCTTTGCTTAGTTGTTGGATTTGCTCAGTTATCCATTAGTTTGCTCACGTGGTAAAATATACAGGATGATATTAAGTATACTAACAGTAAATCATTAGAGATAGAGAGATTGGCACTTCAGTACATGTCTACAGTCCATGTATGTAGTATATATGTCGACATTACTTATGATGTTGATTATATCCATTGACTTTCCTCTTTGTTTCAGGTCTGCCACGCCCCTCTCTAAGTGCCTGATCACCTACACCTGAACATGACTCGATCCTCAGTGGAGCTGCATCAACCCTCAGAACCTGTGTTCGGGGCTGGTGCTGCTGTTGAACTTCTGTGTGTCTTGATAGTACTTTGAAACAGCTCTGTTAACGTTTAACTTTAAGGAAGCCCTGTAAGGGTTATCTGCCATTTATTTAGCTTCTCCTTTCTCTCTTGTTTTGTGGTTAGTAAGGGAGTTTAGTAGTGCCATTCTGTTTGATTCTCAAGTTTTTTATTTTTCCAGTTGCTGTGTTTATTATTTTATGCCTTGGAGATCCTGATGCCTTTTTTTTTAGCTGCAACTATCAAATCTATCACGCTCAGTAGGTCGGTCATTTCACAAAAATTTCCCCACCCTATGGCAGCCACAGTTTTCGCCCTAGCAGGCTGAAATTTGGTGTGTGTGTGTGTGTGTGTGTGTGTGTGTGTGTGTGTGTGTGTGTGCGTCTGTGTGTGTGTGTGTGTGTGTGTGTATGTGTGTGTGCGTGTGTCTGTGGATACATAAGTTTAGGTGGTCGCAGTTGGTTTCTCTGTTAATAGCTCTTCAATAATTACATGTTAATTATTGCACTTAAACTGCTTGAGCAGCCTTTTCTTGTTGTGTTGGGCTCGATTTTTTTTCAAAGGTTATGTAAACTAAACCTTCGCTGCCCTAGATATTAAGTTAAGGTCATAACAAATGTGCTAAACCTCCGGCACCAGAGAGGGGAAGGCGTCAGTGAAGGAGCAGGACAAGTTATCATAGCCACAGAGAGACAGTGACAACAGATGGACTGCTGGACAATAAAAATGAGCGACCAAGAGCTCCTGTAGGAATGGTGTTGTGTGTGTCTGTGTGGCCACAGCTCAGGGCTGAGCTACGTTGTGCTGGAACTTGCTGCATGCCATTCACATTCCACGGCTTGACACTGCTGATACATGGAGCCCCTCTCACAATGACACAAACGCACCCTTACACAAGCACATGTATAGTGTTGTAATGTACGTTTTGATAATATTGAGTAATAGATTTATAGATGAGCTATGTACAGCTGAAACAAAGACGACACACGCAGGGATTCCAACTAAATATACTCAAGTTGAGATGCAAATAAGCATCATCAAACAGAACGATGTTGCCTGACCACCATCTCCTCCACATCAAAATGACAAAATCCTTCCCTGCCCCAATCACTCATCACCGGTTTCCCCTTCCACTCGTCTATCCCTATCTATTCCTCACAATCCCTCCACCTCCTTTCTAAGGGATTAACCCCTAATGTCCAACCTAAACAGAGGCTTAGAGGCTGGCGACTGTGGACGTGGGTGTGGGGCTTAGCTGGGAATGAATATGATGCCCTTGGAACGGGATGAGAGATGTCCAGCAAAGGGCCTGGTTCAGAGGACTGGAGCTGTTTATGATGCCATGGCTGGGTGGCAATGCTGAGGCCTAGTGACAGATTAGCCAGAGTAAAGATATTGGTATACACTCTACATACTGTATACTATACACTCTACATACTGTATACTATATAGTATAGTCACTCATAGTCACTTAGCAGGCGATCTCTAAAAATGGCAGTACAGAAACACAGCAACAAGAGCAAATTGCACGAAAAATAGCCTCAAAAAAAGAAAAAGAAAACCCCCTGTATTGCCGTCTAAATTATTATGATGCAGCGAGCAGGGCTGCAAGGCTGCAAGGCTGTACTTAGGTACATCTGCACTTTGAGCTAAATGCTAATGTCTATATGCTTTTAACAAAAGTTCCAAATACACTGTTCATTGAATAAGTTTCCCTCAAATATCCTGTCATAGACTATATAAGAAGTGGACGTAGTCATCGTGACGTCACCCATTGGTTTGTGGACTACGGTTTTGAAGCCTTGAGTTGTCGCCGTCTTGGTTTTTGTCTGTTGCCATTTTTTTTTTTTCGGTCGCCATCTTGGTTTTTTGCAACCAAGAAGTGACAAGAGTGAAGCTATGTTGAACAAAACACTGTGAAAGGATGAAGAGCACCCAAACCGGACAACAACGTGTGTGAGCGACCTATCAATCACAACCTAAAGCGTACCCTCGTTTACTCTAAAGGAGCCCATCGTTTACAAAGTTAACTTCATGCTTTTCAGAGACCATAAACTCATTTTTACAATGTTTACTGAAGTAATAAATCAAGTGGGAAGTATCATTTTCTCATAGACTTCCGTACAGTTAGACTTGTTTTGTAACGAAACGAGTCACCCCCTGCTGGATATTAAGAAGTTTAAGGCACTTCCAGATTGGCTTCGTTTACCAGAACTGGAGATTGCCGCTTGCACTAAAGCACAGAAATTATGGTATAACAAAACATATACTAACATTAATAATTATAAATTACTCCCATTTAGTTTTAAGAAGCTGAATCATTAATCCTTCTAATTCATTCGTCAGAGTACCTTTGATGTGGCTCTATTAAATATGGTGATAAATATGTACGGTACTGTTACTGTCTTTACAGATTCTCTGAGCTGCTGTGGTGATGGCTGTGATCCTGCCAAGTCTAGCACGCTGTGTACTTTACTGTAATAGCTAGCCTGGCATCCGATCCAACATTTACACTTTGGCACTTTCAAAAAAAGAAGATTCATGCTGGCACTTGACTTTATTAACATTAATAGAAATGGCTTTCTGCGAGTGTAATGTCAGGATCAGCACATCTTAGCCTAGAAAGAGGCTGAATCAGGATTAATGACTCTGCTGGGGATTACTTGAGGTCTATGGTGTTTAACAATCTTGTCAGGTAAGAAAGGGACTGTAAGCTTTAGGGATTTATCTTTCTCAATAACGCAACACAAGAGCTTGGTTTATCTTCTAATTAATTAACTTTAGTCATTTTAGCTGAACGTCACAATCCCCCTGAGTTGATTGCAGGTTATTCAGATCACCTGTTGGCTCCTAATTAAGAATTGAGAGCAGCTTGGTGCGTTTCCTCCTCTTGGCCAATCAGAGTGTGACAACGCCCTTTCTGAAGAGAGGAAGAGAACTGTGCACACTTCTGTCTGATCCTTTGCACACCTCATTTCAGCACATATTGTCAGACAATTGCCAGCATATTAGCCCTTTTGAGACATTTATTTGCTGAATGTAACAAGTCCCCTGAGTTGATTGAAGGGTTATTCAGTGGGGACTGGCTCCTAACGAAGAATTGTGAGCAGCTTGGCTTCCTTGACTTAATGCACACCTCATTATTATTTGCTTTATGTGGTTGGAAACTAGCTCTCATGCTGCGTCCCGATCAAATCTATGGAATCCGAACCGCCACACTTATAATAATAATATGTTTTTTAAAATATCCCCATTGTCGAGTTCTCCTTGCCGGTCATATTGTACCCCATAATATTAACGATATGTAGGTTAAAAAGTACCTAGAGTATAAATTCTTATTGATTTCATATCTTGTTCACTTGCACTAAATGAATCCGTACACCATTATTACACTGTAAATCAGTGGTTCTCAACCTTCTTTGGGCCAGCGCCCCCCTATCCATTATCCAGGTCCCTTACCACCCCGCCATCAAATAAAATGTAGGCTTCCTGTTTGTCTCCCCTGAATTTTAATATTGATTATTATTCTGTTTGTATTATTCTAATTCTTCTTCTTAGTATTTATAATTTATATTATATATTGATTATAATAATTTAGTATTTCAATTCTTATATTTTTCTTATTATTAGGCTGCTATATTATGTTATTATAAAAACTCAAATTCTCTGAAATTGAAATTACATAATAACATTTTAAAATAATAATAAATATTATATTATTAAACAAATGTTTTGTTGTTTTTACCTTCAATTGCCCTGATACACCATGTACCCAGGGAGCAAACAAAGACATTTTAAACAGTGTTAAACAAATGCAACGGTTTTTAGATTCAAACTTTAATCAGTGTCATAGACTGCAGCCAATCAGGGTCAGACATTCAAACTGTGACCGGTGTTAAACACAGCATCCTCAGAAATGTGAAACAATTTACACTCTTAAGTGATCTAACAATAAACGAGCACAAAGGAACAAGTCTGAGGCGGTACCCGCCCCCCAACGGAACCCCGTGTTTTATTTTATATAAATATATAGCGCCAAATCACAACTCACTTTTCACATTAAACGTGTTCTTTTATTAAATTAACTAAACGCTTATGTTATTTATCTAATTTATGTGCACGTTTCCGTGTTTACTGCGTTGCTTTGCGCATTCACATTCTCTCCCTTTCGCGAACACCTCCAGTCAGAGAGGGAGCGGAAGAAAGGAAAGGAGAGAAGTGCAAATAAGTCAAAAATCCAGCGACGTCGACTCCAACGTTCAGAAACTCAGATGAAAATATCCGTGTTTTTTAAAGGCACACAGCCTGAATCAGCATCAGTGATGCAGATGTTAGCTCTGCTGATGTTAGCTCTGCTGGTGTTAGCTCTGCTGGTGTTAGCTCTGCTGGTGTTAGCTCTGCTACTACGAACAGCCAGAGTGCAGCTCGTCTGCTGCTGGTCCAAGTCCCGACCAGAGGGGTAGTCTTTTAACATTAATCCAGATTAGTTTTATTCATGGTGTATCCTTGGAATAACATTAATGCTTTCGAGCAGTGGCGGCTGAGGGGGGCGGCGCTTGTTTTTGTTTTTCAAGTAGCACTTTATCGCTCTGCAAAATAAAAATAAAAGTCTGAAAACACACAATGTTAACTTTATCCAAATGCACTCGTCCTTTCAGCTCGTGCAGTTTGGCATGTTTCGTGCTGTAATGCAGCTCGAGAGCGCGTCTGCACAAACTAGGCTCACTGGCCTTTTACTTCCACGAATGAATAATTGTTCGTCCATTTTTCCTGGAGCATTCCGGCTCCACCTTTCTCTTTTTTACAGTCGCCATGCCGCGTTCACTGATGTCAATGACAGTTTAATATTGAAGTTCTTTGATTGGATTTATGTATTTTTGAGTAGATTTATTGCGTGTGTTTATGAATTACCTCGCGGAACGTACACACAAACGCCCCCCAAAGACACGCCCCTCTTTCTAAAATATTGATTCCAGCTGCCACCCCCGTTGAGAACCCCTGCTGTAAACCATGAAGAATTACGCTTCCTGAGCCATAATCTAAAGCATTACTGTAATGGTTGATGTTCGAAACATACACTTATTTTTGAGTTTTGGAAAACAAATCTGAAAAGCTAAATCAGTAATAAAAAAATAAATAAATCAGTAAGTAAAGTAAAAACAAACAATCATCATGTGCTCCATGACAACTAAAGTTTATTTAATTGATTTATGATGTAAAAAGAGTACAAAGAGTGTTTCATCTGTTGAAGCCTTTTTTACATTCTTTCATAAGTATGCTGTGAGGCAGTTAGATTTTTTGGTATCTTCGAAAACAATAACTTCTCCAGTTACTGAGTTATTGGAAAACACCTTACTGATTGATCCAGTTCCCATCTTTTCCAGTGTACTTCATTCATTATTCATTAAGAATAAATGACATGATGTAAATGTTTCCTCACCTGCCTCTCCATGGTATGACGAGATCAGGGTTGATCTTGCGATAGAAGTACTCTCCTCCAGGCTGCCTACCATTGAAGCTTTGGATGGGCGAGTCATCACTAGACTCTTCCTTCAACAGTGGTTCCTCTGGGTTTGGCCTCCTCATACCGATGTACTTAGGCAGGAAGTGAATGAAAACCTATGAATCAGAGGTAAGAAATCAGGGATTCTCTACGGTATTGAAATAGTCTAGATGGTTGCTCAGTGAATTTGTTAGCCGAGTCTCACCTTTCGAACCCAGTTTGGCATGATGTGTGTGCTGGGTGTTCGGTGGTGCAGATTGAGGACAACAACACTTAAGATGACAGAGAAAGTGACCAGAATCATGGTGAACATGACGTAGTTGACAATAATTGGGATGCCGAGGGAAGTCTCAGGGACTTTGTCAGCTAGCAAAAGCATGAAGACAGTCAGAGTGATGAGGACGGAAATGGAGAGAGTCATCTTCTCTCCTGCAGACAACACGGAGAATACAATTTAACAGCAAAGCAGCAAATAACTCTGCTGGCTTCTGCTTCATGTTGACAAGGACACACTTTTCAAAATGTCCTTTTGTTATGGACAAACATGCAACTGATGAATTCATTTAAAAAATGCAAAAGGCATGTTTGCAAGTGTTTATTGGTCCGTTGTAGGTTAAGTAGAAAGTTGCCTAATTTTAAACTGTGTCACAGATGATCTCAATCGAGTTCAAGTAAAAAAACCAAAACGTTTTTATTACTTGTTTGCCATCAATCGTGTTGCTTTCCATCAAATCGGTATTTTCCGGACAAAGATTGACAAAGTAGGCTCCTCGCCAAGGTCACTTTCTTTCAATCTATAATATATCAATGACTTCCTTCAAAGGTTGCCCTGCCTCATGAAGTAGTCTGTATTAGACACATGCTTCCTGTCACGACAGTAGACACTGCATCAAGGCGTAGTCTCCCTTCCTACATCCCGTCGTGGCAGTGATGTGTAGTCAGTGTCAAAACATATCAGATGTACTGACCTGCTCCAGGAGGCAAGTAGAAGACAAATATAGCCAACACGCTGGTGAAAATGCAGGGCATGATGATGTTGACGACGTAGAAAAGAGGCTTCCTCTCTATGATGAGGTAGAAAGTGATGTCCTCATATAGCTCTTCCTTAATGTTCTTTCTGGAGGGTTTGTGACAGATGGCCCATTCTCCGTTTTCTGTAGAGAAAGAGACGTACAAGGTGGAAATAATATGTTTGCTTATACATTTTTTAAATCTTTAAGATGTTCATTGATATGGTGAAAAAGATTTTAAAAAACAGGATTATAGGTTCAGAATGAGGTCAATGTAGGCACCAACCAGTGAAAGCGTTCTCGTCTATAACAATCTCCTTAATCTCTTTGCTTTCATCATCCAGGAAGTACTGCAGTTCCACCTCAGAGGCGTCATAGGTGTACGAGCGGAAAACCATGCTGCAGTTCTGCCAGTCGAACGGGAAGTACGACACCTGTGGGAGTGGATAATATGAACTGCTACATCACTTTTTTAAAGGGAATTTTCACATATGGAATTATGGATTAAGGTCCATGAAAACAAGTAAAACCTTAGGGTATCACATATTAAACCGAGCCATACATTCCTAGTTTGCCATGTGGTACCTCTATAGAGCAGGAGCTGCGGTAGATGGCCGGGGGAAGCCAGTTGACTGTCCCGTCACTGTAAACCAAGACGTTGACGTACAGCGCCACGTCAAACTGACCATCGTTACTGTACGGAGGAAATAGACAAATGTGGTGCTCATACTTCAGACATGTTAGCATACCACGATATTTCAATTCAATTTACATCTTGTAAATACATTTCCATTCGGTACACTGCAGATAACATCGACACCCTTACGTGTTTCATAAAACTCACAGACGTATCATTATCTTGCCCCTCCAAATCATCATTCAATAGAACACTGTGCCAAAGTAATCCCTCCAGGGTAAATCTATTACTGTATGCCAGCCAAATAAAAAAAAGAAGTTTGACCTTATTAAAAATACATAAAATATGTGTTAACAATGCTAGAGGCTCTGTGAAGCTGTACGAAGGCCCAATGGTGCTTTGAGCTAAATTCTAACGTCACCATGCTAACACGCTCACAATGACAATGTAAACATGCAAATGTTATTATCATTAGTCAATGTCATTAGTTGAATTAT
This sequence comes from Cottoperca gobio, assembly GCF_900634415.1. Lineage (NCBI taxonomy): Eukaryota > Metazoa > Chordata > Actinopteri > Perciformes > Bovichtidae > Cottoperca > Cottoperca gobio. Next base: position 5,466,754 of record NC_041372.1, on the reverse strand, counting down.
ATAACACATTTAATGGCAGTCCACAATGAGTTGCTGAGATATTTCACTTAAATCATAAATGCTAACCTCATGGTGGCACTAGAAGTGAGTAGGTTTCCTCCTGTAGGACCATAACGTGACTGTACAAAATGTCATGGTAATCCATCAAATAGGTTAACAAATGGTGGACTGACCGACTGTCAGACGGACATTGCCTTCTCTAGAGCCTCGCCGCTAGTGCTAGTTTGCATCGTTGGTAAATCCTCTGTTAGTTACTGTGTGATGATGATATTGAGGACTGCAGATAGAACACTCACTTGTTAATGAGGTAGATGTCAGGCCGCCACACCTTGTTGGGAGGAATCCTCAAAACTGTAATGTCCTCATATTCCTCTGGGGTCCATGACAACCTGTAGTCTGTCCATGCCTTGGAAGGAAGGAAGAAATGCAGCAAGGAAGGGAGGGAGACAAGAGCAAGGAGAAAGAAAAAAAGTGAATAACAGGAAAAGTGGAGCAGACAAGAGATGTATCTGTTATCCACATCCCCTCCTGTCTTTGATAAATCATTTCAATCCCACTGACCCAAACACACACTCACACACTGTCACAAACACTTAAGCAGTCCTAAATTCCAAAGGGCGAGGGACAGAAATGAAAGAGCGAGTCAGAGAATAAGAGGGATAAAGCAAGAAATAATGTTTGGTTATAAGAAGTGACAAGTCCATTTAAGGGGCAGATCAGCGGAGAGAAAGGTGACAAGACTCGGAGCAGCAGAGCTCGGCTCAGTGATGAGGTCGAATGTTTTCATCCTTGTACCATATTCATGAACACGTTGGTAGTCATTTCTTCGTTCTTCTCGTTCTGTAGTGGGAGACAGAGAATGAGGGACGAAGAGATACATTAGTGATGTCGCCATATCTTGTTGTGTATGACAGCGCTGTTACTTTTAATCCTGCTCTACGGAAACTAATTGCACCCAGTAGTTTGTGTATATATGGGACTCAAATAATTCATAAGTGCGTGTGTGTGTGTGTGTGTGTGTGTGTGTGTGTGTGTGTGTGTGTGTACATGTGTGCGTGTGTGGCCCCGACAATTGGCAAAAAAAAAAAATACAGGCCTCATGAGGGGGAAAAACAAGTGTGTGTGTGTGGTGTGTGTGTGTGTGTGTGTGTGTGTGTGTGTGTGTGTGTGTGTGTGTGTGTTTACCAAGCTGACAAGCTGAGAGAGGGTCATTCCCACTCGAACCATCACCTTATCCTCCCAGTAACGAGCTGGTCTGACTTTCAGGTCGTAGTTCTCAAACAGTTTCTGATGAAGCCTCCGTTCTGTTTCTGAGGCTCCTGGATGAAAAAGATGGATGCAAAAAGACAGAAAATAATAAAGGGGGAAGTGAGAACTAATGAACCAAGACCAACTATCCCTTGAAAATGGTAGTTGAAATGGTAGTCATAAATAAATTATAAGACGAGATGACAAGATGATGAATAATTACTTAATCTAACCAAAAAAAGCAGATGAAATATACAGAAACCACATGACTTCATGCAGAATGAATTGTTGTAAAAATCAATTCCTCCCATGTTATAAACATGATACATTCACATGCTTTCTTTGCACAATACAAAGGAAGCATGATATATGATACAGCTATATCCAGAACTTGCCACAGTGCCAACTAGGACGAGAAGAAGGTCACATATTGAACTTATTTGCACTGGTTGCTTGTCAGTTTTCAAATCCATGTTGACTTTATTTTTTATTCATCATTTTACTTCCCACATATTTACAATGTTACTTTCAGTGTGCAAAAGTCTCATATTCTTTTTCTGTTTATCCTATTATTGTTTTCAAATACAGTTTGATGACACAAAACGTAGAGCCAAATTAGATGAAGTACATTATAACCAAAGCACATGACGCCCCCAGACCACAGTATGCTTGTTCTCCGTGGATCAGTGAGCCAGGCCTACAGTGGTTAGGGCTTCATTTCCCACTGGTATGACCAAAGCTAAAAATATACTGTGTATGCTCATGTATACTGAGTATAGGTGGACTGGTTCTCAGGTTTGTGATTCAGAATCTAATAGTGGCGTGCATATAGCATATTATTACTGATGTGGGAATACTGGAGGTATGTAGAAAAGAGAAATCATGAGAGAAACAAATGTGTTGTCCATTTGTTCACCTCACAGAGCAACAGAAAGTTGGTTCTTTTACATTTTTTATTGTATTTAGCGTTCTTCCCGACGGCAGGCTTCCAAAAATTGTTTCAATACTTAGTGATGATGAACTGACCTTCATTCCAATTATGTGATGACACAACGTGTGGAAAAGACAGAGAAGGACAGACAGGACATGCAAAAGAAGCAGGGCAGGTGCTGCTGCTGTACGATTGGTAGCAAAGGTGACTGAGCTAATGTAATTGATATGCAGCAGGGGAATGGGATCAAAGGGATGTCTTGGATACCAGCTCCATCAGGGATAAAAATAAACTCTGATTAACAAACAATGATGTGTTAATTCAATTCATTATATGTTCCAGAGCAGGAAAATCTTGTTGGTTTTTTTGCTTTTCAAGCTGAACGATAAACATCGATAGTAAGAATAAGGACTTCTTTCTATTGGGATTTCCCCCTCCGCGTGTCTCCCCTCTCTCTGTTCTCTTGCTGTTGGCCCTTCTCTTTGGGGAAATACGACCGTAAAAGGGCTTTAGGTGTAAGACTTAAGAAGGAACATTGCACTTCAACCCCTGTGGAGGTCACCAACCAGTGCTGAGAGATCAGAAGGTCAAAGCCCTTCAGCTGATCTAAGATAAGAACTAGTCATTGCAAATCAATTTTAATTATGATTTTATCCACACAAAAAACAGAGGTGGTGGAATCAATACCAATTTAACTGAAATGACAGTGCAGTGGGATGTGAGATGTGTTATCTACTGTAGCTATCCTGAGTGCAAAAATGCTTCACTTTCTAAGTGTCTGCTTGCAAATGGTGATGGAAAAGGAAAAAGGTAAGCCTTGTTGTGTTAGGACAAACAAAGAATGGGAAGACTGCACCACATATCGCCAACAAGCACAAGGCATGTGTTTGTTTTCCCAAGCTCGATATGGGGTTAAAGGTTAAAATCATTTTTGTTTTCCTTTCTCTCCTTCTCTCCATATCTTCCTGTTACTGTACAGCTCCACATTTACAGGCACAGGAGCAATATCTTTCTGTAGTTGAGTTAATATTAGTAGCAAAATAGACTACATGTCTTGCATACAAATTCAGATTATCTTGAAAACTTTATAATATCAGCTCATGTAAAACTGAGAAAATTGACCGCACAAATGCAACAATTATTACATAAAATGTCCTTACCGGTAAAAATGAGACAAAGGCAGCTGCATACGATGATAAATGCGTTCATCCTCGCATGAATAATCATCCTCATCTCCATCGGTCCAATCATGACAGTGATGACATCTTACACTTTTATATGCAATCAAAGGCCCCACTCTCCGCTCTATATGCACTTTGACCCCTCCACGCCTTCAAGCTGTAATCTATATGGAGCGTCCTGAAAAGACACACTTTTCCTGGGTCTTCGCTAAATGCACACCTTCAGTTGGTTTGCAGCTTGTTGGCACCTTCATCAGCACACACTGTTCACCTCTCTCCTGTCTCTTCGTCTCTTTGTGGCCATGGCTCCATGGGTGAAACCACGGCCTGATTGGGTGCGCATGCTGGGAGTGACGAGAGAGCGGAATGTGTTTGTACTGGGAAGCCTGTGGGGCAGGCACCTGTTGGTGCTCGCCAATCTGTGGTTTGCACTGTCGGGACGGTGGGTGGGTGGTAGAGGAAGTGGCGGGGGTGGGATGGGGTGAAGGAATGGCAATTGGCTACGGGTTATGACAATGGAGATATTTTTGGGGGCAGAACAAGTGGGCGGGGTGCAGTGGGGAGTTGACTTTCTCTGTGGGCGAAGAATAATTGATGGTGGTTTGGAGCTGAAGTGGTTAATAGGTGCGATCTCTTGCTCATTTCACTTTCATTGTCGTTGCCGTCCTGTAACCGACCTCTCCTCCTCCTATTATTCTTTCCTGTTGAAGCACATTTCCTCTCCTTCTTTCATCCCTTCATACTTTTCATACGTTTCCACCCTCGGACCAATGGCATTCCCCATGTGCTGCGTTGTATCTGGTTACAATGGTTGTCTAATGTTCAATTGTTTTTGGGTTTTTTTATCACAAAATTAATTATATTCAAACGGAATTGAGACTTAAATGAGTTGTAGGTTTACAGGAAGAACATACCATACATTTTCTAGTTTCAAGTCCTTTATACAGCTGGAAGAACGGTTATCTTAAAAGTACACAAAGCAAAATGCATGCGTAGAGAGGGGGGGGGGGGGTTAAAGGAAAAGCGATGATTGTGTCTGACCTTGGACATTGAAATGAATGGTCTGAAAGCTGTAATATGGCTTTAATCAACACACGCACTAATAGATAACTAGACGTGAGCCTGGAAAACCTTTTAAATAGTGCAACAGTAAAATGTGCATTGTTAAAATTACAAACAATATTAAGACACACAGCTCTGACATTATTCAAGTGATGAGTGTGAAGGTGACAAGTAAAATAAAGGGTAAGATAAAGAAATTTCAGGTAGTAAAGACATCATTCAGCAGAGCAAAGCTGACATGGTGTGACTTAATATGCCATTAAAGCGGATATATGTACGGGAATTAAAATGAGTGATGCTGAAAGACTCGGCTCCACGGACGTTGTGGAGTGAAAACCTGTAGGATGAAGTTGCCGAAGCAGAGTCCAGAATTACCAAACTTCTTGGCAGGAGCAGTGAAGTGTTGTCAATAGTGATGGAGAGGTCGTATAGGATTCATGAGTTTGAGCAGAGAAAGAGCATCTCAGCCTCGCTGACATTGAGTGAGCTTGAAGCGAGAAAAGATAAGCATGTCAAATAAGATATAAAAATAGAGATGGATGTTGTTGCCATGGAAATGGTGAGGGAAGTTCTGAGACGTGAAGACTACAAGTGTTATGATCGATGAGGTGAAGGCCTCGGAATGAACTCTGTATCCCGCTGCTTCCCCGGATCCATCAAGTAGCTTTTTATGAAGATAATTTCTGTATTTCAATGGGTCGTAAAGTTGAAGTTAAAGTCTGTTACACAAGATAAGAAAACACTCAACTTTCTGTCTTTCACTTTCTCTTACCTCTTTCTGAGGTCATAATATCTTCTCTCCCACATAAAGGTCAAGTTCCAGTGCAAATACACAAACAGGCCATAAATCAGACCCCAGGTTGAGAAAATGCCTCCGTCTTTCCCTCACGCATGCCGCCACTGTTAACACAAGTAGTCAGTTGCAATAACCACTGTGTGTTTGTGTGTTGAACATCCCATCTTCCTAATGCTACACTTTCGTGCAAGGTCAACGTGTGAGATAATAAGATGAGGAGAGAGAAAATGAATGCAATTCAAAAATGTGTGCCGATAATGTCGCCAGGTCTATAATATTGAAGCTCTATCAGCGCTGTTGACACAGAGAGTTGTCGGGGATGATTGCAAACGTTCCCCCAGTTCACACTGCATGCAGTATATGCATGAGTGTATTTACACACATAGAAATATCAGGGAAGCCCATGTAGCAGTGTCTAGTAACCAGCGCCAGTGTGTGTGTTTGTGTAGGATTATTAATAGCAGAGCAAGCGGGTGATGAGAGAGGGTCGCAACTCTCACGGCAGCATTCTGACAGATGGAGCCTTTGAAATCTTCCCTTCAGATCTTTATTAAAAAAAACATGAAACACAAGATTAAAAGGGCAGGTGAGTGTTTATGTGACGTGAAAGAAAAACAGATGTGTGGTGTGTATGTCTGCTAGATATTGGGAGGCACAGGTTTCTTATATAATGGGGATTCCACAGGCTATTGGTGCAGCTGGTGAATTGAGTTGGCCCGCTGCTCCGCACGCCGACATAGGAATAGCCTCCATGCAAAACGCACACATACGCTAGTGCCGAAAATACAAAGAGGATTACCATGGTTGCGGAAATATCCACAAAGCATGTGCCACACTCCAGCACATTCTGACACAGGGAAATGAAAGGCATACAGCTTGCTCATTATAGCATCTGGTTTGTCTTGGTGTTTATGTGTGAACACTACATGAATATCCAAGTCTGGATCCATTCCACACTCTTCAGACCTGGAGTCCTACTGTAACTAATACACTAACAAAAGCACACCAGTAACTTAGATTCATTCAATACACATATGGGGTACGCTATCATTGGCTAGGTCGCAATTATCAAAAATGCCCTTGCACACATAATGCAGTTTTAACTATTTTAAATGATCCATGTCAAGACATAAAAGTCCAAATAATTACTGGCAGCAACACATTTTTATGTGATTAAGGCAGCAATACTGAGGCCGAGACGCTCTTGAACACAGTTGATCATTCAGCCGAGAAACCTTAAGATGTTCATTCATCTGCATTTACTTGCAAATTGAGGTTGAATGCAGACAAAACCTCACTGGAATTAGAATCTGACAATTCCCAGGCCAACTTCTACGTGTAGGTAGATAATAAAGATACATGCTTTTCTGTTCATGCTTTATTTTGCCCAAATTTTACCTGATTTGTCAAGTTTTGTCAACTTTGAAGCAGTGGAACAGCTAAGGGTCGAGAACTGGTTGCACATGACTTGTGCTTTACGGGTTCCAAGACTTATAAGTTTGAAATCCCGCTGTTTGCCTTCTATATGGCCAAGTATGACAATGTTGTATCTAGAAAGTATAGTTTGTCACAATATGGAATATTGTCAAGATGTTTTTCAACATTCGACACTGTCTACACTAAAGGCAAATGTACATTTTGAAATCATTTTGGATGCCGGTCAGAGACAGTACAGTAAATTGGAAAACATGTGAGATGTGCTGGACACGTTTCTTACCTGGAGTACATATGAGAGTTTCTACATTGTTGGCTGATGGTGTACTACACCCAAATAATAATTTGCCAGTTTAATACAGTGGTTTCCTCTTCCATATTTGTTGAGGTGCTAAATCAGGATGGTTATAGTTCAAATGTCCCGCTGCTTCAGGGAGCTTTGAAGGGGTCGGTGGGTGTGTGGTTGAAGCTGGCATCAGCGAAGATGGCCAAGGTGCCCACAGTGGTGAAGACGACGAAGATCCACAGGAACATGCGGTCCACCACCATGGCCACGTACTGCCAGTCCTCCTTCATCTGGACGAAGAAGAATGGGTGTGAGAAAGTAAAGAGATGGAGGAACATTACAGCTGAGTCAGACAGCTAAACTTACAGCTTCATCGTCCTTCTCCGCCTGCAGAGCCTCAGCGATATAATTGATGGCGTCTATGGCCGTCTTCAGCTCGTCTGGTAGTGTCAAGTAGCTGCTGGGGCCGTCAATGAACTTTCTCATATCCGTACACATACCCTCCGGCTGAAACCTGAACGACAACACACACACACACGGACATTAATGTCAATATCCACACTGCACAACATTTGATAGGAGAGATGGAGTGAGAGCACATAAAGTGTCGACATCTAAACAGAACAAACGCACACCAGGCTGCAGAATGTAGCGATGTGCGAGCAGATGTCAGTCCAGACTAATTAAATGCTGTAAAATAGTAAAGCGTTTATGAGGCAGGCTGCACAGAGAGGAATAAAGAGAAGGTCAGAGGAGCTCCCTGGGCTCCCGCCAGTGTGGGAGTCACCGCTCTGCATCTGCTGACTGGGCCGCTCCGGCTTCTAACTCCTCTATGTGCAAATGTGTGTGTGTGCATGTTTCGGTGTTTACTTGTTGCCCTCAGTTACAAACCGTCGGCTGCGATGGCGTGCCAGCGGTTGCTGTGGGTGACTCTCAACTCACTCACAACTTTTCACATGACAGGTCTAACAGTGGGTTAAAGCTGTTTTTATTCTTAATTAAACTCAAAGCAAAGAACATTTACTAGCAGTAGAAGTAGAAGAAAAAAACCTGAATGTAATGAACTGAGCACAGGGGCTTTTGATTTCTTATGAAGTTAACTTTTCATTAGTAAGTATGACTAATGTGTTATTTCTTTTTTCAAAATCTAAATAGTCTCTATTTAACACAGCTGTTTGAGAAACTCAAAGCATTACTCATTAACCTTTTCTGCTCTGATTATCCCTGCTGAACTTTGAAGCATAATCGTACAAAGTGTCCTTGAGCAATGACGCATGGATTTCCATCTGATGCTTGCAGTAGAGCGTCAGACACAGAGCTCTAATACTCCTATAAATTTAAGAAGTGATACAGCACGACTCTCTCTGCAGGACTTCACATCTGAAATTAAAGGATAATTCTGGCTTATTTAGTATATTTGTAGTTTTGGGCAATAATTTTCTTCCCATGTTTCCTGTCTCTGTCTATACTGTGTCTGTCAAATATTAAACAAAAATGTCCAACAGGGTATGAACTTTCTTTTGAGGTGAAACCCAAAGTGTTTCCACCCCAAAATGTCTGTATTAAGACCTCATTGTGTGTATGCATAACGACGGCAAGTGCAGTAGGTCAAAGTTAAACCAGAAAAGTTTACATTGAAAGGTAATTGGTTAATACATTTAAAGTTTGTCTTTGTTTTCTCTTCCAGTCTATGTTTGCTAAGGTTTTGTTTAAACCCTGTGTTTCTAGGCCTCACTATTATAATGCATAGGATTGAGGGTCAAAACCAAGAACATGGGAAAGAAAATGAATGTAAATGTTTGGCCATATTAAAAACAAAACACACATTCAGTCATACGGCATTGCTTCCTAAGTGTGTACCTGCATAACCTGTAAAATGTGTATATTAAACCAGAGATAATTCATTTTTAGCAGAAAGTCACTAAAACGTACCTACTCGTAGTCCTTGCCACGACCTTGTCCAAACACATAACACTCTAACAAATTAACATTATTCTCCTTGCAGAACAGCTGCCATTTTCAAACATCTGTTTTCTTATGAAACACCTCAGATATTAAACACCTTACATTATTTAGAACCTATGAAAAAAAGAAAGGAAAAAAAAAGAAAAATCACGGATATAATTAGTTGCAGGCCAGGCCGCTCACCACCAGAGGGCAGTATGGCACTATGTCATTCACTGGAAAACATTCAAATGGAGTGTAACCTAACTGTCCGGGAAAAGTATAGAGTGGCTTGGTATTCAGTGGAGCAATTTGGGTTTTTTACAATGCAGTGCTGCCATCACTGCTGCTCCTGTGAGTGTGGCAGGTGAAGAGGCTGTGACCTAAGAGAGGTGCAGCCTCATCAGAGAGAGAGAGGGAGAGAGGGCAAGAGAGAAAGGGAGAGAGAGATAGAGAGAGCATTTGGCCTCCTAACCCCTCCTTCCTTTTCCTGCGAGACTCAAAGTAGCACTTCATCAGCGAGAAGTAAATGCCTATACAGGAGACTAATTCAACTAAAACTGACTGCGTCTGGTGCCAAGACATGCACTAAACCCAATTAAGAAGGTGTGTGTGAATGTGTGTGTAATATGGGCTCAAGAGAGATACTGCTGTCTCATCAAATTGCTCTAATAGAGCCCCCCCGCTCCTTCTTCTTCCGTCTTTCACCTAGACACGCAGCGTCCCGCTCTAATGTGTCAGAGTCGATTTGTGCGGGTCATTATTATTTTAGCAACGATTCTCTCGCCTCAAGTCTTTCCCTCCAGACATATTTCAGTTCTCAAAGGAGGGGAAAGATGGAGAGGGAGCGACAGACTGTGAGGAAGATGTTTGGTATTAATGGAGCAGCAGGGAGGCTGAATAGTTAAGGATGTCACATAGTAGCTGATTCCCAGGATGTACAGTTGCTCATTCTACCACATTCACCTGAGCAAGGTCATCCATTACCTGTGCACAAAGTACAAGACTAGGGTTTGACAAAATGCTGCTCAAAAGCTCAAGGTGAAGCACTCATCAGTCAGGGTTGCAGTGGAGGTCTATTGCCTTTTTAAAGGCTGCTTCATCGAAAGAAAAATCTCTTAGTTTTGTAGCATAATACCCTCTTAATCTAAATGCACCCCAGTCCAGGTGCAAACACCTCTCACAGTCTAAAGGTCAGAGAGTGGGGAGCGAAGAGCTTTGCAGTAAGTGCAGTTTTTACTGTAAGCATATAAAGAAATCAACAGTTTTTAAGATGTCCAAGTGTGTTTGTGCAAAACCTTTGCGGCAGCTTTAAACCTAAAACATGTCAGTGCGTCACCTCGATGAATTAATCCAGACAAGTAGAAAGATAAAATATTCCTGGTATGGAGATGGATTTCATAGGACAAATGCAAGCTTTGGGAAAACAGGAAATGTTGGCCAGCTGCCTTCAAAGATAAACTCCTACGCAACCTGAAACTCCATGAATACTAAACGCAGGAAATTATATATAAACTATCGAATTTCATTTTGCAATCTTACACATTTTGCCAGTTTACTCTTCAATTTACTTCTGCATGTAACCCATGTTAAGGAGTCAGATATGGATTATGTAATACAAGTGGAAATAAAACCTTGAGGTTAATGCTTTTATGTGTAGTGCTCTTGCATATGATGAGGTCACAGAGGATATCATGCCTGAAAGTCCTCTTCCACAAAAAAAGGAAAGAAAAAGAATAGGTCTCGATATTTGTAAAAGCTTGTGTAAATGAGCTTTTTTATCGTGCCCACTTGCTTCTTTCTATTGACTTTGTACGCAGTGTATACCCAAGTGCAATCACATTCACAACCACTAATATATACACCTATATGTCCCAATACTATGACCCCCCTAGACCCCACGGTGGGTCTGGTCTCACCTGTTGGGCTTGGGGAACAAGATGGAGGAGTCGGGCTTGCGGATGAAGTACTCATCAGCCACCTTGCTGATGGCGACCATCTTTTTCTCTCGGCGGGGGATGGTCTCCAGGGACAGGGGTGTCTCTACTTTTGGCCGCAGCATGCCCAGGTAAGGAGGCAGCATGTGGATGAAGATCTAGGGGGGAAAGTTAACATGACAAGTAGGAGAGTTAAGCTCGCTAAACAATTCACAGTAAAAATAATAATAATAAATTGTATTTATAGGCGCACCTTTCATTTGCGTGAACAAAACTCAAAGTGCTACAGAGTAAAAATGATGACCAAAATATACATTAACAAGACAACACTTTAAAATGGTTAAAGTCTAGCAAAATGCTCTGTTAAAAAGATGCGTTTTTAGGTCTTTTTTAAAAGCATCCACAGTCTGTGGTATCTTCAGATGTTCAGGGAGAGCATTGCACAGTCTGGGAGCGGCAGAGCAGAAGATGGTTTTGAGCTTGGTCCTGGGGGGAAGGAGGAGGTTAGCCTTTATAGAACGGAGGTTTCTTGTGGAGGTTTGTGGGGTGAGGTCAGGTGAGGATCCATTTTAACACCCAGATTGGTGACTGTTGATGAGAGTGGAATGTTCTGACCGGAGAAGGTGATGCAGGTTATGGAGGAGGACTGGACCTGATGTGGGATGCCAACTAGAAGGTTTTAGTGCTGTTTAATTGGAGGAAATTGTGCTTCATCCACGCCTCTATCTCCTCCAGGCAGGTGGTTAATGTGGATGATGGCAGAGGTGCAGAGGGGGTTGGGTTAGTTCTGATGTAGAGTTGTGTATCATCAGCATAGCAATGGAACGATATTCCATGCTGGTTGATGACACGACCAAGGGGGGACATGTAGATGGTGAAAAGGGTGGGGCCCAGGACAGATCCTTGAGGGACACCACAGGTGACAGAGTGTGTTTGTGATTTTGACACTCCCAAGGTGCTCAGTCCTCCCAGTGAGATATGAGGTGAACCAGTTTAGGGCCGAGTGAGAGAGTCCGATTGTGGAGTGAAGACGGTTGAGGAGGATTCCATGATCAACGGTATCAAATGCTGCAGTTAGATCAAGGAGGATGAGGAGAGATGGAGATCCGGCGTCAGCTGTCATCAGCAGATCGTTGGTGACCCTAACCAGGGCAGTTTCTGTACTGTGGCCAGGGCGAAAACCAGACTGGAATTTTTCAAAGAGGTTATTGAAGTTGAGATGGTTCTGAATCTGAGTGGCAAGTACTTTTTCCAGCACCTTGGATAGAAATGGCAGGTTGGAGATGGGTCTGTAGTTGGCAAGGACATCTGGTCTAAGGTGGGTTTTTTGAGGAGTGATTTGATGACAGCAGTTTTTAAAGGGGATGGAACATGACCAGACTGGAGGGAGTGGTTTATCACTGTAGTGATGAGGGGACTTATGGCACAAATGTTAGATTTGACCAGGGCTGTGGGAAAGGGGTCCAGGGCACAGGTGGTGGGCTTCATCTTTTTGATGATGGCCTCAACCTCTTGCTGTGAGATGTCAGTGAAGCGGCAAAGAGGCTGGGTAGGTCCGGGCTGGGGGTTGACAGTCGGGACTGGCAGAGCAGCGGAGTTTGAGAGGAGAGAGCGGATGGTATCTACTTCTTTTCTGAAAAATGCGATAAAATTGTCACATTGCTCCTCTGTGGTGTCTTGGTGTAAGGGAGTTTGAGGTTTGAGGAGATGATTTACTGTGGAAAAAAGTAGCTTGGAGTTGCCAGGGCTATTGTTGATGATGTTGGAGTAGAAAAGTGACTGTGTGTCTCTGAGGTCTCAGTATGCCTGTCTGTGAACAGTGAGTCCTGAAGACTTGAGGCGCCGCTCGAGGACACGCCCCGCTGTCTTTATCTTCCACAGCTCTCAGGTCGCAGAGACTGATCAGAGATTTGTTGTAAAAGTCAACAGATTCATTGACTGATGTGAGATTTATAGCGGAGAGATGCTGGAGATCCGAGGTCATGGTGTCCGGGTTGATGTTTTTCAGATTTCTGAAATGGATTTGATGCTTTGGTTTGGTGTAGGGAAGCAGGAGTGGTAGATCCATTGTGATGGCCTTGTGATCCGACACACCCAGATCGTAAACAGATAGATTACGGATGGGGGCAGAGTTTGTGATGACTAGGTCAAGTGTGTGTGTGTCCCCTAGTGTGTGGGGACATCAACATGTTGAATGAGGTTGAGGCAGTCCAGAAGGTGTAGGAACTCGGCTGCATAGTAACAGGAGGGGGTGTCAACGTGAATATTTATATCTCCAAGTATTATAATATTTCCAGAAGTAGTGCAGAGTGTAGTTAGAAGGTTATGCATCTCTGGGATGAAAGCTGAGTTGGGTTTCGGTGGTCGGTAGATGAGAAGTATTGTCAGGGTACATTTAAATCCAAGGCATTCAAATGAGGATAGTACAGGCAGAGGCAAGGTGGACAATTTCAGTTATTTTCTGTGTATTATTGCTAAGCCTTTTCTAGGTAGCTGTAGCCAGGGGGACAGACTTCATTTAGGGCAGAGTAAACCTCTGGCTGTTTCCGTAAGGCACATAAAGTCTATTCCCTTGTCCATGATGTGGTCTTGTATGAAAGATTGGTTAGGGATTGTGCATTAAAAAGTTATATTTTGACTCTGGATGAAATGGTAGATTTCTGTAGGGTCCGGAGTAGACTGAAATCCACTCCACGTTTTCTCTTTTGCTCAGTGTGTAGCGATCTCGCTGTGTTTCCCGTGCTACTAACACTGAGAGCGTAATAATATACATACAATGGATAACTGTCTGTGACGTAACATTTCCACATCCCCCTTGCTTTTTAAGTAAAATGCAAAAGTCATCAGACCCACTTTCCCGTTTCGGGTTCATAATTGCGCTTAAGGCGATGCACACGTGGAATGGTAGGGGAGATTGCCTCTGGGACAGCCGCCAGAAGCGCAGGTATCAGTCCGGGCAAAGGCGTGGACATGTTAGGCGGGGTCGCAAGCCAATGTGGCGACAATTCACGTGCCGGCGAGGTCATGGGTGGCGGGTGGCTTGATGGTTGTGGGGAACCTGGGGCGTTCGTCAGTGGCGTTGTCAGTGGCAGTGGCGCTGAGGATTTGGCAGCAGTTAACTGAGACGGTGGGGTGTAGATCGCGACTGGAGGCGGGCAAGATGGAGCGTTCGATGAGGGCTGGGTTTCGAGAAGAGACTGGCCGATGACAGCCGAGGCAGGAGTGTATCGCCAGAGGAAGCGCCGATTACGGAGAGTTAGGCGTCCGGACCCGCTGACCTTTACCAAGTACTGGTTATCGTCCCTCTTTTCCACTATTTCCCCTGATTTGTCCCATTTGGTTGGGTGCTGCCCCATCTGAATTTGGATGAAGACCCGGTCGCCATGAGAGAGTGGAGGGAGTGGACGAGCGTGATCATTTAATGACTCCGAAGTGCGGGTGAACCTGGTGCGCAAGGCATCTTCTTTTGTTGACCAAGCTTCGCGCCAGATCGGGCAGATTGATGGATTGTCAAACTTAGGGATGCGGTTCATGAAAGCAAACGCGTCACGCAGGGGCTTGCCAAATAGAACTTCCGCTGGAGATACGTTGCAATTCGGGTCTGGAGTGTTGCAGAGTTGGAGCATTGCGCGGAGCAGGTTGTCATTCGCCTTCAACTGGGGCGTACCGTCACTCAGCAGGGGAGAGGAATCTTGAGCCGGCCAAGGTGATTCGCCACCCATCGGTGCAGCAGTCGGGTAGTTTAGAGTTACAAGAGCAGTGCTATTGGGACAGGAAGTAGCCGATGCCTTGTTTGGACCAATCTGGGCGGAGACAGGTCCGCTTGAAGACGTCAAAGATTTCCACACCCAGACGGATAGCCTCTACAATCAAGACTTTGGATGAGAGAAAGGCCTCATCTAGATCAGGCGCCCATTGGAATTTTTGCCTTGGGCTCAAAAAGGGCTTAAAGGGAGCCATGGTGTCGCCTAGCTGGGCATAGTTGGAGACCTGATTGACCAGCCCGAACCAGCTGCATATGTCAGTGGTAGAAGTTGGGGTGGGGAAGTTGCGGATGGCATCCTGATACTTGGGCAGCGGTTCGATTGACGACTCAGAGATCCGGAAGCCGGCGAAGTCCACCGTTCTTTGTCCGAATTGGAACTTGTCGGGATTCAGCATGATGCCCGCTTGACCTACACAAGCGAAGAAGTGAATGGTTCGCCACCAGTGTTCGTGCAGGTCCTTGTCATAGTGAATAGTGTCGTCCATGCATCTCTCCTTTCGATTGAAGTCTGTTAAGATAGTGTCGAAACGACGTTTGTAGCCATCGCCTGAAGAAAGGAAACCTTGCGGGGCTCTGGTGTAGCGCCATCTGCCGAAAGGAGTGATAAAGGTGGTCAGGTGGCGATCAGACTTGCGAAGAGGGACACTGTGGTATCCATTCCAAGCATCGGTAACTGTCTTCCATGAGTCTTTGGGGATCCGACGCACAAGGTGGAAAGGTGAGACGAAGGTCTCTCTTTTGCAGCATTTGTTTAATGGGGAGAGATCGACTGTTCGTCGAGGATTGCCGTTGTGCTTTCGTGTGACATTCATGCAGTGGCACCAAGTCACGGGCTCACCGTATGGCACTTTCTCGATGACTCTGAGAACTTCGTCCCTTAGAAGGTCATAGTGTACCTGCTTCTGCCAGTGCAACGGCAGGGGGGCTGGTGTGTGAACAGACTTGGGCGTTGCCTCGTCATTAAGATGAATCTCAACCGGGGGTACCGCCATACAGGGGAGGGGCCGGTGGAGACATGTGTTGAATGATTGTTCTCCGGGATGCACTCAAATGGCAGTGTTGGCGGATCATCAGGGACTACTGACCGAGGAGAGCAGGAGCATGGTGAGTTTTGGTCGGTACGGGCAGAGGCACATCCTGCGTTGAGTGCTCGGATGTTCTTGTGAGTGCTAGGTCTGGCAATCTGGGGACGGGCTTTATGTAATTCACAAGCTGCCGACTCGTCACCGACGGATGGAAATCTAGGCGACACGATGCCGAGGTCCACCGTGCCTTCCCATGATAGGTAGAATCCCTGACAAGCGTTACTGACGTATACCATGGTGGCGCAAGAGAGCGGCTTCCCACGTGTCGATTTGCCATGCAGCCGTGCAAGTACTGCTCCGGCAATGTTTATGGGAGACTTGTTGGCTGCAGAGAGGTTAACCTGCTGTTCACAGACCTAGATGTTACAGGAGTAGCAAGCATGCTGCCAGGAAGATCTGAATCACATGTATCATCAGGAAGTTTGGTCTTCAGCTCGGACATAAGTGGATTTCCAAATCTGGAGACACACAAGAAAACTGAAAATCAAAAAAATGATATCTCTCACATGAAGAAGAATCTCGTTTTTGAAGAATTTTTATTAATCACTCAAAAATGTGAGAGATATTCCTGAAATTAGATACAGATAATTGTCAATAAGAATGTCTCTAATAACATACACACAACGGATGACTGTCCGTGACGTAACATTTCCACACAGTCCTCTGATGACGCAGCTGACGTGCGACAGTGGTCCAGATGGAAGGAATGGTCAACACAGCCGGGCCAGGCTGGTGGTAAACAAACTTTCTACGGGAGCCTCTGTGAGTGTAACGAGGTCTGCGTAGGAGTCCAAGTTGTGTAGTTGTTGAGACTCAGCAGTTGCGGGATGGAATACTTGGACATCATGCCGGTTGCCACAGGTTTTAGTCTGGGGCTAGCCGTTAGCAATGGACAGAGATGGAGAACTGTTAGGCAAGGCAAGATAGTGATCCGTAGCATGGCAGGAGGAGATGAAGCAGGGAGAAGAAGTCCGTGTCCAAGCAGCAGTTTAGCCGACAAGCTAGTTGACGGCTAGCTGTGGAGGCAGCGGTCCTAGCCAACAAGGGCTAATCGCACCGGGACAGCTGAAGGGCTACCTCACAGTAGCGATGGTGAAACAGTCGTGGACGTATTTTGGCCCACTGGTAACAGGGAGCTGACCGTAGGGAGCTGATTAGCTCGTTGAAAGCCGACAGGCTGCTAGCTAGCCAGCTAGCGTTAGTTGTCCGGGAGCTGTCGATAGCAGTGGAAAGTGCCAGCAACAGGTAGCAGCGGTTATCCAAACACTGTTTGTAATTCAGTAGAATCCAAGTAGAAATGCAGTCAGCAGAAGATATTAGTTCGATGTTTAAAGGTAACATCTAACAACAACAGACTTAACTTAAACTAGAACTAGAACTAGCAGGAGAAGCGGCGAACAAGCAGCGCCAGCGTCCTCTCTGTCTGGCAGTTCAAATCAAACTTTGATTTGATGCGAATACAGAATTCCGCTGTTCTGAGTTTCAAAATGGAAATCACAAATGTAAAAAGACCCAATAATGAGTATTTCTCTAACTCCAAACCACATTGGGAAACAGAAGAGTATTTAACTATACTTTCCACTTTCAGTCAATAGCTTGTTGGCTCTCTCAGACCTCCAAAATCTATTGTCTTCAATGGTAATAAAAATCCATTTGTTTGGCCTCCTGTTTCTTGATTTATGGGGCAGCTGAAATGTACTTCCCCTGTATTTGCCTATTAAGGCTGAGAAATGAGTCCAAATGTTGAATTTAGCAGTGAGATAACCTTTTGAGAACACTTGCTGCTGAATGATGTTGGCGGGGGAGGTGTCCTTGAGGTAAGAACGTAAACTCTTGATACTCAAGTGTAGCTCTTAAGTAAAGACCTATAGTTGTACTGGGAAGCTCCCACATTTGTGTAATTAAAATAGAGATACATGTTTAATAAAAACCCGAGTACTCCTTTGCTGTCAGACTGGGAGCAGCCTTTCAAAGACATTTGACCTGATGATTAAACAACAAACCATTGGACCAAATGTTAGTCTTGAACAATATCATAAATGCTGTTCGCCTGTGTTAATAACTCTTTTATCTGCTCTTTGCTTGGACATTCTTCTCTCAAAATAACTCTTGGCTTGACAGATGGATGCCAGCTATCGCCCCGTGGCGAGGATCATACTGTACTGTAGATAAAACGGAGAATGTAATGTGAGGTGAGGCAGCTCTCAAGTGACCTTTCATTTCCATCCTCCCATTTCCCAGTAAACTGCAACACCTGTAATATTTCCCGTAGACTGTTCTCTGTGGGCCAGTGAGTCACACATAGTGACATGACCACAGCAACAAAGAGCAGCCAAACAAAGGGAGCTCTCATGCTGCTTATCCCCTGTATGCTACGGCTCTACTCAACTCGCTTGGAACCGTTCTTCTTTGGTGGTCCATCAGCAAAGGTTGTGTATAGTACTCTACCTGATACCTGATACTTTGTTTGGTATCCCCTTAGTCAAGGTTCCAAGGGGAGCTGGGCCCATACTAGGAGGTGGAGTTAAAACACTTCTGACCACTGATTGGTCAGAGAGAACCATCACTTGCGTGACACAGGACATCCTGCACAAACCATTTTCAAATAGTCAAGTCATTGGCGACCACAATTCGTATTTGAGGTGCAGACGGTTGCTGATGAAAGGAAATGTCGCGTTGAAGATGATGTCACAGCAGTTTCCAGCCAAGAATCCAGAAAGTCTTCACTGAGGGGGTACAATCTGCAGCGGTATACAAAGTACCAAATAGTGTAGTAAAGACCAGACCATTTCATCTAATAACTCGTGGTAGGCCAAAGCACTTTCTAGTACATCCCATCATTGGCTCTGCTCTGGAATATTCCACATGTGACACCATGTTTAAATATAAGTGAATCCAGTATTAAAGAACACAGTAAAAGGTAACTGTGACTGAAAAACAACACAAAATCAATTCTTGGTGGTTAGAACCGCTGATGGTTTTAACATATGCTTTTAAACTGACCCCATGTGACACCTGTTATTCACACCTGTTTATTTCCCGTCAGTGTCGGGGGATATCAAACTCTCAGGCTTCCTGCTTTTCTATCTGTAAGGGATGTGAGGTGAAGAATGTTTTGCATCAAATTCAACATATATCAGGTTTCCAACAAAAATGGAAACTCAAATTCATCTCAAACTGTAGGACTGTCTCCAACCTTTTTATAAGCTAATTGGCTAATGTGAAGATTAATTTGAGAGACGGAAGGGCCACATGCCCTGCTTGTAAGAGGGGCCATTAAAGCATAATAACTGTAATAAAAGAATACTAACAGAAGAAAAGTCAATGTTTCCCTCATCTTTCAGATAATAATTATTACATTAGTATATGGATAAATGCAATTTTGTCAGTGGTGATTTATATTTGCTTAGAATGAGATAATATGGATTTTGTAATTCATCAGAGACATTCCATAAAGTGCTGTGTGTGCTGGAAACAGTATACATTAAAGTGTGCATGATGTGTCTTACTTGTCTCATTTTCTCTTTCCCGTCATTCCAGTACCAAGCAGATTAGTTCCATTTAATCATGCAAATCACCTGAGTATAAGCCCGAGTGTTCCCCGAAAGCACAACAGAACTATACAGAGCAAAGTATAGAGCTGCTGCTCAGGCCTGTAATTAGCTCCACATAATGTACAGTGAGGGCAACAACCACTGATGGAGGTTAATGGTATAACATGACATTTGGCAAGGACTGTGTCGATCTAATACAACAGTCTGCGTGGACCAAAACTGCTATTGCCTACAGGTGGCATCCTTACTAGATGCCTGAACCACCTCAACTGAGCAGCGGCTCTACTCAGAGTCTCTCCCGGATGGCTGAGCTTCTCACCCTGTATCTAAGGGAGACGCCAGCCACCCGCCTGAGAAAACACATTTTGGCGACTTGTACCCGCGATCTCGTTCTTTTGGTCATGACCCAGTCTTCATGACCATAGATGAGGGTAGGAACGAATATCGACTGGTAGATCGAGAGCTTTGCCTTCTGGCTCAGCTCTAAAAGCGATTGCGGTAAAGCGATTGCAATACTGCCCCCGCTGCTTTGATTCTCCGGCCAATCTCTTGCATCTGATCTATTGGTGAACAAAGCTTTAAAATTTGACATTAAATAGTAAGCATATGCTTTAAAGATTTTATGGTCTCGTAATGGAAAAGAGGGGTATACCCAAATCAGGGACCTTACCTTACGGACCCACATCGGCATCACGTGGGTGTTGGCTGAGCGGTGGTGCAGGTTTAGGACGACCACACTGAGGATGACAGAAAATGTGACCAGGATCATGGTGAACATGATGTAGTTGACAATGATGGGGACACCCAGCGATGTCTCAGGGATCTTATCAGCCAGCAGCAGCAGGAACACGGTGAGGGTGAGCAGCACGTTGATCGACAGACCCATCTTCTCTCCTGGTAGGGAAGAAAAGAAAAGGGATTTAACAATGTGGAGAAGAAAGTGGTCCGGGGCCAATGCAGTTTGCCACCAACTGCGCTGATTGTTTTCACTATAGGTCCGTGTTACGACTGATCTGCTATTTTAGTAGCAGCTGGCCCATGTAATTCACAAGTAATGACTCTGATAGGAAATTCATCTCCCGTTTTAAGTGAAGCTGATTGACCAATAGAGCGAGGACCCCCCCCCCCCCCCCCAAGTGTATCCAGTGGTCACTTACAAACTGTGTCTACCACAGATTGGTTAGAGTTGGAAGGTAATGAGAAATGGATGTGCATTAGTGCAGCGTATGCTCCCACAGTGACTAAATGTCAAAGCAGAGGCATTTCCCTCGCTCACTTCATCACACTTTTGTTTAGTTTGACAGGTTTATCTGGGAACTACGATGCATAAAAAAAGATTGATTAGTAGCAAACATGTTGTAAAAAAGAAAATAATATTTATTACTGGTCTCTGATTTTCAAATTTTCAGATCTTTCGTTTGATACATAGGCCTACTATTAATGAATGAATTAACTATTATTATATGATATAAATTCCGTTTCAGATGGATACTTATATTTTAAATATGGAGCAACATTTAAAATAATTATGCCAACATTATTGTTATCAGCTTTAAAAAAAAGAAAAGTGTAATTTATGTGAAATTGTAGAAATGTAAACTCATGTCATTAAAGACCAGTTCCCTACAGCTATAGGCTGAAGAATTTCTATATGCCTCTATGAGTTTAAATTAGTCATTACACATGCAGTGTGTGAGTGAAGGGTACAGCAGGTTCTTATTGGATTCACACTCCAGGATAAGGTGGCTATACTGAGGAAAAGGAATAATAACCAATTTATTTGGAGAATCTAATATGTTATGTTCATATGTTGTTAGGATAGGTGAGTGTGGAAATGTTCAAATGCACTAAATATGACTTTTGGGTCTCTTGACAATTCCTTTTCTCACCCAGAGTATTTGTGTGAGCTATTGTGATCCATTGTATGTTGTTGCCGGCTTAATGCCAGTCAGTTAAACACCTACAGACTAATGACCCAATATATTTTGTGTAAAATAATCTATTACAGAAATCATGTTTGAACCATGTGAGTGTTGTGGACGAAGTACAGTCTCAGCTGATTACTTTCAGTAGTTGTGCAGCTGATTTCTACTATTTCATTTTAATGGTTATTGATTCGGCAGTGCTCTATGGGAAACAGATATCTAATCTGAAATGGAATCCCTTTGTGACAGTCATTTGGAGAAGTGTGTGATTGCCCAATTTACCACACAAACACAATTAGGAAATGGTATTAGCGGTTTTAGAGGCTGATGATAAGGCAGTATAATCCTGACCGAAGCTAGATCAAAGTGGAAAGGGAGTCAGATTGTATCGTAGTAAACTGGTCTGTATCATTGGTGTACCTGCGTCAGGAGGCAGGTAGAAGTTAAAGATGGCGATGATGGTGATGAGGATGCAGGGGAGGATGATGTTGAAGACGTAGTACAGAGGCTTCCTCTCGATGATGAGGTAGAAGGTCATGTCCTCATATAGATCATCGTTCATGTTCTTCCTGCACGGCTTGTGTGTGATGTGCCACTCGCCACCCTCTGGAGGAACATTCACATTTTTAAGAATTTAGATCAGTAAAGTGACGGCAACAAATATGCAAACACAGTGGAACAAATCCAAAAATACTCCTGTGACTGTGGTGCAGATATTAAGTTATTGTACCATGCAAAGCAATATATCCTTTCATTTATATCCTCTTCCCTTCATTCTTAAAAGCCTTTACTGCTTTGTCCATCCGTCCATCGATCCTCTCATCTGTTGTCCACCAAATTCTCACCAGTATAAGCTTCATCCAGTTGGATCTCCTTGATCTCGTTGCCTTTTGCGTCCAGTGCATACTGCACGTCGATCTCCGATGAGTCGTACGTGTAGGAGCGGAACTGCATGGTGCAGTTCTGCCAGTCAAACGGGAAATATGTCACCTAGAGAAAGAAACGACAAGAAGAGGGGCGGCAAGCTTAGAAGAAAATTAATTAAAAGATGTTAAGTTGAAGTTTGTGTGTATTTGCTGATGTTCACCTTAACTCCACAAGAGCTGCAGTAGAGTGCAGGTGGAGTCCAGGTTACTCTGCCGTTATGATAAGCCTGGACACTGACTTGCAGGGCCACATTAAACACCCCATCATTGCTGCAAACAGAGATAGAAATGTTGAGCACGATGTCTGCCTAACCTTAACCAAGTACACTGAACAGCCTAAACTTAACCAAGCAATAACTATAGTTTTTATTTTTATTTTTATTTTTATTACATTTTTTAAGTGAAGGCAGGACCAAAAATGCTCATATGAATAGTTTTTCTATGGTTTTGGAAGGCACTCATGTTGCCAGATCAGAAACCCCCATACTGGTCATTTGAAAGACAATAGTAAACAACCTAAAAATCACTAAACTAAAAATCTAGACATTACAACTTCCTGAAGTGGCCAGAGAGACAGATGTTAACAGCCCATATTCGGCAGCACATATCACGTAATAGCAGCATCCAAGATTTGAATACTGCCGTAGGCCTTTGTTTCATGTCATCCCGCGCCCTCTCGCTCAACCTTCTGGTCTCTCTGCTCTTTGAAATAAAGCTTAGAGTTTATACAAATGACCTACAGCAAAATAGAATGAAAGAAAGATTGGGTAAAGCTCTGGTAAAAGTAAGTAAGTAAGTAGTAACTATATCTCATATGTCTGACTCTTGCAGCCACACTGCTGCTTCCATTCTCTCACTACCGCTATGGAGTGCATCAAACATTTGGCTGCAGTCCTGTGCTGCACGAAGACCCCACTAAAACATTTTAATTGGCACGGATGAAATGCAGGAACTCGATACATTTCACAGGACTCTTCTAAGCGCAGCACTAATGTTGGATGTACACAGAGCTTTGGTCGTAAGCTCATAACGATATACGCGACAAAGACATTAAGTCAATTCGACACAGATTTAGTCGTCTGTCGGGGTGCAGTGTTTGGCTTTTATGGCTCCAGTAATTCAACAAGGAGAAGCTTTTGTCCTTAAATTGGGCCCACCTAAAAACCCTGTCCCTGTGAAGGTGCTGCTGCTGCTGCGTAAATGACCAACATTGATCATGCACACAGAGGAAGGGTATACTGTTGCATTTGTGTGTATGTGTTCCAAGCGAGCGCCTCCCAGGCTGAAGAAGCTGCACGCTGCCGTCAGCTCAGTTTTTAGGGAGCCATGCTGCTTAATTGCCTATAAAGTGTTGATGAATGGAGCAGTGGGGATATTTACAGCGGTGTTAATGGGAATGTGTGTGTGTGCGGGGGTGTAAGAAAAAGAGACTACACTTGCTGTTCTAAGTATCTAAATTTTCTTATTTAATGCTGTGACATAGTTTTTCCATTATATAGGAACTGTGGCTGGATTGGGTCCTTGACCCTAATGTTCACTGGCTGAGTAGTGTTCAGGCTCCATCACACCGCAAACAATCTGCTGCACTTTGTGGCTGTACTTGTTTTAATTACTGTGCATAGCACATTGTCTTATCTTAATGTCTGTATTTCTTTCTTTTTTTATTATTATTATTTATTGGGACTTTATTATTACAGCTGGAGATAGACAGGAACGTGGGGAGAGAGAGAGAGGACGACGTGCAGCAAAGGGTCACGAATAACATTTAAACCTAGACCTGCTGCTAAGGACTCAGCCTTAGTACACAGGGTTCCATCTCTACCAGGTAAGCTCCAGGGGAGCCCCTTATATCTGTGTTTCTTCGATAGTGTATGTGCTGCACCTAGAATTGCGGCTCGCGGTTGTATACCTCCGCCAACCAGTCAAGTTGCCAAAAACGTGTTTAATGAAGTCACGGTGACCTTGACCTTTGACCACCAAATTCTAAACAGTTCATCCAAGTTGATGTTTGTGCTACATTTGATTTCTCTCAAGGCATTTCTAAGATATCGGGCCAATTCCAATCCATGACGGAGTGAACTTTGTTTGTAGTCCCGCTCACATCTCCTTTAACGTGTAGGGAATAAATACAGCGCTCAGCGAATTTGCTTTTTCTGGCAGAAACGGGAACTGTCGTAACTCCCAGGCTTCTTTGGTTGGATTACTTTTTTTTCTTTGATATTTAGGATTAGCTTGGTTTTTGAAAAGTTCTTGTAAATATACAACACTTAACAATCAAATGAACACGTCTTTCATTTTTCTAGACTAGACTAGAGATGCAAAAAGTGCCACCAGCTGGTGGATTATCTCCGGCAGAACTAGCCGCGAGCAGTCTAGGGGGGTCATTGGGGGGCTAAGGGCATGTGCTAGGGGACCGGCACATCAACAATATGTACGTGAAGGTAAACACTTAATTCCCCCTTATTGCCTACGCATAGACATAAAATCTGGAACATTTGGAAAATAGTTTCTCCTCTCAACTCTTTGGAGCTTATTAATTCATGTCAATGTGAGTGCAGAGCTTGTGCTTACTTATTGAAGAGGACGATGTCAGGCAGCCAGACCTTCACAGAGGGGATACGCATCACCTCAATCCCGTCTCTCTCCTTGGGGTTCCATGACAACCGATGATCTGTCCATTCCTATTCAAAAGGTTAAGAGTTTGTGCTTATGCGTGCAACTATTTGGGGATTACAAGTACATAAAAAAGGGCAGGGACAAGAGCGAAACAGAAAGTGACAGAAGGCGGAAACTTAACATTTACATATGTAACCAATTTGTCATTTTATCAGTTTATTTTTCATTCTTCCATTGCTGTAATTAGATTCCACAGGGACGATTCCCTTGTGCATTTGTCCTTGCATAACAAAACACCATTTGCATAATTTTTCATTTTGCAGATACTCTGTATGATTAGGACTACTCCAAGTGTTCTCGCTCAGTTATTTGTGTGGCGCACTGAGCTATACATGAAAAAGGAGGTCTTATGTTCATAGGAAATTGTAAGAAGTTATTCACTTTTAATTCTTAATGAATGCAACTTCCTGTTTAAGTACAGCAACAACCACTTTTTTTAGAAGCACACAGTAAAACAATGCAGACACACACACACCCTTACCAGGTTCATGATAACAACTGTGGTCATTTCTTCATTCTTCATATTCTGGAACAAAAATGTAAAATAAGTATTTGTTACTGGTTCTTCACTTAATGATCATAGACACACAACCCTCTCACAACATGACATCTTCCAAGCGGTGTAATGATGATTCATCCTGAGTCTTACTATAACAACGTTGGCCATAACACGACAGGTTATGCACTTACCACCAGAGAGAGCAGCGTGACAATTCTTGGCTCTGATCAATATTGAGAGTCAAATACCCCTGAGTGTTTTCTGTTCCCTCACAGGCTGCATCAGTGAGGTACTTATGTTGCCATTGAAGCCTTACTTATAACCGCCACTCCTCATACTAATCCAATGCTATATTTCTACATCAATTCCATCGTTTATCGTTATTTGCGAGCGAATTCTGCTGGCTGTTTTTTAAAGTCCGACATCCACAGCCACGGATATGAGGAGATCAATCTTCTCAACAAGCTAAAACTGTATCTTTCACGGTGTTTCCTCGTGTATTAAACTGATTGAGATATTTAATCTATTACAGTGATCTCAGAAGGCGGAACAAGACCCACATTTCTCTCTCTCTCTCTCTCTGCATGTTTAACCTTGTAGTGCAGCAGCCTTTACGTTAGTCTGATGGCATTAAAGTTATATGGAATGACAGCAATGTTACTATGGTGGACCTAGTTATACTGCTGTCATGACTTTTTCTGAAAAGTGACCATGGCGCTTAATCAGACATGAGACGGTATGCTAGACTGCAATCAGATTAATGTAAAAATGGTGAATGTCTGAAAGGAGCTTAAGATCTAGGTCTTAAAAAAAATGGAATGTATCTTCAAGAACTTAACCTGTGGACTCTGAAGTCAAGTTGTGGAGGTTACATGTCCACTACAGGAAATACATGTATGAGTGTGTGTGCATGTGTGTGTGTGTCTGTGTGCATGTGATTGTCTATGCAGCCAGAAGGTGGAGCTTCCCTGAGCTGGGACTGCTATTTAAAACGCTAGGAGGAATGTCAGGGAGACAGCTGGGACAGAAACAAGCAGGGGGGTGGGGGGATCGAGGGACTTAAACCATCTCACTCTCTCACCCTCACACAAAACTCATCACTGACCTATCCCTTACTGATACTTCCTGTAACTGTTTGAATTCACCTCAGCCGTGTGTTCAGGGGGAATGTTAATAATATCTCAGCTGTTATATATCAAGCTGACTAGTTCCGGGCAGACGGGGACGGAGCATCCAAGTGGGTCAGTTTTCAAGATCGTTCCACTCCAGAACTTGAAGGTCTCATGTGACTTCCTCTCCTGAGTGAGACTGACCTTGAGCAGAGATGTAAGGAGCAGGCTCACTGTTTATGTAAATGTGACACTATGTGGATATGTATGTCGGGACTCGCGACAGAGAAGAAGAGAGCCAAGGGAAAAATGAAGGAACAGATAAAGTGACCTAGTGTGTGTGTTTGAGTATGTGTCCAATTGTTATGCAGTCGCAGCTCCGTGCATGGTGCACAGAGCTAAAACACTATTTACCAGCATGGGTGAATAAAAGCAATATTTCACATGCCATTTGAGTGCAGCAAGCACTGAATTCAGAACCAGACGGCTCTCAGATATATTCCCAGCTTTGAATGTAAAACTTTATCTCTACATTTACAGGTACAGTATCATGCAATGTGTGACATGTGAGTATAGGGAGCAAGCACTGTGGTTAAAGCGTTCGCAGAGACATCTGTCAGATTTGATTTTTAAATGTATTTAAATTGATGCCAGTGAAATGTCAAGTAATAAGAAAAGAGAAGCATGAGAGAATCCTGGGAGATGTAACGTTTCAACTGTCACATGAAACCAGTCAAATTTTTGAAGGCTCAGATGTAACCTTATTGTACAATATTCAGGTTTGAAGCCTTATTTGGGGTATAGTGAGCCTACACACTGTACACATACAGTATATTAAAGCTGTAGGTAGTTTCCATCATACAACACCACAATCAGCATGTACACAAACATTTAGACCATATATCAGATTTATCTGCCACTGGTACGTTATATTCTCGTTGTGCATGCACGTATATATATATATATATATATATATATATATATATATATATATATATGTATATATATGTAAGTGTTTTGGGTCTTGAGCCTCACCAGTCCACCAAAGGAGGAGAGCACCATACCCACACGAACTACCACCCTCTCTTCAGGGCTGGAGGCGGGCCGCACTTTCAGGTTGTAGCCGGTAAAGAGCTCCTTCATCAGAGTCTTCTCCACATCAGACGCACCTGTATCACGGATAGACAGAGGGCTTATATGATTACATTAATAATGGATTACGAAAAACCCATCGTTCATTTCTTAGTAGCTGTTCATAATCCCTTTAGCAGACAATAATAGTTAAAAAGGCTACTATTAGGAAACCAATTTCCATTTATAATGTCCAACACCTGTCTCTTTCACAGCTTAAAATTCAGAAAATGAACCCAAACACTTTTAACCAAAGTTTCTGTGTAAATCACACAGGCAGGCAGGTACGGTGTGTTGTGTATCAGGATGTGTCGCCCAGCAGGAGAAAGGCAGACTAAGTTAGGAGGGTCTATGAGATGAAAGAGTCCCACCTTCTGCTTCACCACCCACTCTTCAAAAAACAAAAGGATCACAATTCAAAATAATTATTGAGAGAAAGAAAGTGGAGCAGCGGCTGGAGGACAGATTTCAGTGACAGTTGGGCAGACTTAGGAGCAATGGCGTGGTGAAGCGATCGATAGCTAAATACAGGGAAAATGTATTTTCTTTATGTTATTTTACTTGGTATCAGTCTTCCTTATCAATCGAGAAATGTAAGAATCTTTTATTATAGCCATAGACATTTTCCTTGGAGGATAACATTTACTATCTATTTGCAGAAACATTGGTAAAAAAATACATTTTAACGTTTAACACTACTGCAACACATGTACTATAAAAAGCTAAATAAAAACCCATAAAATAAAACCCCCTTAGACTATAATCCCTGTGTTATAAAAGTAGCATTTATTGAAGTGTCTCACAACAGGCCTGTAAAGCTGTGTATCAACCAAAACCTAAACACTTACATTTTCCTCAGTGTTGGAAGGTTAGACACATTTATAATCAGCAGTTCTGGTGATGCAGCATTCATCACGTTTGGCGTAGCTGTGGCCCCGCCAGGATCTGACCTGACAGGAATAAATGACAACGATCACCAAGCGAGGCAGCCCCATTAGCTAGGCAGAGGGAAGCATGGCTGCTGATGGCCGAGGCTGTGAGGTGGTTGTAGAAGGCTAGAATTTAGCATTTTCTCCTCTCTACCTATTTCCGATGACTTGGTAAATATGGCAGATTAAAGTACAATGAGATCAGATGAGGCCGTGTCATGCTGAAGGCTAGTGTCGGGCATGTCAAGGATGCTTCCGATGAATATAACTGATGGCAATAGAATACAGAGCTTTACTCTTCTGTAGTCACTTTGAGAAAGGACAGTTGATGAATTCACGATTCTTCCAGCTTTAAAAAAACACGTAAAATGTGCTTTCAGTTTGTTTTCATACACAATGATTTCGCAAAAGTAGTGATGAACACGATTTAAAAATGGACGGTGACAACAGTTCAATATGAACCACATCTTTCTCTAAATGGTTTGAATGCACTGTTCTTGTCCAGGCACCACAGTGGTCAGTTATTAAATGAGCCTGAAGACAAAGATGTCACTCAAGTGACAATATTTAGTTATGGCTGTAATGTCTCTGATGATATTTAGTTACGTTTTTGGAGTTATTTAGTTTTTTATCACAGGCTAGTTGACAGAATGAGGAAATACATTTTTAAAGCTCCCCTGACTTTACCTTTAAAACCACCATGAGGGTGACATTTATAATTTTAAATGAAATATCATGGCATTTATTGGATCCATTGTCATGAAATGTGCTACAGATCTTCAAGGTCCCGAGAGAATCAATTAAAAAAACATTTCCCAGACTGTTCATCTAGCGCCATAATTAGATAAAAAATCTAATTTTTCCAATTATTTTTTATGACCGACAGTCTACCTGCAAAACTAATGACATTCACATCAGCTGCAATTTCTGTTTAATGCTAATTAGCAATTAGCATGCTACCACACCAGTGAACCTGGTCAATACTGCCTGCTAAACATTAGCTTGTTGGCATGTCACATTAACCATGTTAGCATGGCAATGTTAGCATTTAGCTCAATGTATTGCTGGATCCAAGTACGGCCTCACAGAACTACAAACATGGCTGAAGCCTTTTAGTCTTTTTTATGAACACTAAAGCAACAAGAGAGCACAAAGCAAAGTTAGTTTTTTTATTACACTTTTTGAAATTCCTTTCACATGGGCTAGACCTGTATTGCCAAGCACGGCAAGATGGCTATCTTAACTATGTGGCTTTCCACATTCTATTATTTATGTATTGTCCATGTAAGACGTGTTACATGACTACTACATCTCTGTTACATGGGTATATTGTGTCAACTTGTGCCTTACCTCCCAATGTGCTCAGGCTGCAAAAACAACATGCCAGCAGGAACAGATCCAAGCTTTTCATGGCGACCTCCAACACCAAAAAGATCTCTCCTCTGCAAAACAGATCCTCAGTGGAGTTAATAAAAACGTATTTTTTCCCTCTAATTTCTTTTCCAGTGTAGCTCCCTGAAACTCTTCCGTGTAAGTTTTGGTTTGGTCGGTTTGGACTGTTGTTGTCTGTCAGTCAGGCCAGCCTGGCCAACTGCTGTCTGCTCCAATTACATCCTTGGGGAGGGGAGGGTGTGTGTCACAGTTCACCCTCTCAGTCGGTGTGGACCAGGCTCAACTCTACCCAATGAGAGCTTACTGTACTTACACACCACTGGTTCTTACTGTTTCTTTACCCCCTAAATTCTGTTCTCTGCTTCCTCATCTTATTCTCTCTCAATATAGGAACCACAAGAGAAACAATGAAGCTACAATGCCTGATCAAAATGTTGCCCAAACCCTGAGTCTCACTCCCTAGGGTCCCTAGCTACACCAATCATTGATATACATAGTTCTATCTATCTTAAACCTAAACCAAGACTTTCTAGGAATTATATCCATGTTGGAATCTGTACCTCACAATTTAGTGTAGTAAATGTAGTTAAGTGAAAAACGGTGTGGAGCCACTGTTTCCACAATTGTGTTTGTCACCGAGAGATACGTTCGCTACCTTGACACCATATAAATTGGAATCTTGCCATTTTGCATGTGGAATTGACTTTGTGGAGTTTCTTAGCTTTCTGTATGTCTGAATATGGAGCACTGGATTTTTCCATTAACTGATAAATTGTCTGGAGCTTTCTACAATGCTATGAAAAGCGTAGCCAAGAAACCGATCGCTAGTGGCTAAAACGCCTTGCTGTTGATTCCACATAAATAGAGAAAGTATGGTTTGTCACATTGTGTCTCGTCTCTGTTCCTGTCTGTTGCAGTCGTGATATAATGTCCTTCATGCTAAAAAAAATAATAAAAAATCTTCACCACCCACCCCTTATTCTCACAGTATAGTTAAATAAAAATATTGAACTGTATTTCCTGAAGGCCCGTGCAGTAAAACATCTCTGTCCTGCCTATATCCCTTTACTTGTCTCTTCATGCCACTGTGCTCTCACTCACATTTACCGTTATTTATCATCCACTGTCACTGCCATTTGGCCTTCTGCCAATTTAATTACCATAGAAGCTAACTATTAACAGCTAGCCGCAAGTGTCAAGTCACACATCAAATGTGTGGTCATGAGGGAGTGTACAAGAAGCCCCTGTTGGCAGTGACTCAAATGCAGGGATCTCTCAGAGGGCAACCATAGATCACCGTTTAATATGGAAGTAAGTAGTTTAGTTATATAAGATTGCTTTCCCATTATTGTTATTTTCATGGGTAGTAACAAATGACATACAGAATGGTAGTAATCAGATTACATAAAACGTTGACACAGTAAAACCAATTTAGTAAGATTATAGTTTGATGTTGAGGGTGATGATTATATCTCATTTCAACACAGTCATTCTTCCTCACTTTAATTGTATTGAAAAAGCATCAGTGTAATCAATTTAGTTTTTGTTTATTTACCTAATAACCCCGCAGAGATCAACTTTGTCTTATCTGAGATTTCAAATTAAAAGTTTGCCTATTGAATTTTGTGTTCAGACTTCAATTAAAAGTAATTCAAGTATACTACATGGGCACAAGGTTTGGGGACACCTGCACAAAGCATCTAAACACGCTAATCTTGCACTATTGAACATTTTATTACAAAACCATGGGCATTAATCTGCTATGAAAATCTGCTGGTTGGACTTCGGATGAAAACTGGCTGCGGGGATGTGTTCTCAGTCAGCCACACGAACAGCTCGGCTTTAAGATGCTGGGAGACAAAGTAATCCAATTAATCTCAAAGCTTTATGATGGGGTTCAGCATTTTGTTTAGAGCAGTCAATTTATCCCACTTCAAACTGGGAAAACAATTTCTTAATGGAGCTGGCTTTCTGCACGGGGGAGGATTGTCATATTTAAACAGGAAACACAAACTGTTGCCACAAAGTTGTATGCATTCTCTGGTCCAAAATATACTGTATGCAGCATTAAGACTTTGCTTATTTGGAATTTAGAATAGTTTCATATCTTTTTTTGGTTTGGTTTGTTCAGTTAGTTAATGCTGGTGGCACTCTGGTACTGTTTGTTTGTGGTGAGAAAGCAAAACAGTCTATCTACAGGATAGGATATGAGATTTTAGTATAAATCCTAAAGCTAAACTACCGTTAAATCCATATCCATATAAATCCATCTGTATTAATTGTATTAATGACAATGGTTACCAAAACCAATGGGTTTTCAAAATATTCCTGAAATTGAAAAAGTGAACGATATAACACATTTCTTCTTCATCCTGTTCTACCTCTTTGTCATTATTCATGATATTTGTGGTCCAGTTGTCCAGAGTCTTGACTAATAATGCTCATAATTAGTAATTAGTTATTAATTTTTGTCTGATCCTTTATAAGACTCGTCCCTCTTGGAATTATTCAGACACATTAACATAACAAAAAAACTCAGCAGACCAGCGATACAATCATACAAATATATTAGTTTGTTTTATTCAATTATATCCAATAATACGTATCCCTTGACTTTGTGTAAGTTATTATAGAAATAAATACAGATCATATTGCAAATGCAGAGACAATAGTTTGGGATAATAGAGTGTTGAGGATGGGGGCTTAAGGGGTTAAAGAGTAAATATTGGGTAAAGACTGTTTCTCTGAAGGTGTCCAGTAAATGATTGGCGCATGCATGCTTGTAGTCCCGCCTGTCTGTGATCCTCTACCTCAACCCAGGAGTTTCAAACTGCACGTCCCACGGCTCACTGTAGTCCTTTCCCGCTCTGCTTTCTCCAAGTGACCCATGGGTTTAGATGGCGAACAGTAGTTGTGTTATTCCACCTTGCCAGCAACAGGGGGAGTTTCTGCACCCCAACCACATTTGCATGGATATATTTATATATATATTGTATATATAGATATATTTTTTTGCCCCATTTGTATACAAAAATAGTGTCATTGTGGCTTTGGAAGACTGAAGCACTCTTTTTGCATTTGGAAGACAAGAAGGAAAGTAAGATTATGGTGATTTCCTTAACATCTTTTCTGGAAGACTTTGTCACAATAAGTTGGATCGTCCATGCAGTACAAAGACAACCAAAAAAATAAATAAATCAAAAAGTCCCTCAAGGATCGATCACAGAATCACACACATACACACAGGTGTGTTTGTGTGTGTTTGAGGGAAAGACAGACGGTGAATGGGCAGTCCACATGCTGCCGGTGAGACAATTCAAATCCCGTTAAGAGATCAAAGGTCAGAGGTCAGTCAGTCGGTCTTTGATAGACAGGCGAGTGCTGGAGGATTGTGGGGGATCGGGAGGTTGGAGACGTCTTGGCGTTTCTTCTCTTTGTAGATTGAGCTCTATTGTTCAACATCCCACATTATGTGATGGGCGAATAGACACACATTTAAACACATCAAATCAACAAACGCACATGGACAGGCTAACAATGATTCATACCAATACTCACAATTCCTCATATCATTTCATTATAAGTCACAGCACTTCCACTGAGATATACCCAAAACACGATCTATATTGCTTTTTTTTCTTTCTTTTTTTAACAAAAAAAACACTTGGAAAAAAGGGGTAAATAAAGACATTTTGTATGATGTAAAGTCACCACTGAAACATTGTTGCTGCATTAGCTTGTGAGAGGTGAAGTCCCACCATGATCTGTTTTTAAAGGTCACCCATTTAGCCACATCTGCGCTGGCTTGGTGCAGGGTGCTGTGAGTGTATGTGTGTGCAATGCAGATGTGTCCAGGGATTGTGGGTGTGCTTTAAAAAACACAGCCTGATTTTTTTTAATACATGAAGTTAATGCGTTGGTTAATACTATACAGGATGTGACATTAGATTCCAGTATAAAAGTACTTTTTATGAAGCAGCTAAAAAAAAAAAGAGGGAGAGAGGGAGAAAATCTGTCCGAGGACGGCGTCACTCTTTTATCACGTGAGCCTCTCTCTAACTCCCTCTCTTTTTTGTGTTTTCTGCTGCATTGCAGATGTGGTGAAGGGACTCCACCTCGTAGTAATGCACACACACACACACGCACATGCACACACTCACACACTAACAGCAACCCAGCTCACAAAAGGGGAAAAGTGTTAGAAAAATAAAAGCTCTAATAAAACACACAGTTGGTTTCTATATCAATATTCTTAATTATTTTTTCACTCCCTTCCAGATAATGTGGCTGCACCTTGTTAATGGAGTTTATTGCGTTCTGTCCAAGGACTCGCATTCATTGATTTGGCCTCTGATTTATCCTCTATGTTCCTCCTTCACATTCTCTCTGCCTATACTTTATTCCCTCACACATATACATAAAGAGATATTCAATCACAGTTACAAAACGATTACACACAAAGACCAAAGCGGATGAGTGAGATCTACAAAACACACACACACACACACACACACACACACACACACACACACACACACACACACACACACACACACACACACACACACACACACACACACACACACACACACACACACACACACACACATACTGCCTCCAGGTTAAAGGGAAGTTGTGTTTGCAAAAGGGATCAGAGAGAGGAAGTGAAACTTCAAAGGGAGGCTGTGAGGGCACAAGTTAGCTACACTACAATATGTGACACACCTCTCTCCCTCTCTCTCTCCATCTGAGTCTTTCACAACCCCGGATGACCCTCGCTTAATTTGCTCAGTAAGCAGGGAGGGCCCTGACTGGGGAGAAATGGGAAGTCCCCGGAGAAAGATTTGTGTGTGAAGTGTGAATCAGGTATACATAATTAAACCCCCTCTGATATCCATACAAACACACCTCACCACCTTTTTTTTTCTTTTTAATACTCAAAAGAAATAGCGATGCCAAGCCTAAAGGCCAATATTTAACATTTAGAGCTCATTCCAAAGACATTTATCAGTGAGTTGAAAGTATTAAATTAAGCCATGAGGGGGGTTTCACTCATCAAACATGTGCTCAGATTGACGACAGCTGAGAAAAATGGCGATCTTTACATCCTGTTATTCAAAGAAGTGTTTGAAGTGAAGCCTGAAGGCTGGTGAACAGACGGGCTGGAACAGAGAAGCTGATTTCAGGCTTCACAAAGAACGTACAGATAGTGAGAAGTGGGTGAGAATGAACAACACACACGTGTCTGTGACACACACACACACACACACACACACACACACACACACACACACACACACACACACACACACACACACACACACACTCTCTCACGCGATCATGCAAACTTTCCACGAGCAATAAATCATTTCTTAAAATCTACCTTTCTGCAAAGTGAAATCACACATTTTCATAACTCCTCTTTTACAATCTTTACCATCCACCTGCTTACCCAAATATATTATATATAATCCAATATCAGGTAACATCTATTAGGATTAATCTGATTACAAATGATAACATCTCTTACAGTTTGTACAAAAAATGTCCAGTAATTAGATTATAGAAAGAAAAAGGTAACTGTTTGTCGGATTTACTCAGAAAAGTATGGACACTAACATAAAACTCTCTGTCACAGATATACAGTTAATCTTGATGAATAGCATGAGGATGAAAAAAGTGAATCTAGCTGCATATTTTAAAGTGGCAAAATGAACAGATACTCATGACGCAACTATAAGTGGCTGATGGATCATTTGTAATGGATTGCATTTACATCCACACACATAGCATGAATATCTCATCAATCTGAGATATAAATCCATCACTCACTAGTTGTTGACTGTCGCAAGATCTGATGGCTTGGTTTTATTACAATCTTGGATCTCATTGCTTTAAAAGAGTGTGAGGCAGGAAATGAGATGATTTTAGACCTAAAAATATCTAAAAACAAATAAAGTCTGAATCCTCTTATCTTATGCCTCCTCATTTCCCATTATTTTTTTCATCTGTACAGGCATATGCATCAACAGAAAATACTACTGCATTTATTTTTAAGGATTAAAGGGGCTCTCAAGCAATATAGTATTGCAGTTCCATGAAGTTGGGGGACTCACCGGAGATATCTTGACTTTTATATGTATATGAGTCAAGTTCCAAAATATGCTGCATCCTACATTTCCCATAATGCAACTCCTCTTTCATTAGACCCTCTATGCCTCTGAGATGCTCATTTATTTCAAACTCAAAAGGCCTACCATCCAGTGTAATGCAGGCGTGTGTGCATGATTGACACATTGTTTATTCTCTTTATCTCTAATCTGAGTTTATCTAAATTATAGCAGACATTCTTGATTTTTCATCATTTCCATAATCCACATTAAAAGCTCACAATAACATGTTAGCCCTTGACTCTCCTTTACAGCTGTTTTTTTTCTGAAAACAACAAACATGACATGTACATAAGAAAATATTGCAACATAGATTTCCCAGCCCTTAAAACATAGAAGTTGTCATGGCTTTGTGTGTTGTGATGAATTCTTCCTCTCCTCTCGTCTAACAGTGTCTTTCTATCTAGTCCCACATGGTCCTTTTTCCATTCTAGTGGACAGGAGCCTCATTTAATTAAACATTTGTGTAATTACTTTGCGAATAATACTCATGTTCTGGATTTAGTGATCCATAGGGGGTGACTGGCCGGACCCACTGACCTGAGGGTCCATTTAACAGTTTAATTAAGGTCTTCAGTGTGTAAATGAGGTTTTAACAGTAGCTTGTAACTCTTTAACTGTGTTCCTCATAAGTCTTTCCTTTTTCCTCTGTCTTACTTACTCGATTCCACCTCAATGTGTTTTTAGTCTCCTTCCGTAAACATATATGTTTTCTGTCTCCAGCCCAGGAAACCAGAGGTGAAGTTTGCTTTATATCTCATGTAGCAGATTATTTTGCTCAGCAGCTCGCCTCTATTCTGCACAGGTTATCCTCTATTATTATTTACAACCACAGGTTACAGGGGGGCAGAGTATTATGCATGAAATGAGAAGTGTGTGTGTGTGTGTGTGTGTGTGTGTGTGTGTGTGTGTGTGTGTGTGTATGTGTGTGTGTGTGTGTGTGTGTGTGTGTGTGTGTGTGCGTTGTGAGGGGAACGCTGTCCACATTAGCATAATTCCATTCCAACTGTTTTTCTTCTGCTCATCACCACAAATAATTTTCCCTAAAAATCTCTCTACCTCTCGGTTTCCTTTTCTTTGGTTGGTCCCGCTCTCTGATCCTCGATCATAAATCTAACCTCGCCTCTACCTCCTGAAAACAGAGGACTCCCTCGCTTCCCCAAATACATAAACATTAGGCAGAAACAATTACCCTGCCGGGCATATTGTTCCAAGAAAGTTCGATATGAAAAATTATTGCTTTTTGTGTTGAATGGAAAGAACAAATGGAAACACTCAAGACAAGGTCTCCTGGACGAGCATAGTGAAATATTTGATAACAGTTTGTTTCTTTACCAAGAGAGTCTATTTTTTCAAATCATCATATCGAATTAATATCACCATTATTTATATATGACTTTGGTTTCCTATTGTGTCCTAACAAAAACAGTCACAGTAATCACGATTGATGTACTTTCAATCATAATTGTATAAGACTTGTGAAACGACGAGTAAAGAAGGCTTGAATTCCTTTGCATCATAATCAAAGTCTCCAGCAAAGATTTATGGTAATTAATTTGAACACAATTCTGTTGAACAGAGGTTTACAGTATGTGTGAATAACAACTTAAAGGACCACTACAGCGATGTAGTATAAAGTTGGGGGACTTGCAGTAGACATGTTAAAAAAAGAAAAGTCAAAATTGAAGCAGTCGAAATATCCTGACTTTTAGTCTTTACTATGGGTCAAACTCCAGAAATCCCTATATCCTACATTCCCCATAATGCAATGTGTTGGCATCTTTCATTAGAGCTTTCTTGTCTGGAAAACATCCACATCTTTGTTGTTCTGCCTCCCGACCCGGGACATTTTGTTGCATAAAGCTTTGGGCTCAGTCAGAAAGAATGTTACCACTGTAGCTAGTTATTATAGCTAGTTAGTATCTGTAGCCTGCTCCTCATCTCTGCTTGAGGCTAGTGGCTCCAAGGTACATTTTACCGCTGCTAGCATAGCACACCAGAATCTCCAATCGAATTGCATCGTGTGTAATGTTTTGATTGAGCCCATGCATGAATAGAGTCGATCGTAATCCGGAGCATTTACTGCAAGCCAGTGGGCGCGTTAAGGAATTTTCTGCCGTGGCTGGCGAGTACACCAACGAAAATGTTTAACTCCGACATTGTTTGGAGTTTATATGAGAGAATGGAGAGTGGAGTCATTTTCTCCGAATTGAAAAATCTCGCCCAGAGCCACAGAAGACACTATACGACTGTTTTCAGTCTCAGTCTCTGCTCTACATGACATGGGTGGAATACCCCTTTAAAAATAAAAACTGCAGATCATATGTGCAAAATAGTTTTTCTTTCATTCATCATAAGGTGGTATCACAATTTTGATGCAATAATTAAATAAAAGCATTTTCTTTTGTATTTTTAGACAAGACTACCACATTGAGGGATAGAAGGTCCACAGACAATGTGCGGGCCTCGGGGGTTATGTGCAATGCATGGCCAGCCACAGCGAAAAAAGCTATAGCGGTGCAATCACAAGCTACACAGTCAGGCTCCATCAGTACCCCATCTCACTGATGATATCCTCATCATTCCCCAGAACCTGCACACACACTCCCCACCACGTCGGCATGTGTGCATGCATTTGTGAGTGTGTGTGTGTTAATGCATGTCATTGTGTTAAGTGTGTTAAGACGTGAGATCATTCTCTGTGGCCGTCACTCATGGATATCGCAAAAGTGTGTGCACGTAGTACACACACCTCTGCTTGTGTGTGTAAATGTCAGTGTAATAATGAGTGTGTGTGAGTGTGGTTATTCAGTGTGTTGAGGGAGCTCTTGGCCCCTCGTTTAAGGGTTGAAAGATTCTGATCAGCCCCAAACTCCATTAACAGAGCCAGAGAGGACGGGAGGGGTTTTCTTGTGCCGCCGAGTGGAAAATTGAGTCCATGTCACAAACTAATCAAATCGCGCCAAAGGTGAATGGAAGAAGAATGGAACACACACACACACACACACACACACACACACACACACACACACACACACACACACACACACACACACACACACACACACACACATACAGGGTTGACAAGTATCCAGGCCATCTCACAGAGTCGCTGACACGCACGGAAGATGTGGACTGAGCAGATGGCTGCTCTGTGATAGCCTCACATTAGCATGGCTGTGTGTCGGGCTAACATTAGCATGGAACCCTGTGGGGAAATGAAAACAGAACTCATTTGTAAAGTATGTGCTGCAGAAGGACCGTTTTGACCGTTGCACCCGTTGTGGTAAAACCAGGAAGACTTTATTCGGATATTTGGTTGACTGGAAGGATGTCGCCGATGGTGGCTCGAGGGTGTGTGTGGGATTTCCTTCCAGCAAGATAAACACGCTGTGGTGACATGCTATACAATGATGTTCACCTCTTCATGGAGTTATTGCTTTTATATCCCAGGCTTTGATCATCACAATCTAATAAGAAGGTGGAGGGCTGGTGTGGATGGGTGTCTGTGAAGGTAAAATGGGCCTCCCATTTGCCAGCTCCACTCTCCCTGGACCTGCTTCTTTTTCTCAGACTTTACACCAGTGCATTGTGGTACGTAGAGTACTTGTGGGGTCAGTGTTGCAGGTGGGGAGTACCCCTGACAACCCTGTTCAGGCGTTAGCTAGTGCCCAGTGCCGCGTGTCCTCCACCCCTCCTCCCACCAGTGTCTCTGAGCGCTAGGAAGTGGGGGTTTTGGTTTTGGATTTAGGGTCCTTCTTGCCGTTCTGAAGCACTGGTGAGTCACTGGAGGTCTTAGGCGTTTTCCTGGGCGGACTCTGCTCAGCAACATCATGTAGAGAGGGCTCCCGGTACATGGCCACTGGGGAGGGAGAAGGTTACAGTAGTTAAGAATGGGTAGAGACAAGTGACAGTATAGATGCAGGACTTCACTTGAATTGTTTTGTCAGCCATTGTGCCTTTTTGAACAAGTCGTACCTACTGGCTTAACAATGTGAACATGACCTTATTTATTAAAGATGCAGGTCAGCTTCAAATA
The DNA here is from genome assembly GCF_900634415.1 of Cottoperca gobio. Lineage (NCBI taxonomy): Eukaryota > Metazoa > Chordata > Actinopteri > Perciformes > Bovichtidae > Cottoperca > Cottoperca gobio. The sequence continues at coordinate 5,426,734 of NC_041372.1, read as the reverse complement.
AATCAAGAAACAGTAGGGACAAAATAATGTAGGCGACACAACAGAAAGTATCCTGCCGTTGGACTACTGCCAACCTTTTATTTTTAAGGTGCACTCATTAACATCTTTATATGACAAATTGATCAAATAACTATATTCCTTCATTCTTTGGTACTTGCTGTCATTTCCCTTTTCCCAATTAATTTGAGCTGAATGTAAGAATCCCCCTGAGTTGATTGCTGGTTATTCAGATCACCTGTTGGCTGCTATTTAAGAATTCAGAGCAGCTTGGTGCGTTTCCCCTCTTGGCCAATCAGGGTGTGACGATGCCCTTTCTTTGGGGCTTAAGAGGGGAGGTGAAATGCACTCATTCTGATTCTTTCATGACATAATGAACACATCATTGCACCACATTTTTTGCAGCGAGAAGCTCTGGTCTTTAGTCCCTGATGTCTTTTCTGATTGAGGATGATTTTTGAGCATTCTTGAACCTAGCTGGAGTGAATATTAAACGCTCCACTAAGTTACCCTGCCCTGATGCAGGTAACTTAGTGGAGCGGTGTTTAATATTTACTCCAGCTAGGTTCAAGAATGCTCAAAAATCATCCTATTAGTACTATTCAAACAGGAGGTTACGCTTGCCTCATGATAACCTAATACCCCTCTGCTTTATTTTGAAACCCCATTCATACATATTTCATTATTATCGAAGAGGAGTTTATTATTCATCAAAGAGGCATTTTATTATAATTGAAGAGGTATCTTTTCATTTTGAAGGCACTTTGTTTCTCCAAGTAAAGAAATCTGGGGAATCAGTACCGCCACAAAAGCGCAACATATCACTAACTCTGCGTTTCACCTCAGCTCTACTAAATAATTAACTTTATTTCTCAGTATCAGTGATATGTTAACAGCTTGTTCCACTTCCCCCAAGTAGCGAAAAAAAACAATGAATGTAGCTCTAACTAATTGCAAAACATTGCCTGGAAAGTTAAAATTGAAAAGGTTTCTGCCTTTTCCTCATCTGCATCTATATCTATAGGATTAGATGCCGACACTAAACAACTAACCCACTATAATATAATTACAATGGTAAATAAGGTGCATTCTTCAGGTGACTACTTTATTTTGTGTACTGTAAATACTATCAGTACAATGTCATAAAATAACGTACATGTTTTTTTTAACCGGAGCTGTTTAACTCTATAAGTCAACGTTGACGTTTGGTCTCACACGGAACATGAACAGCGGTCTCCTGGATGTCCTGTTTTTATTTGACCCATCCATCCATGGTGACAAAATAAAAGTGTTGAGCATCTTTCAGGATAACAGTCACTGGTTCCAGTGTATGTGTATGTGTATATATATATATATATATATATATATATATATATATATATATATATATATATATATATATATATATATATATATTAATCTGTTGTACCTTCAATGAGTTTGGGCAGGAAGTGCGCAGCTCCCTTTGTCTTCTTGACACGGTTCCCTTTCATGACCTGTCCATCTCGGTTGATACCGATGTACCACGCCCGGCCTGACTGGGTCTGCCTGTACAGGATGGATGAGTAGGTGACGTAGTAGTTCTCAAACACACTCTCCTTAAACTTACACTCCGGCGTGAAGTGTTCCTAAAAGACACAGAGAGACAGAACACATCAGGTCAGAGGAGAAAAATAACACATTTGGTGCGTCTGCCATTTTTTTATCGGTTCTATTATTTATATATTTACTCTTCAATTCCACTGGACTCAGCTGGGAATGGAAGGAAATGGGCCCCACATTTCATTGTGACAGGGTTACAGGAGCATATGTGGCTGCATCAACAAACTACATGCACACACACACACACACACACACACACACACACACACACACACACACACACACATCCCAACATGTGCAACATGCCTATTTGCCACATGACTGAAGTGGTTTGTGAGCTGGGATGCCATAACTCAGCCGATTCGGTTTACCTGTAACAAACAATCACCCGGATCCTTCACCCCCTCTATAGTTAAACTGTCGGCCTTCAGCCCCCACACACACACAAATAGCTCTGCATTAGACAATACGTCAACACCAGGACACCCCCCACCCTTCTCCCTCTCGTTACAGCTCTCACATATTCCCTCTCTATCTCATATTCTGCCTCTCCATCTCAACTTCATTCCCCCAATCCCTTCGTCATTTGGTAACCTTGTTGAGGAACAAACCAATTTGCAGGATTGATTTGGAGCCTTGATGGGACTGTGACGGGTGAGTAGAAAAGGCCTGAATAAGGACTTTGCTCTCTCTCTCATTTCTCACCCTCTCCTCCTCCGGCTCTCCGTCTTCTCTCTCTCTGCTTGTCTGCCACTGCAGGCGCAGGGCCCTAACGTCTGCCTATATCCATTGTACCGCACATAAACAAGCTAATTACATTGACTGTATCGCCCATTCCATAATTACACATCCATTCACTTACGCAGCCATTCATTTCCTCAGCCACCCATTAACTTAGATCTAATAGCACAGAGCGAAATCCAAAGGTCTGGAGTCTCTTGGAAGGTGTAATCAGATTGCTATCATTAACCGTGTTTGCGCTGCAGTGTGTTGTATCTCATCACTCTGTGTGTGTGTGTGCGTGCATCTGTGTGTGTGTGTTTGGATTCAGGGGGGTACTTTAAAGGATTAAAGTCTGCCTTGTGACACCTAATCACACACACACACACACACACACACACACACACACACACACACACACACGTTCATTAATTGATTAAATATGTGAATGAAAAGGAATCTGGCCATATGAGTAATGTGTAGGTGTGTGAATGAGTGTTGAGGCCTGTATCATTACCAATCCATGACCAACCCTGTGCAAAGGAGTTCTTTTCGATTAACCATTATCATCCTGGGAGACCAACAGAGGAAAGATGGAGCCTTGATTTTCTACCACTAGGTAAAGTCTGACTTTCTGATCAAAGACACAACTTTGTGCTGTTACGCAATAGTCCATATATGGCAAATGACAAGTTTTTGTGTCCTTTCACAACCTAAACGGGTCACATTGGAAAGATCAGTGGTGCAGCTGAGGAAAGTAAAGTACATTTTACTTAAGTAAAACTTTACAAAGATTCTCTTCATGCTACTTTATGGTTCTACTCCACTACATTTCAGTGGAGGACATTGGATGACTAAAAATGTTTGTTTGTTTGTTTTTGCATTTTCACTTTTCCTGAACTTACATAATGATAAGTATATGTGGGCATTACAGATACTCTAATCTGTTCCCTTTTTAAAGTCTACACTTGTCTCCTATTTTTATTTATTTTTTAGCTAAACTGTGTCCTGTATCCAAATCCTTCTCCTGACCTAAAAAGCCATTAATTGTCAGGCTCCAGCTTATCTTATAAAGATCTCATAGTACCTTATAACCCAACTAGAGCATTGCGCTCCCAGAATGCAGGGTTACTTGTGGTTCCTAGAGTCTCTAAAAGTACAATGGGAGCCGAGCCTTCAGATATGAACCTCCTCTACTGTGGAACCAGCTTCCAGTTTGTGTTTGGGAGGCAGACACCATCTCCACATTTAAGGGCAGGCTAAAGACTTTCCTTTTTGATAAAGCTTATAATTAGGTCTGGCTCAGGCTTGCCTTGATGCAGCCCCTAGTTATGCTGCTGGCGGGGGACTTACACCTCTCTCCTCCATCTTTCCCTATCTCTCTCTCCTCCTCTCCCTCTCCATCTTTATGCATTTATGTCCCTTAAATGCATGTTACTAACTCGGCATCCGGGGAATCATCCCCAGAGTTTCTGTGCCTCTCATCTGGCAGGTTGCCACTATTAATGGTTACGTCTGGATCATGAATCGTGGTGCGCCTGTCGCCCTGGTCCTGCCTGTCATCCACATTTCTTTTCTTTTCTTTCTTTTCTTTTCTTTTTGGAGGCACCTGAAAGCTTTTTTGACATCATCCTGGATTCATCTTCTTTTTTTTATATGATCACATAATCATTTCTGTCACATAGATGTTGTATTTTTACTCAGTTGTTTATTCTATACAAACGTCATCTATTGCATGTCTGTTCATCCTGGCAGTTCATATCCTTAGTTGCTCTCCCTGAGGTTTCTTCCATGTTTCCCCCTTTTAATTGTGAGGTTCTTTTTAGGGAGTTTTTCCTTGTGTGGTGCGAGGGTCTAAGGACAGAGGGTGTCGTATCCTGTACAGTCTGTAAAGCACACTGAGACAAATGTGTAATTTGTGATATTTGGCTATATAAATAAATTTGATTCATCTCATCTAAGTGTCTACAGTGTTGACAGCAAATACACATTCCAAGTAATGGAACCAATACAATATAATAGTGTTACCCTCCAAGTGATTGCATAAGAAGATGGCAGACAATATCTTACAATGCATCACTTTTCAAATCCATGTTTAAATCTCACATGCTAGGAGGTAAAATATGACCTCGTCAGAAAACATGATAAGGCAAGCAACTAACATGGGCACAAATCTGTTCTGTTTTCAAAAAATCATTAATTTATGATTTCCCCTTGAAAAATGCACTTTTAATATTTAATGCATTTTAACTCGGTGTAATGTTTAGCATCGTGCTACAGCGACTGAATCCCCCGCAGGGAAACAGAAAGACTGGCTTACATGCATGATTGCATGAGCACACTCACCTCTGCAAGGCATACAGGAAATTCATTTAATCCATTTGTAGTCAGAAGACTGGTCTAATTATTTTTATTTTCATCTGGCATTTGTGTATAAATTTGGAAAAAAAACTTCTATTTTATCTGAACTTTCAATCAGTTCTTCTTCGCTTTTGTCCTGGCCAGAATTCAACCACATGTACTTAGTCACAAACACACACTCGGGGTGCCATCAGCGATGCTGCTTTATAGGACAACACACTATTAAACAGTCATTTATCGAGACACATTATTCACACAGCAGACACACAGGGGACATATGCACATCTGTGTGCCGAGCGTTTACTCCGACTACACTTCAGGATGACTTCCTCTCTATCACAAACGGAGGAAAAGGGCTTTCTATACATCAATACTTATATCATCTCACAAGATACTGAGGTCCACCAAATACAAGTATTTAAGCAAACTGAGTCACCTGAGTCCAATAACTTTCATTCCCCTCATCAAAGACGACCCAGACTTTACTATAACTGCTGCAGTTCTTCTTGTGTTCAGCAGGGGCTGCTCCAAACACACAGGCAGTCCAGGCTCCTGTTACAGTTTCCTGCTTCTGTTGATGCTCCGAAATTAACTTGTGTCTACTTGCCACTCCATAATGCTCAGCTCTCCCCAAAGGGCCTCTTTTAGCGCTCTGAAAACCACTCATGTCGCAGAGCTGCCACAAATCCACACAAGGATTTATTTCTGTGCTGCTATTTAGGCACCAAACTCCATGTTGTCTTTTTATATTTTAAGCGGAATTTGCTGAAACGTCCCATCATGTTGCATTACATGATTCAGGATAAAGAGACGGATATACAAAATAATGCAATATCATATCATTGCCTTGTACAACTCCAGGGCTTAAAATCCGTTTTGTAACCGACCTTAGAAAGATATTAAGGTCCTGATTTCACAACATTTTATTTTTTTCCTGAATAGAGAATTACAAGAACATGGACTTAGAGACAGTAAAAAAAATCAGATCATGTCAGGGTCAATAAAAAGTATCCATTAGCAAAGAAGGTTTGAGACTAAATTTACTAAAAATCCTCTGATATACACAGATCAAGTTAGAACAGACAAGAACAGTGTGTGTTTGTGTGTGTGTAGGTGTTTAGGTGTGTTTGTGTGTGTGAGGGTGTGTACATCCACTCATGCGTGTCTGCTGTTGTGACAGCGAGACATGACGAATCCCTCTTACATCAGTGGGAGGCCACCTGGCGCCAGATGACATGCATGCATACACACACACAGAGACACACACACGCTCACAACATCAACAGTGACGGATGGAGTGGTTGCCTCCCTCATCACTCACCCCCACAGACAGAAAGAGAGGGAGCAGAGAAGTAGGGGACGAGATGAAACAAGAGAAAGAGGAGACAAAATACCACTATCAGAGGTGAGGAAGGAGACAGGGAAAGTATTGTAGGATTATTCTCCAGTAATCACACACACCCTTATGTAATTTCCATCCGTTGACACCTAAAGACATTATTCCGCAGGTTGCATTAACCATTGAGCCTCCTGTGCGCTCAGCTGGGGAATTGATTCAATGTAAGACCTCTGTGAAAAGTCAATAGGCATTAGTCCAGAAAAAAACCTGGATTAGGCTTTGATCGGACTCGCGACGCAGGCGACACAACGGAGCGTGAAGAACTTAAAACGATTTACAAGCTGCGATCGGGCAACCACAGGTTAATCCAGGGGCTTTAAATCGCAGACAGTTATCGACCGCATCCCAGAGGACAAATGTATTTCACAGCGCTGATAGAGCACGCGTATGAGTGGGCTTGTACGCTTGCTCACATGTGTGTACATGACAAGGGAAATACATGAGATGTGTTAAATTTTTACAGCTTTCAGTAAATTATGTTTGCAGTTACATGTGTCATCAACTACAACTGATCAATACTGGCCTGTTCCTGTCACAGTTGTAACAGCACCGAATGCACACTGGGAGGATGGATGGCCTCATTCGAGTAAAATGGGCTTTTGTAGGCCAGCACCAATGTTTATGATGGATCGGATAAATAGATATTTCAGCTGTTGGCGTGGGGCAATGTCAGTGTTATGAAGTCCTGAGTCTAGTCCCAATTTAGGAAAGGGCAGTCCATTGTCAAGACCAACAAGTCCTAAAGGCTGATCTTTGTGTTTCAAGTCCAACGAAAATGATGAAGAAATTAGGCACCAAATGTAACAATTTACATTTTTTATATCGTTAATTTACAGTTGATAACAATGATCACCATTTTTAATTTCTGAGCCCAATTTGCATGCAGTGGTGGAATGTAACACAAGCTCAAGTATTGTACCTAAGTACAATATTGAAGTATTTGTACCTTCCTTGAGTATTTCCATATAATGTACTTCACAACATTTAAGAGGAAAATAATGTACTTTTTACTTCATTTCAGCTTTAGTTATTTATGAGATTAATACATTAAAATAATAAAATAAATAGGAGTGTATAAAATAAGATGCTCTGATATACATGTATCTTTCTAACAGTATGTGAAATAGTTAAATTAGGTTCACCTTGACCACTTACCAACTATAAAATGTGCCATCTACATTATATGTAGGGGTCTTGTGTCTTTGTACATAGGATTGAGGGTCATGTCATCATACAACCTATTGTCTGTCACATCACATCTTCACCCTCCCAGTATCTTCATTTCACTATCCAATAAAAAAATTAATTGTCAGTAAAATATCCAGTGGGGACCTTTTTGTTTTGGGCTCTGGTTATAAAAAAATATTGGATTGATCATAAATTGAGAGCTGTTTTCTTTCACCCAAAAAGCGCTTGATTCAGTTTGTTTTAGCCAGAAGCAGTTTGTGACATGACACAGGAAATCAGCTTTAACAGCACCGAGAAGAGTTTGTGTATGATGCAATTATATGTAAATAAGTTTCATAACTATACGTTGAGAACATCTGAAGATTTGAGATGAGTGAATAACGGTTTGATGTTATGCTTCAACTGTTAGTGTTACCTTGTGTTTAATTATTGCTTTATACACCTAATAAGCAGAATATAGAGCAGTGGGAATACAGGATTTTGGCTGAGTATAACAGGGAAATAAAGTGGGACATTATTGTCCCAGTAGAATGAATGATGAAATATTTACCTGCAGATGCAACTCTTGTCAGACGGATAAGAATCAGTGCTAAAAGCACAGAGAGCAAGGTTAGCCTTACAAAATCTTGTTTACCAGCAACGCAGATTATTATCTGAGCAAATTAGCAGGAACAAAAAAAAAACTTTAATCGAGAACAAACAGCTGAGGAAGCATCACACAAGCTTGCAAAAATAATTGTCTAAAGATAGGAGTAATTATCATTTATTAATTTATGCACAACATGTAGCCCCGCTGGCATTCTCCGTTGTGTTATCATCAGCACTGCTCTTTCAGATGCTTTGCAGAAAGCATCACTCAGCACTTAGGGAAGAAAAGAAGCAGTTTACATAAAAACTCCAATTTCTGAGGCAGCATTGTGTTTTCAGGTGGATATGATGGCCAGCTCAAGTGTTTAAAAACATCAAAAATCTACAACTATTAATTGCAAAACAACCTCTTTCATTCCAGGCAACTTCATTAAGTCCAACAGCAGCAGCACAAGCAAACAGTCTGTTTAAAAAGCAACATATTCCTGGTTGACTTGTACTAGAACTTGTCAGCAGTGCTGTTAGGAAGTGCTTAAAAAACACTACAGGTATATTTGTATTGTATTGTATTTGTTTGATTCAGAGTTTGATGTAATGTTCAGAACTGATCATACTGGAAATTGTAATTGAAATAATGACAGATTAACAAACCTTAACAGCATCAGAAAACAATAACATGTAGCTGTGGTGAGGGATCATTTTGGGGGAAACGCGCTCTGATCCAGTTTAGAATGTTGGTGGTTTGTGACCCTTTTGTTTACAGTTATATTGAGGATCGTGGCATTAAGTCCATTTTTAGTCAAATTAGCACGTACAAAGTTTACAAAGAGACAAACTGTTTTCACCTCGCCTTTCTATGACATGCCTTTTATTGTGATATTCTTTATGAGATCATATTGGCAGTATAAGATGAAATGCATCCGTTCTACATTCATGAGAGTTTTTACTCAAACTCAACTTTCAAGCTTTGCTTTCCACCAAATTATAAGGGAAATACTTTCCTCTTTAGCTGCTAAAGTTCACCACATAGTCACAAAGTTGTCTGTCAGCTGTTTGGTGCCGAGAGGCGGTGTGCAGTGGGATTCTAGATCTTTTGTTGTTGCTGAAAACAGGTGCCTGGTGCTTTGAAAACGGAGAACGAGAACCAAAACTTTAAATATAAGGGTCATTAAATAAAAACAAGGAGCTGAAAGATGCTAAAATGGAAACACCAGAGTTGGGTAGTATTTCCTAATGAGGGCCTCACAGTGAGAGAGCCTTTTCTCGTGCACAGAGCTATTTGATCCATTGTTAACATAAGATGTTTTAAAATTGTTCAGAAGAAAATGGAATTTTGAACATTTAAAGCAAATTCCACCTGCTGATGAAGATCATGTGTTATGATCAAAAGCTCCAGAACAGCTGTTAAATTAGTGTCAGGGTGGGATTGTTTTGTCTGCTGCTGTTTTCATGGTCAGGAATTTGCTTTAAATCTCAAAGTGATTTGTGAGGAATAGATTGTCTCGTTAGCATGAGTGGTGATAGCTAGCTAGCATCATTGAGTGAAAAGTCCCAGTGTTTTGTTACTTTTAAACTCAGGACATGATGTTAGTTACACACGGTGTTTAGACTTGAAAAGGAAGTCAACATGATCCACATTCGACTTACAAAATGACACATTCCTCCTCGGTGAACAGGGATTTTTGAATGATCTGACAGTTCTCCCAGCAAACCATGAATCAAACAGACCTCACAACAACCGAACTGCTGGCTTTTAAAGGTCGGTTCTCTGTCTGAGTTCCACCTCGTGGCCCCTCTGTGCTCGTGTGAACTCTCATGAGTGTCTATGAGTTGCTGACCGACAGAGAAGAGAACAAAGTTTTTAGCAGTTCAGACGGAGAGGGGTCCTCCTCTGTGCCAAGATTCTGGCATTTACAGGGACACCCTGAGGAGCGCTGGAGCTCGACCAGGGCTGATGTGCTCGCGGCATCCAGAAAACACAAACACACAGTCAAAGGAAAAGAGAAAACGTCTCAACACACACACACATGTTCATATCTGACTGCACAAAAAAGACGAATGCATGAAACGACCCTTTGACACACACACACACACACACACACACACACACACACACACACACACACACATTGTAATGAGAACAGCTGGAGAGGGTGCAGGCGGGTGCACAAGGGGGAAGAAGCAGAGAGGGAGGGAGGGATGTCCTCTGCTTCTCACCTTGACTGCCAGACCCTTGCTGTGCGTTTGGGGATTTTCCAAAGGGAACCAGAGATAACCTGCCTTACCGACACTGTATTTTAACCATTTCTCATTCTCTGCTCCTCTCGTCTCTCTCTTTTTTTCCCACCGCCCATTTCTCTCAGCATCCGCTATGTCTTCCTCCATCCTTCACATTTCTTCCCATCTCCTTCCTCGATGCCACGTGTGTCTGCACGCTTTTGCCGCCACATCAGAGGAGGAAGGTGTGTGTGTGACAAGAAGGGGGGTCGATCAGAGTGCAAAAGAGGGAGAGAAAAGAAAAGGGAGGAAAGGAAACAAGAGTGCTGACTCAAAGAAAAAAAGACAAGCAGTTTTCGATTCGATGGGCAGGTGAGGAAGGTCAGAGGAGAGGAGAGTTGGAGGCTAGAGGAGGTGTGTATGTGAGTGTGTGTGTGTGTGTGTGTGTGCAGACAGCTTAGACCCCTTAGGTCGTACTGTAAGAAGACGGTGTTGAAAGCTTTGTTGAGGGAACTGACTAATTGCCAGTTTGCCAACTGTCGTGTGTGTGTGTGTGTGTGTGTGTGTGTGTTGTGAGAAATGGGGGAATGTTGAATCTAGATAAGTGATGACAGGTTTAATTAGAAGCTTCTTTGAAGCCAAACAGTCAGTAGTTATTGACTCTTACTCTATATCTTGTCCAATTTGATGAGTTTCCATATATAAATATTAACTTTTAATTGTTACAGATGTGTGAATTGACTCCTAGAGGATGTTAGAAAGCATTGTACTGAACTTAAAGGTACCCAGTGTAACCTTTTGACTACTAGTGGTGCTACAAATGCAACATGGCAAAAGTGAAATGAAGAAGACACAATATTCAAACAGCAGGAGGAAGGAAATTCATAAGCCAACATACTTGTTAGGCATCCATGCAATGCATTTAGGTGAGAAACATTGAATGACATTGTACCATCGATAGCCTCTTGGGCTGAGCAGGGGAGCTCATGCAGAAGTGCCTAAAACTGCAGATCTTTGAATGGCCACTTGAGACTGGCTCCATCGACCCCCATGTTAAAATGTCCAACGTTTTGATCTCTATAGCTTTTCCTATTATTCCTCTGACCTGTATTTTTTGTACAACTCACCCCTGTTTTAACATGGCTTAAAGTTACACATTATTAGGGGCATGGCTGTTTTGAGTGGTAGGTGGGTGCTGTCGCTAGTCACTCGCTGTCTCCTCTGCTTCATCACTCGACCCACCTCAACTCCACATACGACGCCAATGTTTGGATAACACAGGAGTTAGACAGTGGCGTCACTGCCAAGACGACAATGAACTTTGAGCTTCTACGTCTATATTTATTTTACAGTCTATGCATAATATTCATTTAATCTTAACATGTAATTATCAAACTACCATTTACAAACGACTGTGCTGCAGCGCTCTCCAAGGTGCAGATCCTTCTGCAGGAAGCAGGCTGCTCTCTCTCTCTTCTGCAGCCGGAGAGACGCAGCAAACTACAAAAGACGCTCTGTCTGATCAGGACCGAAGACAAAAGATGAAGTTTGCATATAGCTGGTGAACATAATGGAGCACTTAGCAGCTAAAGAGCCAGATGTGTCCCTCAGGAGTTAGTGGACCTCATAATGAAGTTAAAAGGAGAGTGAATACCATATCTGACTTACATTCATCATGTGGACACAAACACAACTCCGAAGAGCGTGATTTTGGTGTGTATGTTTGACAAGTTAACAGGGAAGTTAACTTCTCGAAGTATATCCTCCGCACTGCATGAATCCTGTGACCTACTCTTCACACAATAGCTCTGCAGGAAAACCAGTGAACTAAATATCTCGAAGAGACCATCCCCATACGCACACGTACTCCCTCACACACACACCTTCTCTCTGCCGGTGTTCACAGAGAAAGGGACTGCTCGCTCTTATAGAACATGCCGTTATGATGGATGTTGTAACTCTCTATATCAACTAAGACCATTCATCCCAAATAACTGGCTTTCTAAGACAAGGCAGCAAAATGGCAGAGCACGAATGAAGAACAATTTGACTCCTAGGAAATAATTAACAGTAAAATGTGTGTGTGTGTGTTTTATGAATTGTTAGTATTGTTCAGAATGCAGAACGGGGCTCTACCCCCTCAGCTCATCGGGACAGCCGTAACTCTACTGCCAGCACACGCCTACTGTGTCGACTCTGGACGTGGTTGCGGCATTTTAGGGTGGATATGAAATCCTGTCCCATGTGTCGTCCTCCACCTTCTCATCCTTCACAAAGCCCGACATCTTACTTTCCCATTCCCCTGTCCTTCCTTTCTCATCTGTTCCTCATATCCCCCTTCCATTGTTCCCGCCCTTACTCTTCTTCTCCTCTCTGAGGTTGCTCATGTGAGTAGAGGTGTTCCCTCTTTGGTGCCCGGAGCGTCTCTAAAGGAGTCCCCAGTGAACATCTTGGAAGTCGTCGCAAACAGTGCACGAGGGGAGGGAGAAAGACTGAACAACAAGCACAATATCAATCAATAGAAGATGATGAGGGAAATGTTTAGTTTTAGAACCTTGATGATGTAGGGATTACTTGCACACGTTGTTGGTTAACTACTAGTGCTGCAGGGATAACATATTTTTGTAGGCCAACCTTGAGGTTACGATCGGCCACTTTTGAAGCGTAAATGCAATCGACTTCAACGTCACCACTATGAGGCTGAAGGCGGACTAGTGTTTGGCGCGATGTCGATGGTTCAAATCTGTTAACCAAACACCTTATTTATTAAGGCATTGTACCAAAATTTACCCATTTAAAAAAACCTATTGACTTGGAGACGAGGGAACCAGAACTAATTTCCAGGCTTTAGGACTCACTCCTGCAGCACTCTATGGCGGGCAACCCAACTGCTATAGTCATCCGGGACATGGAGGCACTATTCAGTCACAACAGCTTCCTGGGCCTCGTTCTATTTTTCTCTGCACTTACTGTGTGTACTCCCTCATGACATTTTGTTCTCATTGTACCTTGTTGTACATCATTTCATCCAATAAATAGTTTTATTGAAGAGGACAAAAAGCTGTCCGGAACAGTAGGCTTGTCAACAGTTATTGTTTTAGCTCTGCTGCTAATGGGACAATAAGTTCACACAATTTATTTAAAATGCCTATTTGTTCCATTAACTCCTGTCTCATAACTGTCTGCATAAACCTTCCCTCTCTTAAAGAAGCAGTTTATAGTCTGACAGAGGTGTCTTAAACAACAGTGGATGGTGCAACACGTATATTAACCTACAATAGCGATTGAAAAAATGTTTTAGTGCCCTCAATTTTGAGTTCTTCATTTCCACAAAGGTCAGCCCCTTCAAGACAGCTTGCACGATTCTGCGGCTCAAAGGTCAACAAAGTTGTACTCATCGTGAAAGAGTCGGAGAACAGCATCAGTGGTTTCAGCGAGTGCACCAAAACAACATAATTTACTTCCAAGTGACAAAGCTCTCGATCAGCTGTAGTGATGATGGCGGGAGCATCTGGTCGATTAAGCATCTAAGGTTCTTTTTAAAGCATGGCCGCCATCGTTTCCAATGTGTTTATTGTAACCATGATGACCATAGTCAAATCCTTTGAACCCAAAATACAATGCTTTCCTAACATTAACACGGCACCTTATTATACCGAAATCCGGATCTTTCCCTAAACCCAACAAATCATTTCATCGAGACAGTCCTCTCTAGAAGAGGAGAAAAAGGGCAGCATGGATGGATTTGTTTTTTATCCAAACACCTTTTAACTTCTGAGTTTTGCTTTGTTTAATGTTGGTGATCAAGTAAAAAAAAACATCTTTCTGTTGTATAACTAATAGTAAACCTCTCTGGACAACAGTGTGCATTAAATATGGAAGATTACTACATCTTATACATAAAAAATGTCTCCTCAAGCATCCAAACGTGCTATTGATACACTTGCTGCAGCTATGTTTGTCTCTCCTGTAATTTCATGTGAAAAGAGGCGGAAAATGGCATTTATTTCAGCCTCCCCCCACCGATGGTTCTCAGTATTGGGTCGCAAGTGGAGATGCGTTTGTTTATTCTCTGAGTGCAGATTCACAATGTCATCTAAAGTATTACTTTGCCCAACTTTCCCCCGTTAAATGGGTAGAGTCTGGCCAGAGCCGGTCCCGGGTATCGGACTCTGGCCCAATTATGTCTGCCTGCCCCTGTCAGATTGTTTATACCTGGCTGCACATTTGTGTTTCTGGGGATGTGGAGGGTGTCTAAATTGCACTGGGGAGTGTGTGTGTGTGTGTGTGTGTGTGTGTGTGTGTGTGTGTGTATACAGGTTGATTTTTAGCTGTGTGTGTGCCTTTCACAACATTTCAAAACACCACGCCGACATCCCCCTCCCCCCCATCCACACATCACTCTCCCTCCCTCTCCCCTGCCATCTCTCTACCCAGGAGGCTTTTTCCAGAGCGCACGGCTAATAAAGTGGGCCAGGTCCGTGGCTGAGCACTATTTTTATCAGAAAGCAATTTTCAGGAGGTGCACACAGGTAAGCGGGTCCCAGCGCCTCAGACAATGGAGCCATGACAAGGAGTTTCCCCCCGCCATTAACCTTTGCTGAGCTACTCCAGAGTGCCCCGGTGCTCCAGGTGCATTCCAGAGCCATCGCATAGACCTAGTCCGTGTCCGTGTATTAATACCTCAAAAAGCCATTCATTGTGCCCGACTTCCTGGAAACACAATGGATACAGGACTGGTGACAAGTGATGGTTATTTGCTCTTTAGTGCTTTGAGATTCAGGGTGTGAGACATGATGGAAATAGAGGCACAGGGTGGGGGATGAAAAGAATGTACGGTGACCAGATGAATAAAGGTACCGCAGGGGTGAAGTGAGGGAATGATGAAGAGGTGTGCACTGTTGAGGATGTGTAAAGACAGATGGATACACACAGCCCATCTGGCCTCTTACATCTGGGTTATCCAGCTCTGCACTGAATAAAGTTTCAGTTTTTTGCACGTTATCGCCACACAGTTGGTCAGTTATTACTCAGTGTTATTATCAGTGAACTGCAGCAAAGTGAAATGTTTAAGTGCACAGATGTAGGTCACTCAGAAGGACTGTACGGGAGAAAGGATGCTCAGTTTTTTCTCTCTCACTCAATGGCAGTCCCAGATCAGCTCAACTTTAAGTTCACTTCTAATACAGGACTGTAACTGGTAATGGAGTATTTTTACATTGTGATATTGTTTGATTCTACTTAAAGGATCATACTCCCACCTACATGTCTCATGTACTTGCTGCATTATGCCCTCACAATTAACATTCACCTGGGA
Organism: Cottoperca gobio; assembly: GCF_900634415.1. Classification (NCBI taxonomy): domain Eukaryota; kingdom Metazoa; phylum Chordata; class Actinopteri; order Perciformes; family Bovichtidae; genus Cottoperca; species Cottoperca gobio. Next base: position 5,411,345 of record NC_041372.1, on the reverse strand, counting down.
CAGCTGGGGCCATTCTGGCACCTAGAAGATTTTGCTGAGGCAGAGTTAAAATGGATCGACTAACATGACTTGATGGACGACATCTGGGGAGATGCTTCATCTATGTCAAAATATGAAGAAACATGTCGTCACAGAAATGTGTTAGTACCTCTACACATCTTTTCTACATTAGTGTCGGTTCATATTAACCACTTCATATTAAAGTGGCAATAAACAACTTTTCAACTTTTCAAAGTGGCGTTATTGTTTGGGCCACGGTCCCAAAGACAACCAGATCACTTTCTACAACTAGGAATAGCTACCGGGGGAAACATAAGCGCTATTCAATTCCTGTTTTGATCGCGCAATGGTTGACACGTCTCCTTTTGTGCCGTAAATCGAGCTTTTATTTTCCCAGGAAATTGTACCCGGTGGCAGCTGCAAAGTGAAAATAGGGAACCAATCTAAATGCAGATGGTGTCATAATTCTACAGCCATTACATTGTCCGATCGATCAATATTTACTCCAAAATCATAAGTTAAAGTAAAACGTGTCTATTGCCACTTTAAGAAATGAATTACGTCTTAAAATACATACAAACAGACGTCTAAAAAAAATCTTATTTGTCAGATTCAGCGCATGGACAGGGTGCAGTTAAAGGAATGGGGAAATAAAGATTGGGAAGAATGAAACTATGAGAGGGGAGAGCAGACAGGGAGAGGTTTCAGGACGAAGGGAGAGAGGGGAAAGGAGAAGAGAGAAGTGGAGGACAGAGCTAGGACAAAGACAGATAAGGGACGCATCAAGACAGCGATATATATTCTGAATAAAAGAGGTTTTTTGGGGTGACATAAAGCTAGGGAGAATGCAGTAGTGATGGTGGAGAGGAGAAGGCAAACCACAAGAGAGTCCAACAGACACAAATGGTCAGATAGGGAGCAAGACAGACTGACAGGCGAGTAAAAGCTGTACAAGTGAGACAGAGGGGGGAGGGGGGGAGAAAGATGAGCATGGCGGCGGTTGTTGCTCCCAGCAGAGACGTTATGTTCGCTACGAGTCAGGCCATCCTTTTCTTCCTCTCTCCCTCCCAGCATCCATTGCTCCTTCTCTCTTTCCATCTTCCTCCTCTGAAGACAGCGACTGCAATCAGCCCTGTTTGTTATTACTAGTGTTAAGATCCAGCCTGTCCCTGTCAATCAAAGTTCCCTGTCACCCCCTTATTCTCAAGGAGTTTGAGGAGCCCTGACTGTGAATACAGCATCATATGCGTGTGTTGTATGGAAACACACGAGGACGCTCCGATTGTATGTCTGAGAAGGTCAATGATGTTATGTCAAAGTTCATTTCCGTCCTGCAAATTTAAATGCAAATGATTCACTCCTCTGCTCTCCGTCACGCCTTTTATTATCATTAAGACACCCGAAACAAGAGGCTCATGTAAGGACAAAAGGACATTCATGCCATCGTTTAACTCTCACTCCCTTTTTTATTTAGCTTGTGCACAACAACTCTAAAGAGATTAAGGCCTTATAAGTGTGTTCTTTTTTCTTTACAGGGACTTTGTTGTTTTCTATCTCCATCTCCCCCTGAGTGCTAAAAGAAGCACAAAAGTTTTACTTGGGTGATCCTTAAACATCCCTCAGAGCTAAACATGGATGTTTGGCTGCCTACTTCTCAAGAGGGAAAATAAGTTCATCCCTCTCCAGTGAAGTAATTCCTGTTTACTTGTCCTGGCAGGAGCTGCAGAGGTTTAAGTGTGTCATCTGGTTAAACGTAATCAAAGAGGGGAGTTGTGGATTTACCGTGCTTGCGTGTGATCAATAATTCATGCTGTGTGTTTGCAAGGGAAACACCACTGTGCAAACTAAAGCAAGCAAACCTCATGTACATACAGAAGATATTTATTGTGTTTTAAAGTCTAAGTGGAGTTGGATTTCTCTTCCTTTTTATTGCGTAATGTAAATTATAAAGATACAGAAGCATATTTTTGTATCGTTAAACTGTTTTATCCGGTAGTACTGATTCCCACTAGACATTACTTTTCTTAGCAGTCTAAAAACTACATTTCTACTAATGGACCCTGGTTCAAAACCTTGCTGTGTCATTGCACAATAAACTAAATCTCTAGAAGATCCAGGGCCCGACCTTTGACCTCGCGATGGAGGAGACAGGGGAAAGAAAGCCTCTAGGGGCATTAGTGACCTTGATCAGGCACATTTCATAAGAAATAGTGTATGTGTTGTAGTTTCAGGCTGTTTATTACCTTTCAAGATAAACTGTGTTCAGCACAAATATTGGTAACATTTATAATTAGTGACATCATTGAGTAAGATTAGGTGATCAAGTGAAATTTTATGGGAAAAACGTAGTGTGGCAGCAGAGGAGTACAGAATATAAATGAGAATAGAACAAACAGAAACTACTGAGGATAACACAAAAAGAAACTACTGAGGATAACACAAAAAGAAACTAACAGCAAAGAGCTACAATGATGCAACTGATAAATAAAGATAAATGATGGGGCTTAAGAAGGACAAGCTGCAAAACTACTTTCCTCTTTTCTCAGAGCCATTACTGGCAAATGTACAGCTGGGAGAAGGGACTTCATTTTCAAATCCGTTAAATAAGTGTAATTGTCTTTGTGCGTGTTGGTGTGTGTGTGTGTGTGTGTGTGGTTGCAAAAGGACAACCACACACACGCGTCTGCCACAGAAGCCCATGAAAGATTAATGGTGAGTAGCGACCGGAACACTGCGGCAGCTGAGGTGAGCCCTTGTTATTGCTACAAAAAGGTACGAGGAAACTCCTCTCCACCTCGGTTACATGTTTTTTGTTGTTGTTGTTGTTTGTTGCTGGAGATTACTTCTTGATTTGAGCCCGAGAAAGTAAACGAGGTTGCAACTGCCAGACTTTCATACTTGATGCTTGATTGTGTTTCTAAATCAACATAATCAGGAAAACATTATAAATGAAGGCTTGCGTAGTGAAAGTCTTTGTAAATCACTTACAATGTGTTTCCTTGGTTTTCCTACAATATACACTCATAGCAGCTAAAGCGTGATGGAACGTTTTATATGTTTAAGCACAGTTATGGTAATGGGAAGATAATCGTCAAATATTGAAAACAACCGAGTGCTGCATCTGGTAACAAACCTGATGAGAGCTGAGTGAACTAAAGTCATAATATATGATAAGTGACATTTCCGGGAGTCTTTAAGATATTGACAATACAATATTTTTGCCATGAATTTCTATTTTCGTGAATGTTTATCTTCATGGATCATGCGTAAAAGGCTGTTACTGACGTATGATTCATGAATGAGGGTGATTCCTCACACATTTTCCAGAATGGAAATCTGTGGAATTAAGCTGAATGTTTTTTTGATGTTGCTTGTAATGTGATAAACAATATTCATATATGAATGTCAGTCGTCTGAATTCTGTGGTCGTGCCACATAAAGATACAGGCATGTTTGCTCTTCTTGAAATCACCATCGAAGTGTGGGAGCGCTATATAAAAAAAAAATAAACTTCATTCACTTTAACTCAAAGATCAGAAGAAAACTAACTTTCCCAGTCACGCTTTTCATGTGAAATCGGAGTACAAATATCCATCCATCGTCTACCGCTTATCTGGGGTCGGCTCCAGTAAGGAACCCCAAACTTCCCTTCTCCGGGCCACATCCAACTGGGCGATCCCGAGGCGTTCCCAGGCCAGTGAGGAGATATAATCTCTCCACCGAGTCCTGGGTCTTCCCCGGGGTCTCTTCCCATCCCATCCTTCCTAGATGCCCGAACCACCTCAATTGGCTCCTTTCAACGCAAACATTTCGGTCATGACCCAGCCTTCATGACCATAAGTGAGGGTAGAAACAAAGATCGCCCGGAAGATTGAGAGCTTTGCCTTCTGGCTCAGCTCTTTTCGTCACAACGGTGCGGTAAAGCAAATGTAATACCGCCCCCGCTGCTCCGATTCTCCGGCCAATCTCTCACGGCATCGTGCCTTCACTCGCGAACAAGACCGCAAGGTACTTGAACTCCTTCACTTGGGGTAGGGGCTCATTCCCTACCCGGAGTAGGCAATCCACCGGTTTCCTGCTGAGAGCCACGGCCTCAGATTTTAAGGTGGATTGGTGATAAAGCGCAGCCCTGGCGGAGGCCAACATTCACTTGGAACGAGACCAACTTACTGCCGAGTATCCGGACACAACTCTCGCTTTGGACGTACAGGGATTGGATAGCCCTCAGAAGTGACCCCCTCACCCAATACTCCCGCAGCACCTCCCACAGTATCACCCGGGGGACCTGGTCATACGCCTTCTCCAGATCCACAAAACACATGTAGATTGGTTGGGCATACTCCCAGGCCCCCTCCAGGATTCTTGCGAGAGTGAAGAGTTGGTCCGTTGTTCCAGGACGGAATCCGCATTGTTCCTCTTCAATCAGAGGTTCGACTATCGGCCGTACCCTCGTTTCCAGAACCTTGGAGTAGACTTTACCGGGGAGGCTGAGAAGTGTGATACCCCTGTAGTTGGCACACAATCTCTGGTCCCCCTTTTTGAATAGGGGAACCACCAACCCTGGTCTGCCACCCCCCTAGGCACTGTCCCAGATTTCCACTTAATGTTGAAGAGGCGTGTCAATCAAGACAGCCCCTCAACACCCAAAGCCTTCAGCATTTCTGGACGGATCTCATCAACCCCTGCGGCTTTGCCACTGTGGAGTTGTTTGACTACCTCGGTGACTTCCAGCAGGGAAATTGACGATGGTCCCCCATCAGCTTGGAGGTGTGAGTTGAAGATCTCCTGGACAGGGTCTTCCTTCAGATGTTCCCAGTTCACCCGCACTAGCCGTTTGGGCTTACCAGGTCCGTCCAGAGTCTTCCCCCACCCCTTGATCCAACTCATCACCAGATGGTGATCAGTTGACAGCTCCGCCCCTCTCTTCACCCGAAAACATGCGGCCATCCAAAACATGCGGCCTCAGATCAGATGACACGATCACAAAATCGATCATTGACCTTTGGCCTAGGGTGCTCTGGTACCACATACACTTATGAGCATCCTTGTGTTCGAACATGGTGTTTGTTATGGCCATTCCATGACTAGCACAGAAGTCCAACAACAAACGACCGTTTGGGTTTAGATCAGGGAGGCCGTTTCTCCCAATCACGCCTCTCCAGGTGTCTCCATCGTTTCCCACGTGCGCGTTAAAGTCTCCCAGCAAGACTACGGAGTCCCCTACTGGAGGCCCCTGCAGGGCTCCATTCAGTGTGTTCAAGAAAGCCGAATACTCCAAACTGCGAACAACAGTCAGAGTTTTTCCCCCCATAACCCGAAGGCGTAGGTAGGCGACCCTCTCGTCCACTGGGGTGAACTCCAACGTAGCGGCGCTCAGCCGGGGGCTTGTGAGTATCCCCACACCCGCCCGACACCTCACACCTTGGGCAACTCCGGAGAAGAATAGAGTCCAACCCCTATCCAGGAGTACGGTTCCAGAGCCAAGACTGTGCATAGAGGTAAGCCCTACCAGATCCAACTGGTAGCGCTCCACCTCCCGCACTAGTTCTGGCTCCTTCCCCCACAGAGTGGTAACGTTCCACGTCCCCAGAGCCAGCCGATGCTGCCCGGGTCTGGTCCGTCGAGGTCCCTGACCATCACTGCCACCCGTGTAACTTCCTATGAGTGGTGGGCCCACAGGATGGATGGATGGGAGGCACCACGTAGCTTCTTTGAGCTGTGCCCGACTGGGCTCCGTGGCAAACCCGGCCACCAGGCGCTCGCTGTTGGGCCCTCCCTCTGGGCCTGGCTCCAGACGGGGGCCCCGGGCTTCCTCCGGGCAGGGTCTCTCCTTCTCTTTACCTTCTTTTCATAAGGTTGTTTTGAACCATTCTTAGTCTGGTCCCTCGCCTGAGACCAATTTGCCTTGGGAGACCCTACCAGGAGCACAAGGCTCATGACAACACAGCTCTCAGGTTCATAGGGACACACAAACCTCTCCACCACGGTAAGGTGATAGTTCCTGGAGATCAACATATCAACCACTCTTGTTTGGCTCTTGACCATCGTGCCTTTCAGATCCTCATCTCCTGGTTGACTGATTGGATCTTGGTCTGGTAGTACAGATATGTTTCAAACCTAAAACATGGTGTGATGGCGCAATTTCCCATTTCAAATGTTCCAATGTTCTTATGCCATCTACACAGGTAGGTGTGTGGGTTCTTACGAAGATATCTTGCTTCCCGTTGTAGTTTTGGATGGGTTTGGGTTGTAGAATATAGTTGATGCCGTTGTTTGGGTCTATCACTGTCACTGTTGTAGTCTGTCACAGTTGAGTAGCTGGTTCGGTTGTAGGTTGATCACCGTCCTATTTCTCATTGTACTGTTCGGTTCGCTTACTGTTGTGTTCGGGTCGCTCACTGGTGAGAACTGTTTGCTTGTCTCTACCTGTGTCCTGTCACCCATTTCCTGTCACCTGTACACCCTTATATAGTGACAGCCTAGTGCATTTTATCACCGCCACCAAGTGTCCAAAATAATATTGCAGGGCTTAAACCAAGTAATAATAAATGCCAACATTAATGCAAAATGGCTTCTACACAAGATATCTTACTCGCTCACATTTTTGGATTTACCAAGAAATCAAAGCCAATCTCTTTGTCGCTATTTTATCCAACAAAAATGTTTTAAAAGCATGTGCAGTTCCCCCGAAGGACAAATACTACACAATATCCTTGTTTTGCGCAAACATTTCATTTGACCTGTTAGCTATCCTTTAAAAGGAGAATAGTAATACTTTCTCTCTCTTCTCCCTGCAATGCAGACCAAAGGACCACCCACAAACTTGCATCCTCCTTCATAATGAATCTTTAAAGAAAGCACACATAAGAAATTAAACCACAACAACAGTGTCCCCTTCTCCCACAGCCCCACAGCGCAGTTTCCACCCCAGAAAGCAAAAGGAAAATTGTTCCCGTGACCTAAAATGAAAACAAAATATTTTCTGAAATATCGGTATATTCAAATTTAGATTTGACATTGAGGTTATTTCTTTGACTGCTTGCTAAAATTCCTCTTACCCTTCAGGGGATGACGCAGAGACCTTGTTCCCTGCACATGTTAACAGTTGCATAACAGGGTGCTAAGGCTCTGCACTGCCTCTCTTAAAGCAACGAGCGCAAAACATGCCCTCATCCTCTATTTCTCTCCTCCAGTCTCCTTCTTCTTCTCTCACTTTGGTGCTCACAATAGCACAGAATAGTAGAGTAGGTAGTTTAAGGTGTCCTCCCTCCTTTCTCATCTCAGAGGGATTTTCTAAAACATTTTTCTCTCTCTCCCTTTCCCTGTGGTTATTTCCCTTAGTGAAAATGGGTCACCTTTCTTCTGTCAGGAGAATGCCTGGGTAAGTATAACCTCTATATTCTGTGTGTGTGTATGTGCATGCAAGGTTTTTACTGTCTAGGGGGGTTCCGAGCTCTGGAAAAGTCATGTGCAAGGACCATTTTCTGGGTCTCATTAGGGAAAAAGTTAAGTTTTTTGTGTTGGCGTTACAGTCGGGATAGAGTTAGGTTAAAGTATGGATTGGGGCTACTTCTTACATACAGTTAAAACTACATTACCCAAGACCGTTTGTAATAAAAAGACAAGGGAAGTACTAACTAAACAGCTAGCTTGGTCCCTAAACTGTTAGCAAGCCAATCTCAGAGTCAATCTGCCATCTGTCGGGCAATGATAAGCTTCCGGGGGCAAGGGGCTTTACTTAGAGGATTCTGGAATATCCAGGCCAAGACTTCCTTTTTCTGTGCGTTGCACATTGTTTAGAGTCCGATTAGCAACTGGATTGTTTCACCTGTTCAAGTAGTCTGTTAATAAAATAACTTTAAGCTAAACGATCGTCAGATGTTAGCTTAGGGGTTTTAAAATCGCATTTCGGCCAATGAGTTCTGTCTCTTTTGCCTGCATTCAACCAAAGCCTGCTCTGATGTGATTGGTCAATAGTACATGGACTACAAATGGAAACCAGCATAGTTCCGACTTCTTCTCCCGAAATCTTGTCACGTTGCCTACAGATTCTGTAAATCAAAATCTGTTTATATATGTTATTAGCAAGATGATGCAGGGAGCTCATTTCAGTTTTTACTTCAGTTTAGACTCCAAGATAAGCTTTTAAAATACAAACATAGTACAATTGAAGTTTATTTGGAAAGCTTTAGCTTCTTGCCCTGGAACATTGTATGTAGTGTTTCCCGCATCGCAACAACAAGTGCAAAGTTTGACCATAATTACGTTCCTTTAATCACAAGAGGATCATGAAGTAACACAACTTACATAAAACTCAAGAGCCAACAAGAAATCAGTTTGAGCCAGACTTGCCAACCACTTTAAGTCATGTTATGGGATTTGTTGACCAAGAAGGGCTTTGAACTTTAAAGACTTCTGCTACGGCTCAATGCAATTTGTTGTTGGCAATGTGAGAAGCTGCTTGAATTAAGGACAGACATTAAGTAATATGCATGTTGCAACTGAATGATGTTCACATACTGTATATGCAGCAGCAGACTTGTGTATATCAGTGTATGTGTGCTCTTTCCAGGCTGAGTTTCCATTGTTCCCGTTGATAGAAACTATCTCCTCATTTCTAGCAGTATGCATGCAGGCAGCGTTTGATGGACTTTGAAGTGAGCGCTTCAAACAAGATCTCACACTTTGCCTGTGTGCCAAGCGGAAAAAGTCCGAAAAAAAAGGAGCTTTTCACTGCATCCTGATAGAGTGCACTCTGATCCTCATTCTGTCTCTTTGTCTATTCCATCTACCTCTTAAATCTGGGCCTCAAAGTTGCCGCTTCTCTCTGCACATCAATGCGAAGCAACTCTCTGGAAGCACCGTTTGAGCTGTTTCACAAGTTGTAGCGTACAGAAGCAGCTGTGACCGAGAGAGGGGAACTGTTTCATGCACAGATGCAGACATTACCCAGAGTTTCAGATGTCACCACCTCAGCCTGTCACTGTGAGGGTGAAAGGGAACCAGGTTGGACTGAAAAGACTTTGTCTCAGATAGTCTCAGACGACAGCATGTGGTGTCCTGTGTGTGTAGTAATCATATAACACTATGAGGAGTGTGGACATCAGGTCGCTTAATTGCTAATAATATACCATACCAATAGGACATATCCCTAATAATGGAAATTACAGAGAATGGTTCTTAAATAAGATGATCATGTTCATACTGTATTACAATAAAACATAATTTGATGAATAAAAACTTGGTTTGAACATTTTTTGTTGAAAAGAAAATGAGGAAACAGGAAGTTGAGGTTGAAAGCTTGAGATATTGCACTGTATATACATGATATATATTATTATTATCCAATTCTGGCTGACAGCTAGCACAGCTTGCATACTATACTTTAAATATATATGTATATATATATATATATATATATATACACAATACTGTAATATATATATAGTATAGTATAGTGTGTATGTATGTATATACACTTACAATAATTATTAAAAATGTTGGTATAAAGTCTACAATTGAATTTTGAAAGTTATTTTTGCTACATAATCTTTTCAGGACTCACCTTTGATGAAGAGAGCTTGGTTCATTAAATGCTGATAATCTTCTTTTTTTTTTTTGTCAAAACGACTTACGTTTTAAAATGCAGCTTGTTGACTAACATAGCCTATCATTAACATACCCATCTGTATGATGAATGACCATAACGCACTGCAAATGTATTGTGAAACGAAGACTGGGGACAATATACTATTTATAAATGGTGATCTGGTTTGTATTGTATTGCTTGACAATGGCTATAAAGTATTATGCAAAATGGAGCCTGGGCAAAGCAAATGTGATATATTGTCATGCATCTAAATAAAGCAAGAGCCCAGCAGTACCACACTTTACAAGAAGGAGCAACTACATCATCATTTTTTGTGAATTATTGTACCTTTGTTCACTGCAGAGATCAACAGCGTGCACTAAGTTACAGTACAGGTTTCAGCTCTATGAGAATACATTTTAAATGTAGAGGCCTATATAACATTAAGTAAGTAAGTAGGAGGCTACAACACACATTCATCCACTGTAAGTAATGTTGCCACACTGAGAGCAACTCCAGACATTTTCCTGTATTACTTCCATTTCAACAAAGTCCACAACAACATTAAGAATGCACATAATGCTGTCACACACTGCCTGCAAATGCAAAGCTGGTGAGGTGGCAGTTTTTCAACCAGGACTGGTGCAATAAAATCACAATGTGAGCCTTTTAAAGGCTTACTGCGTTACTGTACTGTATGTGCTGACCGTACCGAAGTGTAGAGGAAGCCCTCGCTGTTCATGGCAACGTAGAGCCCTGTCTTGGTGCTCTGGATGGCCACTATCCTGAGCCCCACAGGAATCAAGTTGAACTGCACTGCAAAAAAAACAAAACAGAAGGAGGAGTGGTGTTAGGGCAATCATTCTCTCTCTTAAATGCTCTCAGTGCTTCCTCGTGGCATAAAAAGACAATTGCTTTCCCGCTGTCTCCTATTTCATCCTCCCTTGTTGTACAGTCTATCTGTCAGAGGCGGGAAATGGGGAAGTGTGTGTAAACGAGAGAGTGAGAGGCAGGGAAGGATTAGGAGGGGAAGATTTAGGAGGACTAAAGTGTGGTTGCTAATACACCGGAGGTCAGACAAAGCCCAGAGTGACTGTACGGAGAATTTCCCTGCTGAAGAGAGAGAGATAAAGAGAGCTTTAAGAATACAGTACATTAGAAAGTGACATCTCCTGAGCCTGCTTTGAATTCATTCCCTATGTCCCGACACAGTAAACAGCAATTTGTAATGCAGTTTACCAAATCCCCTTCCTATGGAACCTTGGATTTCTTATGTGCATAGCTCTCCATATAAACTAACTTCAACTCTGCCACTGTAACAGCGTACACACTGTGTGTTTACATCTGCTGTCACAAGTGCATGTATTGTGTCAGGTGCTTTCTGAATACATTACTTGCCTGTGTGTATGCAGGTGTGTGTTCATCCCTCTCAGACCTCTTGAGTGTGTGCCATAAAACAGTGTCTTATAAGATGTGACATGGTGAGTTGAGTGATCCTGACAAAACCGCCTCTGGCTGCCAGCTGCTCTGTGGTCACATTGTCGTGAACAAACAGAACCACGAAAGCATTTAGATCAGGGTCGAGTAAGACGACCAAAACAGACGAGCTTCGCAAGAATCAACGCATTACGGCTATAATTAGATTCCTTCAAGTGGCAATAGACAAGTGTTTTACTTTGACTTATCATCGTGAAGTAAATGTTGATTGCATAATGTAATGGCTGAAGAATAATCATACCATCTGCGTTTAGATTGGTTCCCTGTTAGCCTCGCTTAAACTATACAGTTCTGTCTCCCACGGAGTACCGTCTCCCGGGAAATTTTAGGCTCTATTTACGGCACAAAGGTGTCAGAATAGGCAGTGTTGCCAACTCTTTTCTAATGAAAATAGCTAGCACCAGGTCTAAAAATTGCTAAATGACGTCATTGCGCATTCATTTGCATAAAGCGTAGTGGTTGCGTTGGTTGCAGCGAGGCGAGATGCAAGAGGAGAGAGAGGAGTGCTGTTAGCAGAAGAGCCGTGGATTCGATTAATCAGAGCAGCATTGGAAATTAATTACAATATAATATGTTTTAATATGTATTTCTTCCTTTTTCCCTGATGGTCTGAATAAGTTATTAAATGTGTCGATAGTAGTAAGCTCTGAGGAAAAAGGAAAGCGATTCGGTTGTCTTCGCGACAGAGGCGTGTTCATTCTCATTTGTGATATTGGCCTCTATAAATAAATTTTTGATCTGATTTGAAAGTTTGTCTGAATGCTCCGGACACCTGTTTGCACAACTCCAGCATAATACATACTTCATCGTTATCAGAAATACAGTTTGCAGCACATGTGAGGGTTTTTTTTTCTCTTCTTTGACAAATTACAGAAATGCATTATAAAGTGACGGCATGTTTGTCAAAATGACTGATCTCTCACACGGATGAAAAATGAGGTTTCAAGAGCACGTTTCAGATTCATGAAGCCCATTAGCTATTAAACAAATCAATTTCAAATCAAAGGTTCTGCCAACATAATGGATGGAAGTTAAGTTATCAGATGGAGATGGAAAGTCAATGCTCGCCGTGACGACAAATAAAAACTAAAAACTTGTCAGAGCTAATGAGTTTTGAAGTGACTTATTTAAGCTCTAATAAAGTTTTGTTTTTACTTTTAGTAATGCAACGACACAAACTACTTTATTCGACCTCTTTTCAACCAAGATTCTTCCATATCCACTTAAATCGTGCAAAGGGAAGACATTTCTAAATTCCAATGTGTCCCGCCAATGTAGTCAGATTTTCCTGTAATCTGTCCACTCCTCCAGTATAAATGAAATTCAACGCACAACAGATGTGAGTCCAGTTTGAAAGTGCAGATGTGGGCAATGAATACTGCACATGCCTCTCTCTCCCTCTCTCTCTCTCTCTCTCTATCTTCAGGGCCCACACTGCTGTTTGCTCGATCGATCCCTGCATTTCAAACAGTCGCTTTCGCAAATGAACAAGGTGTCACCGAAGACCACGGCCGAGATGACAAATAGAGCGGGACACGCACACATCGCCTCCCTCCTTCGGGTCCTCCCCTTTCCCTTCACCCTTGTTCCCCCACTCTCTTGCATACACCGGCAGTCTTGTCGTAGCATTGATGACCCCACATAACCTGCTGCACACAGAGACACACATAGGGTTCTTGTCTTAATACAAGTTAGCTTGAGAAAATGATTTCAACCACGCCGTGAAACTAATGTCAGCTTAACTAGCTAGTTACTCTGCCCGTTATTGTAAACTATGTACTGTGCAATAATGGAAAGCTAGACAGGCGACAGTAACAGGGCTTAGCCAATGGTCAATTACTTCCTACTTCTCACCCTCTCGCCGTTGTCATTTCTTTCCTTCATCTCTCCATCTCTCTTCATTTCCCCTCCCAAGAAAGCGCTTGCTTCTTTTCTCATCCTCAATCAAAAAGAGCTTTTCTTATCAAATGGATCACATAACTTTGTGCCTGGATAATAGAGGCATCCCATCTCTCTTTTGTTTTCCCTCTCCGTTCTTGCGTTTGACTCTCTCTTTTTCTCTCTGCAACTCGCAGAGGAGGTCGCTGGATTAATCAAAAGTCTTTTGAGGGAGAGACAGAGGGAGGGGAAGGGAGACGAGGGGAAGGGAGACGAGGGGAGGGAAACGAAGAGGAGGGAGGTGGGTGTTGCCAAATCAATCCCACGAGTCAATTTGAGGCTTGCGATCATCTACACAATAAATAAACAAGGATAAAGTGGAGGTGGGGTGAGAGAGAGGAGGAGGGGGGAGAGAGAGTTAAGCTGTGCAGAGGGCATCTGCAGGCCTGCACACAGGCTGCCGCTCTGCAGGGTTGTATTTTGTCGCCCAGTTGGTCTCTACTGGAAAGAGAAGAGGATTATAGTCATCTGTGAGAAGTCACATAGAGTTTAACTTCTGGACAGGCACCGGCCATTCTTTATTCTGTTTCCTGTTTGAGTGAAGCTGAATAGATTAAAGCATTGTGGTGAGATAGAAACTGGGGTGTACTTGCTGACGGGACGTCCGTTCCGCGCGACGTGATTGGTTGATGGCGTGAAAGCCGAGAAAGCCGAGAAATCAAACTTGTGTTCCGTCTTTTGCGCCGTATAATATTGCCGTTCCGTGTCAAAGCGTTCGTGACACAAACAAAAGTTTGAAAAAAGAAACGCCCCCCCGGTGTCTAAAGTGTGTTAAAGTAATATGTTAAGCAAATGTCTATGTTCATCATGTTATCCAATAACATCTCCATGCTGGAAGCAGACAGACCACTGCACTGGGATCAGTAATGTGACACTTGGATTGATAAAAACAAGTTGATTTGCATTAGCAACAAATGAAACAGCCTCTCTATATTCACACAATGTCATTTGTGTTGTAAAAAAAAAATGAGCTAGAGTAGATTAAATGGCTCGTAGAGGAGCTTCCCTCGTGGTCGATGACTCTGATGACAAGACAACTACCTTCACTCTCCTGTTATTTAACTTTTACCTCTTCCCCCAGGCTTTCCTCTCCATAACTGATTCCTCTGAGCCTTTATCTGTCTTCCTTTCAGTCCATCTGTCTTCTCTTCTTCTCTCTTCCCTTGGTGCTTTCTGTCTTTTCACCCTGCCTTGTCATGAATTAACAACCTTATTCTAATCTCACTCTGTGTCTTTTATACACGTCTCTCCATTTTTCTTCCCTATTTGTTCCCTTTCTATTCCCTCGTCGCCTGCTGTCGTTCTTCCCGTCCTGTGAAACCAATACTTTTCCATCCGCGTCCATTCATCTTTGTCCTATTTTACCCTACAGACTTCTCTGCAGGTCTCTTCATCACTCTCTCTTCTTGTGTCTGCCTCCTCTTCTCCCCAGTTGGTATTCTTCATGCTCTCCTTCTCATCCTCACAAGCCCACTCTGGTATTCTTTTACCTTTCCTCTTCTTCTAGCTGAGAGAGCATTTGCTTTCGATGTTCACATTTATTCCTCCTTAAATGCTGCGGCTCTCACACACAGCGAAGATTCCCTCATCTTGCCTTTCAAGTCTTTTTTTTTCTCTCTCTCTCTCTCTCTCTCTCTCTCTGCCCTCTGTGAAGGAGCGTTATCGAGCACTGAGGAAAGTTAGACAGAACGCTTTTTGCCAGAGCAGAGACAGAGATAAGTACAAGTTCCTTGAACAGTGGGAGATGGTAATTAAAGTGGATAAAAGTCAGGGAATCAAGCTTTTCCTTATGGCTTTCCAATGTAGACACTGAGAGTCAATAGCTTTCATCTCTCTCCGTCGCCTCTTTTCTCTTCTTCTCTCGTCTGTCAAACCGTCTGTCTTCCTGTCTCATTCTGAGTTTCTCTCTCCTCCCCTCCAAGAAACAGAATTCAGAATAAAACGAAATCTTGTGACAATGATACAAGCAGCTCCATCCCTCATCACTTCATTTATTCTCTCCCTGCTTTCTTTTGTGTCTTTTTTTAATCTTCCTTCAGCTCCTTATGATATCTGTTTCCTTCCCTGTATGTTTCTTAATCCATCTGTTTAGTGACAGAAGCCTCAAAAACCCTGTTCTGTCCTTATCGCACCTTTGTATAGCAGTTGTCACTATATCTGAGGTTTTCTATATCGTCTGTTTGATTAATTCCATATTTGGCACCGTCACACACATCTCATTTGAGCTTTCCTTCCCCAACCAGAGTTTAGTTACATTTGAGTCAGTTCTGGGGTTGTCAGCTTATAATACAAGCACTGTCAATCAAAACTCAAAATAATAATAAACAAGGATATTTCTTTCCAAACTTCAACACTGGATTGTTGTTTATTTAGGCATGAATATTTAATGTTATGGAGAAAAACTTAAGATTTCGAAGCAAGTTTTCAGGGGCTTTGAAGCCCAACAAGGGAGTCGGCCTCCAAGAGGCTCTGCGAAATATCTCACGGGTCATAAGCAAAAAAAAACAATGTATACTATAAATAAATAATATTTATTGTTACTGTATTACTATATTTGTTTTCAGATGTTCCTCTAATTGTCAAATCATCATGATATTCAAGGTACATCAAGGCATGTTTAAAAAAAACACATTTGTATTTTTGGACCTGTAAAGTCAGAAACGTATTAAATTACTTCAATGTGCAGAGTTTGAAAAAAGCAGTATCAAAAAATACACTGGCACGTCACAAATAACAACGTATGCCATTAGAGTGAAATATGCTAAAATCACACATAAAACGTAACACATGGTGGGTTTAATCACACACTGACTTGTCTAATGAATCCATGAATCCATGACCACACATATAATGTAAAGAAGAAAAGCAGACACTTTGATTGAATATTTTAACTTTAAGTCTTTGAAAGCTGCAGGTGTGCAGAGATCTTTTTCTTTAAAAACAAAAGTGTTTGAAAGCTGCATTTCACAACGGACTGGTATTAATGGCAACCTATGGCTGCTTGAAAGTTGGGAAGTCTACACAGTACTTAGGGATATGGTTGGCAAACTGTAAAGAACAAGTGATTCATAGTACAGTGGCTAAATTAACAGCACCTTATTGCCCAATAAATAGATAATACATCTCACCATGCTCATCTCTGCTGCCCTTATTCCTCTTCCAGCTTTATTACATAACAGCGTGGAAGAGCCAAGAACGGAGAAGGAGAGAGGAGCAGGGTGGGAGGAGGGGGCGGCCGCTCCTCTGACCTCCCACCAGAGGGGGGAGACACAGTGATTGAGGATCCATCAGCTATGTGCCAGCTGCTCTTCCTGCTCCCCATCGCTTCCTCCCTTCTCTCTCTCCCTTTTCTCTCTGTCATCCTCACGTTTCTCACCTCCCTCTCACTTCCTCTCTCTTCCTCTGCCAACCTGTCGTGTCTCGTTGGCTCACTTTTCTCTAGCGTATTCCACCGTGCCCTCTTTCTGTTGCTTCCCTCTTCTCTGATCCTCTTCTTCTGTCGTGTTTCGCTGTTATATACAATCACTACCAGCATTTTGACAACTTCCTCTATTGCCTAGTTATGAAAGCCCTAAGGGAACTTAGTACAAAAAAGTGATACAAGTATTGCAAGGCCATACAAAAGCCGCACTTGTTACTTTTTGTCCTGCTACACCCCCTCAGGGCTTCCAGATACCTCCTTCCCACTTTTGTCCCTACGCCAACCTTTCCCTTCAATATTTTGCCCTCACACCCCGACACATTTCTGTCCAGGAGAACCAGGAGGTGAAGGCAGCTGCTGTAAAGCCCAGGAAGAGAGGTGACAAGAGGGGGTCAGAGAGGTATCCAGTCCTCCTGTGTGTCCATGCTCCCTCCCGCTCCCTGCAGGTCATTAGTTTGGTGTCTTTACATCGCAGGTCACAGGAGAAGTCAGGGTCAAAAGGGAAAAAGGGCGGCGAAAAGGGGTGATGTAGAAAGAGAGGAAGGACAGGTGGCTTTTCTGGGAGAGGTCCTTTAAAGGAGAACTGCTCTATAACTGTATTGTTGTGTTTTGCAAGACAAGTTAGACAAGTACAGTACATGTCTGAAAAGGTGTGTTTGCATTTCCGGAGACACACACCGGCAGTTGTTGTGCAGATCAGTCGATCAGTACTACAGCTAGCCAAGAACTCAGTCAGAGCGAGGGCCACAGATATGAATCACAGTGTTGCTCCCTTAATTATTTATCCCATTTGATGCTGATTTGGCCCTTTTTTTTGGTCTTCTCAGGTTACACCGCAGTGGGGTGCATAATTACAGCACTCACATGCATACTCACATTTTGAGGAGATGAAGGGGAGTGGAAGGTGACATGTTGCATTACGGGTTGCACGCTTCAGAGTTATATTTTGTTTTCCGTGTTGGATGGATACATCCATTGCCTATTGGCCCAGTTTTAGTACCCAACCATCAGGAGTGAGGGCTCATTAAATTCTGCATGACAGTGGTTTCATACCAAAAGCACACGAGCGAATACATGAGGCAGAGCGCAAAATGAGGACAAATACAAGCCGCTGTCTAGGATTCTGAGTACTACCACAGAATGTAAACACTGTCAAAGCGTATGAGGGGATATCGCAATAGGAAACATGCAGGAACAACTTTGACCTATAATACATGCTGTAGTAGTTAACCTGTGTAAAATCTGTCCGAGATTGTCGGTGAGTGGGATGTTTTCATAACTAAGAGAAATCATGGCTGAAATTACGAAAACAAGATAAATAATCATGAGATAACAAAGGTGCTGGGTTATCAATGGGAAACTGCCACAGGGCCCCAGATCAGTTTTCATTTATGGTTTATGGTACAATGGTTAATCATAACTTTATATGGCTGTACCACTAAAGCAAGATAGGACATGACATAATGTGGCAGTTTTATTACCTTATCTCGATCTTATCAAAGGGCTGTGTGTCAAAATCTAGTTTTCAGACCTACATCTAAGAAAACAATTCTTAGATTCCTAATTTGTATTAAATCAAATTCACACATACCATTTGCTGTCAGGATTGATGCATTGAACAGATGGGGAAGTGTTCAGTGAAGATCCAAACAACATCAACAATGTGTTTCTAGAGTTTGGACACTACTTGATTTGTATTAGCTGTGAAAAGCAAAAAAAAGAAATTGTGAGATTTTTGGGGGAAATTGAAATGCACTGAAATTGAAAGCTGTCTGGTTCCAGGTCAATCTGCATTATAGTGAAAAGCCTCTGCTCCCAGGGAGACTGCTGAAGATAAGGCCGACAGTCAGTGTGTTACAGTAAATGCTCACACAGCTGTTTCTAGCCTTTCAATATTCTATGCAGTCAGGTAGATGATTGTGCCGCTGATTGATGCTCAGTTACACTGATGTCAATCACTCAACGATTCCTGCATAAATAAATAAATAACTTGGATAAAAAGTGAACAATTTATGAGTATCACGGGACTTGCCTGTCAACCCCCCCCCCCCCCCACCACACTGTCCCCTAAGAACGCAAAGAGCCCGGGACTGCATTAAACCAGAACCAGGGATTGATGGAATTATAGTTCTTATAGAATGAACCATAAGTCAAACCCACGCAAACACTTTGCGGGGTGACCTCCACGGACTGATGTTAAATATCTCGACTAACCAAGAGCGCTGTTACGCAACAGCAGTCTTTACAGCCGTCTGGAAATGGGCCCCCGTTCGCCTTTGGATGTTCCCTACGGTATTATGTGATGAATATTTCAGATTGGACTTGAGAGTGTTTAAAGTTCACAGTGCAGCAATGTTTGCCTCAGTGTAGGTATGCTGTTACATAAGAGGGAGAGGTGAGAGAAGGTCTAATCAGTTACTGCGGAGCTGTCTGGAAGTGTTGTGGTCAAATTTAACCGAACAGATGTTGGAGGGCTCCCACACAGGTTTTCCCCAAAATATCTAAATGTACACTTTGTGCAAACACATCTGTCAGTTTCCAATCAGCTAACATAATCCTGGCAATGTCTAAGTCACATAAAACAAGCTGTTAAACTTTCTCTCCAGGACAAATGCCAACGGGAAACCTCACAATAAATGCCTCAAGTTCAAATCCAGGTCATTCAAACCTCGTAACACAAGTATTCTGCCATCGCAATGAAATCCTGAACTTTACAGAAGGAAC
Source organism: Cottoperca gobio (assembly GCF_900634415.1). Lineage (NCBI taxonomy): Eukaryota > Metazoa > Chordata > Actinopteri > Perciformes > Bovichtidae > Cottoperca > Cottoperca gobio. The sequence goes on along the minus strand of NC_041372.1, from coordinate 5,392,176 downwards.
CAAAACTGAGAGTCAAAGTGCAAAATAATTTTTTTCTTCGCTATGAAGATCGTAAATCCGAAATTGTGCAAGCTTCATGTTTTCCATCCAAACCAGTGTTTTGACAGAATAAAAACTGCTGTGTTGTCACATCAGGGATATCCTATAATACAATATTGATCTCTTTGGGAGGGCTGGAGGGAGTCCAGGGGATATGATGTTTTTGGGCAGTAATCACCCGGCAGATGACCCTACAGAGAGAGGAGTGTGTAAACATGGTTGTGATGTTGGAGCGTGTGTGTGCGTGTGTGTGCGTGCATTAACAGAGGACCTCAGCAGGTTTCTCTACTAATGGGCTGAAACTTAAAGCTTTAAAGTCTTGATTCAGAACCTCAGAGACTGCTTAAGTGACTTTAAAATACTGCAGTTACAAGCTGAGTGTATGTAGTCACCCTGAATAGAGCTATATGAATGTGAGATTTTGGGGACAGAGAATATGGAAACTATGACAACAGATTCAGGTAGCAACAAGAAAAGGCACTCGCAGACATCCGCCAAGGCCAATGGCGCATTCATGTGCTCCACCGATGTTTCTTCCAACTTTGGTGTGTTCATAAGCTTTAAGTCGAAATGTGGAAACAACATGGAGGCTACAAAGAGGATGAGTTATGTTTTATTTCTCAGAGCGTCGAAGCAACACATTGATATCCGTTTCCCAGTTGTTGTTCGGACTTGAGGCGTCGTTCACATGAATTCAAAGGAACTTATTTCTCAGCTCTCAAATGTAATGAATTCTGCCTGAAAAGTAGAGAGAAGAATAACTGTTCTTCCTCTATCGTTGTTACCTGCCATAGCAAGAAGATTGCGCTTTACAGGCATCAGAGAAAACGTTAAAATGTCCGAATATATATTTGTCTTTTAAAATTAAAATCCCTACAAAGTGTGTTCCAGCGTCCACCTCTTCCTCTGGTTGCTATATAATTATGCCAATTTAAATGTTACTTTGTTAAGAATTCTATTCACACGCGTTTTTACAGCTGGAAGGCACACATGTTGAGATATTCCACTGTCCTATTAGGACGTCCCTTTTTGAATCTCCTTTGGCATGGAAGCAAGGGGATAGTCCCGGTGGTGTAGTACAGAGATATGAAATACACAGATTCATCAAAAAAGCTGTCTGATCTCTGCGTGTCTGATCGTTCACTTACAGAAGGAGCTGCTTTCGTCCTTTGTGCCTTCCATGGTGCCATCCGGCAGCATCTGGAGGTAGAAGCCGTGTCTGCAGTAAAGCCGCGTGACGATGCCCTTCAGCTGGGGCTCTGCAGAGCAAACACAGGGTTAAACACACGTTAGCATTCGCGTACACACACACACACACTTGTCGGTGCACGTATATTAATGCACACGCCTACCTATGAGCATGCACATTGACTAAACAAGAGGCAGGTCTTGATATTTACACTGGGAAATAGTCAAACAGTGAAGTGTGTGTCCTTGCATGTGTGTGTGTGTGACTGTGGCCTTCAGCGGGATTGATGGGATCCTGGTGTCTGCTGAAAAGAAGCATCTTTCACAGGTTCAAGTGAGGCAAACATGTGTGTTTGTGTGTGTGTGTGAAAGCTTGTACAGCTGCCCACAACACTGCAAGGGGGCGAAACTACGCCAACATTTGTCCAAACTATCAAATTTCAGTTAATTTGCATTTGTGAGGTATTAGGTATTTGTTGTTTTACTTTGTTAATTAGTAAAGTGTATTTATGGTTTAGTTATTTTTGTTGTAAAAATAAAAAGTTATTTTATTTGTGTATTTTCGCTTCATTTCAGAATCCTAAAATTCTAATTAATATCTGTAATTCACAACTGAGCTGTGACGTCACAATTTTTTGTTAGCACGTTGTGAACATTTCACATGGGTAATGTGAACCCTCAAGCAGCATCCTGCAGTCTAACTACAGTGTCTTACACAAAGAACAGGGCGTCGGGGTGCTGCACATGAACTGAGCAGAAAGCTCAATTTCCTGCATGTAAGATGGCAAAAACTCAAGAAACAACAACTTAACCACCGTACTGAATGTTTAATGAACCATCTCCTATCGTCTGTTTACCCTGCTCTAAAATACCAACTGTCGTCATTTACTCAGTGCCCTTGGAGGCATCAGACTATTTGTTTTGGTGAATAAAATCAGGCATTTTCGTGCCCCCGCTGTAGAGATAAGTTGCAGTGTCTTCCTCAAACCTCGTGTTTGTGTTGTGTTTCTTTTCTCCGGCCGCACACGCATGACTGAGGGGGCTCTTGCACTCTGAAGTGCAGAGGGAGACTAAATAGTGGATCAGAAGGAATGTCAGAATGCTGAAGTGTTTCCACAATCAAGTTTTAATGAGATGCATCAAATATGGATGAGGACAGAGAAGTATGGGGGCAGCTGGCAGTTGGCCCTTGGTTGACAGCAGGGGTGTGAGACAGAGGGAGAGAAAGAGAGAGAGATGCACTGCAAATGGTATCATCGCAAAATATATACTCATAAATTGAATATACAGAAAATTACAATACATGGAAAAGATGAAGGGAAGAACAAAAAAACATTTTAATGAATAAAATAAATGCTAAACAAGTCTTAAAATATTATTTCTATTAGTGAAAGTGTTGATTTTATTTGGATTAAAATGCCAGTCATTTCCTCACTGGTTCCTTGACAACCCAACGTGCTAACCCTACCCATACCTAACCCTAACCCTAACCCTTAACCCTAACCCATGTTTATTCGTAAATGAGAGATACAGCCATGAGAAACTTCTATCCATTTTCAGAACACATCGAAGGCAAAGGTGTTTATAGTTGCTCTGAACTGTCGCACTCAAAGTCGGGGTGGAAAGCATACCGTGACAGAGCGCGGCGAGATGCAATGAAGTGTCCGAAAAGGGATAATAGTGCACGCTTTCAAACAGTCCTGCACTGTCTAGCATACTGTCACCTTAGTACACCCTCCCTGTCTACACCACTGTTGTCACAGCTGCACTTTCCATGAAGAGTAAAATGTCCTTGATGTGTAAAACTGGTGGAGTGTACCATTTTTAAAAGAAGCCTTAAATCATATATTTTACCACATCAATGGAATATCATTCTGAAATTATATCCATCACTCTCGTATATATACAAATATAAGATATTTGTATTTTATTTAAAGAAAAGTTGATAAAATAATTTAAGATGCTCAAGAAAATATTCAACTGTGGTCGTTGCAAAGCACGCCCTTCTCTCTGCGAACCCTCAAGAAGTTGTTGAATTGAAGCTCATTAGGGTTTGAGTTAAACCTTGATGTCTGTGAATTAGTCAAAGAAATGCTGGTGTGTAATCCTCCCTTTCATGCTGACAGTGCAGCACAACATGATGGGGAGCTTTTCATCGGAGTTACTGGCCTCGGCAGCGAGATTGAGTCGCTGTAACTACTAAAAGATAAAAGCTCCTCCATCCACCGCTGGCTGACTAGACACAGAGGGTCAAACGTGGAGTGTGGTAATCTGTAATATCCTGAGCGGTAATCCCAAATTAAGCCTCGGACCACACACCGGGCCATGTGCTGCTTAACACATCTGCCACGGTGCACGGCCGAGCAACAAACGCACAGAGGAGGCCCGTGTTGACCTTTAGCGTGACTCCGCCTCCGTGCATCCCTGTTTGGTAAGAATGCTGGAATCCAGAACACGCATGCAAGACTACTGGTGCGTGTAAAGAGTCTTCACAAAGATCACACACACACACACACACACACACACACACACACACACACACACACACACACACACACACACACACACAGCTTCTCTTAATCAAACCATGTAGAAGCAAAGGCTAAAAAGCAGAAGAAATTGCCTTGAGACATACCTGAGGCGGTACATTAGTTAAACCGATGGTTTGAATGCACGTACTCAAACACACAGTGCAAAAGTTAATGTGTGTGAATGTAGGTCTAAAGTAGAAATGCAAGAAAATACCATCTTTATCAATATATAACTTTTTTTCTCTTTCCATGATAAGTCACTGAAGTCAATAGACTTATATTTGGTGGCATTGTAGCTTTACAGTAGTTCAATTTATTCCATGACAGCTTGTTAAACAAGACTTTCAAAGTGATGGATGCTTTGTCCTCAACACACTGAGCTCACATTCTGTCCCAACGATGTCAACACAGCATGAAACCTGTCTGACCAGGTGTTCAATGTAGTGAGTCCACAGGTTGAGCGGGTCACAAATAAAACGTAACAAATTGTAGCGTTAAACTCGTGTTTGATGTTATATTTATACATTTCTTTCAAAATCAGAATAAAATTATATTTTTTGAGAATAACTTTATTTATATTCAAATCAACATTTTGTAATATATATATATATACATATATTTAGAGATTTTTTCAGAATCTAAAAATAACATGTTTAATTCTGATTTATTCCAGAAATAATTAAATAAGATAATATAAATATAATTGTTCAACATTTTGATAAATATTCTTATTCAAGTTTTTATGTTTTTATTTCACGGCAAAAAAAGCTTGTCGGTGGTGAGTTTGTGTCCTTTCGTATTTTATTGCCTTAGATATTCAGGATGCGTATAACAAGCAACTTCAGTGGAAGCCTGAAACTTATTCTGAAGTCCCCACTACGAGATTTTGGCCAAATGGTGGCACCGGGATATAAAGCTCAATGTTCATCAAAGACTCTGGAATTGATTCATTGGGGACCGTGTATAGCTGACATCCTTCGGCTTCATCACTAGTCAGGCGCAAATTATAAGCAGGGAATGTGATAAATTATGTTACCCAAATCTTTTCCAACCTTTGCAACTACTTCAGCAGTCTCCGTGGCTTTTTAGTAAACTTTAGATGGTCTAACTGCTGAGCTCTAAGGGCGGTGATGTGCATAATGTATGCAGAAGTCAAACTTGATTAGGGCAAGATGTTTAAACGTGTATCCCACGTGCATACTGTGGTGGCCTGCTGGAGTTATGATTGAGTCATAAACCAGGTTTTCATCCAAATGTATCGCAATATATCGCAAATATCGCAATTTATCGCAATTTATTATTATTATTATTATTATTATTATTATTATTATTATTTATTATATATTTAAAGTAAATAATCCTGCAACTCCAATGACAATGTAAAAGTGTAAATGCAAAATATTTTAATTGGTGCATGTAATTGTAATTGTAATTGTATATATTTAGTTACAGGGATCATGGAAGTAGCCTGAAACCGAGCCACTTAAGGCCTGACTCCAGCCTACGGTTTGACTGTTGACTGTTTAAAAACTGATACTGACTTTTTGGCATTAAAGCTGCCGATAAAAAAAGAAAGGGAAAAAAAGAAAAAATCCAAAATTACAACAATGCAGTTTCCTCTCCAGTTTTATTCTTGGCAGGGTTAAAAAGCATTAAAACCATGAGTATAAAATAAATTCATGCTCGTACTGACTGCAATCCCACTGTCACATTAGAATGTATCCTGGGAATATCACAGTATTAGTCGACAGACAACAAATTTGTTATCAGAGTGCATCATATCCTCCAGCACGAGAGGATGTGGGATGTTTGTGTGCATGCATGGGTAGGATTTGTGTCTATAATCCCACATACATTCAATGCCAATTATGGAGTGACCTTAATAAAGAGCAGGATTAATTTGACTTATTAAGAATTTCAACCATTAAAGTCACCCTGAACCCTCTGGCTGCCCGATGCCTCGAGGCAGATGTCAACTGGGCAGCAGATAGTGTTACTTTCACCCCCATGACACACTCCAATTCTTAATGTGTGTTGGACACCTCCAATGGGCTTGGCTGAAGAAGCAAAGACAGTCTGCCAAGGACAATGTCTGTCTATCCTTTCCTCTGTCCATCCATCTCCTTCTTGCTTTCTCCTCTCAAGTGTATTATCACTATTTATGGTCCAGTCCAGTATCACTAGGAATTACTTCCATATTGGACGATTCGTCAGGGCATGATTTATGACCAGTGCCAACTTTCAGTACCAGTCAAGCAAGTAGTGTTCCCGATATGTAGTGAGGCGGAAAGTAAGGGTGTAGAGGTCGGGGCTAGCTTCTTACCTCTCATTCTCTGTCTTTTCCTCCTTCTCCCCAAGGCTGGATTACCAGTAACATGGGCAACTGTCCCGGACTAAAAGCCCCAGATTCACTGCTCGTTAATTATATCTTTAGTAATTTCATTATTTGCACATGTGTTAAGGAAATTGCATTACTAACATGCAATATTAACTAAACCAGCAGGACATGTTGTGTCTATATCTTGCAGGCTTTTAGTCAAAATCCAGTTTTTGAGTTTCTAATTTCAGTTTTATATTGTATTCACATGGTACATGTTCCTAAATATAGCTGTGTTCCACAAAGTTGCAGCAAACTAACAAAACTTTCATATTATTCCCACACAATAGTTCTGTTTGCAGTAGACTTAATGGGAACTTGGTGGGCCAGTCGGAGCCCATTTGTGCCTGATGCCTTCCAAACAGGTTTATCTGGCTATGCTTTACCTTATTTATTTCCCTCTTCCATGGCCTTCTTCCCTTCCTTTTTTCCATTTCTATTCAACCTCCCCCACCTTCTGCCATCTCAATTTCTCTCCCATTCTCTCTCTTCCCTATCTCATCCCAAAGATGCATATCCAATCAGCACAGAAGTCCTTACTTTGGCTCTTTCTAAAGAGTGAAAGAGGGTGATGCAGTGAAAAGAGGAAGAACAGTGGTGTCAATAAAACGTCACTTAAGAGCAACAGAGACTCTGCTAAATAAGTGATAGTAAGAAGAGCGAAAAAGCAGAAGAAATAGAGATATTGGGGACAAGATAGAGGAAATGAAGAGAGTAAATCTCTCTGCGTTTCCCACAGGTTGTCACTTCAGCAGTACTGGGGTGCACTGACGACATGTTATTGATGTTTCATTTAGCGAGCATAGTAATTCATATTTTCTTTCAGGCACTAAAGTTTGTCAAACCACTTGAAACTGATGGCACTGCGACGAGAGCTTAGTATTATATGTCCATCTGTTTGTCGAGGCGTCATCTTAAATGCTCTCCGTTCGCTCTGTGTCAGCACCGACGCAGTCAGACTCCGGGGAGAACAGATGTGCTACATCACTGACGCATCGCTGATATATTATGGTCATTGTAGTTCACTAACTGTTTCAGCGTTTGCCAGCATTAGGGCTCGAAAACTTCATTGGAGAGGATCAGCAGCTTTATGCATCACAGCACCCCAAATGAATCACAACAAACACAGCAGTCGGGCTGCTGGTATTGTTGAGAAACTGTTTAGAAAAAAGAGATTATTTAAGAGTTAGTCATCCATATTGGACTTTACAAAGAGGAAAGTTGAAAATAATTGAGATGTGTAACTCCAGTATTGGTAGTGTTACAGTTAGTGTTTCTCAGAACTCTAAGACTTTCTGAGTATGGTGTGTGTGTGTTTGTGTGTATGCTAAACTAGAATAACAGCCTCACAAATCAGTATAAATGTTGGTGACGACAAACAAGAGAAGGGTGAGGACGTTTAAGCCAAATTTTGTAGAAGTACGCTCAAGACGTTCCTGAGATATTGTGTTCACCAGTGTGGGACTGACGTGGGGTCACAGTAACCTTGATCATTGACCACCAAAATCTATTCAGTCCATCCTTGAGTCCAAGTAGAAGTTTGTGCCAAATTTGAAGAAATTCCCTCAAGGCGTTCCTGAGATAACGTTCATGAGAATGGTACGCAAGTAACGGAAAACCCAAAAACGTAAACAGACTAATTTCAGGTAGAGGTATGAGTACAATTTTACATTGTGCTGGAGTTTTTATTAATCTGTCTACCGCATTTATGCCAATGAGAGTGGTCTTAATAACAGAAAGACCTCGCTGTAAGATGTACACTAGACTCTCCAAAGTTGAATCAACAGTCTTCTAACCTCAATGAAGGTTCAATTCATCTCATTACTGCATCAGTTTTAGCTAAGTGGACCTCAGAATCTGACGACTAACTGCAAAAACAGTATACTATGAAAATTTGTGTATATTACAGTACATATTGCTATTCGTATGGAATTCAGACTCTGTTTCTTCCAGTTGCAATAAAGATGATGCAACCGCAAGCCTCAACATCATTGTAGAGTGTTTGTTTCCCTTTGGATTAACTGAAGATCAACATGTTTGAAGTGATTTTTGCTTCAGCTTTCACATATTCCAACATGAAGGAACTCTCACAGTTTTGGCTCCGTCCACTGCCCTGTTTTGTCTTCCGAGTCTAACCCTCTAGCGTAGACCACCCTCTCTCTACGACCAAAACAAGACTATAGCTAAATGAAATGTAACCTTTGAAAACTATGATGAAATTGTAGCAACTGCATGGCTTATTTCTCGGCTCAAATGTTTTCAGAAACGCATCGCGGTCAACTACTTTTGTAACGTAAGAGAAGTTCTTTTTCCAAACCTGCGGTTTGAAATCCGGGAGCCGAGAGCTCACGAGTGAAAGCCTTTGTTCAATCAGGTGCCTTGTAGTGCCTAGTTGCAGCCCCATCAATGCTGTTTAAAGTTTAAAATGCGGGACAAAACTAAAGTTTGACTGACGAAACACTACACTATACACATTTCATTGAAGGCTAAAATGAACTCCAGGTGCCATATTGAACACTGCTGCAGAGGCTGCTTCCTTCCATTCTTTACCCATCAAGCAGAATTGAGTAGGCATATTGTAAACACAACTCTCAGTCAACTGGCAGACACATTGTCCTTTGTGCCTCTTGACAGGTGGAAACAAAGCACAGTTGAATTTCTCAAGTAATTACTCCTTAAGGCCGAGCGACAGAGCAGCGGCAATTTACAGTTGCATCCTGTTCATGCAGTGAAAGAGTGAAATCTTCTTTCAGCCTGTGCCTACTTTGTTGCCAATGTGTAACAGAAAGCCATACATGCATCTTCATGCACAAACCTACAATTGTGTGCCATCTTTTCGGGCCTAACAATCAAAGTCAAGCTCGCATCATCTTTGGACAAAGGTCATTTCAGTATAATTCTCTTTTATCGAATATAGCACTGTGGCCAAAGTCCTGCTTGGTTGCTGCTACTTAACATGCCATGCCTCTGCACACTGGTCCCAGAAACACTTCTCAGCTTGCTCCGGAGTTAATAAGCTTGTTACTCCCCACTGACTCTAATATTGTCTTTCTCACCACTAGAATGAGAGCCTGATGCTATTAATCCACGGACATATGGATTTTACAACTGCTAGTATTTCATCTCCCAGCATTTATTGCATCCACTGGTAAACGCTCGGCAGCCACAAAAGCAATAACATATCCTGTATTGATATGAGAACAAGTGGAGTACGGTATGTAGATATTTTTTCATATAGCAGAGATTTTTTTTAATGCATTTTCTTCCTTTCTAAAGCACAAAAACATCTATACCGGGGATGAGGAGGTGCCACGTGTAAAATTTCTATATTCCGCCTTTCATATTAAGTGCAATGCTAAATTGCATAAAATTAGGGTCTCACAGTTTGACAATGAATAATGGGTATAAAGGCGGGGAGAGCCTACAAGGTAATGGCCATATTTACAAGGACCATCAATCATATCAAAACCGCCAGCAGCCTCATCCCTCATAGGATGGAGTGAGAGAAAGGGGTGGGATGCCTTCAATACAAACTGCTTCTCTCTCTACCTCTATCTCTACCTCTCTCTCTCTCTCTCTCTACCTCTCTACCTCTCTCTCTCTACCTCTCTGTCTACCTCTCTCTATCTCTCTCTCTCACTCTCTCTGTCTACCTCTACATCTCTCTTTCTCTCTCTCTCTCTCTCTCTCTCTCTCTCTCTCTCTCTCTCTCTCTCTCTCTCTCTCTCTACCTCTACCTCTCTCTGTCTACCTCTGTTTACCTCTCTCTCGCTCTCGCTCTCTCTCTCTCTACCTCTACCTCTCTCTCTCTACCTCTCTCTGTCTACCTCTACCTCTCTCTATCTCTTTCTCTCTCACTCTCTCTGTCTACCTCTACCTTTCTACCTCTACCTCTCTCTCTCTACCTCTCTCTGTCTACCTCTACCTCTCTCTATCTCTTTCTCTCTCACTCTCTCTGTCTACCTCTCTCTCTCTACCTCTACCTCTCTCTGTATACCTCTCTCTACCTCTACCTCTCTCTCACTGTCTACCTCTCTCTACCTCTACCTCTCTCTCTCTCTGTCTACCTCTCTCTCTCTGTCTACCTCTGTTTACCTCTCTCTCTCTCTCTCTCTCTCTCTCTCTCTCTCTCTCTACCTCTCTCTGTCTACCTCTCTCTATCTCTCTCTCTCACTCTCTCTGTCTACCTTTACATCTCTCTTTCTCTCTCTCTCTCTCTCTCTCTCTCTCTACCTCTACCTCTACCTCTCTCTGTCTACCTCTGTTTACCTCTCTCTCGCTCTCGCTCTCTCTCTCTCTACCTCTACCTCTCTCTCTCTACCTCTCTCTGTCTACCTCTACCTCTCTCTATCTCTTTCTCTCTCACTCTCTCTGTCTACCTCTACCTTTCTACCTCTACCTCTCTCTACCTCTACCTCTATCTCTCTGTCTACCTCTCTCTCTCTCTCTCTCTCTCTGCAGTCCAACTTTAGCTTTTCGGATAATTAATAGTGATGAAAGAGATGAGCTACAATCCTGCTCAAACTTTGTCAGACTCCCAGGTTAGACATGTCTTTGGCTGTAGATAAAAAGGAAATACACTAAATGACATGAACTGTGCACGGAGGGGCTGACAACATTGTGACTGGCCTATAACATTTCATGGAATTGGCTAATCTAATTCAGACGTGTCAGAATCTTCTTTCCAGAGAAGAGATCAATGCCAGGACACAGACAGCACCTACAAACTATAGAGCAGAGAAGAAGAGTGGTGCCTGTATATTTATATCCACTTCAAGGCTCTGGCTGTAAGGATATTCTATATATGTAATGGGGTTACATTCTAAAGTGTGTGACTCTGATGCTTATTACCTGCTTTTCCATTACATTCCAGACATTTTATATGACAGCACGGTTGCTTCTGAAGCCATGATATAAACATGAGAATGTAAAAACATGATGCATGACATGAGGAGAGAGCAGAGTATTTAAATTACTTTCAGAAAATGTAGTCCAGCGATGATGTCAAAGCATTAGATTACATTACTTTCAAGATATTACCAACTGACAGAACAGTATTGATTTTGCCTGAATTACATTCAGGGGTGTGGAACATTCCCTTATAATTTCTTATTTTTTAAAGGCACTTGTTAATTTTCCAATTTTAAGCTATTTTGTTTCCAGAACATGTTTTTTTTCAGAATAGTGGAAAGAAAACACCCAAAATACACATTTAGGTGATTATTTTACTTAATGTAGGGAATCATGGTGATATCGTAGTTTAGTTTATTTGTTTGACCCTATTCACATGTAGTGTTATATATATATTTAAAGGGAAGTTTTCTCAAAGTTAGTTCCTCCGAGCCAGAAATCTATGTACACCAAGCTTTCCAATGTCATTCCTATCTATATTCTGAAGGTTATTACAGAGGGGTTGTTCATATATCATTCATACCCTGATTTATAAAACATCTTATTACAACAACTTATTCTTAAAAAACATGTCAAACAAACAAACAAAAATGGATTTCTGTTGGCTGTTGACATTATTTTCTGATGCATGGAGTGATACAAAAATATATTCAAAATTCTCCAAAAAGTTAAACTTTGATTTACAGAAATGTATGTAAATTAACACATATTTAATAAGAAAATGCCTAATTTGCATTTCAGACAACTTGTTATAATAAAACATAATTGTCTTCATGTGAGTAATCAACTGGGAAGATCTCCCCTTATTAAGAAATCATTTTACTTTAGTATAACTAATATAACTTTTGCTTATTATAAATTCATTACATTAATTGCTGGGATCTGGAATCATCGCAGCATTAGTCGTCTTTAACAAGTGTTCTCATGATCAGACATGATGCAAACAAGCCAACATTTTAGCCAGATTATTTAAACCCAGGATTTTTTGATTCTGAATATGAGAATAATTACAGTGATGACACGGAAAAATGAATCACATTTGGTCCGTGAGTAGACACTGAGAGGTTTTCATCGGGAACAAGAAAGCACTCGAACACGAAGTGACACAACACACACACGTATAGGTCAGGGAGAGTGAGACGTTGTAGATTAATTAGAAAAGCAACGGGTGAACTTTTCATTCTCTGCTCTGAAGCTTAATGATTTAAAGCTTAAATGAATGGCCTAATGATTAAGTCAGACAGAGAGAGAGACAGAAACAAAAGCAGCTGTCTCAGATGTGAGAGAGAATGTATACGGAGAGGGAGATAGGTAGAAGGGATAAAGAACAAGATTTAGAATGGGATGAGAAAGAGAGAGTGAGACACAGACGGTGGGCATAAATCAAGAAAGCAGGCGACACTTTGGAAAAGCTGAAAGAAAGATACCCTTGGGGGTGGTAGGGTTTATATTAGGCAAACAGACAGATATGTGGAGACGAAGAGGGAGTAGAAGCAAAGGAAGGGCTGAAAGAGAAACAGAGGTGCCCGGTGAGACAGGCATAACCTGGATCAGAGAGGTAAAAGTGGGTAAGAGAACAAAACACAGGGAAAAACACAGCTTTAGATCAGAGACAGAGAGACAGAATACAAGGACGGGAGAGAGCGCAAGTGTCAAAAAGAAAATGTAAGTGAGGCACAGAAGGAGGACAGAAATTGTATGAAGCACCAAAGTGAAATCTGAATTCACCGGTCCAAAAGTACAAAAAGATCCAGCCCTAACGTCCTGTAACCTTGCCAACAAGTCATCCAAACTGAACACAAAACAAGTTGTTTGTCGCGACCTTCCAAAATCTTATTGGCAAGATGGGATCATTGGTTAGTGCCAGTTTTTTTGATCTGCCACCTCAAGGGTTAAGGGTCCAGTGCCAACATTCAATGCAAATAGGAAGTATTGTAACCAGCACAAAGGTGGCAGCTGCTAGTTTCCTGGCCATAAAGGTAAACAAACTGATCCAGTCTTACATCTTTACTTTAAAAAGCTTGCGTTGTACCAGAACACTGCAGAGGCCTGTTTGAAGTAGGAAAAGACAGAGATAGAGACTTGAGGGAGTCAGAGGTTCTCAGTTTCCCAGGACCCTTCTATACTGATGGTAATTACAGTAACGATCAGCTGGGAGACCCCGCCCACCCAGTGTGGAGCCAGGCCAGTTCCCGATATCACCTGAGGGGGAGAGAGGAAGGACAAAGAGACATGGAGGGAGAGAGAGGAAGCTGAAAGAACAAGCGGGGGGGACAATGGAGAGGGAGTTAGGAAATCAAGGTGGCAGTAGGTAGGAGAGGACATGGGACATTAATGGGAAAAAGCGGACGAAGAAGGAAATGGAGAGGGGGAAGATGAATGAGAAATACATAACAGGGTAGGGGTAAGTAAGGATGAAGAGGGGGAGAAAGAATATAAATTAGACAGGGAGATGTGATGATGGTAACAAAGAATTTAGGGAGCAATGAGAGAGTTAAAGTGGAAGAGAGGGAAGAAGGTGAAGGAAGGAAGGCATAAGAAAGTAAAGACAACGAAGAAGTACAACAAAGGAGGAAAAAGAGGGAGGGAGGGAAGAAGGATAGAGATAAACTGTGCAAAAATGTTTACAGAAGGAGGGTTTGAAAGCGAGCGAATCAGCAAGAGATGAAGGAGGGCAATCGTAGAGGGAGAGAAAAGGGTGGGAGGGGAGGCAACAGATCAATCACCAATGGCCCTGGTGTTGCACCATTCAAAAAAGAGTCAATGGACAGGAACCACATTTCCCACCCACACACTTCTTCTCTCTTCATCACCAAAATCACTATTTCTCTTGAAAAACGCTCCCTTCTATTTTCTCTTCCGCACTCTCAGTTTATCGCTCTCTTCTTCCCTCTCTTAGCGACACCTTACATCTTTCAGCTTTTTAACACCGTACTATATTTCTCCTCTTAATGGGTAGTGCTGACCTATACAGAGATAAATAGGAATATTCCCTTAAGAGCCATTAGAGGCAAATACAAGCCAATTTCCGGTCTATAGACTCTCTCTGGATGACACTTAAAGCATATTATGCCATAACTCACAGCAACGCACAAGTGGAGGAAATAAATATCGGACATGAGAATGTGAAAGAAGTAAAAAAAAAAGAAAAAGAATACAAATTGGCCAAATTGTCAAAGTTTACAACTCTGATGTTATTAAATGGTTGAAAGAGTAGAAGTTGCTCAAATGCTGAGCTTTTAGTCCTGAAACGTTAGCGTTATTTGGGATCAGCAGATACTGTCTGGACATGTGAGCTAACATATACTGTTAAGATTTGGTGGTTCTTTTTTTTTTTTACTTGAATTTGCAAGAACTATGAGATGAATCTTTGTCTTGTCCATAGATTGGATATAGTTTGTATAAAACATGGATATTGTTTCCGTGACATCACCCATAGGTTTTTGAAGGGCCATTGTGAAGCTCAATGTGGTTGGCTGTGGCAGCGCCAATTTCGCCTAACTCCCGGATAGTCCTAAAATGTGCAAAGAAGGGGAGCATCGGTGGAGCTAGCAACCTGTGACAGCACCCACAAGTCACTCAAAGCGGCCACGCCCTTAATTAAGCATCGTTTAAAGGTGAGTTACATAAAAGTGTATTCCCCGAACAGTTGAACTGAGAAATTAGCTATAGAGATCGTTTTTTTTGTAACATGTTTATTTCTGTTGTTAATTTGGGTATTTTAACAGGGGGGGGGTCTATGGAGATTGACTTGCTTTTGGAGCCAGCCTCAAGTGGTCATTCGAGGAACTGCAGTTTTTGGCACTTCCGCGTTGGCTTCATTTTTCAGCACCGGAGGTTGCCGCTTGGTCTGGTCACACTAGAAAATGGAAAATGATTTTACAAAATATAATAAGTGCTTGTAATACAGCCTTCACACTTCCACAAATGTGGACTCAATCCGAAAGAGGCCCTAAGAAAACATTTACTTTTTCAGTTTATTTTGATAAAATAAAATGATAACATTCAGAAAATAGAAGTACATCCAAGAGTTCTTGCAGAAATAATAATATTAAAACCAATGTTATCATGTGATTAACTCGATTACATTTGACATGTGATATTTGGAGATTAATGTAATATAGCCTGAGATATTCACCAGTTCGACTAAAAGCACTGACCACAGAGTAGCAGGTATGTTTTATGAATGTTTGTCTTTTGTGTGTATGTGCAGCTGAAGATCCTGTTACTCCTCTGTTGTTTAGTATTAAGATGAGAAACGACCACACACACACACACACACACACACACACACACACACACACACACACACACACACACACACACACACACACACACACACACAGACAGGTCGTAACAAACATAGGTCATGACACTTGCTGCTGTCATTCTTTTTCTCAATTGTCTCCCATGAGAGTGCAAACAAAATTCATGTGAAAGTGACACCAGATGCTTTGAGGTTGCTCCATCTGTGTGTGTAATCATAGGCAATGCATGCCTACGTCTGTGTGCACGTATCTACCTGGGAACACCTACACATGTGTATCTATCTATTTATATGTGTGTGTGTGTGTGTGTGTGTGTGTGTGTGTGTGTGTGTGTGTGTGTGTGTGTGTGTCTGTGTGTGTTCTTGGCTGGGACTCTGACAGAGATGGATGAGGCAGACTCGGCCCTGCAAAGGACTTGTGTGCTTTTGCGTCAGTGACCTCTGACCTCGGCAAGGCCAGCAGCGACGGACACGCTCTCCCACCGTGCATTAGTAAATGACCAATTGCTGTCTCCCTCAAACACACACACACACAGGTGGGTTTGTCATCCTCAAGAAGAGACGGTTGGTGTGTGTGTGTGTGTGTGTGTGTGTGTGTGTGTGTGTGTGTGTGTGTGTGTGTGTGTGTGTTGGAACAGATGGGTAATGGGCTGGAGGGAAGGGTGAATTGACAATGACTTGACAATTTTAAACAAACCAGAAGGACTCTGCTCAATTCTTCACTTGGATCACTTCCAGAGTCGCTGATAGAAAGAGGACGAATCAATTTGCCTTCACATCATTATCAGAAACACTTCACAGCTCTATGTGTTTTGGTTTTAGACATCTGGATATCATTGGGAAATTAATTGTGCAAGGGTCAGACTTGACGGTATTTCAGGCTGACAAGTTTTTAGATATTTTGTCAAGTTCTATTATCATTACATATAAGTTTTTATGATGTTTTTTCTTTCAATCAGTTGTTTTTCTTTTATAATGCAGTGTAAGAACATGTTAAAAAAGGTCCCCAACACAGATTTTAGGAGATTTCCCAAATGTCTTCCTCTTTCCATTTTCATTAGCATTTTTGTGTAAATTACCCTTTAAGTCTGTTTGATGTCCTATCTGAATGACTCAGACTTTTGCTATCTCACATACGGCTCCACCACGAAATGTCTAGATCATTTCAGTGTTGCATGCATGTGTTAAAGTAACTTATGTCTGACAATTCTCTCACAATTGCCTACTTTCATCTTTGACAGCATAAATTGGAAACTGGGGCCTGAGGACACCTCACCTTCTCCTTTGCTTATCTCTCATCCCACATTGTTCTCTCCTCTCATTCATCTCTAAACATATGGAGTGAACACCTCTCACCTCCTTCCTCCTCTTTTATTTTCCTTCTTCCTTTGGCACAGTGCTGAGCCAGCACTCCTGCCTCCTTCACCTCTTTCATTCTACCTCATGCTCTTCCTCTCTCGCTTGTTCCCTCTCTCTCAAAGCCACAGCAGTGGAACATGGAGCACAATGCTAATCAGGCTCTCGCGCTGTATGCACGCTTTTGTCTCTCTCTCTCTCATTCGCTCACATACACACAAGATAGAAAACCTCATCTAACGAGTGTCAGGAGTCGTAAAAAGAGACAAACTTTGCGTCGGCTTTTATGTTCTCACTATTCCTTCTCCCGCTCAACCCGTTCCTCTGTCTCTCTTTTATGGGTTTATGTCAGCATCAGCTCCCAAATGAGGAAATCAACAGCCACTATAGAAGTACTGTATTTTTTCTTCAGGTCATATCCCTAATACTGTTATTATACTGTTGAAACTGGAGACTGTGGTATTTCCATCTGCAAGCTTAAAGTGGCAATAGGCACATGTTTTTACTTTAACTTATCATTCATTCATTATGAAGTAATTGTAGATTCCACAACGTAGCCTAATGGCTGTAGAATGACGTCATCATCTGCGTTTAGATTAGTTCCCTATAAGTCTCGCTTTAACTATGTCTGTCTGCCAGTGGATACGATCTCCCTAAAAATGAAGGACACATTTACGACACAAAGTAAGTACATCAACCATTGTGCAACCAAAACAGAAAGAGGATAGCACTTTTGTTTTACCCGGTAGCTATCAGTAGCTAGCCTTAGTTATCGATGTAAGTTCCTTGCAGTTACTATCCCCAGTGGCGGAAATGGCGAACGGTGAAACAGCTGAAGTAACTGTGGAAAACAAAATGCAGTGTCTCGTGTGCAGTGTTGCCTCTTTACAAATGAACGTAGATAGCACTAGCTCCAAAAGTCGCAAAGAATTACGTCATTTTGAGCATTTGCACATACAGACATAGAAGGCATGAGCCGCAACATGTGTCTAAATACTCCTTCTTGACAACTATCGTAAATAAACATCTACTTAGGAATCATAGAATAAATATACACCTTGCCTGAGAATCATCACATTTTTAAGTTTTTTTCAGAATCAAAGTAATCTTGTCCATGGGTACATTGCAAGCAGGAACCGCTAATAGCCATTTCAGCATACTTGTAATGGTGCCAATTTGACAAAATGTAAAATAACAGATGGAAACTTCCTGTTTAAATCCCCCAAATCATGTGAACTTTAGTTCAGGGGTTAACTATTATTTAGGGTATAATACCTATTTGTAAGAAACATTTTGGGTACAGGTAAAGTCGTTCTTAGGAGGGTGGACAGGGTTTTCAAGAATCAAAACTCTAAGCAAACAAACCTCACTACAAGTGAATTGAATATATCTTAGTGGTATATCACAGCTTACTTGACGCTGATCTAAACTGGCTGCTGGTCAATTTCAGTCTGACACACCACGCACCAGACAGCAGTAATTGTGAACCCAATTTCAAAGATTCTAAGTGACTTGAATGTAAACTGGCCATGCAGAAAATGCTTTTATTTCATGACATTAAAAGAGGCGCATGCGGTCTGAGAATTTCTGTCCTCAGAGTGCAATGTGGGATTCAATATCCTCATGAAGGACATAGGACATACAGTAGAGAGTGTGTGTGTGTGTGTGTGTGTGTGTGTGTGTGTGTGTGTGTGTGTGTGTGTGTGTGTGTGTGTGTGTGTGTGTGTGTCCTGCAGCAGTTGTGTTGTATCTTGTCACCAGATTCTGTATGACACTACTAATTAGGCTCTCAGCGATAGACAGACCGCACAGCCAGGGATGTTTCACCCACACACAAAGAAACGCACGCACACTGCCTGACTCAGGGGGTACCGCATCGTCTTGACAGGAAACACCCTGGGTGGCGTGGCAACCTAAGAAGCACCATGGGACCAGCATGCTGTGCATCACCACAGGCAACAAATACCTCAAGAGTCTGCTGCGACATGGTTGTGTTTTCTCCCAAATCTCTTGCCATCATTCACATTCTCTATCTCTCTTTATCTCCAATGTGGGTCTCTCTAACTGTGTAATCATATCCTTTACACCATAGGCTCCCAATCTAATCTCATGCATCGGTACTCTTTAATTAAACTGATTTGCAGAGACTCTCTCTTCCAGTCTGTCCTCAATTCATTCATGCCCCCATACCAAAACACACACACACTCATGCACTACGTCCTCATCTCACTATGTTCTCGTTGGCAGCTCTGCAATCAACTGAAATGCCATGCAGTTCACAAAATGTTACTCCTAATTATTTCCTGATCTCATTGAAGCAGCTGTTCCCCATCCAGGGCACTCGCTCTTTGATTGGCGGCACCAAAGAGCAGGGACTCGACAATAAACAGCCATCCTGTGTCTTGAAGTCAAATTGTCCCTGGCCGTTGTTGGTGCAGTTAATTTCGTCAGCTGAACTTGAACCTACCGAGATGGGGTTGTCCTCTCAGAGCAGAGGGTTTTGTTTATTTAAAACCTGCTGCAGCTAATCACAGCAAACAAGAGGAAACACACATACACACGGTTTTGTACAGTAGCTCCTGTGACTGTGAGTCTAATTTTCCGCACAGAGATAATAGAGAAAGTGAATCTAGAATACACTCTCTTTCTTGCTCTTGCTCGCTTTATAATTTCCCCTCTGTTCACCTGCTTATCTACTCCCTTCTTTTTCCCCTCACCATTCACGCTCTGTTTCTGAGGGATTCAATTTTCCTCCAGCTAGTAAACTGCACTGTAATTATACAAGCTGCTTTATTGAACTGGATGGGGATAATTCCCTTTACGCATACAGATACGGGCCTCCCGTTAAAACCCATCCGGGAAACCCCATCATCTCCAGCTGGCCTGGTGATCTCCCCCTACATTTGTCCATCTGTTCAACTATCCTTTTACTTCTCCCAGTCGCCCCTTTAGTACCTCTCTTCTTCCTTTTCTGTCGGCGGGTCAGCTTGTCTGGCTCACTGCTAGTAATTCTATTTATTGCCATTGTGTATCTCCATTACGCCGCAGCGGAGCAGGGCTGCCTGCAAGGGGACAAAACTCTGATAAAACTCAGCTCAGAGAGGTTGAATTGGGTTAAGGGGAGGATATTGCTTTATCCAAGAAGTGAAAGACTTGGGTGTATTTGTGTGAGATGTTTACAGAGATGTTCAGGTGCAGAACAAGATACTTGTGTTGAAGATAACAGTTCTCCTATGATACATTTGGATGCCCCACACACACATAACTAAAACTAGAATGGCACTCGGAGAGCGCAGACCTCCACCAAGGCCGTTTCCATGATAATATAAAATAATGCGTGTATCCGCCCCATGATTCGGATCTGCTCCAAGTTTTAATGGTTTCTCCGTTGGCCCATGCCCACCAACTTTCATAAGATTCGGACGAGTAGTTTTTCTGTAATCTTGCTGACAAATACAAAAACAAACCAAACCGAAAGCATGACCTCCTTGGCGGAGGTAAAAAAATAAAAACCATTCAAGCATGCAAACACTTCATTGCTTCAGTGATGAAGTGAAGTCTGGTAATCAACTAGACTCACCATCAACATTGCTCTACATAATGTCCGCTCGCTGAGGTAGTTAGAAGCAGGCCAATGCACACATCTCACAAAGAAATCCAAACGATTGTGTGAAATTAAATTTTTAGAGCAAATACTGCGGTCAAACATTGCTATACTGAAAAAAGTATTATTTTTTCCAAGGACTAAACATGTACTATATGAATTCACAACGTAAGATATTCTTTTGAAAGGATAAAGTAACTGTGTAACACTGGCTTCTACAGAGAGCACCAATTATGGGTTGTTTTTTTAGCCTTAATGTTGCTGAGCTAGCAAGTTTCTTCTTATAGAAAGTCTTTTGAAGTTAGTCAGGGTCCTAAAAGTGTTATGTTATCCCAGTTTAACATACAAGTCTGTCCGACAGCTAGTGTAATGTGTTTTGCTGCCATGGAGGAAATAATTAAATCATCTGTCAAGAAGCGAAAAATGACTGGTGTTACCCAATGTTACAATGAGGAGCTTAAAAAGAAAATCGCTT
Source organism: Cottoperca gobio (assembly GCF_900634415.1). NCBI lineage: Eukaryota > Metazoa > Chordata > Actinopteri > Perciformes > Bovichtidae > Cottoperca > Cottoperca gobio. The sequence goes on along the minus strand of NC_041372.1, from coordinate 5,371,428 downwards.
CAACTTCCTGACAGGTGAGTTTCTGAGTGTGGAAACAGATTATTTGGGAATGTGGGATTTACATACTGCCTTCATGGAATTGTTTAAAGTTTCATTATACAAGAGAAAGGGCTTCAAGGATGATGATTATCTTGTCCCCTTGACAAATAGTGTTTGTGGGAACTTCTCAACTTGAAAAATCTTTACAAAATCACAAGAAAATCAACAATAATTACTTTGCTTTACACTTAAAACTACTATTACTAAACTATAACTACTTCATTGAGCTCACTGAAAAACCCCTCTCTACAGTCAGAAGTTAAGGTCACATACAGAGTGCATCATGGGAGTGGCAGCATGTTTCTGACTTTCTGTAGGACACTCAAGGACACTTGAGAAGAGCAGATGCTTCCAAACAGGGTGGCTTAACTGGAGCTTACTTAAGATCATCTTCCAATATCCTCCAAGAGCCAGAGATTCTTTAGTGGTTGACTCAATTGCTGTGTTAAGGAGGAGTATGCAAAGTATCTGGCAACCAACTCCAACATGTAAAGCTATAATGACTGTCGTCAGGCCGATCATTACGGTCATGCAACAGGGAGGCAAAACAGAACTAATTGCTTCCTTTTAAGGTCCTGAGAGATTTACTGTGTACATAAATGATGGCTCCTAAAGGGGTAGAAAGGAGAGGGGGGAGGAGAAGGGGGACGAGAGGCAGGTTTTCAATAAGGTGATCAGCTTTCCCATTTTGCTTAGCTCTCTCTCATTTCCTCTGTCTTTGGTTTAATTGGAGGGAAGGTGAGGTGGTGGTGAAGGGATTCCTCAGCCATTTTGTCTATCTAATTGCTGCTGGTGTGGGAGTTGGGTTTTTGTAATTATATTTAAGTCAAAGCCCCTTTAGGCTGAAGGAGTGTTGAGAGCAAAGAGGCTGAGAAATGTGGAAATGGAAAGGATATTAAACACTTAACTTAACAGGTTAATGATTGCTCAAAAACCACCAAGCAAACAGCTAATGTTCCATCGAGATAGAGTAAAGCCCTTGATGTACACAAAAGTAACTTATAATAACAAGAAGTTTAAATAATCATAATACTGTTGCTTAAGTAAAAGCGATGAGTCCATTAGTCCCCAGTTTCTTCTCCAAAACACATTTGTAGCTTTACCTGAAGCAGTTACATTAACCGAAACATAGACGTTAGTTGGCTACCTAGCTAGAATGCTAATATACCTTAGCAGGCACTCCAGCAACAGGCTTAGCTACTTTTGAAAACCAGATGGAAGTAGCGTTGTCAGGATACCAAAAATATGACTTTGATACGATACCGGCATAAATATCTTGATAGCGATACTTAAACGATACCACGCAAAACAACTAAAACGCCATATCGCTGAGGCGATATTCGTGCTGAAATTCACCGAACATGGAAAATGCAAGTGAACAGGAAGCAAAAGGTAATTTGTCTTCGGTGTGAATGTGCCTCAATAGATGACAGAACATGGAACTTAAAATACATTAACTAGTTTTTGAAACTGAGATGCATAATTTACTTTAATGGCCACTTACATCAATAAGAACTGAAATTGCATGGTAGTGAATGGAGAAACCTTTGTACAAGATTATATTTTCTACGAATACCTAGCATCTCAGTACCTAATTATGTCCACCGAGGAGATTATGGTTTAGTTTTGTTTTTTTTGTCTGTTTGTCGGCAGGATTACGGAAAAACGACTTGCCCGATTTTCATGAAATTTAGCAGAAGAGTGCAGCATGGGCAAAGGAAGAAAAATAAGATAGAAGTTCAAATCTGGAGCAGATCCGAATCACAAGGCGGAGACATACATTATATAATCACTTTCGTTAACATTGCACAATGGAGCATTTGGTCCCTACAGAGGTCTGTGCTCACCGAGTGCCCTTCTGGTTATACCTGTGATGTGTGATGTGTGCCGTGGCGGCTCGTGTTCTTTGCCTCAGTGGATTATATATCTTATCAGATGGGAAGGCAGGCAAAACCAGCACACACATGGGCTGGCACAGAGAACAAGCCACATCTCATTATCTGAATAATATATGCTATCAAGACTATTCTGACAAATAAATAGGTGAATGTGTATCCTATACATAAGTAACGTTTAAGTTAGGTTGCCAAGATACATTTAGTATTATCAATGTATTTTTTATTCGACTGTCTGGCATGGGCACAGGAGGACTCTGGCAGTGTTGTATGAAAAGTACTTCTGCTTTTGGACCGATTGCAATACCACAGCAAAAAGCCCGTGCGGATGTATAAATTCAGACAAACATTGTGTGAGTCCACAAAGTCATTGTCAGTGGACAACCTCCAGGCTGTACATCATGTTGACATTACAGATTACAGTATGGGCGCTGTTGATTCAGGCTTCCAGGGAGTAGTTGCTTGAGTGTCCATGCCCATAAGTTAAACCTGTGCGTATTCTTAAATTGAATGCCAATCCCTTCTAAATGGATTCCACAAAACAAAACATATGTCAGTGTGAAAATCAATTTCCGCAGCAAGTTTGTAGTCTTATGTGTCCGCTTCTGAACAACATCGCAGACATTTTTAGTCCACAAAAAACTGAAGGTCATTTTCATTTTAAAACACTATGATTCAAGGCAGCTGTATACGTAGCAGATTATAAAGCGGAATAGGTAGGATCAATCTCTCTCCATGGACAGAGAATAGATTCACAGCAGTAAACTCTCCTCTTCTTTACTGCCTAGTCAGGGTTTCCCCGAGTGACTCACTGCACGCAAACCCCTGTCCCAGTGCTTCACTTACTGAACTTAACACATGCTCAAATGTAAACTGCAATCCGCACATACGCGCTTCGACTTCCTATGTCACATCCTACTCTGACATAAGCACTCCCAAGCTCCCTGACGGACATTAATCTAACATTTATACTTCCGTTGAAAGCCTCACATAACACAACACGACCCTCAGGGTGTGTGTGTGTGTGTGTGTGTGTGTGTGTGTGTGTGTGTGTGTGTGTGTGCGTACATCCACGTGTTAGCTGGTTAATATTTGAAACTGCTGTGTCTAAGACTTGAGTGTTCACTTTACCTTGAGGCGGACGAGTACTCTATATGTATACATTAAGCCCAGCTTATACTGCTGTGTAATAGGTATACTTAAGGGTGGCTTCATTAAATATGACATATCTTATTAAGCTCCAGCTTGCGGTTACCAGCCTATTTTGTAAGAACAGCGATCTGGAAGATATATATAAAGAAGTTCATATGAAATCTATAAGCTTTTGCGTCATGCTTAGCCGGGACATCTAGGCCTACATGGAAATTAGTTAGATTTTTTATATGTTACCTAATATTTTTAAGAGCGAAGATATATCACTCTGTTGGGAGTTGTGAGAAAGTACAAAACCCACTTCGATCCACAACAATTTTACTCACCGGTTGAGGTGGAAACATTAACTTTGTTAACATTAACATTCTCTTAAAGTTCTCTTTGAACTTTGGTTTTCAAAAGTGTGTGTGGCTGTGAAATCCAGCAATAAGACCACTGGTAGTTGAACACCAATTATTAGTTTCACATTTCCATGCCAGTGAAATAATACTTACTAATGAGGTAGAAAGTCAAAGTCTTCAATTTGGGGGAAATTTCAAAAAGAAAAAGAAATCCGGCAGTCATGATCATCATGTTTTAATGATTCTGAACAAACTTATTCAGGGTTCAATTACTAATTTTTTTCTAGGGTTTCTCCGCCATATGTGACCGCTTGATATCACGTGACCAAACTTTTGTTGTTTGTTCCATTTCCGGAAGAAGATGCGGTTGAAACCTTCCGAAAAAGCTAATAATCGAAGCTTGAGTTCAGAATGTTTTATCACAGATAAACAACCCTTTGTATCATGTTTAATTTTGCTCATATCATGCATGTTAGTGTGCGTGTGCGTGTGTGTGTGTGCATGTGCGTGTGCGTGTGTGTGTGTGTGTGCATGCCTGCATTGACTTATGCAGAGATACTGTCATTGAGGGTACAAGGGCATCTCTAAAAGCCCTCTTTATGCAAATGGGGCAGAGATGACAGTGAGTATGTGTCACAGGCAGGACATATCTCATAATGATAACTTATCTCAGCCAGCAGATACGCCTGATACGGAATATGAGAGACACACACAAAGTGAGTGTGCCTCCCCTCTGTGTTTCACACACATGCATGCATGATCTCCCTCTCCCTCGCTCTCTCTCCCCCCGCCTCTCTCCGTTACATGGAGTGCTCATTAACACATTTATTAATGGCCTCTTAATTATGTCTGCTTATCTTCTTCTAAAGCACCGGCACTGCCTCCAGACTCCAATTTTAGTTTAGCTTCACACACACACACGCACACGCACACGTACACACAAACTCTCACCCACAGTATGTACATATTTACATGAAACCCTTCACACACACTCTATATACATAACTTATATATGTGTGTTCCCACCAAGCACTGAAATCTTCATTACAAACACGTTGAATTACTGTTTTTCAGACTAAATTATCTGATGGAGGCTCCTGTGAGAGTCGTGAATTGACTTTCTCCTCCGTCTCATCCCCCCTTTCTTGATATAGTTGAGCACTGCTGGTAGCTTCATCTTTCCCAGGCCTGTATCTTCCCTCCTTCTCCCCTCCACCGCTCTTTACCTGGCATTTTTTTCCTCAATTATCTCTCTCCCTCCATCTTTCTCTTCCTTCCTTCTTCCTCTATCAGCCCATCTCTCGCCGCTGCTCCCTTACCTCCCTCCTTGCCCACCTACCTACCTCCTCTCCTCTTTATCCTCCCATCTCTCTATCCCACCATCTCTTTCTCGTCATTTTAGAGCTGCTTTTAGTTCTTTAGTTCTCTTCCCCTATCTGTCCATCTCTCTCTGGCTCTCCAAGATATATCTGTGTGCTCCCTCCTTCCTTACCTCCTTCTCTCACTTTCTTCTCTATCCGCCTGAGTCACCAGCTCCTGCAGAGCTGTACCACTTCTATAATTTATTGCAAATCAAATTATTTAAACTATTTGTCCTAGCCAATTAATCAATTGTTAACTGATTGTTTTATTTGTGGTGCATGCATGTGTACCTAAATACTAAAATACGCTTGTTTCTGGACTTTTAAAAAAAGTTTAAAATGGTCAAAAACATATTCGAGCATCAATACAAGCATACACACAAACACACAATTGTGAATAATCACAGCAGCCTTCCAGCAGCGATGTCCCCCATGATGCCATCTGACACAGATGGGTAATGGTTTTCATTTCCAGTGACATAATGCAAACTGCATCCCATTTGACAGTGTGTAAGTGCTTGTGTAATACTGTATGTACAAATAGAAAATACACATTGAACTTTCTCAGGATAATAAAACTCACTGGTTCAACAAAAAGTGACAAAAAAGTCAATACCCTCATGCTCACACTTTGAAAAAGGGACACCTGCAAAATCCAGGCAAGGCAGACTTTCACCTGAATGCTGAAACACTCCGAACTGTCCAATTTCTGCTCCGTGAAGTGATCTTCAAAAGTATTAACATGTATGGATGATATAGGCTAATATCATTTATATATATCCTCATGTCTCTGTGGCATCCCACTTATATCTCTCTTCATCTCTCCATACTTCTCCTCCTTCCCCTTGGTTACCTCTAGCTAGAGGTCAGACTTCAGTCTGTCCTTGTCTGCTCTAATCACACCATCTCCCAATTCACTTTTAGTCCCAGAGAGGGAGAAGTGGGGGGGGGGGAGTGGATGCTTCACTTCACTACACGCATTTCTTAAAAAAAAATAAAAAATTCCATTTGAATTATTTAGATAGACACACTTCTTTTAATAAAACTAAAGATTTATTTTTCTTGTGGCAAGAAAGAATAACCTGTACAGCTGCGTCAGTCTCATCCACACTATTTTTGTGGTTATTGTTTTCATGGGTGTCGCAGTGTTACTAGCTAGCTGTGTAGGAAGCTAGCTTTGTCGACTGTTTTTCAATTGCTAATGGCTAAACAGATCTTAGATGTTGGCAGCGATTCTGCGGTGTTGAGGCTACGGCATTCGTGGCGACCCCTATAATATGTTTCAGTAGTGTCGGCTCATATTACACACATGTACTAATCTTAGTCTATAGAGCCTGGGATTTAATATCACATTCAAGTTGGTCAGGGGTCACAATGTGTACACTTCACTGCAGATTTCTTTGGCATAACACGGCTTGTTTGGGATTAGGGAAAGATTATTGTTTGGGTTAGAAAAACAATATATTAGGAGACTTTTGTCAACAGGGTTATGGTTGGCTGAAACATGTCTCCCACGTTAAAGTCCAATATTTCCTGACACTAATATACTACCTTTAACTTAAGTTTAGCCTGAATAGAGCTGTTTCAGCTATTGCTTGAATTTATTTTTACAAACTCGGATGGCAGATTCAAGAATAAACTAGAATGGGACTCGGAGAGCGCAGACCTCCGCCAAGGCCGATGGTGTGTTCATGAGCTTTACGTCGCAATGTGAAAACGACGTGGACACTATAGAGAAGATGTGTTGTAGTTCATCGCTCAGAGCGGTTAAACAACACGTCAACTTCTGTTTCGCAGCTGTTGTTCCGACTTGAGGGGGCGTTCACTTTTTTCCCCATTATTCCGAACACCACATGAATGCAGCACAGAGGACCTGTCTCGCAATGTTAACGAAAGTGAAACGTAATTCGACCTCAAGGTCTTTCACATAAGTGAAAAATAATGCGTGCATCCAGTCCGTGATTTGGATCCTCTCCAAAATGTAATGGATTCTTTAATCCTGCTGACAGACAGAAAGACAGACAGACAAACCGAGCAGAAAACATAACCTCCTTGGTTGACGCAAACACTAAAATGATATTAGGAAAATATTGAAGGAAGCCTTCCTGAAAGCAATCTAAACTTGCATACAGGCCAACGCAAGCAATAGATTAAATATGTCTCTCTCTCTCTCTCTCCGTCTCTCGGTCATTGCTGGGGTGCTAAGATGGCGTCCTGCCACAAAGTATGTGTTCTCCGGAGCGAACAGCTGAGGCTTTGGCAGAGTCCATCCTAAGTTTAGTCCATCCCGGAGCAGGCAGCTTACAGGAGGATCATGAGGCGTGAACGTACAAGAATCACACAAATCAAACACTTTACAGTATGAGTCTGTGATGGACCGGTCTAATTATGATTCAGCTCTCTGAATCCAGCTTGTTCTCTGTCACATCCAATTTCAGCTACTGAGCAGCTCTACGTCTCTGTCATCATTAACCGCCCACTTCTATCTACTAGTGAGGATCCATGTGCCACCGTCAACATACGACGAACACTTTTGAAAAATACGTCTGTATGTAAGATGGGCTTCGATCAAATATGCTGCACTATACAGAATATTAAAGCCTAACGTGAGCAGTGTCTTGAGGTTAGAACGAGATCTGCAATAAGACATGTTGAAATGACGAGCCTCGATTTAAGAGAGTGACATGAACGTGTGTTGAAAACTGAGTTTAATAAGTTATACCGTTTGGTTTTATTATAAGAAGTAAATGTTTCTGCCCTCCATCCCAGCATGTCTTTGTATGGATTACACGAAACACACTGAACATGACTACATAATGTTAATATATCCATATATGCATGGAACATGAATTAAAGCAGAGCGCAATAGATGTTCTGTAGATATGAGTCATCATAGTAGACAGCATCATGGGCTTGAATCTGTCTTGTAACCTTTATGAATGTCAGCACCCAACCGTCGCTCTATCCCGTCACTTAACACTTCAAAATGTCCAATAAAGCTGCAATGGTTTAAAAATAATGATGATAAATATCTATGAATGGCTGTCCTTCATGGCCCGATGGCCTCAAGGCGCTTACAATGTTTTAACTTGCAAAGATTTCAAGCAGTACTCCGCCGCCTCCATCTCTCTTCTGCCCTTTAGTTGCCTGCTGCTGGAGCAATTCACATATCCAGCATGAAACCACAAGCTTCACAATTTGACATAAATGGATGGAAATTATTTTAACTGACTCCCCACCAATCTACAGGTCTTTCATCTTGAAGATAAGCAGTTGAGATAATGTCTGTCAAGGGCTGTGCAGCAACAGAAATACATAAAGTATATACTATATATACTACCAATATCAATTTGTAAAAATGTTGTATATATATATATATATACTTTGTATATATATATATATATATATATATATATTGTGTATATATACTGTGTATATATACACTGTATATATATATGTATATGTATATATATATATAAAGCGATTGAGATTGATACTTTTAACCAAGACTTGGTGCAAGACTTAATGAATATCTAAGAGTGTGTTCTGTCTCTGTCTGTCTCTTTCTGTATCTCCCTCTCTCTCTACAGAGTCTAATTGCGTGATGGATAATTTAATGGCAGAGGTAAAGCCCCACTTTTAGAGGAATTTCTCCTCATCTGCATGCAAAATCTCTTATTAGAGTACAGCAAACATCTCTAGAGTACTGTGTGTGTGTGTGTGTGTGTGTGTGTGTGTGTGTGTGTGTGTGTGTGTGTGTGTGTGTGTGTGTGTGTGTGTGTGTGTGTGTGTGTGTGTACATGGGACTGGGGAGGTTGCGCTCTGGCTTGTCTCCATCTAGAGATTGATGGCACATTAAAGTGAAGGACGCGTCACGCACCTGTGCTTGTGCACCACAGGGGAACAACACACAGGTAGACAGGGTGCTGCAATCAGCAAGGTGCCCCACACACACACACACACACACACACACACACACACACACACAGACACACACTTGGGAATTCAGAGAGTGTCTGACTTGTATATTGTATATTTTCAAAGGGAGCAAACACAAGCCAAATCCTTACACAATGAACACATGTATCTGCTGTAGGTCCAGAGTCAACATCGACACATGGGGTTTTTGAAAACACACACCATGCTTAGAGGGGGTTGATAGATCACCGTGTACATCGTGTCCCCTTTTATAATCTGTGTGTGTGTGTGTGTGTGTGTGTGTGTGTGTGTGTGTGTGTGTGTGTGTGTGTGTGTGTGTGTGTGTGTGTGTGCGCAGTCAGTGTGAACAAATGAGAAACTGCAAATGTAAAGTGCACATGTGTCTTTGTGATTTGCCACATTTTGTGAATGCCTGAAATGTTACTTCCGTCTGTGCAGTAACATATTGACTTGTCTCTATAGGGTCGAAACACTCGCCTCTGCTGTCTGTCTATAGACACATTATTCAGTGTAATTCATGTACTGATGTGGTAAAAGCACTTTAAGTACAGTAAATGCAGCATGTAAGAGGGAGAGGATGAAAAGTGGAGGAATAGAGAGATGACAAAGACACATAAACAAAGAGTGGAAAAGAAACATTTTGTGTTTTTAGTATATCGATATACAACAGAGACCGGAAAAAGTAGAAATTTAAATTTTTTGATTTATCCAATGTTGCAAAGTGAAGCTTTATGGTTCCTGCATAAATAACCTTTTTCACACCCTTTCCCCCGGCTCCATCAAGTCATTCATAAATTAGATTTGATGTATTTCAAGAAAGTAATCCACAGACCTCACTTGGAAGGGTTTTCATAGAAAATATATACTTTTTACATAAAAACTATGAAACCTACAGTATGTTGCAAGATGGAAAATGTGTTTCTTTGTAATTTGGGTGAAACAGCCTTTTTAAAGTATTAATTATTACTGTTCTGTTTTTAAACACAATTAGCTCAAAAACTACAACTGACTAACCAGTCTGGATCAATTCCTCTGTAAATACAATACATTCATTGTAATTCATTGATCCCCTAAATAAGTGTGGCAAGTTTAGACTCATTAAAACTAACAAAGCATTACCTTTTACAACTGCTAGAAGCTACTGATCTTCTTCAAATACTGTAGGCGAAATAATTCTGCTGGAGATTCTTCAGTCAGAATTCTGCTCTACTTTGTTTTCTCTATCAACTTTAAATTAGAAGTGAAGTAATATTCATTTAATGACAGTTCAGAGTTCAGCTTCGCCTGTGCTGTTGTATTCTGATCTGTTGGTCCATACAACACCTGTCAGTAAAACTTACACCACCCATGGGTGCCACAGTCACTGGGATCAAAGTAAGTGAACACGTAATCAGATACAGACGCGAGCAGGAAAGCATGCACACACAGGCTTTTCCCTTGAGGACGGTTTATTTTGCCATCGCTTGACTGCGTGATTGAAGTGTTTATGGTGATGTGTGTGTGAGAGAGAGAGAGAGAGAGAGAGAGAGAGAGAGAGAGAGAGAGAGAGAGAGAGAGAGAGAGAGAGAGAGAGAGAGGTGACTAAAAATGACATATGATTTAATGAGCTTACTTTAGACCGTGTCACTTCGGTCAGGGACACTGTGGTTGAGTTGAGAGCTGTGTGTGTGTGTGTGTCCTGTATCCCTAAACTGGCATCTCCATGTGACACACGTCGTCTCTGCACATAAACCATGCGGCAAATTGATTGCATACAAAACTGCTAATGCTGGCTTTACTGTCCTCAGCATGTTAATATTGCATTTTAACTAGAGGCATTGATTAAAGGGACAGTGCGCGGTTCCTTTGGGTTTTTTTGACATTGAGGAAAGCAAGGTTGGGTTGGTGGTAGGAGTTGCTGACTCAACACTTGCTAGTCATTTGTTATTTGGGCTCTTAAGACGGTGAATCCCAGCGGAGTGGAAATTGTCTGATGCTGAATAAGACGTTGAGTGCTGCTGTAGATAAATGCGAGCATATTTGCATGCATGTAGACATGCTGCACTATGGGTGTGAGCATCTCTGCTGGAGGTCATTTGAAGAGCAAAGTATCCAGATCTTAAACCCTCCGGCATCATTGCCCTGCTCTCATTACACGCTGGTGTTCTCCGTGCCATGCTGTGCCATGCCGAGCCAAGAATGTGCCATATTGAGTCCAAGCAGCTCACTTCATTCCTACCAGGGCACACTGCAGCCTTCTTTAACCCAACACGTCCTCAAACACACTTATTTTGTGGAACACACGCAAACTTTTAGCCCACACTGAAATACCACAGGAAACACACAAACACACACACACAAACACACACAAACACACACACACACACACACACACACACATATGCGTACGTACTCGGGCACATGCAACAGAAATATTCCATTTTGTCTGATAATGATGATTGATGCCCATCCAAAAGATGCTCCGCGTCAATACAAATGATGGTCCGCTCCATAAATCAATAGGTTGGGAGGGGCGGCACTGAGAGCCCACATTGATCATCACACAGGCCAAATGTTAGCATCCCCAAATCATTTATTCCGGGCACCATTTCATACACAACATCTGCCACACTGGCAGAGACAGAGGGCGGAACCTGTTACGAAACAACAGAGGCCGCCGGCTGCTGGTAATGCACGCTTTAAAGCATGTGGTGATATGTCGTTTTGGTGATAGATGGGGTACGGTTGGTTGTCTGTAGCTAATGAGCAAAAGATGTGCAGAAGAGCGTGCACAATTCAAAGTATTAACATACTTCTTGGGACTACAATATGATTTCCGTTGGGATATTAGCTAATATTGTCTCCAACAATCTCCACAAGGGAGTTATGCGATCAAATCTATGCCTGCGGTTAGTTATCTGCGGATGCTAAAGAAAGGGAGGGTTGCAGGGTCAGAGTGGGAGCAGAGCGCAGAGGTGTAACATGATCAAATGTGAGACATCTTTATGAGCAGTCTGGTGAGAATATTGTTAAAAAAAACTTCTTTCATGAGCATCCTTTAGGAAACAACGATGTAATGAAGCAATTAGAAATGCTCACTGGCTTGTAGCAGCTTCATTTACTGTGTTTTACTGTACAGCTGTTCATTTCTGCATCTCCACTGTTTCATCTTTTAACACTTTGAACTGATTCTGCTTGGTTCACTCCTTTTATCTACAGGCCTGTGGTAAAGTTGCTATTTTATTCTTTAGCTAGCAATTGTGAGGGGTACTATACACATTCATGGACAGCTTGTATATGGATGGGTTGAGGAGAGTGTCAGTGTTTAGAGGGTAGGAAAGACATATTGATTCGGCATTAAGAGACTTAGTTCTGTCACAAAATTGATAGAATTAAATGTTCATTTTTGTCATTTTCTTTTTTGGATAAAACCTTTTTTTCATACTTTGAGTGATGTTAATAGGAGCTGTAATGTACCGTGAAGCCATTTTAGCCCCATTTTGGCAAATACCTATAAAAAGTCATGCTTTGTACACTGAACCCTGAACACTGAAGACTGCAGCTGCACCCTTAACAATGTTGACTATAAACGGAAAAGTAAGGAGCTGTAGAAGACTTGAACATGCAGACAGTATCGTTTGTCTGTTCTGCTGTGGGGTTCAGTTTAATTTCTAACCAGGCCGTCTCAAGACAACAGTATCCACAACATGTAAAATATTACTTTACAAGAACAGAAGTGCAAAATGGTCTTCCAAAATGTCGGACATGCTGGAAATCCATCCGATCGTCTGATGACCAGATCCTGATCATTCAGGCGATTCATTAGGCATCAGCAGTCACTTCAAACTGAGCATCCAACACAAATTCAGCCTGATACCAAAATAGTTTTGGGTTAAAATAGGGTTAATCTGTACAGTTTCCACCCGGCTTTAGCTGCAGCTGTCAGTAGTGTTAGTGTATTAATAAAACAGCAATTTGTCAGACGATTAAGGAAAAATAATTCCATCATGTGTTATTTGTTAGATTTATGTAAATTGTGTCTCCCTAAGCAAATCTGCACCCTCCATAACCACATGAATCTGAATCACGTATACACCAAGAGGAAAGGATAACAATAGTAAACAAACAAACTCAGAATCTGAATGATTAGAGTTTCATACATTAGACGTGCATCACGCTCGCTCCTGATCCATTTACAATGGAACCAGGGTTGCGTAACATGGCAGCACAATACCAACAATATCTCTGCCATTGTAGCATCCAGTGACTAACTGACTGGCCCAGAGACAACATGATTAGACACAGTGGGGAAATACGGCGAGGGAAGAGAGACAGGCACGCACTGAGGGAGAGACAGTTATAAGAAAGCCAGATGTCCTTGAGAAGATAAGTGTGTGGTGCGGAGGGGGGGACGGGGGCGATCGAGGCTGTGGGAGAAAGGGAGGAGACGAAAACCGGTTGCAGGATGGATTGAGAGGAAAGAGGAGAGAGAAAGCTGATAAAGAGAGAGACACAAACAGAGAGAGAGAGAGAGAAATATAGTCCTCCCTGCTGTAGCCTGTCTAGAGTGTCCGGTATACGAGGCAGTAAATCGCCCCAGTTCAATGTGTGCTCTCGAAACGCTGCCGCACATTATTGATAAATCAGTGTGTGTTAATGAGAGGAGCTGATGTGGCCTGATGAATCACGGCACAACAATGAGCCTCTCACACACACAAATGCAGAGTCTGGCTGAAGTGTGTGTGGTGACTTCTGTCATTTTTCGACACAAACGTGCACGTATTTTCTCACACACACACAAACCAATTTGCAGTGGCTGGATGAACTTGGCCCCGTGCTGCAGTAACAGCTCCAAGTATTATTCTATCCTGTTAACAGAAGAGAGGAGGGCTTCAACAGCCGCTCCAGCAGCCAGTCAGAGGACAACACCAGCTATTTTGGTTTTTGCTTTGATATCCAATAGCTGGCTTAACATCCTCATTAGATCATATCAGTGCCGAACACACACGCTCATCGCACAGGAATACACACATGCACTAAGCCAGGGCGAAATTATCTCTCACCCACACTCACTGCTTAAATTATCACAAAATCTCATGATTCGTTTGTGCTGATTTATTACTTTGTCTGCGCGTAGGTGTGTTTTTATGTTTGTATTTATGCAAGTGTGTGTAATTATAGATATACCTGTGTATATCTGCACTTGAAAGTGAGTGTGTGTGTGTGTGTGTGTGTGTTTGTGCAGGGGAAGCTGACCTTGTTATAAGCTGAGTGGGCTGGGTGCTAGGGCATCATTAGTATGGGTTAGGTGAGGGTTAGAGGGCGCGTGTGTGTAGAGGTGAGGGGTGACAGAGTGGGGAGAGATGGGGGTTGACAGAGGAGGTAAAGGGGGGGAGGAAGGTATTTGGGTCAGGTCGGGACGCACAAACACACGTCACTCCTCCCCATCCGTGAATTAGATGCAGGTAGCAAATGTTTGAGGACACACACCCACACGTACCATCCAGGCATTCAATCTTAAGTACAACTCCTCCAGTAGCCTTAAATGGCCTTCAACGGTACAAAGGGAACTGGTGCCAACGCAGTGACGCACAAGAAGACATTGTTAAATGCATGATAACGTCATTGACACACACACTAACACACACATCGAAACGCTGCATATTTGAGGTGCCATTGCTTTATCTGTGAAAAGTGTCATACAGATAAACTTCATATAGGGTGACCAAATGAGATGAAATATGAGGGGAAGTCTGGAAAGAATAGAAGCAAACAAAACAGACAAAAAACAATAAATTGAAACTTCATCTTACAAGACTTTGGACTTTAGAAACTGGGATGGACATTTTTCACTAGGACAGGTTATATTAAACTGGTCTGATGACTTCTGGTGACACTTTCCATAATGCTGCCACTTGAGGGTGATCATATTGCTTTGGTTCTGTGCAGTGTGAGTGTTTCTCTGCCTGCCTGGGAACAATTACTGACTCGGGCGTGACTGTATACGTTGTCGTCATTTGACATTCAAGCTAAATGCGAACATAATAATGATCGTTAATGGCTGCATCGATAATACTGACATGCTCAGCCTGAGTATCACAGTAAAAAATGTGTTGTTCATCTTGCATTATAAATTATAAGCCTGTACAAGTACTGATTCTGTAATATCTGTTGTGAAATCTGGGTGGAGTTTTTGTTTATAAGCCTGAGGTACAAGAATTATATCGGCCCCTTTTTTTTTTCAATTGTGCATATGTGGGAGGATAAATAAGAGAGAGAGCGAGGGGGCCTGAGCAAATCAATATGCTGCGCTACAATGAATAAGATAGTGGTGGCTTGTGACGCAATAAATTGTGGGGGACAAGAGGAAAACCAATCCATGGCGTCATGTTATTTTACACTAATAGGCTACTTTTCTCTACTTTCTTATGTTCAACGTAAAATAAAGCAGTAAAACAATGACTTACAAGATTTCTAAAAAGCAATCACTGCGGGCTCTGCATTGGAATGATTTGAACCTTGTGTGCACGTATTTTCTAAAGCCTGTCAGTCCAAAGAGGGGATCCCTCATTCCAGAATACAGTTAGTCCCTCCGTCTTTGGGCGCGAGGTCCGAGGCTGCCTCAGCGTCCTGCTGGCCTTTATTGCACTAGTTTATTGATCATGGATCGCTTTGTTCTCTTGGACAGATTTTTTTTTTTTTAATGGTAAAATGGGTCGCCAAATATAGTTTATATACCTGGGCATCCCGCCCAATTAAAGTCTATGTAATGGAAACACTGGCTTCATAAAAGTCAACAGAAGCCAAGATAAGGTAACCAGGGTCAAAGGAAGCCAATGTGACAATGGAAGCCATCAGAAAACAATGGTAACCAACCAAAATACAAGACAATACAAGAGACTATAAGCCACAGGGTGCAGAATAAGCCAATAGCAGCCAAATGTTGCCAGTAGAAACAATGGAGGCCAGTTGGAGGCAAAGTGAATGCAATCTGTAAGCAGACTGCTCTGAAGTGCTGCCAGGATGAGGAAGAGGAGGAGGAGGAGTTGAGGCTATGGCTCAGGAATATTCTAGTTGTTTATTCCTGGCCAGGGGTCAACTGTGGCCTCGGGCTGAAGCTCAGAGAAAAAGAAGGAAACTCACACATGATGAGAAAACAAACTCATGGCCAGGGGTCGGAAGTGTCCTTTCTACGCTGACCACACACATACACAAATGTAGAGAATGATGAAGACACACACTGCCACACATGGTACTTAAAACAGACCCTTGTAAATTACAACCTGAAATGGTGAAGCTGGTAATGCGTCTCTAACCACAGCCTCCATACCTCGTACCCATGATTACCATAATAAACCCATCAGAGTCTGAGAAGCACAGAAGCCATTGCGATGGAAATGGTTTCAAACAATGGGCATGGAGCACACGTGGTCTTTTTCCAAAGAGCTGGCACTGCCACGACCTGTCCAACATACTTTACTACCGTAATTACAATATAGAGAGCAGCCGCCTCTATGGCAGATGCTGCTTCCGTTAGAGGTTCCCCACGTAATTACAATGATGAACTTGGCACACCGAGGTAATAAATATCACAGAACACACAAGCACATTTGCACAGCGCAGAAAAGGACACACACATTCTGTGCATGGTAGTGCAAGTACACACACACATGCAGACTGATTAGGTGAGGACATTCAGGGAATAAACACATCCAAGATGTAAAATAGTAACATGTTTTAAAAAAGCACAAAAACACAAACAAAAACAACTTCTAGAAACGGGGGGAAATAATATATATTAAAAAAAGGGAATACGCCTTTAAAAAAATTATAACTTTGAAAAAATGAAAATTAGAAACTAAAAAGAAAACATGAACCCAAAAAGAAAAAGAAAAGCTTACTATTAATTATTTACTATTACAGCTTTTGATATAGACAAATGATGAAACTATAAAACTAATACTATAACTATAAAATCCAATTGTTCTGACCTACAAAAATAAATGTTGTCCGAAGACAAATGGCCAGTTCCACTGATGTGAGTGTTAATAATCAGTCCTGCCTTTCCTTATCAACATTTAGAAATGTATTTGCAAATAGATCCAAAAGATTTCTCCAAGACCACAGAACCTCTGAAGAATCATATTATTGTGAGTCATCAACATTTTTACCATCTTTAAAATACAGTACCAACACTATAAATAATAAATAATTATCTTTGGCAAGTAAAGTAAAAACAACTTTACCATATGTAGCAAAGACACAAACAAAGTGTCACTGTCTTATTTAGCTTCAATTAATAATTTTGCAATTACATTTAACATGCAAACATGCAGTACAAATTAGGCCACACTGTGTTTCACTTGCCTTTAGGGAAGAACAGGGAGAGTAATGGCCCCCAGAATTGCAAATGAGACGCCTCCTGACATTTTTATATCATAGTAAATCACTGTATGTATGAGCCAAGTTCATTGTGTGCTTACAGATTACCAGCATGTCTGTGAATGTGTTCACATGCACCTCAACAGAGTCATCACAACAGTCACAACATGGGCTAGGTTATGCCTCTGGTCAGTGGTACAATTATGTGTGTATTAAGCAGGATTTGACTCTGTCCATTTGCTGTGCAACCATAAATACATTACATGTTGTGTACAGCTTCCAGGAAGATGGGCTGGGATGTTTCCCAGATTCAGATTACGTCTTGCACTGGAAATTACAGGCTGGGGATGTTCTCTATTGAGGCTTTACAGTTCAGGATTAATCAGTAGTCTGGCAAGTCAACCATCAAAATCCAGTTATCCAGTACAGGCAGGAAGAAAAGATGAACAGGGTGTAGGGTAAGAGGAAGAAAGTGGAAAACAGCAGAGTTTGATAGGAAGGCCTGAGGGAACTCACCTGGTCTTTTTTCCATTTTTCTCCCTCGACTGCCACATAGTCGAACTTTCGATATTAATATGAGGATTTGCTTCTGGCAGAGCGACTTGTTGCTCTTTGGGCAGGGCTTGCGCTTGCTGGCAACCTGCCGGTTCGCCTGGGGGTCCTTGACCTCCCTGCGCTGGCGAATAAGGGAACTGGCTAGAGCGGCCATCTTCCCAGCGCTGACCCTGCCGCCTCCTCACCAGCCTCTGGCGGTTCGGTGGCGCCCAGGTGTCGGGGGGTACCGTGGGCCACCCCCCTGCCCGCTCACCCAGGGCGACGGAGCACCGCTGAGGGAGGGGTGCAGAGCGGAGTAGAGGGCTTCTGAGGATGGACCGAAGCAAGGGGAGAAGGGCACAAAAAGAGTAAAAGGTTGAGGAAATAAGGGTGGATCCCTCGAAGGCCCACCCAAAACTGAAAATTGGGGCTTGATGAGGTTTGGATTGATGAGCGTTTGTCTTTAAATGTCCTTCTAGTTGTTTATTTTCGGGTTGTGAGTGAGCATCAGGTAAAGCCTTTATATGTCACTGTACCTCTTTTGGGTCATCTTGTTATCCACCCAAAAATCAGTGCACTGTAGCCCAGCAATGTGCCCTGGTGCCTCTGTCCGAGTCCAAGTGTACCCTTACCCTCCTCCTGGAGCTCCTCCTGACTCAACACCGTCCGAAAGGATTCATCCCCAGTACTATTCGCTGCATGATGAAACCAGAAAACCTCCCAAAAAAAGTCACATTTAGTCCTCTTAACCTGCTCGGTCCTGCAGATCAGACGCCTGCCACTATTCAGTGGGACGAAAAAACGCCCCGATGTCAACTAACAGGAGTGACACTGCTTCTTTTCCTTCGGTCCCTCACCTGTAAAATGTCTCCAAGCGAAACAATGTCAAAGCTAGAGAAGTCGAAGAAGAAGTAGAGACTGTCCGACCTGAGGTATCAGCTCTGCAAGCTGGGACGAGGATGAAGGGGTGCGGATGGACGCTGCTGGACGGAGTGCGGATTGTTTCCTCACTGTCTTTCAAGCTCTCCTGGCATCACCCTTGCGTTCACCCGCACCCTGAGAAAAGAAGGGGAAAAAGACAGGGGCTTGATAAATCCAGCATTTTCCAGAGATAGAGGTGACATTCATGAACGAGAGAGCGCCGGGATAGAGAGACAGACAGGGACACAGAAAGAACGAGGGGAGAAGGAGGGAGGGAGTGCAGTGAGTCTATCTATCCCCCCTATCGGATCAGGCTCTCCAACTCTCTCGGCAGTGCGCTACACCACAGCAGAGCGCAGCGCTGTGTCCTTCAGGCACGCATGCCGCCTCGCAGCTGGGAAAATGAGGGATGAATGAATGGAGGGAGACAGAGAGGGAAGGAGGGAGAGGAGGTGAAGGGGAAAAGGGGAAAAGGGGAGGGGGCTGACAGGTAGCCGTGCCTTACGGTAGATGCTGTATTGCTGCTGCGAGAGTCTCCACCGGTGGGTGACAGTAGTCCGGTCTGGTTCTGTTGAGTCCAGCTGCACAGTGTGAGTCCATGTGTGTGTGTGAGAGAGACAGGGAAAGTGTGCGTCTCGCGAACAAGGCACCTCTCTGCCTCAGTGCACACGTGTCAGGGAGTGTGTATATGTGTCTGTATGAAGTAGCGACACAGTGTGAAGGTACGGGTGTGAGGGTGTGTGACGGAGGCAGCATGTACGTGTGTGTGTGTGTGTGTGTGTGTGTGTGTGTGTGTGTGTGTGTGTGTGTGTGTGTGTGTGTGTGACTTGCTCTCTTGCTTGTCCCTGTTCACAGTGCATTACTGAGCGAGGGCTGGCAGCATGCTTCACATGCTCTCTCTGTCTCTCCCTCCCTCTCTCTCTCACACACTCTCTTCTTCTCGCTCTCTCAAATCTATTTCCCTAAACCCTCCCCCTTGCTCTTCTTTCTCCCTCCTTTTTCTCCTCCCCCTCTGTCACTCAGTCCCTCCTTCAATGTCTGTGATTCAAAGTCGCTTCCTCCCCCGTCTCCCCTATTCTGTCATCACTTCTCTGGTACCACACCAGGCAAGGCTCAGCTGGGTCAGAGCTAGGGTGCCCCCACTTCCCAAACTCCTGCCTCCTACTCTTCCGTCCCACCCCACCTTTTCTGATGTGATGTTGGCTTATAGAGACAAACTAAGCGAGGTTGTCAGTGCTGTGCTTTTTGCTATGACAAGGACGTATAGATGCCGTGACACTGTCTGAGTCAGTAGGGACTTTGCGTCACTGCCGTCACATCATCCATACATCTGCATCAGTCATTCACACAAACACATAATGGAGTCCAACAAAGCAAGTCACTATCAGTCAGATCAGACAGTTTGGCCGAGATTGGTTGGTATTTGGATAAATCCCAAATTGTAGAGAAAAACTTCACATTTACAGCAGGTTAAATTTGTTCTTCCAAATGTTTTGTCTGCTACATCATACATTTTCATACTTTTCCCCCCAACATCACCATAATATTCCCATGACCCTCATCTGTACTTTTTGTTAGTGCTAATTAGCAAATGGTTGCATGCTAACATGCTAAAGTAAGATGGAGAACATGGTAAATATTATTATAGTTTATCATCAGCATGTTAGCATTGTGAGCATGTTGACATTTGCCTTACCCATTTGGCAACTTGATGGCAACTAAGAACACTCCATCTGCTGATGAAGACGATGAGATGAAGTTGAAAGCTTTGGAAAAAAAGACCATCTTCAACAGAAAATATCATTTTTGATACAAGGAAATACCAGCATTAAATTTGCAGTTGGCAATTTATTTTTCTGAGACTTTTCGTCTAAAAATCGTTTTTACTTGGTTGCACCTGCATATGATTTGGTTGCACCCTTCTTCGGTATAGCGTTGTATTAATCAATAACACTGGCTGCACCTTCATCATTGGTGGTCTGAGTCGTAACCTCTTGCCTTCTCTCCCTCCCCATCAGCCTCCTCCTCACTCTGTTTTTGACCAGCTAAATGGATTGTTTCGTGAAGTTTTATGCGATTGGAAAAGCATTGTTGCGAGGTAGCATTTCTGCTCAGTGTGCATGGGGCTGGGACAAGCGTGAGCTCAACCCTCCCTACATGCTTGCAACTGCTCAACACTCTCGCGTTCGCCAAGTTGACTTTTGAGACTATGGAGGTGGGGATAAAATAAACAGTGGCTCGTGTCTATGATCCTGCGGGGAACCAATAATAAAGGTCATCATGCTCATGAATGTGAAATCTTTACTTGCAAACTCACAACAAACGATTGCAATGATCCATTTTGGTAGCAGTCTGGAGCCTTGTTTATTATCATTTATTATGAACTATGTACCTGAAAGGATCAACCAATTAGGGCAATGTAGTCTAAACATTGATTTCTACTCAATCAATCAAATGTATGTAAGCTAAAAACTTAATCACCTGATTATTTCAGTTCTGGTTTTATTCAGCAATTCAAATATGTTTAGTGTTGTGCTCATTAATGACCGTTTACCCTGTTGGAAAACAACCAATCCAATTAGAGCTTTGCTGGACAGATTAAGTATGGGGACATCATCTTTCTGTGCTAGCACCAGACAAAAAAGGGAAATAGAAGATATTACGAAAAAAGTTAGCATTAATACAATGTAAGACTTGAAGAATTTAATTAAATCCAAATGGCAATTCAGTCCGACAATCAGGCTAGGTTAAAACATTATCCTCTCTTACACTGCTAGTTTATTATATCAACAACACTAGACTGGACAGGTAAAGGATTACTAAGAGCAGTTCCAGTGATAAACTGCCCACAATGCTGTAAAAAATGAAAGAAAAGTTCCCTTCCTGTTTGTGATACAAGGTTTGAATTAAACTGTGATGACAGCAGGGCAGCAGGGCCTCAGCCCCTGGAGGACCGAGTGCTCCCCAGAGAAGGCAAATGTTAAATGATAGTGGGATTCTGTGATTGTAGGCAGACCTGCTATGGTTCCTCCCTCTCCGTTTCTGCTGGCTTAGCAGGGAACAAGAAGAGAAAACCCTGCAGGATTTCCCCTACGCATACACACACACACACACACACACACACTCACATTCACACACACACACACTCAATCACCTATCGCTACCGTATTGCAGTTTCCTGAGCTGTTAAATAACGTAATTATCTCTCTCACTCTCCTTGTCCTGTCCTTTTACTGCACCATTGCTATCTTTCCCAACTCCCCACCCAAGGGCATCCCTCACCCTCTCCCTCTCTACAAAACCTCATCCTAGTCTGGAAGTTGCCCCACAATCTCCAGCTCCAACCTTGTCTAGTAAATCACAATTGGCCTGCGCTGAGGCAGACAGTAGCCTAACCAACCCTAGAATGTGGGAAAAGGCTGGCAGCTTAAAAGGACACAGTTTCAACAAGCAAGTGGAGGATGGTATGGAGGCGAGATTTGGTTTTGGGGGGTGTAGAGAAACAGACGCTGGTCGATTGCAATGAAGACATCACTCGGCACAGGCGAGCCAAGACATGGTACAGAGTGCCAGGAGGGAGAACAGAGCCGCCAAGGAGACAGACAAGAACACTCGCCAAGATGGAGAGAGAAACAAACAGAAAGAGAGAGAATGAAACAAAGGGACTGAGAATGCAAGAGCAGCAAAGATATGTACTGAGTCAGTTTGTGTGCTTGTTTGTGCAACATGTGTGTGTGTGCAAGCTTGCATGTGTGTGTGCATGTCTGTGCACAAGTTTGCCTGTGCCAATGCCATCAACGGATGGCTGGGCATGAATCTGTTTTCTGAGCGAGTCAGTTTCCATCGGCAAATGCCTCTGATGGTGACACCAGGATCAGGCCACGTTAGTCACAGCATTGTTTTCCACCCCACCCTCCCCTTTCTCCACTCCGTCCCTCCACCCTCCATCTCTTCACTCAGACAGACTGGCCCAGTTCTATCTGCATGACTCCAATTCAACTCACAAGGTTCTTTATTGGTATAGTACAAGACTATACACTACACTAATTCTAGAAACATATGAAGCATTATCAAAGAAAGATTCTGCATAACTTATATTTAACTTGAGTTAATGATAGTGCTAATCATAGACTTTATAAAACATGGACGTAGTCTCCGTGACGTCACCTGTTGACCCCTTTTCTGTTCGTAAACACGATGACGTATTTTTGTGGGTGGAGCGTAGCTGGAGGCAGAATAATTTGCGTCAACTAGCATCACCTAACGTTATTCTTCCTAGTTCCCCAATTTCTGATTAGGTGGGCATGACAAAACTTTCAACACACATCCATACTTACAACAGACAACACTTTATTTAACCTGTTCTGATATTAACTTTGCTCCACCATCCGTATCACTTGTTTGCAAAAAAAACAAGATGGCAACGGCCAAAACTGCAAACATCCACTTCTCATATATTGTCTATGTTAGCATGGTAGAGCTTTAGCTTGTTCACATTTGATTCTCGCTATTAGCATTTTAAGCTGCTAACTGTGAGATGTTACAATATTAAGATGCTAACCTTTAATATGAAACATTTTGCATGTTAGCATAACGGGTATACATTGAGGATATCATTGTCTATGTAAGTCAGCTATATACAGTTCGCGTATTAGCACACTATCATTAGCATTTTTCTCATAATAGCCTATAGCTTTGGCATACAGGATATTATCAAAGCATATGAAACCATATGGAGATGGTTACTTACAGTATTTGCTTTGAAATATGTACTTTACCGCAATTCTTTCCGATAATAACTAAAAAATATACATTCATCATCATCTTTCTCTTTGTGTCACCTTTCCTCACATAACCCATCCTAATCTCTCTACTCCTCTACTCATCTCATCGTCTTTCCCCCTCCTGTCGTCGCCGCTCATGGAACCCTCTTTATTTCTCTCTCTGACACAGCAGAGGTGACTGGTCTTGTTTTGTCTCTCAGTCTAATCTCGGGCTCATTATGTAAAGGCGTGTTGGCTCATTTGTTATTTCTGGCTCCAATAACCCTGATTAAGGTTGGGTTTTTTTCTCCTTCTTTCTCTCCGCCTCCTTCCTCCACCCTGTTATCAGTCGACATTAATGATAGTAACCCTGCCCCTCTTTGAGAAGGGTTCCTATCTTATGTTCTGAAGTAACATTGACATGTTGATTCTAAAATGAGATAAGTGACTCACATATTAACCTGCAATATTAGTTATACCAATCTATCTTTCATGGCGACATCATCTTTGTTTATCATTGTTTCTATCTACGTAAATATTATGAAGGCATGAATTGTATTTTTTTTGTTTTCCCCGAAACAGAAGGAGTTTGCATGACTAATCATACAGTGAGTGTTTAGCTGTGGGCAGCTCACTGATATTCAGATGTCTGTGGTGCCAAATGCCACAGGAGCAGCAAGAAAGGGAAGGGAACAAAATGCTCAATTTAATGCAAATTAAAGTACTACGACCACTGGTGATGTTACTGCAAAGTATTTCTATTTTGAATAGAAGTCACCCTTAGAGGATACAGTTTACCAGCTGTGAAGACAACATCTCTAGAAGATGCATTCAATACTGCTCTAATATCATAGACTGTATTTCAGAAGTGGACATGGCCACTGTGACATCACCCATTGGTTTATGGTCGTATTGAAACCTTGCCTCACCATTTTCTTTTGTTTGCAACCAGAAGTAACATGAGAGGGTGGAGCAAAGTACAACTAAATGCTGAAAAAGACATTTGTATTTTTTCATAGACTTCTATACAATCAACCATTAAAGTCGCCCCCTGTTGGCTATTTGAGAGAATGCTAGTTTACAGCACTTTTCAGACCCGGAGGTTGCCGCTTGTCTGATATGACAATTGAAGATTATAACCTTCTGTACTATGTTTTCAGAAAATAAAGCAAAGAGGACAAACTTGTAAACAATTATGTTTTGTAAAGGTTAATGTGAATTTGGTTGTTTCTTTCATTAAAAGTTGCTCTTTGGCAGTCAACTTTGAAATCTCAAGTGGTTTGAGCAACCTTGAACTCACCCACAGGGAGAATTTGCCTGTTACCAACTAATTGACCGCAATCAGTTCAGACTTTTGTCGTGTTGAAAGTCATTTGGGAACATTACTAGTAAAACTGCTGATGTGATTTGTATGTAAAATGCCTTTATTCAAACATATTATTAGACTTCTGTTTATAGGAAGTCAGAGTGGTGAAAAGCAATACTTTTAAAGAAACAATTTGATGTCACCAGTTCACTATTCATACAGCAATGCTTAGTTATCTATCATCATTCATGTTTAATATCTGTTCCTACTGTGGAGCAAAGCAGGCTGGAGGAGGGGGAGATGAGTGTAGATAGAGGGAAGAAGGACTGAGTCACAACAGGGATGTCGACGCACATAGAGCAAGAAGCCCAAAGCTAATTCTTGAAGAAAGACTAATGTTGAGGAAGAAAGGAATTTGGCGATGATGCATGATGGAAATGCACAAATATCAAGCAGTGTGTATTTATCGTAAGCATTCACGCTGTATAGAGAGTACAGTGTAGACATATAGCTCTGGATTTGTCATCTCAACATCAGCAATTGCATTGAGGGAGCCGACGGCACTAATACATTATGGCTTTATATGTCAGCCTACGTCCTGCCAAGACTTGGTGTCACAGATAAATATACCCAATAAAGAAAAAAGAACATCTATAGAACCACAAATGGAGCCATGTCAAAGCTGATACAAGAGGTTGAAAAGCGCATGTTTGTCATTTGCGCATTTTATGAACTGTGTTGAGCTGTGTTTGTGTCAGTCAGTTTGTGTGCATGTGTGTAAGTGTTGTTCCATCTGTGTGTTACCCCCTGCTCACCTCTAAATCCCTCGATACAGCTGTGGATTAGACGCTAGGTATGCCTCAGCTGCGCTACGCGGCCTGAAATAATGCAATAATGCAATAATGCACCATCCCTCTGTCAGTCAGTGCCTGTTAACCGGCACTAGTCTGAGACAAAGGGGCCCCAAAATGGGATTGATATGAAGGGATTTTGAGTGAGAGACTAAAATGAACACATAATGCAGCTATACGCAGCTTTGGCCTCCCTAGATGCTGCAAATAAAACCGGGGACAGCAAATGAGACTGGAACAGGGTGCTTATATGTGGTTAGTATGTTTTACTACTATTCTGAAGAGTTGATTATGTTGACAAGTTCTCATGAATTTAACAGACATCATATTGTGCAATTCTGATCCCGAGCCTGGAGGTTGTGCATTAATTTGGGGGATTAAGATGAAAATGTATATTATTTATAATACTTTCCCAAATAGTATTTCTTGGTAAAACTGTGAATATTTTAAGCCCGTTGCCCTTTGGATTGCAGAAGTTTAGTGAAATCTTTTACAAACCAAACAATGTGATCAGAATAATCTAAAGAAATGCAATAATTAGCTATATTTATACATATAGGTACCTTACAGTTCATTTGTAATGAAATCAAACCAAATATTTTATGTTATTTAAGAATGGCATTTGAAAATGTCCCTTTAGACTGTTGGCTATATCTTGGAACAACAATGACATGTATGAATAAACAAGACAATGGAGTACAAAGAAATTAATTATTAGTTGCAGCCAGTTGGGGAACCTTAATTAGTAATAGCAGGTGATAAACATTTTAGTTCTGGAAAACATATTACTAACCTACCTCGTTGTTTGACACTTGTCATTTCCCTTTTCCTAATTAATTGTAGCTGAATGTAAGAAGTGAGTTGATTGCAGGTTATTCAGATCACCTGTTGGCTGCTAATTAAGAATTGAGAGCAGCTTGGTGCATTTCCCCTCCTGGCCAATCAGAGTGTGACAACGCCCTTTTATTAGGGCTTAAGAGAGGAAGATAACTGTACATCCAGATCATCTGAAACCTTCCTTGATTTAATGCACAGCTCAGCCAGGATATTTGGTCTTTAGGCCAGTGTTGAGACTTATTTTCTGTGTTAACTTCTCTGATTGAGGGTGACTTTGAGAAATCTGAAGTTTAGCTGGAGTGAATATAAAATAATTGCTTTTAGAACTTTTGAGTTTTTGATATCTAACGCCTGCAGGTTTTATTTGGTTTGTGTATTTATTTATTTATAACACCCTTCATACACATTTCCTTACTATCCAATAGGCATTATTTCATCATTATTATTAAGGAAATGTAGTTTAAGACCCTTGGCCTAGTATTAGAGTAATTAGTGATGACTCACAACAGCAGAGCAAAGGTCAAGAGATTGCACAGGTATGAGGTCAACTGAGAGGAGTTATTATCGGACACTTGGTCCTCTGATGGGTTAAAGAATAGTGACAAGAACTCAACCTCTTAACTTAACTCTAACTCTAGCTAACCATACAGCCATTCAAGCAGTCAGTCCAAACACCAGCCAGCCGTCCAACATGCAGCTACAGAGATGGGGACACGGCCTGCCATCCAAAAGCCCTCTAGCCAGCCAGGTGGAGCCAGATGTAGCCGGGTTTATGGAACCGAGCTGTATTCTTTCCCAGAACAGAGCTTGCCAGCCTCACAGTGCCACCATCACAACAACGCCACATTACTCCGAGCAAGAAATGCACGTCTTGAATTCAAATTCAAGCCGTGGAAAAGTCTCTAGGATGAGTTTTATTGCTTATTATAAAAAGGGAAAAAAATCAAGTTAACTATCTACTTTGTTGACTTTTTAGTATCATTCATCCAATCCCATCAAATTTGCTCCCTAATTTGTGGATGTGCAACAACAGGAAAGCCTGTTTTCTGCAGACACTGTGATTATGTCAGTGCAGTAAAGCGTTCCTCCCATCATTTCCGTCTGCAATACAAGCCAAGTAACAAGACAGCGACCCACAGAAACACATTAAAGATTCAATGAACAAACTCACACTGGGTTGTACACAGCTCAGGGCTGCAGACTGGAACCAAGATGACAATTAATGTGAGTACAGGTGCTGTTATCCAGAGATAACATGGCGTGACATGCTATTTTTGCCTCCGGTCTTCCCAACAAAATTAATTGACATTGAATTTGTTGCTTATTTTGTTTCTTTAGTGTAAAAATACAAGCTAGTATGAAAAAATCTATGTTTTAAATGCAGTTTTTACAGTAATAAAGATAATTTAATTGGATTAAAACCTGAATTCATGACCCTGTTAAAATGGATATTTATTTCAGATTTGTAAAGCCATCTACAAATAAAATCAACAATAACACATTTCGACACATGTCTGTATTTGTACTGACAGACAAACACAGCAGAGTTATTTTGCCTCAAGTCAACATTGTGTGCTATTAAGAACTTCTTTAGGTTTGGCTGGACTTCTTTTTTTATTTGTCATAAATATTGCGCTACCCTCTGTCACCATTCATTTTAGCAAAGCCCGACCTTGGGACTGTTTCTATGATACAGATTTACTGTGAGGTGAAGATGTAATGGTGCCTGATCAAGGTTGTCTTTCCTGCCTGTGGAAAGACGGCCATCAGGATAAAGGTGAAGATAGGATGGCAAGAAATATTGTTTTTAAAGGGTCAATGTGTAAGATATGTCATCATTTAAACTTAACATTAAACTAACATTGAGGTAACAGTGTTGACTGTATGTCAAAGACATCTATGTGTTGTGTTGCAGACTTATCTACTGAAATCAGCAGTCTAACTGACAGTTCTGGCCCGTAATGTCTAGGAGGCGATAGTGAGCCACTGTAGCACCAGTCTGCCCCTCAGACCAGAGGGAGAAGAAAGTAGCTGCCTGCCTCGGACAGACTCCTCGCCTCGTTCCCACTGCTGCCAGAAGTCTGGTTCGCCGGGAGTAGAGAGGGTGCGAGAGAGACGGGAGACATAGTCTCAGATAGCAGATAGCACTGATTTAGCTCCCCGCCGGATCGTCAAACTTTATGTTACTTCCGTTACACAGGCTAGACCCAGCACTCCATCAGCCTGCTGTTACTCCAGATGCTGGGATATTCGCCGGCCGAATCCGAGAGGCTGCACGCTTCCCTCTGGGGAAGCAGTTCTAGGTCGGTGCCTAGGAGGAAACAAAAACACCAATCGTTCTCTCATCTCTGCCGCCCGTACCCAAGACAATATACAAACTAACAAAACGAAACGTTACACGGAACGTATGGCCCCCAGTGCCACACAGATATCTAAGTCCCAAGTGAAGATTATAATATAGCAGAGTTATTTCATCACACAGGTCAGTACAGGCCGCTGGTCTTCTTGGGTCCTGTGTTTTGTGTCCCATCCATCGCCCCCAACCTTCACACCTTTTAGTTTCTTGCTCTTTATACTACCTGACTTCCGCCTTTGCTTTTGTCATAATTGCTACGGTTGCTAGAAGTTGGTGTTGTGTTCTTCTATTCTTTCTTTCAGTCATCAACCCTGTGAATAGATGATAAAAACCTACCAGTTTGTGTAGCAGGGCTTTTCTGACACACATCTATGAGGCTGATAACCACTGATAACGCCCACCAATTCAGTCGGCTGATAACATTCAAACCGGGTGATGTTTACCAGGTGATGTTTACCAATGTCCTTTGGCCATTCAGACAGCAGAGAGAAATGAATGGGAAAGGACAAATAGGACACTGAACAGGAAAGGACACATGAGCCATTTAATGATAGAGGACCTTCACCACAAAAGGACAAGACACTAAATTAATCAGGAAAGGACTCAACATGGGTTGACCCTCCTCACAAATAAGTTCCAATCAAATAGAGCAACAGAAGCATTCTCCTTGTGACTCTTTACTCATGTTTTATATCTTGATGATTCTGTGAGGATGGGCAGGGCAGCTGGTGGGACTGCAGACCATCTCAGGTGTTGGCAGGAACGTCATGTTCTGCAGCTTTAATAAGGCCAACTCATCCTTGATTCATTACTGTCAGTTTAAAGAAGATAAAATCTCATATTTCAAAGTGTCCTTCCACTCTCTGTAGTGTTGTTAGATTTTCACAAATCACACAAGGAAATAGTAGTTATAATCACATTTACTCACTTCACTTGACAGCTTGTTGGCCCCCTTTTTAGAGAACCAAAATATATAGGTCTATTACGCTGTGAAAAGCCTTGTTGTAGATGATGGTGTGTTTTACTCATCTTGTCTCGATAGGGAAGCGTTACAAAATTCAAAACATGAGTTTCCGCCCAACGTTTCGGTACAACACTAAAGCATAGGTCTTCAACAGTGGGTCCTGAATTGAAATAGATGAAGCTATTTTTTTTAAATCTTTATTTATATATTTGGGGGGGGGTACATTTGTTTTTTGCTTCGCAAATTCACATCCCCTCCTCCTCAGAAGGGTGGGACTTCGCTCGTGACATACACACGTACATACAGAGACAGAGCGGAGGAAAGGAGAGTAGTGAACTAAAATAAATATGTGTCCCCCCGTCGCACGGACCTCATCCAGACCAAACAGCAAACCAAAGTTTGGAGTTACAAATGGAGCTAAAGCTACACTACAGTAATAGCATTTTATCTGAACTCACACAGAGAGAGTGGTAAACTGGTAATTACTGGTAAATCCAACATGTAGTTGTTGGCCAGAGGCTATCCTAAGTTAATGTTAAATGCCAAGAAAGTTATGTTTTCACAAAGCTCAGCATGTTCCAAGGAAGAACCCATTCAATTTATCATATCTGACTCACAGGTCGGATACACAAAAAGGAATTTCACTTATGGAAACGGCCTTGA
Organism: Cottoperca gobio; assembly: GCF_900634415.1. Lineage (NCBI taxonomy): Eukaryota > Metazoa > Chordata > Actinopteri > Perciformes > Bovichtidae > Cottoperca > Cottoperca gobio. The sequence continues at coordinate 5,341,145 of NC_041372.1, read as the reverse complement.
TGATTCAACATAGTAATCTAGTTTGTCATACATGTGACAACATTCTTTGGGAGTTGGATAATCTGCCTAAAACACATTTCAAACTATGTATCTGTTATTGCCAGCCTCAAAGGTTGTTTTACACCTTTTGTTCTCAACTCAATGCTTTAATAGTTACTGCTCTATGCTTTGGAGCATGTAGAAATACTCTTACGCTTATCTTTGTTCTCTCTGTAGATCTGCTCTCATGTAAAACACACACACACTTAAGAACAAAGGGGTTGACAAAGAATCAAGCCAATTAAGTCCGGATCCTACGAGCCGCTACTCCCCTTAAACCTCTTTTAAATGAAAGTGACTCTGTTCAGAAGGCTCTCTGGCAATCTCTGAAACAATACATGGATCAAGAAACAGCCCTTTCGTCTCGTGTGTGTGTGTGTGTGTGCGCGTGTGTGTGTTCCTGCTGCTAAGTATACTGTATGACCAATAGCTGAACAGCAGTTGCTTCATCTGTGTACCAGTCACTCTCCTCTACAGATACTCGGTGTCACACAGACAGTCCATCACCTCCTGTATCTCTTTTGTAGACACAACCATGAATATTCATGTGTGTACACAAACACACACTCACACAGACAAGATGTCTAGACTCATAAGCAGAGGTTAAGGGTTCATTGAAGTTGTATTGAATCGACAGGATGGAACGTGACGGGGCCGGATAACACAAGAAGCAACCCAGATATGAAATACTTTGGGTTTTTCTTAAAGAGAAAATAAAGCGAGAAGACAAGAAGAGACACTGACATTATGTCCAGAGACAGAAATGTGCTGATGAAGGGAAGAAGACATGAGAGGAAATGAAGGGGAGAGATGAAAAAAAACGAAAGATGGAGAGGGGAAGTTGACGAGGGACGGAGTATTAGACCCACTCAAACCGACAGAAGAAAAGAGAGGAAGAAACGGCTGGCAGCTCTAAATACTTAAAGAGCCACAGCGGACCGAGGAAGACAGAGAGAGAGAAGGAGAGAACTGACCCGTTGTCTTGTGAAGATACAACACCCAGTCGAGCAAAGCGGACAATCTCTCTGCAGCACAGGACTCAGTTCTGTGGCCTCCACCAGCTCCGCAGCGTTCATTCTGTTCATTAGAAGTTTCTTTACTTCATCGGAGAGTTGTGGAAGTGGGGTGCAGGCTACGCAACGAGTAAAACCTTGTTTTTCACATCATTTTCAGTGCACCGTTGCGTGCCTGCACCCTCGCAAATGAACTTTATTTTTTAATCAAAGCGTTTGATGACTTGTTACATAATGGCATTACCAACAGTGTGTGTCTATGCGTGGTTTGGTTTCTCCTGGGTGATTAGGCGGGTGATGCACATTGCGGTGATGATATCAATATCCAGAGAGATATGTGGGGGGTGTTTTCATAAACAGACAGCAAGGGGAGATGCAGCAGAAATTAAATTCAGAGAGCAATGAGGACAATTTCATGGTGAAATCCAAACTTGGTGTGAGAATACATTCCCCTGTAATAAAACTTTCAGTTGTTTGAAACCAACGTGATCTCATGGAAAGGCGTATGAATAGTATGCCATCTTTAAGGATATGTCACACATTTTAAGCTTTTCGCGTGTTTTAAACAAGTGGTTATAAAATACTTTGTTGTGTTTAGTCAACAAAACTAGTCGGTTAAGTTTAGGCTCATTTCTATAAACATATGCAGAATCTGGAGGCAATGGGACAAGACTTTGGTATTGGGAGCCAATCATGTTTGAGCGGGCTTTGGTTGTATGTTGCCAATCAAACAGTGAGTAATTGACCAACGCACAGAAGAGGAAGTCTTGATCTACACCAGAACATAAGAGATATAGCCTCTTGACCCCAGAGGCTTATCCTCATCAGACCAATAGCTGATGTGTTCCGAGATTGGGTTCAACTAACAAAACTACTTGGTTAAGTTTAGGGAAAAAATCATGGTTTGGTTAAAGTAAGGACGATTGTTCGGTAATTTAGGTTGTCATCGTAAATAAGTCAACTGTAGACTTTTGGTTAAAAAATGGCGTAAAATGACAAACCCAAAGTGAAAAACTCATTGCGATAATGCACAACCTGAGTTAAGAAACTGGATGTTATTTATACGCTATTTGGTGAGACCAGAATGTTTAAACCTCTCAGATTCACTTTTCGTGTTTCTTGATCTGATACCTTACCATAAGAGAGGAAAAGTGGCCAAAACCATATGAAAATAAGCCTGTTGTAATAATAAATTGGACATACGATGAGTAAAGGGATACTCCAGCAAGTCATAATGGCTGTTCCAATAGGTTTGGGGATTCAAGAGAGACAGTTTACCACGAGTCTACAGCCATGCCATTTTCCACAATGGTGCTTTGAGTCTAATGTTAATGCTACCATGACAATGCTAACATGCAAATGTTGATCAGGTATAATGTTTACCATCTTAGTTTAGAGTGCAACTGCTAACATTTTCTAATTACAAACACAAGGTAAAGTTGAGGCTGATAGGATGTCATTAGTTTTACAGGTATTTGGAAATAAAAGTGTTCAGCGGGTGATAGGGCTCAAATAAAAGATGAAGGATCACAACAATTCATCCTGAGGCAGACATGAGTGTCTGTACCAAATGTCATGGCAATCCTTGTTGAGACATTTCACTCAAAACCACAAATGTCATGTTGGCGCTAGGTGAAAAGGCAAGGTTTTTATTAGTTCCCCCTTTAAGAGAAAGCACTTTTTCTAGTATGGATATTCTCTACAACTGACAGAAGGTTGCATTAAGCAGCAGACCTTCAAATTAGTGTACAGTGACTTTCTCAAGGGCAGCCCAGAAGCACTTTTATGCGAGAAAAGAGGTTGTTTCTTCACTGAGTCTTTTACCAGCCTGTCTGGCAGCTCAACACTGGGAAATGAAATGTTCTATCTCGTCCTGACACTCGCCAGTTCACCGAGTCCAGAGCAATTTCCACTTTACGATACACAGCAAACAACAAAAGGATCACATGCAATACAATATGAGTTTTGACACACAACCACTGGTTCGGGTGGGTTGAGGGTTGGAACTTAAGTTCAACCTTTTAGAAATCTGTAAAGAGTTGCATATTCTTTGTGCAGTTTGGAAACTTCTTTACATCTGATGAGCTATTCATAATGATTTGATCTTGTTCTACCTGTCTACTGTTCAAGCTGTCTCTTACTTTCTTATGGTTTAGTGTAATTAGCAGTCTGCCATGGCCAACAGTAATAAAAATGTGCAGTAAAATAGAAAGAAATTAAGGTGTGCACACCTGGGAAATCCAGCAGAAGAACACGCTCACACTTCCAGGAATAGACAGCTTGGATAGAGAGAAAACACACACACAGATACACACACAGTAACTTCTAATTAAAAAAGGTTTAAGCAATTGTTCACAGAGGAGCTCTCTTCAAGACCTGGTTCACTGGTGATATATTAACTACTCAAAAGGAAACGACCACTAAAAACTAGTGGAATTTTGAAAACATAGCAACTTTTAAATCTAACATATCAGAACAAATCAATTTCTGACTGTCTTTATTACCGACGCTTGATCACATTTTAGCTTTTGGAAAGTTGACATGCTTGCTTAAAAGCCTACACGTCTGCTTGTTTCTTTAATTGCTCTCGTTGTCATTAGGAAGTGGAGCGTGACACCTCGGTATAACGTGCACTTGGAAAGAAAAAGAAAATGTGAAGAAAAAGACAAAATACTGAGTGCGGATACTGAGGAGGATGAGTGCGTAACGGGCAGCACAGTGCCTGGGATACACTTTTGAAGCAGCAGAGCTGAGCGCTTGGATGCAGCCGACGGAAAACCCCACTAAACCGTGGAGTGTGTGGAGCGCCAGAGCCAGTGGCGGCTGGCAGACAGAGTGCTGGCGCTGGGGCAGACAAGCCCAATAGGCTGGCACCGCTGCAGCTATAGAGCTGTTGTGTGATATCACAGTGAAACAGATTGAGATTAGCCTGCCATGATCCACAGAGGAAAAAAGAGGGATGGAAGAGGAAGGGAGGGGATCGGAGATAGAGCTGTTGAGCAGCTTTCATTATTTGGAAGGGGATCCTCTAAAGTAGACAAGGAGAGAAATATATTTTCTCTTCTTTTTTTACATTCTCTACTCTGATAATTGTACTTTGGTTGCGTCCCAATAGTGCCAATATTACACTGGACAATATCCACAATATCACAGCAACACAGACACCCACTCATAATTGTATCTTTTTCGACTATTGTCCTGTTCTCTTTATCTCCCGTCCTTTGTCTTCTTCTCTGGTTTCGCCTCAGGCTCTGCGTCTACATGTAATCTCACCCCTGCGCTACCTTGACAAGGCAGATACCTCTCGCAGTGGACCCTCTGGGTGAATTAGCCCTCATTAGAAACATGGAAATGTCTCCCCGCTGTTCATCCCATCTTCCTTTTTATAATCCCAACAATAATGACATCTCCTGTTGTGAAACCTCATCTTCTTCTTCTCTTGTTCCCTTCGCTCTCTGCTCCCATCATGTCCTATAGGAGGTGGTTCAGTGTACGCCTGGCACATGAAGAGAGACAGCAGAGTGGCCTTTGATGGTATTAGCTCTGTGCTAAATGAGTGTATGTTAGCGAGGGAGAGTTTTTCACACAGCATGATACCCTATGTGTATTCTATATTTATGTTCTATACTGTATGGACCACTATATAGTAGAGTTTATGACAGCGGGGATTTGCTAAATTGGATTAGCCATTATCATTGAGGATTACAAATCTGATGGCAGTAGCCAGGGGACAATCCTCCATATAGCATGATTGACAGCTGATCAGCTCTGTCGTGTGAGGCCCCCGCAACCAGTGGGCGGTGCCCCGAGGCAAACGACAGCTTGGAAAAGTTGCAAATAGCAGCTGATTGGCTGGCTGGTGGAAGCTGAAGTGTGGAGATCACGTTCAGTTCAGGATCATGAAACAGAGCTTTGATCTCCTGTATGTTTTTATCTGTTTTCTTCTTTGTTGCTTTTATGGATTTTAATTAAAGTTTCTTAATGTATCATTTCAGGTGAGTTTATGTCGGTGAAACTTTTTTTTTTCGTGTGATTAAATGACTCTATTTGAAATTTGCCAGCCTTTGACTTCCACACCTGATGACTCCTTTGTTGGTCTGTGAAAGGTGTACGTTAAAGTAACCAGTGTCATCAGGACAGCGCTACGTTTCTCATGCTGTTGTCATTATCCCCTCAGACCAGAGTTACTCCTCAGATGACTAAATAACAAGTGTCTTCTCTCAGAGAAAAATCTGAACTTCATTTAAGTCCCAGGATGAAGAGAGCCCTTCAGGCCTGAAGTGGTGTATTGATATCAAATGGACTAAAATACGGCTGTGACATCTTGCAGCTGTGGGGAGGCAGGAGGAGTCGGGGGAGGGGCTGGGAGCACTCCCGTGGTTAACAGGTAATAAAGGGTATGACATGCCGTGCGGCGCTGACCCCTGTCAATCTGCTGCCTGTTAGAGACGGGGGGGTCACACCGTCAACCTCAGTCGACTTTAATGAACCCTGAGTTATTTACTTTGGTGCGTGTGTGTGTGTGTGAAAGGTATAAATATGCAGGTGTTTTCACCATGCAACAGGCTATAAGGTCGTTTATTTTGGGTGTATTCGAGCAGAGAACAAGAGAAGAGATGGTGGAGAGGATGACCAGAGTCTTAAATCATGCAGCCCGTGTGTGTGTGTGTGTGTGTGTGTGTGTGTGTGTGTGTGTGTGTGTGTGTGTGTGTGTGTGTGTGTGTGTGTGTGTGTGTCGGTGAAATAAACAGCATTAATGTTTCCCATGCACATGTCAGCACTCTCACTTTGTGTCTCAGACACAAACACGTGCACACAAAGTGTTTAACCCTTATTGAGAGGTTTACCAGCAGGGAAAGTAATATATCACACTCATCAAAGTCTATTAAAAGTCAACAGAGATTTAATTCACACACAACTTTACAGAAATACAATACTAAACTAATAAAATGGAGCCAACTCTGCAGTCTCGGCTAGTCAATAAAAATAGAATTAATCACAGTTTCCCCGTCACCGTAGAGTAGAAGGTTCACTTAACTACATTTCTGTGGGCAGAAAGTTGACTCGTGGCAATTTTAAATTGTATTTCGGGAAAAGGTCAAATCGTTCGTGAGCTTGTTGTCGCCACATGTACAGGATGAACAATTCCTTTTACACTGCCGCTGTGAAAAGCATAAATAACTCCCGTATTTCAACAGAAACACATGGAGTATACGTGGAATATACGTGGGAATGTCGACAAACCCACTGTAGAGCATGGCGCTACAGAAGATAATCACCATTAGAAGTGAAGAGAAGCAAAAAAACATCCTTTAAAAAATGTGACGTTCTGTCCAACTGTAGTCTCATTTAGCGACAGCTTTGTGTGGTGAAAGGCAAAGTGATGATGTTCTAGTTTCTATTTTTGATCATTTTTTTCTCTTTGATGTAACAGAATGAGTCTTGATTGATGTGCAGTCCCTTTACAGCAGCCCTGAGCGCATGCTGAGTACAACACAGTATTGAGTTTGATGTGATGGCAGTAATGATTATTAGTGATTAGTTGTTGTTTTTTTGGAAAGAATACGAGATTAAAAGGTTGCCATCGACTATTATTCCAATGTCATCTTTAAAGGCGTTTTGCTCTCAATATAAAGACATTTAGAAACATTAGTTAGGACCGGTCCAAACCGATATCACTGAGATTGTTGGGTTAACAAAAGACTGCAGGGAGATATTTCCTAATAACCATTATATTTCCTGTAGTTTGTGTGCCTTAATCCAACCAAAACCATATAAGAGAATGCATACATGGGTTGTCAGAAAATACATGTTCATTTTGCAGGACTGGATTTTGGAAATTGTTGTATTTCTTATTTAATTATTAAATCGTGGAACCAGCATCTACTGGCAGGGCTTTCTTTTTGTTTATATATATATACAAAATAAATAATTTCCCAATGTTTTCCAAAATGACCAATGTATCACAATTCAGGACACACACCCATATCTGTCTGTTAAATATGAAGCGACCTCGACCAGCGGTTAGCTTCGCATAAAGACTGGAACAGCTGGCTTGCTCTGTTCAAAGGTAACATATATCTAATGTGTTTAATATTTATGAGAAACAAACTGTAGACAGCAATTTGTAGTTTTACAAGGGGGTCATGTTCTGGACTGTTTCTTTGTTGGGAGCAGTTCCTTCCTGGAGTCTGCCTGGTAACTGATCCAACATTTGATGGTTGATGGTTTGGTCAACTTTGGGCAACTAAAAGGTAATAAAATACTGTGGTTAAAATAAACTAATGTTAAAGGATAAGACTGGTGATATTCTATGACAAATCCGATGAAAAGACAAAAGCCAACACACTCATCAGACTCCCCCTCATCTATCAACCGGTCACACTTACTGCTTCAAACATACTGTATTTCATTCCTTGAACATCCTTCAGCTCCCCAAAGATAATCCATTTATAAACAGTGTTCAGGGAGAGAAAAGATGAAACGTGTGTGTGTGTGTGTGTGTGTGTGTGTGTGTGTGTGTGTGTGTGTGTGTGTGTGTGTGTGTGTGTGTGTGTGTGCCGTGAGGTTTTAGCTCTCATAAAATATTGATTGGCTTTTTTCACTTCTTTCCCCGTGCTCTCGTAGACCCCGCATGTCTTCACGGAGAGGAAGGAGGAATCCACACACACACACACACACACACACACACACACACACACACACACACACACAGATCGGCTGTTACATCTTCTTGACTTACATAAAATGTATGGCTGATGAACACACAGAACAGTTCATCAATACATTATGGATAATATGCACACACACACACACACACACACACACACACACACACACACACACACACACACACACACACACACACACATAAGCAGGCTGTATAGGCAGATGCCCCACAGCGAGAGACCAGCATCATAAATATTCATACATTTCCATGATTGCAGAAATGTAAATAAGTCAACAGTCGGGAAATTGGCGGCACCTGGTCACTTTGGGGGGAGAACAGGGGAGAAAGTGAAGAGGGAGAGCAGAAGGTGGAGGATGAAGTGGACAAAGATGAAGAAGGAGCTGGTGATAAGAGAGAGAAGAAAGGGGAAGGCTGAAGGCGAGGGGCGGGGGGGGTCAAATCACCCAGATTATTTTCCACTTCCAGCATAATGACTCTCGCTTGATTTCGTGTGCAATTACTTAATGATAAATATCCTGGAGAGCCTATCCATTTTGCATTCTTCGGGTTGAGAGCAGCAGCTGTAGTGAGGGCTGAGGAATGAGGAACATCTGTTTTACATGAAGAGAGCTAATGTCTCTCTGGGCGCCGGAGGATCACAGGTTGGGATTTGCTATCACAGTTGGCGTCAGTCAACATTGTGCAGAGTGGAAACGGAAACTGAGTCTGCATTATGAAACTGCTTTACCAATATGTTTTTATTGACAACAGATTATATGGCAAAACCCCACAGATAACTGGACATTATTATATATTTCTGAAGAAACACAGATGCTGCAATAATCTTAAATAGCAGTTCAGATGGAAGAACAATATTGTTGGATACATTTAATAAACAGTATTCATTTTAAATCATGAATAATTTCCTCATACAGTTTATGTACTGTTTTTATATAGGTGTCAATTTCAGAGTAAGGTAAGGTAAGTAAAGAGTAAATAAAGAGTGCACTGAAAACAAGTTAAATGTTACACAAATGGTCTCTAGTGGTCTCCATCTTCTTTCAGGCGAGTGAAAAGAAAAAAATACAAATTTAGGTATTTATTTAACTTCACTTTGTCTTTTTGCGTCACGGAAAGTAAGCACATTTGCATATTTAAAAATAACAATTCAAAAAGTTGTAATACAGAAAACTATTCTTAATAATGTAAGTAATCAACTGGATAAGTTTTATGTTGATATCTATTAGTGTTGTGTAATTCCATTTTTACATTTTTTTATACATTTTTAAATACATAAAACATATAAAAAGTTAGTGGGTTAGAGAGCTTTTGATTCAGGTGGCATCTTTCAAAATAATACCCTACTACTTGTCAGCATTTAATTTCCTTGCTTATACAGTATGCAACTAAAAATGCAGTGGACTGTACTGCACAGTAGATGTATTCATGTTTCATATTTTCTAATACATTTTGACTCTGTAGGCACTTCTCTGGTTCGAATGGCCTACAATGCCACAAGGTTTGGATTCATGAGACTTCCCACTGTTTGTGTGTCAGGGTGGGGGATTTTAATATTTTAGGAAAAAAAATTAAAATATAAATTACCATCAGAGTATTTGCTGTTATCACTAGACGATGGCTTTTGCTTCTGCTAAGCTGAGCCAAACTCATCTGTGCAGCCCTGACCAGGCTATGCATGCATAAGTAACCATACTGCTGATACTGTGCTGGAAGGCACAAAGAACTCATACAATCTAGGCCAGAGCACTTATCATCTCTGTTTGGTTTGCTCTCCTAGTTACTATGTACACTTTTAAAACCTTGTGCAGCCCCAATGAAAAGTTGTGCCCCTACTGTACATCCTTTCTAAAGACTTGTAGACAATTTGTGCTGCTGAAACACAAAATGTGTACGTGTGAAGTGAAACTATATAAAACTGTGTATATGATAGAAACGGGATCCAGCCGTTTTGTCATATCGGACAGAGAAGCAGGTCTGGATCAGGTCCATGTCAGGCGCATTCTTACTCACTGGAAATGAAACATTTCCGTTGGTGTTTTTAGATATATATATATATATATATATATATATATATATATATATATATATATATATATATATATAATAATTTAGATCTTCACTCTCAGACGTCATCAACACGCCAACTCGCTCACTGTGAATTCTCTGGACAATGAGCTCAATCGGACATTACAAGGACTTTCTACTCGAGAGCCGGCAGGGTAAAGTCCATGTATTGTGTGATTGGACATTTGTGTTCTCACATGTAGCTCCTCTGGGTAATGTCGAGATCATTTCAGGGTAGCATGTGTAAAAGGGTCTTGAGTGGGCTTTGGAGGGGCTGGTCAGTGTATTATTTTTTACTTTTATATCGTAGCAAAGCACACTGAAAGGATGATCACCCCTCCTGTCCTTGTGCTTTCAATATGTCCCACAGAAGGGTTTGGAGAGGTTCGTGTGACTGATGAGGACATCAGAAACAACCTTGATCTCGATATCAAATGGCGTGACATTTACCCCCTACCAATAACAAGACAAGTCTTACCTAAAATTACCTGAAGCAAAAAGGCAACAGCCATCAATATCATTGAATTGACTTATATTCTTTTGAAACTGTATCTCAGATGATAAAAGAGCACAGTGTTTACCCAAGAAAAAGGTGGCCACAGCAGTCCTTAAAGCACATTATAGTCCTATAGTGGGAAAGTAGAGGTGTGTGTTGGTGTGTCCAAGGTCTGTGGTGATTGATGTTCCTTCAGAGGCCTCGGGGCATTGGGGACTGCAGATATGACCTCTGTGGAGGTGAGTGGATCAGCAGCTCTGCTATGACTGACTGCCTACCTGGAGGAACATTCTAGATGCCTCCTCTGACCTTCTCCTGAGTAGAAACACAAGGGACACTTTGTATGTGGAAGGGGAACTGTGTGTGTGTGTGTGTGTGTGTGTGCATGCACTCACACATGTCCTAATGTACTGGCAGTTACACACCGGTACACACACATCCCAAAACATCCAGTGGACATTCCTTATCTTCCAAGAACAGTAATGGACTGATAACCAAAATGCACCGCACTCCCGCCTCTGAATATAAGCCTCTAAAACGAACCAATCACAGCAGAGAATTCTCCGTGTGATGTAATTCTAACCCCATCATTGTTATACATCTCAGTCTCTACCCTTGAGACACACATACACAGATGAATAAAGCATTTGGAGATCATCAATAAAACACAATGAGACGCGCAAAGAATCAGGCAGATAAACAATTGAATCACTAAGTTACTCCTCCCCACACACGTGTGTGTGTGTGTGTGTGTGTGTGTGTGTGTGTGTGTGTGTGTGTGTGTGTGTGTGTGTGTGTGTGTGTGTGTGTGTGTGAGAGAGAGAGGCTGCACACATGACAGCATCCCCAAGGTCAGCTGGTGTGTGCGAGTGTGTGACGTTAGATAACTTTATAAGTTGTGAGTGTGACATCTGCCTTTCCATGTGCAAGCCTCCATTACACTGGTGTGGGGAGATAGTAAAGTGTTAACAGCTAGCAAAGGGAAACACACACACACACACACACACACACACACACACGGCTGGGGTCGAGGTCCTAAATCTTCATCAGCAGTGCCACCTCGCCTGAGGATCAGAGCAGAAAAACTCACTGATGAATGGCTCTATAATAGAGAGAGTGTGCAGAGGTGTGTGTGCATTCATCTGTATGAGGATGTATGTTAGTACCAATGTTCCCGCAGGGATCAGCTGCAAACCAATCAGGACAGCACATTGTGATTAACCCAAGTGTGATTAAACAAAGCAGGGACATGCATATCCACGAAGTAAACATCGTCCTCAGATGGTAGCCGTAGACCTTTGGTCAGTCGGCGCATCATTCTTCAGCCATGGCTTTTCTATTTTGACCTTTAAATTACATTATTAGCCCTCGACAATCAATGTAATCTTTCAAGGCACCAGAGCCCGCTCCAAAAAACACATGCCTCCAACTTCTGTCAAATGAGGTGACCCAATCAGTAGCTTTCAGCAGCGGAGCTCATCACTGGTGACTGGGAGTATGGTTATCGAGAGCTTGGTCATTTTAAGCGTGAATATTAGACCTGTCAAGATGATGATCATGGTCGTGACGTGGGCGCTGTGTTTACACCTTGTTCCACAATCCAAATGTGTCACAACATATTTAGTGTGAACAGATTAAAAAGCCTTATGTGCCTTTGATTGCAGGTTATTCAGATCACCTGTTGGCTGCTAATTAAGAATGGAGAGCAACTTGGTGCATTTCTCTCAGAGAAGAGGTGAATTGCACACCCAGATAATTCTGACCCTTCTTCCACTTTATGCACACCTCGGTTCAGCACATATTGTCTGCCAGAAACCTTTTGAGACTTCTTTCTGTCTTAACTACTGATTGAGGCTGATTTTGAGCATTCTGAAACCAAGCTGGAGTGAATGTTAAAAAACACTTCTCCAATAGATTACCTGCATCAGGGCAGATTTTAGTACTATTCTCGTAAGAGGTTATGCTTTCCTAACGCCCCCGCTCTTCATTCCGTGTATTGGTTTATTTAATTTTATTGTGAACAAAGCTCTTGTTGGTCCAACTTATTTGGAAGAGAAAACAATCAAATGTCTTCATGTCTTTCACAAACAAAACAACTTCCTTGGTCAACTTTGGCAAACCTTACTAACCATAGTCGTGGATATTCAGTTTTCCTATGCAATGAGTGATTAATAACATTTTGGATAGACTGATGGGGTGTCTTTTTTGGTTTTGTGCCGAGGGGCCCATTGTCTGAGAATCTGTCCACAAACTAGCAATATTACTGTGTTCCTCATTTCAGCAATTAGATGAGGAAGGAGAAGAACCAACCAAGAACCTGGAATTATCCTTTAACACAAGGTGCATCCTCCCTCCAGGTTTTCAAACTAGTAGTGTCTGAGATGTCAATATTCCCCACAACACGAGTAGAAAACACTGAGTGGACAGATTGTACAGTATCTCCAATATGTGGTCCTGTGGGTCTAACTTCAGAGGAGTCAGATCCATAGATCTCAATTCAGCCACTGCTTCCACTTCAATGCATTGATCTTCTCTCCATTGTTTGCAGTTTTCCCTTTGGCCTCGACCCACAATATAATTGGTCATTTTTATACTGACAACTTTGCTTTGATTTATTTGCGTTCATCACAGCACCCCTTTGTCTTTCCTTTGCTCTTTCTCCATAACACATGTTGTTCTTCGGGAGCGTCCCCCTTGGCACTGGGTGAGAGGTGGTGAGCCATGACAAATAACTTTACAAGTGATTAGTTGAAATAATTGATTGATGGGTTGATTGATCCAGTCATTGACCTCTAATTAAAACTGGTGCACACCCAGATGCAAAACGCCTTGATCTAAAGAAATACGCTAGCAGATCATTTGGAATCCATCAAAGATCCTCACGCACTCATGCCGACATCCTCACGCACACAGCAGGGATGTTCATTTCAACTGGATGTCTTTAGTTTATTAAAGCTTTTCCTCCTAACCAATCTCGCTCTCATTTGCTTGTTATTTGAATTCCCAGATGAAACACAATGCAAAGACATCAAAATGCCAGATATGTCGTTGTTGGAGAAAAGCAGATGATGCGAAAGCCATTATGTGCACAAAACTCACAAGCGATTCTGTTTCTATATTAGCCGTGAGTGTTATATACAAATGCCTGGGGATAGTGTTGGAGTAACAGTTACCTTGGGAGGTGTTACGCTGTGGTAAAGGTGAGAACCCAAATGCAGCAGGCAGACGATGATTTTAACCGACAGAGAGCTTTATTTACAAAAGCTTACAAAAATACAAAGTAATAAATAATACTGAAAAACACATAACAACAACCAGAGGTATAGACGAGGGAGAACACCATATAACATGAATGTACAAACTAACAAGGAACACTGGGGAAGACTATATAGACAGATACTAATCACATGTACGAGACACAGCCGGGAGAGAAAAACACAAGGACAGGAAGTAAAACAAGACATGGCACAAGGGGAGTGAAACTTCAAAATAAAACAGGAAACAGAAAACTAAGATCATAACAGGAGGCAACACCAGAGGCAAGAGAGATTGAGCCTATTTTATTTTTTCCACAAACACAGTGAAATGTGTTCTCTGCTTTTAACCCATCCTAGTACCAGGAGTCTAGTACTAGGAGCAGTGGGCAGCTACAACTGCCCGGGGAGCAATGGGAGTGAGGGGCAATGTCCGTTGCCTTGCCCAAGTGCACCACGGCAGGGCAGGAGGTGAACTGGGACCTCTCCAAGTAGCAGTCACACTCCATTCTTTTTTTAGGTTGGGTCAGTGACTTGAACCAGCAAACCTACGGCTCCCAGTCCAAGTCCCTACTGACTGAGCCACTAGCGGACATATATATGTTCACATTTTTGTACAAATTGTAATTTTATTATTTTTGCTAGTGCTGTACACACGGCATGTATTGCATGCCTGTCCTTCCTGAGAGAGGGATTTGTCCCTGCTCTTGCTGAGGTTTCTTCAATTATTTTACCCATTAAAGAGTTTTTTTTCTAGGGGAGTTTTCCTTATCCAAGGACAGAGTGTGTCATATTCTGTACATATTGTAAAGCCCTCTGAGGCAAATTTGTGATCAGTGATATTAGGCTCTATACTGTAAATGAATTTGACTTGTTTCAGCTTGACTGGGGAATATTGGTATGACATCAGTGCTGTCCAGTACTGTCGTCACATAAATCCACTCCAATAACTCCACGCACTTTCTCTTCATACACTCTACTCCCTCCCTCCTGTCTGTGACTGGCACTTTTCCCTCCTCCCACTTTCATTGATAGAATCTCAAGGTAGACGTCATGTGGTTGTTGTTTTTTTGAGTGTGTAATGCTTTCTCGCCCTCTCACACACTCTACAGCCCTCTGCAGGTGTCCCTCCCTCCCCATTCTGTTTCATTCACGGCGCAGTGCCGAGCGAGATGACTCATCCTACAGTGTCAAAGACTCTCTGTTTATCCCATCACTTGGTTATTTTCCAGTCTCACTCACGCTCACCGTCCTTCTATCTCTCCCCGCTCTCCTTCCGTCCATAATGCACTGATCCGTTGCTCGACTCCTTCACACGCAGACGTTGATGGACAGGAGGAATAAGTGAGTGCGACAAAGGAGCACATTTTGATGTATGCAGATAGAGCTGTCTGACAGTCATCTCATGTCAACCCTTGCTGCAACTGACTGTTACTGTACACATCACTGGATGCCTCAGTGGCAGAGCCCTGACACAAGAGTCGCAGTCCTGTTACTTTCACAATTCATCTGTGCTCAAGAAACCCCCACTCTCGTCACGACTGGTACCATGATGGAAGTTTCCCAATGATACGAAGGATGGAGTGTAGTCACTATTACTGACGTCAAAAAAAGTAGTAGACCAGTTAAAAAAACGTGAGTCAGATTGTATTTCCCCACACACAGAATCTTGTTACTATCCAACGAATAGTTCTGATCCTTCATTATGATCCATGTCGTACCCGTTGTAAGATACTCTACAACACACAGCTGTGACCACATTACAATAGTATCACTGCACCAATTAGTCACCAATTATGATAAGCTGTTGGGAGAGACGGACAGGAAAATGATGCACCTGATGATAAAGTACCCCAGAGACAATTTATCAGTTGACACACTCCAGGACAGTGTAAGTAGCGGTTGCAACCCGTCATTAAACCAAAAGGAAAAAATAGCCCTCAATTATTCATTGATATTCAATGTGAGGGATTCATATTCCTTTCTATTTATAGGATATGGATTTATTTTGCATGAAAGCTCAGTCTCTGCTTTGATACGTGCGTGTTTGGTTAATTGAGGTGCGTGACGCTTCATGCTTGACTACTGAAGCGCAAGCCCCTATAGAAAGACCTATTCCTGAATTCAAAAGGCACACACAAGTTTGTAGGCCAATAAATATGTAGGTTTAAAGAAGACTTCTTCTGTCTTCATTATGCAAATTCAAATTGCAAATGTTTCAAAGTATACTTATACAAAAAATGTGCAAATGGGAAATGACAGTGTAAACATAAGATTCAGTATTTCTAACCATTGTAGGCTACTTATTAGAAACCTGCTTAGGGACTGTATGAACATTATTTGGTAGGGAAAGGGTTATAAAAAAAAATATCTGATTTTTTTCACCATCCATCCATCCATCGTCTACCGCTTATCCGGGATCGGGTCACGGGGGCAGCAGCTCCAGTAAGGAACCCCAATCTTCCCTTCTCCGGGCCACATCCTCCAGCTCCGACTGGGGGATCCTGAGGCGTTCCCAGACCAGTGAGGAGATATAATCTCTCCACCGAGTCCTGGGTCTTCCCCGGGATCTCCTCCCAGCTGGACGTGCCTGGAACACCTCCCTAGGGAGGCGCCCAGGTGGCATCCTTACTAGATGCCCGAACCACCTCAACTGGCTCCTTTCAACGTAAAGGAGCAGCGGCTCTACTCCGAGTCTCTCACGGATGGCTGAGCTTCTCACCCTATCTCTAAGGGAGACGCCAGCCACCTGTCTGAGAAAACCCATTTCGGCCGCTTGTACCCGTGATCTCGTTCTTTCGGTCATGACCCAGCCTTCATGACCATAGGTGAGGGTAGGAACGAAGATCGACCGGTAGATTGAGAGCTTTGCCTTCTGGCTCAGCTCTCTTTTCGTCACAACGGTGCGGTAAAGTGACTCTAATACCGCCCCCGCTGCTCCGATTCTCCGGCCAATCTCTCGCTCCATTGTCCCCTCACTCGCGAACAAGACCCCGAGGTACTTGAACTCCTTCACTTGGGGTAATGGCTCATTCCCTACCCGGAGTAGGCAATCCACCGGTTTCCTGCTGAGAGCCATGGCCTCAGATTTGGAGGTGCTGATCCTCATCCCAACCGCTTCACACTCGGCTGCGAACCGATCCAGTGACTGTTGAAGGTCACAGACCGATGATGCCATAAGGACCACATCATCTGCAAAGAGCAGCGATGAGATCCTCAGGTCACCGAACTGCAACCCCTCTCCTCCACGACTACGCCTCGATATCCTATCCATGAAAATCACGAACAGGATTGGTGATAAAGCGCAGCCCTGGCGGAGGCCAACATTCACGGGAAACGAGTCCGACTTACTGCCGAGTATCCGGACACAACTCTCGCTTTGGGCGTACAGGGATTGGATGGCCCTCAATTCTTTTCACACCCCAGACAATATTTTATTTTCATTTTTTGCCAATTAATAATAAATAAATAAATAATAATTTACATACAGCCCCTAAGTATACTGGAAACAGCCAGGGGAAAGGATCTGCAATGTTTATACTTGCATACTTTACATGTATATGCAAACTGTCACATGTTCATGTCAGTGTGTGATTCTAAGAACATACAGTACAAGGCAGTGGGTGTGAACACCGTTCTGCACTTAGGAAGCCTGAGCTCTGCTGTAACCATATGTGTGAGTCCATGTGTGTGTTACAGTAATGTGTAATGTAATTTCTGTGTATGTTTGGTATTATACAGTATAGATTGTAAAATTATGGATTGCCAACAAACAAACAAAAAACACATGTAAGCACACGTGCACTATCCCCACCGGCCGGGTTTTTAATAATATAAATGCACACCAGTGCCCTTACATAAAAAGTAATATTAGATTCAGGGTATTACTCCTTTTGATACCTCTACATTCTTCTTCTTCTCCGCTCCCTTCATCTGTTTCCATTATCTCTCCCCGGAGTACATTCCAATCAGCCGGTTTTCACCTACTTTCCTACTTCCCTTCGCCCTCCCACCAAACCTGCATGCAAAAATGGATTACCTGGCTTTTTGAATTATTTCTAAAACATATTTCTTTGAGCCTAAATACAAGCTCTGCAGGAGAAGCTTATAATACAACTGTGTGTGTGGACGGGTTTGTGTGTTTAGTGTCTGCAAATATATGCATATGTACATTTTGGTGCATAAATGGCAACAATTCTATACACACACACACACACACACACACATAAGACTTCCTGCACCATTCACTTCTGCCTTATTTTGTCCCTCCCTTAGCTCAATGTCAATACATTCTAGGACAACACACACACACACACACACACACACACACACACACACACACACTGACCAAGTCCTGTATCACTCAATCATTCTCCCTCGCACACATCACATTAGAAAACCATTTATCTTTACCACGTGTCTTATTTCATTCATATTCTGTGTGCGTATGTGTATGTGTGTTTGTGTTTTTTGTCGATGTGTGTGTGTACAAAGTGTGTTTGTTTGTGTGGGTTAGACTAAAAGTACACATGTTTCTGTGTGTGTGTGTGTGTGTGTGTGTGTGTGTGTGTGTGTGTGTGTGTGTGTGTGTGTGTTTTGGGGGGTGGAGTACTTTTATATTAATTTCAGTGAGCTCCCATGTGTGTAGAGTGCAGGAGTGATCGAGGAGAAAGGGATGAATGGAGGAGAAGAGATTTCACAATAATTTCTCACACACACACATTAAACGTCCTATTAAAGGGCCTACAAAATGATAAACATTCATTTCTACTGATGATAGTAAATGCTATTTGTGGTGTAAAATGATGTGTTATTTATGACACAATGATCGCAGTATTTAATAAATCATGATTTAGTATGTCGACCACCGATGTTTACATTGCCGCTACCGGAAACACCCGACGCCGTGTTCTGACGTCACAAGTAGAATACAGTCCACCAGTTGAATACACAGACAGCACGACAGAAGCGGCAGAAGCGGCAGAAGCGGCAAACGCGGCGATGTTGGACTCTGGCTCGGATATTGCGACAGAATCGAGTGACCGTGAGACGTCACTCGTTGCACCTTCAAGAAGAGGAGTTTATTGAAGAGGATGCCGGTGTCGTGGATTTAGATCATGCGGACGAGTTTAACGTGGTGGAAACAGCAGCGGCGTGAGACAGTGTTCAAGATGGAGACACAGACGGGAGCGAACATGCGGATGATGGTGACGGTGAATCTGGATTTGGCGGAGATCCTGTGCGGCAACAGAACACACAGGTATATACATTTGACTATAGTTCATAGAACTTCTCAATATATAGTAAATACCTCATAATAAAACGTAACATTATCCTCAATCGTAAATAGATCGATAGCTTGCTAGCGAGTCGATAGCTTGGTTTCCTTGAATTGTTATGAACCCGACTAGTTGTCCGCAAATTGCTCGATCCCTAAATATTCTATATATTAAATACTTCTCTACTTGGACACATCGACGTCTGTAAAGCTTGATAACTTGATTCTTTCTCGAAGTTTCTGCGGTTGAGGTTCTATCGTTGTGTCTGATGTCAAACGTCATATATTACGAGCTGTATATAAAGCATTAGCTATTAGCTAACAAACAGACGGACAGCGCTGGTTTATAAAGTATAGTCTGTATACTGACCGTCTCACCTATAGTGCTTACGAGCCTGTCGTAAAACACAGGCATATAAATAGTATGACATTAAGATGACATTAATATTGGCCTTTTTCTGGATATTGCGTACATGTCCTTACCACTCTTCTTTTGTACATTTAGGTGTACATGTGAAAACTGTACAATTATGGAAGCAATTGAAGAGCTGCTGCCAAGAAAAGGATGTAATGGAGGAATTCAATGAATATGAGGGACATGGTGCAAACATAACCTGCATAACCGATCACCCAGGATTCAATTCAAAGTGTCTGGATGTTTGGGTGTTGCAGACAGCATACCAAAGGTATTCGAAGAGGGACAGACAACAAGCAGGTGATCAGCCACGTAATGAGGAAGTTACTTGTGTAATGTGTAGAGCTCAGAAACTTTGATGTATTTTTGGGAAGTCGAATGGTCACTCTGGCAAAGTTACAGAATACATAGATAAATAAGCAAATAAGATTGAAGTGATTACCATTGACATGTATTATCTTGTATGTTACAGAATGTATCACTATGTGGCATACCGCCGGTGAGATTCTGTTGGGGAATACTTGGTAAGAACCACAGAATGCCATCATGTGCCATTCAAAACGTGCTACGTTTCCATCTGACAACTACACGTCGTTCAAGTATCCAGCACTTTATTAGAGTCAATAACAAAACACAATGTCAGTTCAATGATTGAATCTGCTTCTATACAGCATCCCTCTTGTTTGGTTCTTCCACCGACTGCTGAGTGGACTTAGAAAAGTTCCTCATCAACATTGTCTTAGCACAAAGCATTGAGTCTCGGTCAAGAGTTCAGTAACATACTCTGCAAAAAAGATGTTTTATAATCAAGCATTATATGTATATATATATATATTATGATGCTGACTTTGGAACAACCAACTTGGATTGGAACTTGCAGTCCAGCTGACCTGACACGTGGTCGCGCCTGCATGGACTTGTGGTGTGTCCGTAGAGGGGGATCCGTCTGCACAGCAATTTCTTTCTGACATGTCTGAAATGTTCAAAACACAACTTTACTAATAAATCTTTCAAACCAGCTTGAAATTGTATAGCATGTTTATACATGTCTGCATAAAGAAAATATCTAATAACATTCATAATAAAAGATGTGTTTGAATTGATTGAGAGAGCAATGATATCAAATTAAACAAATCCATCCGTTCCTCCTCAGCCTCCGGTGGTGTCTCCTCCTCGCCAGATGCCTCGGACGAAGAAGGGGGGCAAGCCAGTCGAGATGGGACCCCTAATGGTGGGGTGGTCTTAGCTGGCTGGTCAGGCTGCCGACGGTGAAACTCCCTGATCAACCGGGCATCCAGTATGTGTCGCGCAGGAACCCAACACCTTTCCTCAGGACTATAACCTTCCCAGTCCACCAAGTATTGCAGACCCCTTACCCGGCGACGGGAACGAAGGAGGCGGCAAATGGTGTATACAGGACCGCCATCGATGAAGCGAGGCGGCGGGGGAGGCGGAGCAGCCAGGACCAGTGAGCTCTCCCGCACAGGTTTAACCCTGGAAACGTAGAAGGTCGGATGTATCCGCATGGAACGGGGCAACTTTAGTTTGACTGTCGCGGGGTTGATAACTTCCTGGATCTCAAACGGGCCGATGAACCGAGGCACCAATTTTTTAGATTCTACCCGTAACGGGATGCCCGAGTGGACAGCCACA
Organism: Cottoperca gobio; assembly: GCF_900634415.1. Lineage (NCBI taxonomy): Eukaryota > Metazoa > Chordata > Actinopteri > Perciformes > Bovichtidae > Cottoperca > Cottoperca gobio. Next base: position 5,320,242 of record NC_041372.1, on the reverse strand, counting down.
CTTTCTGGGCCACTAGGTATTTGGGGGCGACGGTGCGGCGGTGGTTGGCAGCCATGACGTACTGGTCCGTCGAGCGGAGGAGCGTAGCTTTAGCCTGGGTCCAGGTTCGGTGGCAGCGGTTAATGAAAGCCTGGACGGAAGGACAGGAGACCTCTTTCTCCAATGCGGGGAACAGTGGCGGTTGGAACAGAATATGGACGTGAACTGGGGTCCTCGGTCGGAGACCACATCGGTAGGGAGTCCATGGAGTCGAAAGACATGCAGCAGAACCAGTTCCGCAGTCTCCTTGGTCGACGGGAGCTTGGGCAGCGACACGAAGTGGGCCATCTTGCTGAACCGGTCAACTATAGTCAGGATGGTGGTATGACCGTTGGACATAGGCAGGCCGGTTACAAAATCTAGAGAGATGTGGGACCAGGGACGATGGGGCACTGGTAGAGGTAGCAGAAGGCCGGCAGTAGCTTGGTGAGACGGCTTGTGCTGACTACAAATCAAATCAAATTTATTTGTATAGCCCATTATCACAAATTATATATTTGTCTCAGTGTGCTTTACAGACTGTACAGGTTACGACACCCTCTGTCCTTAGACCCTCGCATCACACAAGGAAAAATTTCCTAAAAGAAACCCCATAATTAAAGGGGGAAAAATGGAAGAAACCTCAGGGAGAGCAACTGAGGAGGGATCCCTCTCCCAGGACGGACAGACGTGCAATAGATGTCGTATGTACAGGATAAACAACATAGTACAAATACAACTTTTGACAGAAATTATGTTGTGTTGAAAAAAAGAGAAAGTATGGATGAATCCAGGAAAATGTCAAAAAGGCTTCCCGGTATCCAGCAGGACCAGGGCAGCAGGCGCAGCCACGATTCCTGATCCTGACGTAAACTTTATCAATGGCAACCTGCCACATGAGAGACAGACACTGATGATGAGTTAGTAACATACATTTACATAAATGAATACAGATAGAGAGGGAGAAGAAGGGATAAGAAGACAGGGGAGGGAGGGGAGGAGAGAGGAAGAGAAGGAAGAGAGCAGGGAGGTGTCCCCCGGCAGTCTAAGCCTATAGCAGCATAACTAGGGGCTGATCCAAGACTAACCTGAGCCAGCCCTAACTATAAGCTTTATCAAAAAGGAAAGTCTTTAGCCTACTCTTAAATGTGGAGAGTGTGTCTGCCTCCCGAAAACCCAAACTGGAAGCTGGTTCCACTGGAGAGGAGCTTGATAGCTGAAGGCTCTGGATCCCATTGTACTCTTAGAGACTCTAGGAACCACAAGTAACCCTGCAGTCTGGGAGCGTAATGCTCTAGTTGGTTTATAAGGTACTATGAGATCTTTAAGATATGCTGGAGCCTGACCATTAATTGCTTTGTAAGTCAGGAGAAGGATTTTGAATTCTATTCTGTATTTTACCGGGAGCCAGTGCAGAGCAGCTAATACAGGAGTAATATGATCCCGTTTCCTTGTTCTTGTCAATATATGTGCCGCTGCATTTTGGATCAACTGAAGAGTCTTAAGTGACTTTTTGGGACAACCTGATAACAATGAGTTGCAGTAATCCAGCCTTGAAGTAACAAATGCATGGACTAGTTTTTCTGCATCATTTTGAGACAGGATGTGTCTTATTTTTGCAATGTTACGTAGATGAAAGAAGGCAGTCCTTGAGATGTGTTTTATGTGGGAGTTAAACGACAGATCTTGATCAAAGATGACGCCAAGATTCCTTACAGTGGTGCTGGAGGCCAAATTAATGCCATCCAGAGCTTCTATGTCATTAGAAAATGCAAATACAAATGGGACATGCATTGATGAACCCACGAGTGTCCTCCTCCAGGGTGGCCCACCAGAATCTCCGTAGAAGGACCTCTTTAGTCCGTTGTATCCAAGGGTGGCAGGTGAGCCGGGAACTGTGGGCCCATTGAACGACGTCAGATCTAAGATCCAGGGGAACAAACAGGCGGTCCGGCGGGCAGGAACTAGGACCGGGCTGATCTTTCAAGGCGGCTTTAACCCTCTCCTCCACCTTCCAAGTGAGAGAGGCAATCAAGCGGGGTACTGGAAGGATTTGATCCGGCTCGGTGACGGAGTCCCCCCCTCCCACAAACAGACGGGACAGGGCGTCTGGTTTAATGTTGTGGGAACTAGGCCGGTAGGACAGAGAAAAGTTGAACCTGGTGAAGAATAGGGACCACCTGGCCTGCCGGGAGTTCAGTCTCTTGGCTGATTGGATGTACGCCAAATTCTTGTGGTCAGTCCAAACCAGAAAAGGCAGCTTGGTCCCCTCGAGCCAGTGATGCCATTTCTCCAGTGTCAGCTTAACTGCCAATAACTCCTGGTTTCCGATGTCGTAATTTCTCTCTGCCGGCGCAAATTTTTTAGAGAAGAAGGCACAGGGGTGAAACTTCTGGTCGTCGCCCGCCCTCTGCGACAAGATGCCCCTACCCCTACGTCGGAGGCGTCCACCTCGAACTGTCTCTCCGGGTTCGGAACTCGCAGGATGGGAGCAGAGGTGAAACGGGACCTGAGGTTCTGGAAAGCCCCCTCAGCCGACGGAGACCACTGATACAGCACCTTTGAAGAGGTGAGGGCCGTGAGTGGGGCAGCCACCGTGCTGTAGCCGCGGATGAACCTTCAGTAAAAGTTTGCGAACCCCAGGAACAGCTGTAACTGCTTACGCGAGTCAGGAACCGGCCAGGAGGTGACCGTGGAGACTTTGGCAGGGTCCATCTGCATGCTCCCCCGTCCCATGATGTATCCCAGAAACGAGACAGAGGTGGTATGGAACTCACATTTCTCGGTCTTTACAAACAGCGTGTTCTCAAGCAGGCGTTGAAGGATGGTCCTGGACATGATGCACATGTTCCCCCTTGGTACGGGAGTAGATCAAGATGTCGTCTAGGTATACGAACACCTGCTTGTTCAACATGTCTCTAAGAACATCATTTACCAATGCCTGGAATACCGCTGGGGCGTTTGTGAGGCCGAACGGCATCACCAGGTATTCATAATGTCCAGATGCGGTGTTAAAAGCCGTCTTCCACTCGTCTCCCTCCCGCATCCGAACTAAGTGGTAGGCATTGCGAAGGTCCAACTTCGTAAAGATGGTAGCCCCCTACAATAACTCAAAAGCGGAGGAGATGAAGGGAAGAGGATATCGGTTCTTTACCGTGATGTCATTGAGGCCCCTGTAATCAATACACGGCCTCAGAGTCTTGTCCTTCTTTTCCACAAAGAAGAATCCCGCCCCTGCCGATGAGGACGAGGGACGGATAATCCCGGCAGCCAGAGACTCATTAATGTAACTTTCCATGGCCTCCCTCTCGGGTTCTGACAGGGAATACAGGAGACTACGATGAGGGGACATGCCGGGGTGTAGCTCAATCGCACAGTCGTATGGACGTGCGGGGGCAGAGACGTGGCCCGGGCCTTGCTGAATACCTCCTGGAAGTTATGGTATTCAACCGGCACCCCCGATAAATCCGGAGCAGGACTGGAGCAGACGGACTGCTGTGAAGCGGCGGCTTGCTTCAGGCACACCTTGTGGCAGGCAGGGCTCCACCCCAGAATGGCCCCTGTCACCCAGTCAATGTTGGGGTTGTGGCAGGGGTAGCCCAGAATCAACGGAAGATGAGGAGACCGTAGAAGGTGAAACTGGATGGTCTCGTGGTGGTTGCTGGACAGTAGCATCCAAACAGGCATGGTCTGGTGAGTGACGGTCCCCAGGAGGTGGCCATCCAGGGCACTGGCCGGAACAGGGACTGGCAGAGGAACCTAGTCAATCCCCAGCTGCAAGGCAAGGTCCTCGTCCATGAGGCTAACATCAGCCCGGAGTCAATGAACGTAGCGAGGGCGTGGGACCCGTCAGTCAACAGCAGTCGAACATGACACAGGGGTCTTTGGTTGGGGAAGAGTCTTTGGGTCCGGCTCACCAGTATGTTCTCATTACTGGTGAGCTCGATCTTTTGCTGGGCATCTGGAAACAAAATGGCCACCCTGGCCGCAGTATAGACAGCGGTTCCTTCGTCTACGGTGCTCACGTTCCTCTGAGGTGAGGCTGGTGCGCCCCACCTGCATGGGCTCAGGTCCGCCTGGCAATGGCTCAGCATCGAAACTGGTGGGCGCCACAGGTCCTCGCTGCCTGCCGGATGTGAAGTGACCTAGTGGCCGCTGTCGTTTCTCTCTACTCCTCACCTGGATCTGCCGATCCAGTCTGGACGTGAGTTCGATTAATCCATCTAGCGAGGATGGTAACTCAAGAGATATCAGTTCATCTTTAAGATAATCCGCTAGCCCTAGCAGGTAAGCGTCATTTTGATCCGCAGAATTCCAATCACTCTGGCGAGCTCTGGTCCGAAAGTCAATCGCATAATCAGTTACCGTCCGCTCTCCCTGCTTTAGACTCATCAGACCTCCGGTAGTGTCTGGACCCATGGAAACTCCCCCAAAGACCTTGTGTAGCTTGTCCGAAAAAGCAGCAAAAGAGGAGCAAGCTGTCGTCTGTCGCTCCCACTCTGCTTCCAGCTCTCCCCGTCAGGTGAGTGATGACGAAAGCCACCTTACACCCCTCCGAATTGAAGGTGTTTGGCTTCAAGGCGAACAGGAGAGAACAGTTTGTAATGAACGGATTGCAGCCCTCAGTATCACTGGCATAGTGCTCCGGGGTCCCCACCTGAGGCTCCGGTGCTGGTCCTGGAGCTGAAACTGGTGGCAGCGGAGCTGGAGGAGGCCCAGGACTAGTTGCAGATCTCATAGCTAGCGTTAGCTGCTGAACCTGGGCAACTAACGTAGCCATCACTTGCTCCTGGTTAACGGCCGACTGCCGTAGCTTGTTCGTCATCGAGGCGAACCTCGCCTCATGATGCTGGATGGCGTTCTCCACCTGCTCCATCCGGTTCATAGGTGACGCTGTGTGTGCTGGGTCCATGAGTGGCCAGATTGTTCTGTCACAACAAGTCAATGGTGGACCCAAGTGCAGCACAAAGGAAAACAAGGATAATTGGTAATGACTTTTATTAGTAGTCAGGAGCAGGTTATAGCCAAGTACACTGATCCACAGCGGGATGATAATAATCCACAAGGACCAACCAATAGGTAGCAGGTAAGGGGTAAGTCGGGGTCGGGCGGAGGGTCGGGAAACAGACAAGGCAGGTTGAAGGAATCCTGTCTGGGTCGGGAAACAGGCAAGGCAGACAGGTCAGGGGCAGGCAGAGTCGGCAACGAGAGATCTGTTTGGGGGAAGAGCGCTGGAAAGACTTGCATGATACAGAGTACAATCTGGCACTGAGTGAGTGACTGGGAGAGGCTTAAATAAGGGCTTAATTAATTGGCAGCAGCCTGAGCCCAAGGTGAGGTGATGAGGCGGGAGTGGCTGGTTGGTGAGGTGAGAAGGAGGCGGGGTGTGGAAAAGTACCGGGCTGAGATAAGAAGTACTGGAGCAGACTGTGACAAAAATGGAGAAGCCTGTTATAAACATTGAATCTATACTTAATTAAGCTAATGAAGTGTAATTAGCTAAAGTTATTAATACTACAAACAATAATACACAGATATTGGCTAGGGCCTGGTGTAGATAGATATATAGATACTTTATTCATCCCGAGGGAAATTTAGGAAACATTTACATTACAGTTTACATTTGTATGTAAAATATGGCTTTATGCTTGAAACAATAAATAAAGTAAACAAGTAGCAAGGCCAAGGAAACGCTCTCTCCCTTTTGGCGAATGCATTTCGTCGTCTCTTTGGTGGAGGACTCTGCACCGGCGGACGTGTTTGAATCGGCGTGCTGGCTTGTGCTGGCTGCGGTCTCGGCAGTATTGTAGGCACAACATCTGCGTTCAGTTTTAAATTCTTTTTGAATCTCATTTCCTTGGCGAGCATAGTTTGTTCGAAACACGATCTCTCAAAGTGCTGCCCACAAATCGTCAGTTTAATCAACGTACTTGTCTATAAACGCAACATTTTATCATCTTTTGGCCACAGAAAGCTAGATTTGGAGACGGCCCCACATCCCCACACAACACATCGCTTCACAATTATCCTTGACGATCGATTTTTGTCTGTTCTTTCTCGTAATAATTGACAGCAGTCTTTGCTGGGCGCTTCAATGCAGACGAACACTGGCGGCGGCTGTAACGCAGACGAACACTGGCGGCGGCTGTATTCTACTTGCGGCGGCTGTATTCTACTTGCGGCGGCTGTATTCTACTTGTGACGTCATCACCTGAACATTGCCGAAGTGGATGCTCTCGGCGCAGCGAACGATTGTTGTTAGCGGAAGTCATTTTTATGCTGTTATGATCGTGATTTATTATGAATACATCAATATTAAAAATGTATATATGGCACATTTCACAATAGATATGCAACCTCTATCATATACCAAGCCCAATAACACTGACGAAATATCATTTCGTAGGCTCTTTAAAGTAAGTGCAATAATGAACAGCTCAGTTGTAGAATTATTCATGTCTCCGTCCTCCCCCGGCCTGAGAGGTCCATGTAGGGGGAGAGGGAGGATAATTGCAGAATGAAGAAAAGATGATGGCAGCAGGTTAGCCTGCAGGCAAACAGGCTGACTGACAGCTCGCAGGTTATTAGTCCGGTCTGAGGCCACGGTGCCTCAGCGTACTTGTGAATGGTGAAACAAAGAAATAAAAACACCTCAAGTCGGTTTTGACACAATGGGATTTTTTGATACTTTGACGCTGATTTCTTCCTGTTTTCAGTACATTTACTCAAGTACTGAAGCGCTTCACTTCAATCGAGTATTTCCATTTTGTGCTACTTCTACTCTAGTACATTTCAGAGGGAAATATTGCACCTTTTAGTACACTTACATTAATGGAGAGCTTTAGTTACAGTACTAAAGTTTTTGCAGACAAAAAGTCGAAGTCAACGAGTCTATTGACAGAAAGTTAATTTGCAACTCGTTAATCTTTTTAGTAATTTTCATGCTAAAACATTTTATGGTACAAGCAAACAAATGGGAAGATTTGCTGCTTTTCCTTTTTAAATTACTTCATTAATTTTAGTTTTGAGTTGTTTTTTTAAGCAAGTTGTTAGTTTTTAGATGATTATTCATTCAAAATAAACATCAACTAATACATAACAGTAATTAAAATCATCAGCAACATTAAAGTAAATGCATATATGCTTAAATGCATCCATAATTATAATACGATAATATAATATACATTATTCTGACATTCTGCCTAATTTAGGTACTTTAAGTATATTTTGAATGCTAATACTTTTGCACTTAAGAAACATTTTAAATGCAGGACTTTTATTTGTAGTATTTCTTCACTGGAAAGAACAGGGCATTACAATCACTTTAGAGAACTAATAATCCAAACCAGCAGCATCACAACAAACAAACAAATACTACAGTTCATATTCATGTGATGATGTACAACATGCACATGAGAGCAGCTGCCCCGCTGCTGTCAGAGAGGTCAGCGACAGGGTCAAAGATCTGCCTCAGCGGTGATGAAACACTGTTCACTACCACAATTTCTCTTTCTTTCTTTAAAAATACGAAACTTAACTGAACATACACCAGTAAACAGAGTCATGGCTTCGCATAGATCATACATCAGCTGATGAATAATTACAAACGGTCTTCATAAATAAACTATAGAAGATGCTGAGGGGAAACATTCGCAGTAAGGTCATGAAATGAGGACAAGCAGCTTTAATATTCTGCCACAGAAACGGATCATCACACGATCTTTATTGATCTCTGTGGGGGAAACTGTCTCTTCTCTCAGCCCTGCCACTCTTCACTTTACCTTCCGTGTCATCAGGGTGGGTTTAGATATCCAGTTAAACCGACAACAGGTGTGAACGGTTCAAATCTACCATTTTATATTTTAAGCCCCGCACCTTTCCCTGCGTGTCATTACAGTGTAGACTCTTCATAATTCTTAAGCTTTGCTCAAGTAATTTCACTTCAAAGATACCGAGGCCGTGACCAATTTTCCTTGCTTGCCTCAGATTCCCTTCCCGACGATAGTAATTACACACAGATTTAATTAATGTGGGAACAGGAAGGGAGGAGCAGGGAGGTCTTTGAACTGTATGTTTGGAGGAGACGGAGAACGAGATGGAGGAAGGAAAAAAAAAAAAGAGTTAGAGTGAGAGATTAGTGAGCGAAGGAAGATGGAGTTATTTTAGATCACAAATGTGTGCCAGAGCTTAGGACAAGAATCTCTGGTGGAACCATAATATGTCAGTCTTTCTTCTGCTGGCTCCTTTATCCATCTGTCCCTTCTGTCTAATCTTCTTCTTGTTGGAAGTTTAATGTTTCCCATTCCCCTCTCCATCACACGTGCCTTTTGTAGACCCTCCTTTGCTCTTTCTCCGAGGCCCCTCTGGGATGTTAGCTTCCCTTCCTGTCCGCCTTCTTCCTCCCTCGTTTCCTTTTCTCCTGGGCTGCGGAAGAGAGAGGGGGGTAGGGGGAGGGGGGAGGCAGACGGCACAAGACAACTCCTCAGCGCTGCGTCAGCACCGGCCACCTCTGGAGAATAATAAAACGGCGGGATAATTCTGCACTGACGGAGGGCTAATGAGGGATGGAGCTGAGGGAGAGGGAGGGGGAGGGGGTTGCAGGTGGTCTGTCATTCAGGTAAGACCACAGTATAAAGAAATAAAACACTAAAACACTACCAAGTCCATCATTTATACTACAAACCTTTTAAAAAGAAGGTATTTCCTAACTCATTTAACAATTTGTTTCCAGATGTTCCCTCCGGCAGCCATATTGGAGAGCTGCATTCTCAAACGGATGAAGCAGTTTTCTTTATTTGCCTTCGGCCTTTTCTTTCGGTGCAGCGTGTCGAGCGCTCAGGACCACCACAGCTGTCATACTGAGAAAACTACAAATAATGTTTTGCAAATTATTCAGCAGAAGCCTTTTACTGTAAGAATGTATTCACTTCATAAATCATGAAGCCTTTTCTTTCCCCTACATATAATATTAGCTGTTTTTATTTATACAAATAATTAATATTGAATAGAATGAACTTTGAACCTTAACTTTGAAACTCAAAATGGACGAGATGACCACAAAATGCCTAAACTTCTCCGCTGAACGAATCCTCTCGGACGGGAAATTGATAAAACTTCCGCTGCTTTTTGTATCTGGCAAATTAATATGTGCCATCTGTTAGCAGCATGTATGTTAATAATGCCAGAGCAAAAAGGGGAGAGCGATCATACTGTATCTCTAAAGCCCCGATAAACATTGGAGGTTACTTTACAGACACACACACACACACACACACACACACACACACACACACACACACACACACACATCAATACATTTGTCCTTGTGTCACCGGAAGAATCCTGAACCTTTCATCTGATGTGAATTAGCAACACTTATTAAAGTACCATGTAGAAAAAGGATATATAAATAATATAACAACAGGTGATGATCTGTCTTTATGTCCTTTCTCTCGCTGTAATATGCACACACACGCACGCGCACACACACACACACACATACACATACACGGCATCTGCTCCCGATAGCAGCGTCTGCAAAGTTGAAAGGGGGAGAGGAGGTGGAGATGTTGATCAATAAAAGTAATTGTGTCCAATGACAGACATGACTGCCAGCATTACAATCAGCAGTGACGTCATCAAGCACCTTCTGCTGGAGTCTGCACACACACACACACACACACACACACACACACACACACACACACACACACACACACACACGGAGGCAGGGACAACAGAGGAGAAGCAAAGAAGAGGCTAGAAATAATATAATAGAAGATGTGACAAAGATTCCTTCTCAGGCTCAAAACCTCTCTTACACACACACACACACACACACACACACACACACACACACACACACAAACACAAACTCTCACACACAAACACACACACAGATGCAGCAGATCTTCCAATCACAGCAAACTTGATGACGGGCCCAAACTAATGACAACCCAAACAGAAAAAAAGTGCTTATGTGAAGAACAGCAGGGGAAACACTCAGCGAGAAGAGGACGTACTCAGCCAAAGACTCTTTCTGTGTTTTCTTCTTCTCTCTTGAGTCTGGAGATGAAAGAACTTGAGGCTGCATGGAGGCTTTTTCTGGCCAGGCCACAAAGTCAACAGTATCGACTACAGTGTCAAAAATCAATGAGCGCAAAAATCATTTTGGCATCTCTGCTCCAAGTGAGAGCCAAACATATGGGGCCTCATTTGTATAATGCATTCATACCGTGCACAATGAAGGCGATTAGTTTTAGCTTAACACACACAATGGGTGAAAATGTGACCCACTGGTATTTCACAGCATTAAATCAGAGCTGCAGCTCAGATGTGTCACAACGTTGGCTGATTCTCCAGTTGTCCGAAAGAATTTAAAGCAGAGCTGACCTTTTGGTAGAAGGTGGAGCTGGAGCCATGATACCTGCCCAAATGTTGTTTCATCTGTATCAGCTGCCCCTTTTGTTCGTTCTGTGACAGGAATACTTTGAAGAATGAGGTCTAAGACCTAAATCTTACAGTCTAAGTAAGTGCAAAGAAGTCTAGACATAAATATTCAGATTAAGATATGATTTGGACATTTGAATCCCCAGTCACAATTCAAGAACTAAAGCTCAGCAGCTAATGTGCTGATGTCAGCTTGTTAACATACTACAGCAGTTGTACGAGGATTGTGTGCGGGACTATTACTTCACTAGGTGCATTGACTTCCCTAAAGATTGTTAATAGTCGGGTTCTACTCTTTGGTTTAGATTAAACAAACAAGATGTGCTGGCAGGCAGATTACCTTTTGGATTAAGCCATGCTAGCTGTTTCCCCCCGATTCTAATCTTTGTGCTAAACTAAGCTAAGCTAACCGTCAGCTTCATCTTTAACAGATAGTCATGAGTGGAATGTTGTCATTTAGGTCTTAGCAAAAAAAAGCATGAATTCGCAATAGCTGCGACCACGTACGTTCATGTGTTCATGCATACACACACACACACACACACACACACACACACACACACACACACACACACACACACACACACACACACACACACACACTAAAGCCTCTTAAAGATGGAGGACAAATTAAGGATTAAGGATTGTCTCTGAATATAACTACACAGTACAAAGTCTTGCATGTCAACAATTATTGGATGTTTTCTCATCATGAATGATGTGATTCTGATTATTCTATCAGCACCAACATATTTGCACAACTACAGTAGCTGATGTGGTGCAACATCAGGAGGTCATGTGATGGCAGCTCCTGGAGAATACACATTAGCGGTATAACAGTAGCTACACGAGCAGTTACATGGTCAAAAGAGTACGTTAATCATGATTTTTACAATGGCCTCAATGTGCATCAGTCGAGCAGAACTGAGAACTATCAGCTTAATGATGTGAGATTTACAATCGGCTATGACGGGCGCCATTTTAACGACGTGTGGTTTTGCGGCTCAGCCAGAAATGACCAGCCGAGGCTGAACAAGGGTAAAAGGTGAGGAGACACCCGCAATGTGTGATCAGCATGCAAAAGCGTAGCAGAGATGCAGAGCGCTCTCCTGCTTGTCCTCCCTTTCTCTCTCCACCAAACTCTTTATGCATGTGATTCAGTAATGGAGATTAATGCATACTGGCACGGGTACCAGTTTAACACACACACACAGACACACACACACTCCACACACACACACACAGGGTATGATGGTGAGCCAGAGAGGGTGTGAATATAAAACAATAGTGTGTGTTGATGGACTTACTGGGAATGAAAAATGGCCATGGACCTTTGGTCTCAGACAAAAAAGAACGATACGCCACCACCCACATAACACACACCACACTTTATGTAAAGAAGATTACTGAACAATATTTACAACAATGTATAACCAAGACTTCAACATTTTGAAAGTTTGCTGTGGCACGTCAACCTTTTTTTGAATGTCCCGCGGCTTTCTCCCCCATCCAGACTGTGATTGGTCAGTTCACGAAAGGTGACATCGACTAGCTCGTCAACTTTATGGCATGTTGAACGCTTTGAACGAATGCAAAATAGCCAGAAATCCAAACCCAAAGCTTTCCCATCTCATCCCTTATTGTCTTCTGTCTTACTGCCTTCGTTCAGCCTGCCGATTCAATATGTTCCTCAATATCAGATCTTTAAGACGGACTCCCCAAACAGTCACGCTGTCAAGTCACGTTGCATTTACGGGTATTCCGGTGGCTGTTCAACTGTGTGTTGTTGTCCTACAGAGTGGATTCTGCTCAGTTATGTGACTCTGGATTTGATGTTGTTGTCGTGTGTCATGTTGTGAAATTCGTGTTTTTGAGCAGCCAGAGCAAACGGACTGTCACATCTGTAGAAATCCTCTTGGAATCTCATTACAAACCAACTCCAAATGTAGTTTGGATCTGATTTGCAAAAATCTGGATACAATCTGGATATGCCAAAAACAGTTTTGGGCTGGAAGTCAGAACAAGGCCTAATAGCTGAACTGGTACTGCTGGGCTCACTGGGCCATGCTCTCTGCTGCCAGTACCTTTACACTCATTAGGCTGTGGGGATTTACTGCCACTGGCACTGGCACTGAATGAATAATGAAAATTGGCTCCATCAGCCTCAAGGAACTTCAACTTCTTCTCTTTCTGCTTTTCAACATCATCTTTAAGTTTTTTTTTGTTTTTTTTTGTTTGTCCATCCTGCTCCAATGCACAATTTATTCCAAATGTCACGGAAAAAGAGATGAGAAAGAGCCGGAATCTCAGGTGAAGTTAGAATGGACTGGCCCAAAAGTAATTTGCTGGGAGAGAGAGGCTGACAGATGTGATATCCAACAGCATCTGGCCGGCAACCCATTCGCCCGGACCACAAAGCACATTGTTTATTTACGTTTTAAATACGTACGCACGCATTTAAGCAGGGTCTGGTACGTTTCCTGGTGCTCCTGATGGTTAGTGTCCCAACTGTCCCGTGCAAGAAGAAACCGTGACAGGGATGAAAGATAGATTGGAAACCAGAAACTATACACACACACACACACACACACACACACACACACACACACACACACACACACACACACACACACACACATCTATAGATCATGTGTGAACTCCATGAGGTAAGTGAGGCGTTAAGGAGGTTGCAACATCCAGCTTTCCTGCCTAAACGCTTCTAGGTCGAGGTTATGGATTTATGATTGCTCCACTGCACCGAGCATTTCTTTTTCCTGACTCTGAAGACATGTTCGGGGCACGCACACACACACACACACACACATACACACTCGAAAACAAACCTCTTCATTTATGCAGGATGTAACTAGGATGACAGGGTGAGCTTACAATGGCCCACTACTGTTACTGTTGTGTGTGTCTCAGGTGAACACATGTCCCCGTTCAGCCCCAGTTTCTCAGTGACAGACAGGCCCGTGCTATGGAGTTACAGCCTGTCCTCGCTCACACCAACACACGACTTTACAGCCCAAACACACAAACTGTCGAGGCTGCCTGAGGGCTGAGGTTACTGTGACCTATTTACGAAAGGAGATTTGGTCATAATTACTGGCAGGAGACACTGATGTGGACACAATTAACATCCAGGTAGGATAGGGACATATAAATGACATGGAGGGACCAGTAAAAATACACTTTTATGGAGGTCATTTTGATATTTAAATGTAAAAATATATTTTCTTTGCATTTAAGATATATATATATATTAAAGCTAATGAAAGCTAATTCAATTATACATTAAGATGATTTGGGAGTTAGCAGCTAAATCAAGGACAAATTGTTAAAAGGGTTAGGGTTAGTTTGCTAACGCTTGCATTGCTGATATTTAGCAGGAAGCCTATAATGTTCACAATGTTCACCAACTTAGTTTAGCCTGTTAACACTTATTAATAAGCACCAAACTAAAGGTACTGAGGCCGCGGGGAAGGTCATTGCTTTTGCAGGTATTTGGTCATAAATCAGATGATGGCGCAAGATGAAAAGTTAAACCCGCAATAATTTTCCTTGAGCCACATGGAGTCTGCGAACTCAACAGGCTACTGACCTACATATCAATAGTTTCTAAGTCGGTGTGATGAACTTGTTAGCTAAGTTTATACATCCAGCAGCTACAGAGCAACACTATCATTCATTTAGAATCGTGTTTCTAACCACCTGGCAAATGAAAGTCCAATTTAAGATCAGTGTTTGGTCTCAACCCTCTTCAGAGGGAGATTTCTGGCGTTTTTGCTGCTGAATGCTCCACTGTGTTCACCAGCTATTTGCTAAATGTCTGTCTGTTTGCTGCTGAGCAGGTGGGTTTTTAGAGCTAGTTTGCTGAAAACAGCTGTTGTTGCTGCTGCTGCAGCTGAAAACGACGCTATAATAACAGTGAGAGTGAACCAAAACAGTGAATTTGTGTGCCAGACAGCTAAAACAATGAGCTGAAACCCACTATGAACCTCAATGAAGCCGAGGGGAGCTGCAGATTTATGTGATAATTCTCTTTTGCTTCATGACTACACGCAACCTCTTTCACATTGTCACAAGGTTTTCATTTGATACATTGTTACCACAGATTATTGATTATGGCCTCTTTAAGAGATCACCAGAGTTAAAGCAATTCATCCGGAGGAGGTCATGAATGGCTGCATCAAATTTTATGGCAATCCAGACAAAACAGACAAAACATAACAGTCTGAAATAATTATAGGCAGTTTACTGGACTCCAGTAAAATGGTACGTATCAAATGGTCTCAGTCGTTTATGAGGTCAGTGTGGACAGTCACATCTGTAACTAACACAATCCAGAGAATTCCTCGCTTCATAATCTGCTTAATAGACATCAACAGATTGCTGCTGTCAGTGTGTGCATGTGGTTTGGGGAATTAATAAAAAAAAAATGATATGTGTGTTTGTACCAAAAACATCTGCGCCATCATCACATAACTGATGACAGACAATGGCTAAATATTTCTAAATGTCAGGGACCGCCCGGGGACACGACCAGATATTACTTTATGTGCTCGGCATACTCACAGCTTCAGCTTTTAAATACCACTTTATGATGAAGATTTTTCAAGGAACCTTATGGAGCACTTTAATTGTTGCAATGCAGTGATTTCTTCAAGGTTCTTCAAAGAACTTTCAGTAACACACTCTCTGACACTTCTGAGTTTAGAGTTATTCATTTCCGGATCATCAGTTTTGTTAACTCTCCAAATAATGAGCTTCGTATTTCATCTTAAATCATCAACATGTTTCTACTTGATAGAATATAAAGAAGGAATTAACCTGTTTCAATAGGATTGTTCCAAAAGGGACAGACTATATAAACTGTCCATATCCCGAATAAAGCTCCAAAACATGCCGATTTGAGTTACTACAATAACATTTTAATGGTCTACAGTGTCCTGTAAGATATTGTTGTAGCCTATAGACATCTAAGAGGAGAAAGTAATAGACACAATGATTCAATTTATCATGCAAGAGCGTCCGTCTAGATTATCAGCAAGACTCTGTGCTGCTTAAGCAAAACATTTGCATTTTGACCCTGACCTTTGACCTTTCCAAGGATACACTGAGACGTAGAAACATGTCTGGTACCTGAAATAAGTGAGATCAGTTTTAATTCTGCTTGACTGTCTTATATTCAGAATCAGAATCAATGTATTGGCTGAGTATGTGTACATATACAAGGAATTTTACTTTTTATTTTTTTTGTATTGCTCTCAATAGACAGAAATAGACAAATCATCGGTTTTGGGGGAGAAGAAAGATCCACCTGAAAGGTATTACATTATCAGTAAAAACATTCTTACAATACCAGTCGGGACATCTTATTACATTATTTGTCAATTTTGATCAGGTTAAGTGCAAATTCTATTACATTTCCAGGCGTTATTACAATTTAAGGAGAATATTACATTATGTGCTAAAAGTCTTGCCAATAGTAAAAGCAAGTCCTGCACAAACATTCACCAAGTCGGTATTTTGATACTAACAGTATGTGTGTATGTCGGCCTGGAGCATCATCTAACTGTACTAACACTGTGTGACACGGCAGAACATCAGGGGAGAACGTTCTCAGCACAAACAGTGTTAGAGCGCCCTCTGTTGGACTCAACATGTGTTGCAGCTCAGATGAACCAGCTGTTGACGTGAGTTAGAGGACAAGTGTTTTATTCACCCAGACAGCAAGATGAACAAAAACACTGCACGCATAATAAAAACTTCCACACAATTTTAATTGAAATGTAGTGATTTATTCCATGCTAAAGCTCGAAGACTGATCAATATAAACCCCCAGAAAATAACAGTAATAAATACAGCGAGTCAGTCATATCACGATAGAGAAAATAATTTGCACTTATTTAAAGTAAAGGAAGGACTTCGAGTAATAACAGAGATATGAAATTCAATTTCTCAAACTGCGGAGTGATTCAGTACAGATTCTTATCTCGGCACTTGAGTACAGACCGCAGTACATCTGCGCAGATAACGGTGAGTGTGTCCTCAAGTGGGGAACAGATAAGTGAGATATGGTGGATACATTCATCGTATTTAGTCAGTTATTTATCCGCAGAAGTTGACTGAATCTTAAACAGAATCATCAGAAGTTTCAGCACAAAAGAAAAACATTATAAACAGAGCATACAGAGCGGAGATTGATTTTTGGGAGTGTCATCTGTGTTTCATGCAATCCCTGGACAGCAGGTAGATTCCCCCTACTACAGTCAGTGTTAGAATTAGAGTAGGGGGCTCGATTGCATATCTAGAAACTGACACTATCGTAAAATACAGGATTTGATATTCATTGTGTACCAATCAGGAAAATCAGTGATTGTTTCCAGTGTCTATTAATCTCTAACTAGGTCCATTAAGGTACAAAGTGACACATTTTACACTCTGTCAAACATTACAAGAGGCAATGACAAAGTACCTTTTTACATCAACTATTTCCAATAAATAAATTCTGTGATTTTCCTTAAAACTTGTACAATTTGGGGAACGACATTTGAGCCAGTCTTGAAAAAAAGTGCTGAAAACACAAACAGACACCTGGCAGCTGAATACACACGCTGCTCTGCACCACCTCAACAACACACTTTGGTTTTCACTTCATACACACAGTCACACACACACCATCAGTACAGACAAATGCTGTAAAAAATAAAATAAATCATTCAGTAGTAAGCACATGAGACTTTTAGATCCAGACTTTGAGAGCAGTCCAGCACCAGCAGCTTTAAAGTCACCGCAACTAACCGTCACCACCTTGATATTTACGAAACTGTTTGTAGCTTTTGAACCCTGACTATGCACCAACATTGGAAGCAGCATTTTTAGTAAAACCCCATCAGATAGTGTTCAGACAACTTTACGTCTCAAATTCATTAAAAGGTAAAACAAGCGGACGGGAGAACATTAATGCTCGTCTGGTTACACTTGTTCTCTCCTCGACACCATTTACTGGCTCCACAGCTCCTAATGAAAAGCAGTGTAAAAATAAGGTTGGATTGGTACCAAGTGTGAGGAGGTTTTGCTGTTCTGGACCTTTTAAAAAGGAATAAAGATGCCAACCCTTTGAGGAGAAACTTGGATGGTAGGAGGAAGGAAGAGGGAATAAAAAGGACATTAGAGCCACAAGAGTGAGAGGAAATGAAAGAGAGAGAGACGGAAAGCAGCAGAAATAGGCAGAGAAAGACAGCTACAGAAAGAGGCAGCTGTCCAGGCCCCGTAAGGCCCATCTTCCCTCTTCAAAGGACCAGAGACAGGCCCGTCTCCCATCCATCGCTCCATCCCTCCATCCCCCTGTGGACGACTCCCGTCTGCTGAGAAACGATAGGGCGCAGTGACTAACACACACCCACAGAGGGTATAATTCAACGGGCAGCATCTGGGTGTTTGTCTGCGTCCTGCTGCGCACACTAAGCTCATTAAAAAAGACCGACCATGCAGAGGAGACAGGGGACAATTATCAGAATCACTCAAGTCAGAAACAGTTTCCAAAAAAGTCGATTGAGAGACACAGAAAATTGATTTTCTTCAATGGAAAGTTAATAGACACCCTTACATGGGACGCAACAAGATGTGCTGGGCCCTTCGCGGGACATTTTGACAGTTAAGTACTTTGACTTTGTCGGGACTATGGAGGGTAAATAGCCGAAGTCCTGACTCTACAGCTATTCTGTACCTGTCTTTAGTTCAATCCAGACCTTTTTATCTTGGTCAATACACTCCTGCTAATTTAATTCCTCATATCTCCAAACATAGGGTTATATTTTCTAAAAGCCTTTATAAAAAGGGCCTACTTTACCACTCCAAACACAAACATGTCAGCTCAGTTAGGGGGGGAAACTTGAAGGAGCTTCAAGAATTTCTGAAATATTGTAACAACTCTTACATATTAGTACAATACAAGAAAACATTGTATTATATTATAATTAACAAGTTTAGTACATTTAACATTCCCATCCTTTTCTGTGTTAACTGTTTTCTGATGCCTGGTCACAGCAGGAAGCAGTACAGCAAAATGAACCTGCATCTGTCTGTAAGATATGTGGTTGTAGAAGGTTGGTGATGCTTTTTCCCCCATTATTGAGTAATCGACTGTAAAAAATGCACATTATTATGTCCCAGAGCTCAGTGATGTGTTCAAATGACTTGTTTTATCCAACCAACACTCTAAAACACAAACATATTCAATTTACTATCATATATGACAAAGAAAAGCATCAAATCATAATCATTTAGAAAGGTGGAATCAGTGAATATTTGGCATTTTTCCTTGGAACAAGTTTGAAACGATGAATTGTTTATTTAATAGTTGACAATTAGTTTTACCAAATAATCCATCAGTCGACTAATTGTCAGCTCTGGGAGTGATTACTTTTTATTGGGGTGGCTGGCAAGCTAACAGCTAGCAAGCTAACAGCTAGCTTGCGCTCGTCATTCCTTGTTCTCAAGATTTTAAACCATTTCAAGGTGTCCACTGAAGAGGGGGGGAAACAAGTGTGCTACTTGTAAGTAAGCTAACATATTAGCTCGGGCGCTAACAGGACAATAGGTTTGTGCAGTATTTTCAAGGTGTATTTGTACAAACGAACAAACCCTCTTTTGTGAGGCTGTTTATATTCCACCAGAGGAGCTTTAATGAAACTGGATGGTGCAACACAGCTAATTTAACTTTTTTTTAACCCTTCGGTTCTCTGTTGAGCAATTACTTCACCTCAAGAGCAAATCCACTTACACAAAAATTCCATTGGAATTAATTGATTTTGCTGCAAAGTTGAGCTGTTTTAACTGCTGTAGTGACCAGGCCTTCAGAGGGAGAAGAGGTTGATTAACATTCCGACCATGACTCAGATTTGATCCAGTTGGACCAAAATTAGATGTAAAACTTATGTTTCTCTTTGCAAAACCGCTCAAACGCAGCTCTTTGGTACATTCCATTACCCAATGAAATGTAAGCGTCATTGAAATATAGTTTAAGACCTTGTAAAGAATCATATACATAAAAAAAATGATAAGTATTATGAATACCTGAGAAAGATTTTTTTTAAATGAAAAAAGATGCCATAAATCGAGGCGTGGGGGTTAAAAAGAAGAAGAAGAAGAAGAAGAAGAAGAAGAAGAAGAAGAAGAAGAAGAAGAAGAAGAAGAAGAAGGCTAAAATGTAGCCGACAGTGAAAAGAGACTCTTTGTACAAAGACTCTGCAGTTCTCCTCACAACATTACATTCAGTTACATCAGCCACACCTTATTTTTCCTTTCTAAGTCAGCCATCGCACACTCTGATCTACAATAAAAAGGAGAAATGCAGCAATCAAGGAGCTTTTCTCCCTCTGTCTTAATAAGTAATATGTGAAAACACACACACACTCTCTGTGTTGAGTTCCACTGGACTTATTTCACACGACTAAAGCCGGCCCTTGTCTTTGTAGCACCAGCTGATAAGTCTCGTTAAGGCCAGCTCGTTAGGAGAGGGCCGTCTCCGTGGCAACAGCTCGGTGACATCATGTCTGTTGTGCGACGTCCGTGTCATTTGTCAGTAGCAGGACATGTGTGTTTTTGGTTTAAAGAGTCAGCAGCAAGGCATTGTTGCATTGTTCAGCCTTAGGAGTGTGTTCAGTTCCAGGCCCGCAGGGTTCTGCCTGATTTCTAGTCCCTCTACCCTCCGACGTCATTTTCATGAGTGTGATCGTGAGCTAAACACACACATTTCCACACGTCTTCCCCGCAGCATGTCTGCGTCAGTAGAACTTGTCATCAATACGGAAGTGTGGCCTGGTGACATCATCGGGGTTGAGGAAGACGGATATGGATTTCCCAGGGTTCTCAGTGACCAGCTGCTGCAGTCGCTGCGCCAGTTTGTCCTCCGAAGGGGAGATGATGCCGTTGGCTGGGTGGTGCCCGGGGGAGCCGTGGCCGTTGGTGCTAGCTGTGAGTTCCTTCTTCAGCTGGCCCGCCTGCTGGGCTTGAACCAGAGCCGCCCGGAGGTGCTCACTGGGATCCGAGCGCACGTGGGCGAGTTTCCTGGCGACAAGCAGCGCCTGGCTGTCTGTGAGGTGCTCCAACATGTTGCACTGGGGCAGGAAGTAGTTTGGGCAGTTTTTACCCAGGATGCAATGAGCCAGGTCATCCAGGAGACCTAGGAGGAGGCGGGCAGGTGTGTCGCCGTCAGGGGAGGACAGATAGGCGGCAGGAAGTCGGTCGCAGGCCCAGAAGAGAAGGGTACGCAGATGATAGAGGCTGAGGCCCCTACGTGGACGGGCCAGGATACGAGACAAAACGGCTCTGGCTGCTTGGAAAGCCTGCGCCATGGGGTATGGGATGCACTTCTTCAACTGAACCTGGTGATAAGAGTAATAGAGGACCAATGAATAAAGACACAGTAAGAAAGAGACCGATGGAAATGTATCGATGATTTCAACCTAATACCAGGTGGCACCAAAATAAAACTTTTACAATCCACTGACCTCGCTTCGTGAGAATGCCAGCCTCCACTCCCGGTCAGGCCGACCGCCCAGCGGGGAGCAGCAGGGCAGCAGATAGAAGCCAGATATTGCTTCTTCCTCTGTGATTTTACCATCCCAGAAGTGATTGGCGGTCAGCCAGCCTTGAGCAACAGCAGGCCAGCCCCGAAACGACACCACAGGCAGCAGGTCGTACAGCACGCGACTCGAGCCTGCCTGCAGGGAGGAGGGTGAATAGAACTTTTTATTGTTTACAAGAAAACTCCACGGGGAACCTTCGAGCAGTTCCACATCGATAATGAGTCTTCGTTTTATCATCATTTCAGAAATCTGTACCTGGAGGATGATAGTGGTGAGGGGTCCATTCCTCTCCAGTCGGTCCGGGATGGGAATGCCTCTCCGGGGGCTGCGCCTCAGCTCGTCCACAGCCTCGCTCACCACCCCCCAGAACCAGTCTGTCACCAGGGAGGGGGAGAAGTAGCATCCGTCCAGAGACTGAGGAGAGTCCAGGGAGGGGATAGAGCCTCTACCTGAGCAGGGGGGGAGGGAGGAGAAGGGATGAATGCTGAGTCTCCAAATCTGATTTGAAGTCTTGTCAGTTTTGCCCTATTTTTAACCTTTGAGTAGCATTTGGCTGAGATGCATGTACATGTACATGATGTCAACGAAACAAACTAATCCTGCCAACACAAACACTGTAACATAAGATCCTGTGGGAAATGTTATGATACGACCGGAAAATGTGTCAAATGTGTTTTCCAAACAGCTGAAAATTAAAGAGATCCATATCAATAAATGTCATTACTTTTTCTCATCTTGGAAGTCTCACACTCGCGCGGCGGCGTGGCAGATTGATGTCGCGGCGTAATAAGAAAGCCGCCCTGTGAGCTTGAACTTTCGATTGTGGAGTTATACTCATAAATGTTTCAGCGTGTATTTCCTGGGGAGGCATTTCTAGTTTCACCTATCTGAGGAGTTATAAGAACGGGCCTTCAGCTGCTGCTGCTGCTGCCGGGCAAAATTGCATCACAACATCATGCATCAAATTATCTCAGTGAAACAAGAACAAAATTCAATCAGCTCCCTTTCCTTCCACTCTGCACCGCGACAGTACCTTCATCATCCCTCTCTTTCTTTACCTTTCTCTTTGTTTACCCATCCTCCTTCCACTATAGTCTCTCACCTGTCCATACTGTCCCTGCTGCACTGGTTATCACACTTATTCTACTTACACATTTCTCCCTCTTCCTCCTCGTCTTCGTCAGTGGGGAGTCCATTCTCCTCCTGGCAGCAGATGCTCCAGCGGGACATGACGTTGGAGTCGCAGAGGCGAAGGCTGAGCCACGAGTGGCAGGGCGGGGAGTGCCTCATGTCCAGGGTGACGGGCTGGTTGCGGTCATGGAGCTTGAGGGCGGGTACCAGCAGGGTGAAGTCCAGGTCAAAGTCGGCCCCTTTGGCGTAGTCGCCCAGGTCCTCGGGGTTGAGGTCCAAGACTCCCTCCCGGGCCCCGCCTGACAGCAGCAGGTACTCGTTAGCCACCGGGAGGCGCTGGTCTATCTTCTGGACTAAGCCTGGATGGGTTGGGGGAGAGGAACAAATCCAAAAATGTAAAATCACATTCAGCACAATTCATATTCAGAGCCATCGGTATGTCTCCGCCAGCAGAGCTGATGCGAGGAGCGGAAAGGGTTTGAGAAGCATTCCCCGTCTCGCTCACAGACACACATTAAAATGCATTTCATATTCAGATGCATGGACAAGCTCAGAGCTTGCACAAATTTCCGGCTTAGTTTGTTTTAAGAGGTACTGCATATATGTATGAGTCTGAGCTGCAGTAATATTGACACATGAAGGAGTGTGAGATGAGCGAGAGCACCGGGCGATACTTTAATGATCATTTCAGTGGCTCGCCTACATGTGTGCTCAGCCTGGCCTTCATTTCAGCTTCAAACACTCTACAAACATGCACCTACACCAGGGGGGGGGGGGGGAGAAACCTTTTTCCTATCAAGGGCCATTTCAATTTTTACAACATCCTCGAGGGCCATACTAATTATTGAACTCATAACCTCGGCAAACATTTTTAAGACGCAGCCCATTCATTTCACTTTTTTATCCATGTTTTATTAGAAATCCTTTATTAGTCCCACAACGGGGACATTTATCTTGTCACAGCAAAAGAACATGTGAAGTAAAAAGGCAGAACACAATAATTAAATAGAATAAAAAATAATATAAGTACCAAGTGGTTGATATGAAATAAAGTGAGTTTTGTAAATGGCAGTGATAACTGCACAGCAGTGGTGGAACAGTCTGTTCTTGGTGCGGTGGTCTACCTCTCTATCTTTCCATGTTGTTATGTTCCGCTCTGCAGAGAGCTGCTTGTTGGGCCAAACTCCACCGAAGAGCGTTAACTTTATCCAAACGCACTCGTCCTTTCAGCTCGTGCAGTTTGACATGTTTCGTGCTGGAATGACGATCGAGAGTCTTTTTCATCACCGCAAATACGTCCGCACAAACTAGGCACACTGGCCTTTTACTTCCACAAAGAAATCATCTCAGGGTCCTTGAACACAACACGTGGTCACGTCATGTCAAACTTCAATATTAAACGAGACTGTCATTGACATCTTGCGAGGAAAAACAGTCTGTCGCCCGTTTTATTCTATTGGTGTTTTTGGGGGTTTTTTCGAGTTGATTTTTTGCGTGTGTTTATGAATTACCTCGAGGGCCGGATCAAATGGTCTCGCGGGCCGTACACGGAGGTTCCCCACCCCTGATCTACACCATGATTGGCCGAGATATTTCCTGTTAAAGATCAGCAGGACACGGGCAATGAGAACTCACATAAAGGATATTTCCATTTTATACAGCGTGGGTCATGTTTTTGTAGCTCGTTTCGTTAATTGTTGAAAACTGGGAACATTGTCGCTAAAAGGAAGTCTGATATGGGAAGAAATACGATATTAAAAAAAAAAGTATTCTTCACTCTCCTCTCCGAACAGTTTATATGAGAGAAACTCAAGCCTCAAAATCCCTTAATGGCTACTTAGCTGTGTTGTAAACTTCCCATCCCATGGGACCCGCAGTACTGGACTCAAGGCAATGATGGTTTGCCAGCTTAAAAAGAGCAACTGAGAAAGGCTTGATCCTGCGACCAAACCTGTACTGGTCTCGAGCTGCCAGCTACCAGAGGTCAAAGGTGAAGCATGGACACTTAAAAAGCTGTCACAGGGGACAGGTTGTGAGAGCTTGAGCCCCTCCAGGGCAGCTAAGTGTGAGCAGACAGCTGCCGGCAGGCCCTGCCTGGGGGCACAAAGCACCACATGATTCCTCTCATCCACTTACATGGACACACGACCTCAGTGGCATGTGTGTTTATCCAAGTGTTTGTTTGGATGTGAAAAAGTGTGAGTCAGAAGCAAAATGCCAGATAAAAAGGAAAAAGTAATAAAAAAATATAGAATTTTCTTCCTCTTTATGAGTAATACTTAAAGTTTCCATGTTGATAAATGACTTCCAACACATCATGGTCTGACAGCTTCCCCGCCCACACAACCATTTGCTACTTTGTATCAAAATGGTTGAGCGGTTTGTTGGAATATTTTTTAAAATAGGTGAGGTGGGAAATAATCCAGAGACTGAAAGTGAACGTCAAAGTCAAAAGTGCTTACGAGGATCTCTCTGGTGCTTTGCTTTGAAAAGGAGCTAAATGAAAGGGCCTCATTTGACGCAACCACTCGGGGGGGCATCTTTGGATTTCGTATGTTTTAGCAGAATCATCTTCCTGTACGAGCTCTATTCATCTCCAGTCATCAGACTGCTGCAGCTCAGCTCAGCCTTGCCCCCCCCCCCCCACCCTTCCCATGAGCTTCAAGATCGGATATGTAACCAATGTTTCACTTTATGAAAGTCTAACTCATTTCAGTAAAGAACACAATTAATATGTAATACATATAAGAAAATGTAAATTAAAATCAGTGATCATGAATTCAGTTACTTCAGTTAACCTTCATATACTTTTCAGGGTTAGCGCATTAATAATGGAGCGCTGCAACGATGAGTCCTACAACCCGTAAATTAGTTAGCATGTTTCACTTTGGAGGTCAACTGGGCTTTTGGTGAGATACCTGAAAGAAAGTATGTGGTTCACAAAAGCTTTAAAGATGTCAGCGTTTTGGTTCTACGACATAAAACACGTCAGTTAATACACCGAGTCAACGTACAAAAACGCGTCACCCCCGCAGCACGCATTTCAATTTATTTTAATGTAGTCATAGAACGCACAAAGACCATTATTTTTTATCTAGTTGAAGAAAGCCAAAACCCCCCCTGGTATAAATGCAACCTTTAATTGCTTCGCTTACATCAAGCTTAGAATATTTATTTTTAATGGGACTACAAATGGCCTGCCTCGATGACTGTTAGTCAGAGTCTCTTTCGGTCATGTCTGAAATAGATTTAAAATTCTCTCCCCGATATTGATTGGTGAGGAGTTCCACTTCCCTGCTGTCTTCACTTATTAAAGAAGTCTGAATGAACTTTCATGTGATGGCTCCGTCTGGAGTCTCTCGAGCAAAATAATTGGTGAGTTGTCTGAGCTGATTAAAGGAAGACAGAAGAGTTGGGTGATGGGACTAATGCATACCCTCTAAAAGTGCATCATACTTAACCCTCAATCTGAGGTGAGTGTTTGTGCATAAGACTTGCAAAACTAATTATGACCAATCAATTTGATTTGAACTTGAAATCTCTTTAGGCTGGAAAGCGGGGGAGGGGGGAGGGGGGGGGGGTGAAAGACTGGATGGGCAAATCAAAGAGAAGAAGAGTTGGGAAAAGACCGTGTCAGAGGGAGGAAGGGATCAGACGCCAGCCAAAGGGCAACAAGTTTGAAGCTGCAGCTCCTCCGATTTGTTTGGTTTTATCTGCCTCTGATAAATTGGGGGGGGGGGGGGGGAGGCGAGGAGGAGGAAAAGAGAATAAAGAGCATATTATCTCTCCAACAGGGGCTTCAGTTAGAGAGAGGAAAAACTGGATCAATTAGCGAGGCCTCTTATCTCAAACACTGGCAGCGGGAAGTTTGAGGTTGTTCCAAGGAACGCAATCTCGTTTCTTTTAATCCAAACTCTCGAACCGTCAGTCGCACGCTGCTTTACTGGGCATCCGCCAGCGAGCGAGCACACACACACACACACACACACGTGGATGCGCACATGAATGCACACACTGCAACATATACGCCTGTAGACACGCAGTTCTGAGAATAGAGTTGGAATGGAGACAGTCTAGGCTGGTTTCACAGCCACGGATTAAACCTAATCCTATAAGAAATGTCTTTGAATGTAGATTTCCATTAGGAGGGAACTTTTTTCGATAAGAGCTATTTTCAGACTACGCCCAATTCCAGGTCTGTGAAAGGACTATTTGATGGCTATTGGTTACTAATAGCAAACTCTACCTGAAGCTTTCAAAATTGGAAATAACCTTAATGCATCGTACGAAAAAGTGTATTTTACACTTGAACATCTAGCCACAGTAAAATCCTGAAGCAAACTTTCAAGGTTAAAAATCACGTATATGCTGCAATCAAGGCGCAAACATGCTGCTGCTAAGAGTCTTTGAAATGACTTGCACCAGGAGATGAGGCAGGGGGGGGGGGGGGGGGGGGGAATTCGATATCAGGTTTTAACATCAATAAATCATCACAAGTTTAATCCTGAGAGATAACTGTGATTACCATAAACAAACACCAGAGATGTGCAGCCGCAGCCAACCTCTGCACTGCATTTTAATTCAAGAATTTGGGTTTTTACGATGAAAGTAATGCAGAGTTTCACTCCGGCTTTCACAAGTCTAGCTACTTGTATGCATATTTAGTTTGGACGAGGGGATGCTGCAAGCTTTTTTTTGAAGACGCTAAAAAAAAAAAGGGGAGGAGAAGCAAAAACAGTCTTTTTGACAAAGATAAATGAGGTTTAGGGGAAATGACGTTCAAATGCATTTATACAAAGCAGGGTAGGACAACTCTGCCTCAAAATATGGGGAAAAATAACATATCATAAATATGAAATGCAGCCCTATTTTGTCAGACAAAAGCCCAAAGATATATTCACTTTAATGTGATATAAAACAAAGAAAAGTAGGAAATCTTCATATTTCAGAGGCTGTAAACAGCATTTTCTGACATTTTTGGCTGAAAGATTATTTAAACGATTAATGGATTGCAGCTCTATTTGCAAGTAAAGTATAAGAGTATAGTTATACTTGATGCAATTGCACAGACATTCTGTGACACACAGAGCAGCGGCATCACAGGCAGAGTGAGTCTTCTGCCACACACCTCTAGCTTGATGGACTCCAACAATAGCTCTGGAAATCTCTCTGGAAAATGGGATTCCTCTAAATAAGCTGATGACGGCTGCTGGAAGTGAGAGCGAGAGAGAGAGTGGGTGGGGGGGGTCTGAAACTGGGCATGCAGGCAGAGCCAGTAATCATGTTATTTAGCATTTATCTTTATCCTTTATTCATACGCAGACAGTGGACTTGTCTTACATTCACGTACAACTAAGATCTTATGGCGTCCTCTACCTGCAAAGCAGAATGGCTGTCCAAAAAAAGCAATAAACAGTTAAAGGAATAGTTCAACATCCATACCCCTCTCCAGTCTTTACATTTAATATAATGCTCCGACCTGCAGTCAGTCAGTCACCTCCGTGTGACCTCTCTGTTATTTCAGACGGTAAAACTGTAATTCAGCAGCGGCGCGTGCCATAACACTAATCTTAAAAGCAGCCTCATCCTAAAAAAGAGCAATTCAATCTGTTACAAATGACTCCTGACTAATAGTCTCAACTGGATTTTATCAGCGCTGTTCAACCAGCACTTTCTTGCAGACTCACCTCGCACGCTAATAGCAGGATTAATCCCACACAACCCAGACATCCCACCTGCTCGCTGCTTATGAATTCATATCAAGGCGGGAGATTAGCTCAGAGAAGGGCTTTTCAGAGAAGAAATGGAGAAGTTCCAATTTAATCTGATTTGTGGTGTGTGTGTGTGGGGGTGGGGGGTGTCAAATCACTGAGCCAGGTGTGTATGTGTTAAATACAACAAACAGTTGCTCAGTGGGATGACAGTCAAACCACCTGCAGAGAGAGAGCGAGAGAGAGGATGCAGGAAGCTGTCAGAGTGTCACTGCTGCTTTGATGCCAGCGACACTCTGATATCATGTCCCGCTAAATGACAGGCAATTATCACTGAAATAAAAAAAAGTGCAGGTTTATGTTTTCATTTTAGGGCAGCCGAGTTGCTTGAGGAGCGACGCACAACTGATCCTGGCCTTTTGAAATTCAGGAGGAGATTCAGGAGGAGAAAGAGAGGCGATCAATTAAGCCTCACATCAAATATTGATTAAGTAACTACCTTGTATTTTCCACAGACCTGTATCATTAAAAAATGTGTCTTCTATTTTTTTTTTTTATTATGCTCAAGATAAAGAGCAAACTGACTCCATTGAAGTTTATTTGCCTATTAACATGGATGGATGGCTCAGGCCCAAGGCCCCCCCTGGCCTTCACTGGCAAAATGTCACTTAAAGAGACACACACTAACCAGGAACAGACTCAAAAAGGATCACAGAGAAACATAAAACAACTACCAAAAGAGACCAAAACAATTGCAAAAAGACTCGCAATGACAATGAAAAGGGTCAAAACAAGCTAAATCGCCACAGAGACACAAAACAAAACAACCACAGACAAAACAGAATGACAAAAAGACCAATACAACAACAAAGACACAAAACAACAAAAAAGGGACACAAAACAACAACAAAGATACAAAACAACAAAAAAGGGACACAAAACAACAACAAAGACACACAAAACAAAAACAAAGGGACACAACAACAACAAAGGGACACAACAACAACAAAGGGACACAAAACAACAACAAAGGGACACAACAACAACAAAGGGACACAAAACAACAACAAAGGGACACAACAACAACAAAGGGACACAAACAACAACAACAAAGGGACAGAGAAAATATACTATAAAGTGTGTCTTGCTCCCTGTAGGAGATGTTGTGGGGGCCTTGCGTGTCTCACAATCCACCCATGTCTATTAACACACCTACTGTTTAAAGTGGAGAGTGAAACAAGCACATAATCAAGGTAAAGCTCGACTGGTTCCTCTTATTTGATCAGTTCTAAAGTACTCTGTTCATTAGTTCTCCCAGCATGTGGAAATGTTGCTATTTGAAGTTAATACGTTTCTAACAAAACTCCACTTAAAGATTTGAGAGAAAGATCCCTGGATGTATTACGAGGCACTTTTTAAGGATTACTGAAAAGTGACGAGGAGTGTGGCAAACATACACTTTTCAATTGTTTTCCCCGGCAACTCAGACGGCAACAGCGTGCGCAGAAGATACTGTTATCAGTTGACAGCTACAGACCAAATTATTCCTCCCCCTTCGCCTCAGGAATACTTTAAGTGTGATTATGAAAGAGAAAAAAATTCACAATGTCAGCCGTGGTTATTAAAATGAGCAGCAAAGAAGATAATGTGTCATGCTATGTCAAAACACTGCTTAGAGAACATGCCAAATTCTGTAAGTCATATTTAATTAGATCGCATGAAAGGCACTTAATGGATGAGGCCATGTTCAGTCACAGGACTCTACTGTGCTTAAGTGACAGACAGTTGTTGCTTGATTTATTACAGTCTTATGTAACAGAGGTTGTGAGCTGAGCTAAATTATCATTATCTAAACTGTGTTTTGAATTCATTTTCACTGATGTGCCAGCAGTCCAACAATTAAGATTTACTGTTGCAAAGTGCAAACAAAAGGTGAGTCAGTGAGGAACGATGACCATCATTTATGGCAAGCAAGTCGCATCTCATCTGCGCCGCTTGGCACCGGCGTGTGTGAGCAAAGCCGAACTAATCAAACACAAATATTTCAGTCGTCTACTGTTGCAAGTGCCATGGATCTGGCCCGGCTGCCAGATGAAGACAGCCTTGCGCATCCAAAAATGGCATTAACGGAGAATTAGTCAGCCAAAGCAGCCGCTTGGGTCCTGAGCTGAAAACTAACACTGCACTCTGAGCAGATGCAGGGCGCGGCAATGAGGCGGGAAGTCACGGCAGTGGAAACGGCGTCCGCAAAAAAAGTCCCCCAGCGCTAATGGGCCGGAGTGAGAGGCCGGCCGGTCGCTGTGTCGATCCAGCAGCTAGCCCGGCTAAGCTAGCTGCTTTCCCAAAGGGGATGAAGTTACCACTTGTGATTAAAATTTAACCAGGGACTTTTTTTTATTCCCCAAAAATAAAATATGCATCAATTTGCTTAAAAGTTTGTGCAGCCTTAGAAAGGTTAGAAAGTTTCTGAGGAAATGTTTTAATATCTTATAAAAAGCACCAAATATTAAAGCCTACAGCACTCATAGTAAGCTCCATCGTGAATGACCTGTGTGTATGGGACAGGTCATATAACGTCAGGGAACTAAAATGTTACTCCTATTAGGGTTCCTACAGCTTTAGGCAAGTCAGATTTAAGACTTTATTTCAATGTATTTTTTTTCTTTTTCTTTTTTAATACTACCCAGAATTAAATTTAAGTCTAATTTTATGGGCTATTTCTCTGTTATCCGGTTCTGTGTGATGTTAATGTGAGAGGCATTTGGTAAAAAAAAAATGGAATTGATCTTGCCATTGATCTTAAGATTTTATAATGCAATGTCAGAAAAAAAGATTCTTAAAATAAGACTTTTGAAAGATTTATTTAAAGACATTTTAATACAAATTAAGGCCGCATTTTTAGATTAATGGATTTGATGACTTCTAAGACTTTTTAAAGGCTCTGCAGCCGGGAACCCTGTCCCTACGGAACTGTAAAGATTTTTTTGTGAGCTTAGAATTGTGACATTTATATTATAAAAAATAATAGAGGAGAGAAGTTTGGAAATTGAATCTCTGTTTTGGAACAACCGCAAAGTCTTTTTGAGCCACAACAATCACAGAAAGATCTGGAGATTCTAGTGGGACTGATTAATGTGCAGGCAGTCATGCACCATCACTCACACACTCACACACTCACACACAAACACACAGGCTTTGTTTTGTTTTTCATTTTTCATCACAGCTCAAGGTGAACTTTTGACTCGTGCCTCTGCCTACTTGGAAGAAACAAATTCAGTCGCTGATCGCCTTCTCTGTCTAACTTTCTCCACTTAGCGCTGTTAAAGCACAAATGTGCATAAAGCTAACTGGCCTAAGTGTGAAGAAGAGTGGAAAACAAAAAGGGACTGAAAGAGGAAGGAATGTGAGGTCATTGAGGACAAAGTGAAGATCTGGTGCATCTGCATAGCGGAGGTAAAACTTTCTCGCAACAACAACTTAATTATTTATTAATATTTTAGTTATTTTAGTTTTCTCACAGATAAAAATGTCAAAATCTGAACCGTGTTCATGACTTCTTTAGACTCGGATGAAAAAGAGTCCATGTTCACTGGCATCAGGGGGGATGAAGTGTGAACGCAACTCTTTCTAGCCGGCTAACAAACTTTAAAATCTAAAAAAAGTTGAGCCTCGCACCAGATCTTGTGCTTCACCAGCAGGCACTGTGGATCTGTTCCTGCCTTCATCTGACTTTCCTTTTTCAGAATAGATATATACAGTAGCTCCCCACCACACCTGCCTGAAGGCAAACCACAGTGTTTACTCAAACGCAGGGAAAATAAGAGTCTCTTCTTGGTTCTGTCAGACAGCAAAGAAATTCCCTGGCTGTGTTTGCAAGTGTGTGTGTGTGTGTGTGTGTGTGTGCAAGTTTAATCTCTTTCCTTTTCCCCTGTCAGTGTGCAAAGCACAGCGGGGATCCCTCTGCAGCTCTAACTTTATAAAAAAAAACTTGGCAAAAACAGCCACGCGCATTCAGCATCCATGCACACATGCACACACATCGATGCAGCTTTTGTATGAAAGGCCGGCGTTTTGTACTGTCTCTCCATCAAGAGGATATTTTCTTTTCAGTGCTACCTCATAGTGCTTAGAATCCTTTCATCATCTGCAGGGCCTTCAGAAGCATACAGCTCCTAATGCAGCCACCACTGCATACTAAACTTTATATTCCTAGAATCCAAACCGTCTCCCTCTGTGTAACGCTCCAAACATTTTTCTTTTCACAGTCAGAGCTGTCACAGCGAACAGGGTAGGAAAATACCAGCAAACCATTAGTGATTTTACCAGTGAAAGAAGCTTAAACTGAAAAAAGGTTAGTGGGGGAGAATGTCAGCCGAGAAAGTATGAGCCGACGAAGAAGAGCAGACTGGAAGCTTAACACTGGAATCATGAAAAAATCAAATGTGATCAAGGAAAAGATAGACAAACAGCTAGTTTAGTTAAAAGTTCACGCAAAAAAAAAAAAAAGGAACTAGAGCCGAAATGGACAAAACTTTTCAGGATGCTGGCAAAACATGTTTTGTTTCCAGTAGAAAGACTGACGGTGACACGAGAGAACAAAGATGACAGCATGGAGGGGGGAGAGTGCCACCTATTGGACAAACAAACACACTTCACTTCCTACTCATAAATGACAATTAAAAAAATAAAAACAATATGTTTGAGACAGCTTCATGTCTCACTTAGCAGGTATGCATGGAAGGATGACAGAGACAATGGAAAAATGGATCATATACTGGATGTGCTTGAATTACAATATGTCATTTAGAATTAAATTTGCATTTGAAAGACGCAAAACAAGTGTCAAATCATTTGCATAGAAGACTTGAATTAAACAACCATGTAATAGTGTGTCTTATAGGGGATTACATTGAAGATACCTTGTGTCATTTCAACGCAGACTAAGTTTTATAGTGCTGATCGGGATTGTGACACATCACACCGTCTCATAACTTGAATCCTAAAATGTGTCAGCAAAAGAGAACCGTGTCCCATCCTGTTTGAGTGAGCTCACGCAGCGTTGTCTGCGCTTCTCTCTTTTAGCTCAGTCCTGTTGGTTGTTGCCCATTTTTGTCTGACCAGCCGAGGAGACTGTAAATCCAAACTGTCACTTTAAGAATGAAATACAGAGCAGCATGTGAGGGCGCCTCTATTGGCATGAAGCACAATGGTTTAATAAATGTCATTCTTCTCAGTATACTGTAAAAGCCTCCTGATACACTACATTTGGACACACAGAGAGCAGTTTAACTACTAACTAGTGTTATAGTCATTGTGCGATTCATATCGATTCTGGGTATTTGAAACGTATTATTTCTGCACTATCAATATAATACATAAGAATGTACTTCTTTACTTGCATGTTATTGCCTTTTGCATGTGTGACAATAAGTGCACTGCTTTTATAATATTGTTTCCTTTAATGGAAAAATCATTGTTATCTTTTAATAAAAATCTAAACCTTTAGGCCTGTAATGTTGTGTCAAGTTTTCCCTGTGGCATCTCTGGTATTTGAATATCGATATTTTCCAAAGGTATTGTATTAAAGTTAGTAAATTCCAGACTCATGACGACACTACTACTAATGAGAGGTATACAGAACAGCATGATATGGATTTGGCTATATGATTTGTTCCAGTAGATTTGCATCATTAAGTCACATAAGAGGTACTGAGTTCAAGCACAGCGCAGTGCATGTTCAGGCTGGTTCAGTAGCTCTAGAGCAGGGCGTTGCTGGGAATGATTACTCATTGCTCTCACTGAACTACCCTGGGTAAATAAAAGGGGAAAAATATAGAATATAGGGTTTTTTTCCCCATACACACGTCTGCAAACTAAGAAAAAGGGGATCAAGAATAGACAGCGACAGAGGCAAGCGCATACACAGAAGTTTCCTTTGTGTTTAGACAACAGGATCTATCTATACTATACGGCATGACATATTTCAGCACATTTATCACAGATGGTAACTAAAGATTGTGATTCTGACACCAAATGGTCAAGTGCAAAGTAAGAAATGATGTGTTACAATTATTTAGTGGTGAATGGACAATGGTTGCAGTGTTTCACCATCATAATCATATCTCCACACTAAATTAAAGCTACAGCCAACCATAGATGCTTTCATATCAGTTTGAGAATTGAAGACAGTGAAATGTTTGGGGTGAACTCTAATACAGAGCATATTATTGGCAGACATACCGAGCATGTTGAAGATAAAGTCCTTGGCGGTGTGGACCTCTAAGGCAGTCTGGTCTCCGAACTCTCCCTGTTCCAGTACTACCAGCTCAGACACCTGAACTGACAACTGCTCCAGGGTGGCCCCTGACCGGAAGTCCACCTCTGACAGCTTCTTGACAGGAGCTGGGGAGCGCGGTGCCACCGTACTCATCAGGGACTCCATCTCTACAACCCTGTAGGGTAGAGAAAGATAAAATGGGGGTTTGTTAACCTGTATTATCAGGGTTTTAATATCACCGCAGCCCTATTCTCATGGCTAACACCAATGAATTATACTGTCACAGTGCCAATAACAACTGTTGGTTTTGAGGGTAACTATTTACGACACTAGAAGAAACACACTATATTTGACCCGTGTTCAGACTGTATTTTAAGGCCTACTCTCTGTTTGGACTGATTTAGTTCTTGAGCCTTCATGTTTTCATTGCCATATAATGCTTCCCTTGTTTTCGACAGCCTCATGTGAATCATGAGACTATGAGGGCCAATTCTGGAGGAACACATGACATCAGGGAACAACTGACATTACATTTTAATACCACAAAAACACACTGATGTGGTAGCAATTGCAGCTTTGATTAACATCCAGTCGTTCAACCTGATGCTAAGTAGTTTGGCTCTGCCTACTGAAATCATTCATAACATGATTATTACGACGTAGTATGCCCCTAATCTCTAGTCAAACCTGATAGAAGTCTTTCTGTAAAAAGTTACTGCTTTTTTTTAGACATGTCGTCTTTCCTTCCTTGTATCCTAGAATGTGTCCAGGGGGTTGAGTAACATGTAGCCTACTTTACTGTTGACCGGACGGTATATTTCTTGAAGGAATTAGCGTTAAGTAGAAGGGCATTACGCATGTGGAGTTATTAGTTTACACGTAATTGTATTAAATAGTGTGTCTTAAAAGTAACAAGCTACAAACTTGTAATGTAAACATACCCCAGGCGAGTGGAATGACTACATGGCCTCTGCCCCACCAAACTAGGTCAATTAGCGAAGAAGCTCCTACTGTAGCTGCTAAGCTAATAGCCGAGCAAATTAGCCAGCCTGCCTTCTGACAGTAAACATTAGCTAGCTAATTACATCATTCGTAATAGACAACACATTCGCCTTGGCAGCGTTAGCTAGATGTATAAGACTGCTATAAACCCGTATAAGCAGACCCTTTCACTTGCAGTGATCAGGTCGGTGTGGCACCTCGCCCAGTCAGCTAATTTCTTTTATTAGCCAACTAGCTTTATCAAATGAGCATGCTAGCTAACATGACAGGTGGGAACAGTGGAAAAAGGTGTGCAGCGGCACACATCCGCGCATACAAACACAAATTCACACTAAAAATCTATAGTTACACACACACGCCTGCACCCACATGCACTCAGCTCGGGTCTCGTTAGCTTGCAAGTCGCGGATCACAGTGCAATCATTAGCTATCAGGCTAAAACTGTTAACTATCGCTAACGGACACACACCCTTTACACTGTGATGCGAGGGAGTTTCTTTGCTATCTTCTACGTTTACTGTTATTGTGATCCCTGTGCTTCAATCCGCCTTCTTCAGCTGTCATTTCCAACAGGTCCCAGGCGCCACCTTCCCCCTGGCAACACCGTCCCAGAAATCATCATGGTCCTTCTCTGAGGATCCAGGGATTAGTAGTATGTGTGGCACGCACGTCCCACATTACAGAACTACAAACGGATTTGTGAGGTCAGGTTATGATTAAAATTGTGCCTGTGTCCTCAAAAAGGAGATACGGATGTGCTAAGGTTTAGTAGTTGCAGGGCAGAGCGGTTATACGACTGCACAGCCAGTGTTTTGATGCATGAGAGTAGTCCTTCCTTTTGTAAGTCCAACACAGCAGCGGTGTCCTTGCACCAGAGCGGCTGGGTGCTGCATGTGGAAGTGGGCAGTGATTCTCTATCCAGTGCCGACCCTGTATTTTAATAATAGCCTACCTGTTGATGGAGGCAGGTTATGTACAGCGGATTCCACTTTTCCATGTAAAGAAATCCTCCTAATATGATCATCTTTTGAATTCATTATGGTATATAGCGTCTGAGTCTATTATAAAGTAAGAGAGTAATTACATTTGTTAAAATTACAACGTCTAACTTTGCACACAGGAGGAGGGAAGTGCACAGCACTGTGATGTTCAATGCAGGTCATATAACTATTATAATTATTTCAAGATCCAGTATTTAAAATTAGCCAACATATTATCTGAATGTATTTGGCTATGTTATTTGTCACTACAAAAATAGTAAATGCCAAACTGCAGTATACCCCGACATTTATGTATAGCCCTAAATAATTTCCAAGTAAAAAACAAACAATAGTCAAACTCGGCAGGCTGAGGAATCTTGATTTTTAGTCCCTAGTATGCTTCAAGCTCTCAAAATATCCCAGATCCTACACTTCCCATAATGCAACTCAATCACATATTTTTATTAGACCAGTCACATGATAAATCTAAAGGGATTTACAGTATTTTGGAAAAGCAACTGGAAGTTAATGTTTCTAAATTTCATCCAATCCTGTAAATAAACACATTATTTGAATCATTTTGGCTTCTTGCATTTCATTCATCATTCCAATGCTGAATGAAATAAAGTTGAAACTTCTTCTTGTATAGTGAAACTTTTCGTTTTTCTCCTGGGACAACCTGGGGTTTCTGTTAATTGTTCCCCACTATATGGGAACCACATGCTGTTTAATATACATGCATAAACCTCCTTAACTACACTCCAAGTTATTCATTTCCTGCATCGCTGCTAAACTTCTTCGGATTGATAGTGTCTGGAATAACCTCAGACCTCTTTCTTAGCCTGTCGATGGATCATTACTACCTCACACTGCAATCTCACTCACTGTGGGAAGAGCTGTCTGTGTTGTGCAATACGGTGTCTGATTCATCAGCCGATTCTGTGGCATAAGTGGAACATTTATCAAGGTAATGCTGTTCCAAACAGCACTTAATGAGCAAGTTGAGGGAGTGACATTACCTGTCTGCCAAATGAGAGGTAAGAGACAACCACAGTGAGACACCAAAAAATCTATGCACAATCTCTCTTAAAAGTCTTCCTCTTTGCTCTCTTTTAACCCAGAAAGGGTAGAAATTGAAAAAAATTACCAGCTTCTTCTTCATATATCACCCTGGAATTGGTGCAACCATAAAAACCTTCCCCTTTGCAAGTCAAATTGCAGGCATGTGATGGAAATGTGTCAGGTCAAGTGATGGTCTGATATTCAAGGATTCAGTCTCTGAAGTCACTATTTTTGTCAGCAAAATGAGCGATAGGAAAAGTGATAAAAGAATATTAAAAAAAGGAGAGGTATCCTAAAATAATTATAGTGAAAGAAAGACGGTAGATCAGAAGGACGGAAGTGGATAAAAATATCTTTTTTTGTTGCCTTTTGGAAATTCAGGAAGATAGAAATACATCTTAAAAGCTCTACCTGCTATCTTGCCTTCATCAGGGAATTGTGTTTATTAAGTTTATATAGTAAATAGTCAATTCTCTATCTGACAGGGCTGTAGACTCTTACGCCATGTCACAAATCCATACTACATACTGATTATCTGAAGGTTTCCATCTGTTCACACTAGAAAAGTGACAAAATAAAGTTTACCCAAAGTATGCAGACTAAATATAGTGTTACATTTTTTAGTTTTCTGCTAATGCACCGAGGATATGAAGAAAAAACAGTTTCAATCTTAAGGAAAACGTTTAATTTTAAATAGCTTTCCAAAGTCGCAGTTTCATTGACAACCAACGTCACCCATATTGTATCATTCAAGTGGTAAAGCATGTTGATATTTGTATATGCTAACTGCTAATATACTATGACCATTAGTATGTAATGCATATTGTATAGGATTAGTATGGACTGGTAATTGGACAAAAAACAAAGACATCACCTTGATCATAAGGTAATCAGTAATAAAATGATTGCTATTTGAAGCCCTATGAAACACTCCTCAAAGTAAAAGAAAAAAAGCATCTTTTCCCAATTATAAGCACTGATGAGCGAGTCATAAAATGTTACTGTTGTGCTCACAGGAGTAAAGGTAGTTTAGTACTTTCAAATGTTATAGTTTTTAACTTTCACAGTGTTATTTTTATAGACCGTTATCCTTTACGCAGCATAACCCCGACCGCTACCACCGTCTACCATCTCCCAGCTGGCTAATAACAATTCCCAGACATTGCATTACTCTGTGAGACGGCCGCGGCCGATAGTGGTTATGGTGGTACGGTAACAATGGCAGCTCCCCCTGGTGTCATCCCCTTAGCGTCTCTGATGCATGGCCATCCTTATTGTGCTGCAGATTGAGGTGAAATGATTGAGGATAAAGCCGTGAAAAGGGGGCTGTAGTGATGGGCTTCAGTGTCCATTGAAGTGAGGGAATAATCTATCCGAGGGTGTGTTAGCGCTGACCATCATTTAAGTGGCTTGAAAGGGTCAGCGTGGGGACCGAGATGTGGGAGCGATCGGGACGGCCATTACAGTCATTCCGCTTCACTGTGCGAGGTACCGCCGCCTGATTGATGCCTGAGAGAGGATTTGACTCTACTGTGGTGTGTATTATACAGCATGCACTTTCATATATTGCCTTTATGTGTGTGTGTGTGTGTGTGTGTGTGTGTGTGTGTGTGTGTGTATGTGTATGTCTGTCTGTGGGTAGATATTTGTGTCCCCTGGTCCGTGTGGATGAGAAGGAGGAAGCTGTGGGTAATCATGCAAGATGGCCTTTCTTTCATTCCAGGTCTACAGGAGAGGATGTGGAGAAGCACATATTTCCACAGTCAGCCCATCAGCTCCTTTAAGCTCTCTATCACCGCACTTGTTCATGACTGCTGACTCTCACACAACTACTCTCTCTTCATCTTTACCCAAAACAGACTCAGACCAAGAAATCAATGGGACAAAGAGCCGTTCCGCCCAACAGAAGAAGCTGATGTAATTAAATCCATCTGCAGAGTAAGAGAAAATAACGGATAGGAAAGCTTGTGAAGTGCAGGGGAAGTCCCTGGAGGTATAATTAACAGTATCTACTGTTAGTATCTGTGCTTCTTCTTCCCTCGACGCTCACTACAGTACAGACTGACGCAGAGGCAAAGCCCCAGAACACTTTCTGCCAGAGGGTTTGCTTCGAGAGACTCTCCTGTTGTATGGAGTGTGGATTAAACGGCAACATACAGAGCCAATAAGAAACATTGAATCAAAGGAGATTTAATGTGGCTTTTTTTTTCTGATCATTGACCCCTTTAATAAAATCCAATGGAAAAGTCCCATTTGCCTCTTTTTGTTATATCACAGTAAGAAAAGCTGCTTCAATGTCCTGGATAATGTTCATGCTTTTCCTACAATGACAAGTCAACATGTCTGCTGTGAAAAGGGCCTATTGGTTTTAGAAGTCACATAATTAGTTCAATGAGATCACCTGTGCGTGCAGTAAAGGGGTTTCCGTTGATTGTAGTATCTGTACGCCTGGACCAGGAGGGTCTGAGTTCTGCTGAGTCAGTATTGAGGTCAATCCTGCACCACGAAGTCAAAGGAACAAGCAACTGTGCAAAGATTGGATTGTAAAGCAAAAAGTCAAAGGATACAAGACAGTTTCCGAGTTACAGAGCATCCCTGGGAGTTAAATCAATAATTCGCAACACAATTCCACTGGACTGTTTCCTGGCCTGTTCAGAGACAGGTGGTAAAATGTTTAATTATATAAATGTTTACACTTTTTTGCAGGGATGAAACAGACAATCTAGAGGCTCATTGTGCTAAATTAGACGTTCTGTTAGGCTGATTATGTTACGTTGGGCATAAATGAAGGCTAGCTGTTTCCCCCTATATCCAGTCTTGAAGCTTACCCAATGCAAGGTCAAGAATGAACTTTCATGCTAACCTAAATTACTTTATACTCTAATAGTCTGGCCATACTTGTGAGTGTAGATGTAGCTTTGAACTGTCGGAAACAAGTATTTTGTATTCTGTGTGTAATTAATTTAGATCACTTTGTAGAGCTCTTTTCTCACCACACTGAATATACATTAAAGGCCCTGTAAGTAAACTCGGTACAAAGATGATGAGAAGACAGGCACTGACTGAACAGCTTTGTCTGAATAACTTGGAAAGTTACAGCAAAGGAGATTAAGGCAGACACAAGTGTCTGCCTTAATCTCCTTTGCCATTTCTCCCTCTCTCTCTCTCTCTCTCTCTCTCTCTCTCTCTCTCTCTCTCTCTCTCTCTCTCTCTCTCTCTCTCTCTCTCTCTCACACTCTCTCTCCTGCTCACACATTAAATGTGGTCTGCCAGAGCAGAACATCGTGATCCAGCTAGATTTGAACACAGAGGTGCTATGCTGGCAGCAACAGGATCCACACATCTCTGGCAGCAGCCAGGAAAGAAATAAAAAGCCCTAAAATAAGCCTGCTGTGTGAAACTGGTCAAAATGTGTCGCTCACATCTTGTTAGAGAGTCACATGATTTTCCCCTCAAGTATTTAACATGTAGCTGAACATTTGATGATGACGCTTCAATTATGCACCCGAGAGTGCGAACACCCTGTAACTTTTCAGTCAGGTGTCTCCCATAAACTTAAAAGTTGTGAGTCAGAAATCTGTGACCGGGTGTCGGAGCTTTCTGTGCTGCGTGATTGCTCGGTCCTGGAATAGCAGAATGCTTCCCAATAGCTACTTAATTCTAATGAGGGTTTTATGAGTCGTGATCAAGAGCTCATTGGCAACGCGTCCAGTCAATAGCGCCTTCTCTGCTGAGCAGAGCCTCGGCTTACGAGCCGACCCCGGCAAATTGACCCGAAGATTTATACAGCTATTTTCTAAAGGTCCCCATTCGTGGGCCTACAGTCAGGAAGGCAAATTAGTGTTTCAATGGATTTCACTTTCAATTTGAATGTGGAGTGGTTGGAACACGGCCCCGGCGAAGGGGAGGCCAGAGTAATGAACTCCTTTTGTGTTCTGCACACTTAGAAGATCAAATGCTTGAGGCTGTGAAGACATTCAGCACTGCAAGAGAGGATTTCCTTTGGCTTCTATAGGCGGTGAATCCTGAGTTTGTCGAACCTTTTACTTAAAACCACACTCTGAAGAGACCCCTGTTCAACTCGCATTGGAGTTAGTCAATTGGATTAGTTTTCATTTTGATATTAAAACTGTAAATCCATCAATCGAGGTACGTGTGCTTGAACAAGCCCTACTGTATGTGCAGTGCAAATGTTCATATGTTAACTGCAATAGATGGAATTCAAATAAACTAATATTCAGACAGGAAGCTGGTCAAAAATGGATATAACGTAATGTACATGTAATAGAGAACTACAAGAAACTTAAGCACAGCAGAGCTTTAAGCTAACTGCTAACCTCAGCATGATACAATGCTTCCAATGACAATGCTAACATTTAGTATGTATGTTTACCATTCTCGCTAACAGCATGCTAACATTTAGCATGTATGCTTACCATTCTCGCTAACAACATGCTAACATTTAGCATGTATGTTTACCATCCTCGCTATTTTAGTTTGAGTGTTAGCATGCTAACATTTGCTAATTAGCACCAAACACAGTCATAAATTAATCATGTGCGAGTGGACGACCAACATCAGTAGGATTTATCTTTTGAAGACCATGAATGTCTGTATAACAATCTAATAATTTAGTAATTTCAAGGTTATGTATTAGTGTAGCAATAATTGATGAATTAGCATGAAAGTAGCGTTTAACGTTGTAGATGGTCAGTTTTGCTGCGTTATAAACTGTTAGGCTGTTTAAATATATGATCAGTTTATAAAACTTGATTCATTCTTGTATATTAAGTCTGAAATGTTTCTCTGAAAAGTACTAACTGTCAAGTAACTGCAGTTGGGTGAAAAGGACATGTATTATGTAGCATGAAAAATAAATGTCAGAATTGTCAAAACAAAATTACTTTTAATAAGAATCATGTACTGTAAGTGGAAGAAAATCAGGCAACCCAACAATGTGTAAGAAGTATTTATTTCTCTTTTTAATTCCTTTTATTTTTTACTATTTGACAACCTATGCTGTATAAATGTACAGAAATATAGAAACTGTATTTACTGCAGTAGGTGGAAATATAGTAAAAACAAGCGAAAAAAGAAGCGACAGTAATATTCACAAACTTAAGTAAAGCATTGAGAATTTCTATTAGCCAATTAATGATTTTCTGTCCCAGTACAAAATTGACATGTCAACAAATTGTTGAGGAGACAACATCCTACACGCTTGTGTATCCATTTCAACTCGATGGCACCAGTCAGAAACTGAAAGCAATGGCAGAAAAGTGATAATCCTGTGACCTTATCTCCCGCTGACACCCACAACCCAGGACAGGGAGCGGTTAGATGGGCCACATTACTCAGCACTTTTAACCTTTCAGCAAACTCTCACAGGCTCTCCAGTTCATCCATTAACAGCCTGACAGTTTAGTGTCACTCAGTGGCCCTTTGGAGGGGATATGAACTGTTACAGTTCAGAGAATTATGGCCAGCCAGCCAGCGATCATAGCTACACCCCCCATGGGAGCCACCTTGCGTAGGCCAGGGTCTCCTGTCATGGCCTGGTGGTACAGAGAGCCACAAAACATCCCCATGCCCGCAATCAGGAGGGTCCCAGCCTGTATTGAGGGGAGACAGAGGTGACACACAAGAAGCATTTTTAAATCAGTGATGTTGCCGACAAATTGCAGATGTTTCATTCGTACTACAACCACGTGGGCTGGCGTGTTCCTTTAAGATTCTGCATCACAAATAACATGTATCCAACAAACATGTATATTTCTGATGGTATAATTCATTAGTTTTATGGTTGCCTATATTGTATTATATTTTGGAAAGACTTTGATAATTATATTTATTTTGAATATGATAAGTATGAGCTATTGTTACATTCTTTATGGCATGGAGGGACATTTCATATCCATAAAGCTACATTTGTTTTAATGCTACCCCATCTTTCAAGTAGTTTTTAATTGAAAACAGCCTGATGTAGCCGGTAGTGTAATGGTTATTGTGACAATAAATATACTGAACATCAGATGCATCCTAAATTGTAATATCCTATCTGTGCATGATTTTATCAGATCATAATTTCTATTGCTTCTAATTAGCTGAGCTAATCCACAATCTTTGCCCCCTGGCAACTGCAAAAAGCACCCCAAGTTTGAAATCACTGTAGCAGTGCTACTGCCGGTCTTCACAGCAGAGCGACGTAACTTTTTAAAGATGTCGCAATCTCCGTTCGGCTCAAATGCAAAACTCAGCTCAGATAAAGACGGAAGGAGCTCAAATGAAAAAAATTATTTGTGCATAATTTGACATCTAGTAACTTCTCCCATTTCTTGCCAAACTTAAGTAACACTATTAGACATAGTATAGTGGTAATAAGGTTAGAACATAATGTCCCAAAAGTAACGCTGAGCCTGTAGCCTCCAACTAGATGTCAGATCAGGGTTGCATTGGCTAACACTTTGATCACACGTAATTTGGCATGCATCTCCTTTTTCAGTTTGTTGATTTTCAATCAGGTATTTTGTGGTTTAACAAATCTTTAAATAGCCTTTACACTACACATACCTCGCACTGCAGGTTTGGCATGGGGAATTCTATTAGTCATAATGTGATGAAGCCAGGTCGCACAAAAACCCCCCACAATTTCACAGCTCTATTGCCAGCCACAGGTTTGTAATTATGGCTTATAGCAATACTGGTTTTCTGAGTGGGGACAGATGGGTAATGGCAGAATGACACTTACATTTTAAGGGACATTCAAGTGCATCCAGCCCTAAGAGTTTGTATTAGGCTTTCATACTCACCACAGCAGGTTTGCTCGAGTGGGCAGCACCCAGCAGGGCCAGGCTGTGGTAGAAATGGTACTTGTTGGCAGTTTCAAATAGCTGTAGAGGCAGACGCAGAGATGGAGCATTCAGAAAAATTCACCAAATTCTCAAAACTGCTTAAACAAGTTCATGATCTCTGATCACAGGAGTAAAACTGTATTAGG
This sequence comes from Cottoperca gobio, assembly GCF_900634415.1. NCBI lineage: Eukaryota > Metazoa > Chordata > Actinopteri > Perciformes > Bovichtidae > Cottoperca > Cottoperca gobio. The sequence continues at coordinate 5,276,017 of NC_041372.1, read as the reverse complement.
AGACATTTATTATCACAGTGCTATTTACATACCACTCTCTGGTAGTCATCAGGGTCGCTGTTTTTGAAGCCTAAAAACAAGAAATATGGAACACACAAATTACATAATGTATTATGCGATATGACTTCCACGTATAATTTGACACATTTTTGTTAAATATTTTTTTAATGTCATGAAGCTTTATGTTAGTTTAGACTTTAGTCAATGTTTGTGAACAATGGCATTGGTGAAAACAGGAGTGTAAAAAGTACTGTCTCAAGATGGATAGCAGGGTCAGTGCAGTCATAACATCAGGAGCTACATCCAGCAAACACCAGTTTACACTTGTTTGCCATTGACCTACTCCTCCATGACACACTGTGGAGGCGGGTCACCTTGATTACAATTGTTTATTTTACTAAATTAACGTGCTGCTTGCGGTATCGTTTGAATGCCGAATTAACCATTAGCCTATTACACATTAGCAGCATATAGTTGGTATTTAATTGTTATGCAGCTGCGCAGTTACAGAAGCCAATCTTAAATAGGTATTTTCTGGGACGGAGGCTGGAGTAGTAAGCCTCGGCATGGCACTGTTTTACTATCCAGTCTAATAGAAATACTCTTGCATTAGTGTGGAGTATATGCTAATGTAGAATTCCTACCGTGAGCTCCGTATGCCCCTGCAGCCACAGCCGAAGCCCCTGACAGAGCTGCTAACCTTCGGACAATAACAGAAGCGGTCATGTTTTGAAGCTGCGTTTGTATCCGACAAACGGAAGACTGAGGGCAATGCTGCCTTCACTGCACTTATGTAAATTCCCCTTCTTACGGATTATGGCTTTTCTTTGCATGAGATTTAACATAAGTAACAAAGCAACAAGTCACAGTAAATATAATACAGTGTAACACAACTGTACTGCAGAAGAAGGAAGAAGATAAATGCACATCAGCTGCAGGAATCTTTGTTTTAATTTATTATTATCTCATAAACGTTTGTAATTGTAATTGTTATTTAATTCCCAAATTAATTATACACTTATCTCTTAACAACGAAACACATATGCCTGCAAGCCTACAAAAGAATACAAAACAAAGGATAGCTAGAATAATATGACTCATTATAATTCACACTGATTTTAGCTTTCTGAATCACATCTCACTTTTTTAGCATTACACCCTTATACAGTCTGTGATTACGCCACTTTTATGAGTTGTCCGTACATTCTATAAATTACGCCTTTCTGTTGAGTGTTTTAAGGCACCACCACATAGAGCCGAAACTGCAGTCAATCTCCTTCTCCTGGCTGCCATGCACATCCGTTATCCGTTTGGAGGCTTGAACCAAAATGGCGACTGCCGTGCTACAGTTTCAGCCCATGGGGTGAATTTCATAACTCTACAAAATAGATCTGACACAGGCATGACACTTCAGCAGTGCTTTAATACATTTAGGCTTACCTTAGGCTATGTGAGTGTAAGCATTTCATACTTCTATGGCTGGTCAGTTTCATTGCAGAAGACACTATGTAAGCAGGAAAAAAGTGAAAAAACACATTATTCTATTATTTTATTCTGTTTTTTTGTTAAATCTGTTTATAGCTAAGCTTGTAGGAAATAAAAAAACTAAAATTCACTGTTATCCACTGTCCACTTCGCAAATGGAAAATAAAATAAAAAGTGTTTATATTTTTTAGGCCTCATGTCTGAAATGCATTATTTATGGCAGTGCTGAATTATGCTATTGTGCTGCTTTTGTATGAATAATTGATATTCTCCACAAAGGGGTTGCTTGGCTTTAGAAAGGGGTTTTATTCTGCTCTTTTTTTCAGCATCATCGTATGCACCAAATTGCCATATGACACTAGATGACATGCTCAGCGGTGCAGAGGGTGCATTGGTGTGCAGCACTTTGCAATTTGTCCATCACCTCAATTTGGGAAACACTGATGAATCTCTCCTGAATTGCTTGTAATGTTTGACGTGTTGTTTTGCCAGCAGGGGTGTTGGATATTAATGCGGAAGTTACCCTTTGATGAAAATACACTAATCCCTGCAGAGAGCCCACCAAAAGGGGGTGCTGTATTGCTTTCTCATGCCAAGGTTTGTCCGGGGATGGGGTGGGGTGGGGGGGTGTGTGCGCATTGAGGGGGCCGCAGGACTTCTTCCAATTATCATATTGAAATTACTTAGGGTCACACTGCATTACTGGGGAGTCGCAAAAACACAGTTTCTGTCAAGCCTCGTCCTTAGCTGACTTTGACACAGCATTAACACAATGCATACAATTAACACGTCTTAATGACCATGTAGCTAATTAAAAATAAGCCTGATGAGTCACAAACCTTCATCATCAACTGTGAACTGAACCTGTGGCTAGTGACTGTTTATGTTCTCAGAAATGTGTGGACTTTTATTTGGCATGATTTCTCCGCCTGCATGTTGGGTTGTGTGCAGAAGAATGCTTGCTTTCTGTGAAATCCACTCAAAATCTACTCTCACACACACTAAAACATAGGTCATTTTCAGTCTGGCCCATGGCAGATGGGATGGCGAGGACAACAATGAAGTATGGCTTTACATCTTGTTTTCACAGACAAGCAGCAAATTATCTCTAAGTCCCAGCAGCCGTGTGTCATGAGGTTCCTCCAAAAGCCAACATCCATCTCACTTCAGCCAACCTGCCTCTCCTCTCTTCTCCTCTCCTCTCCTCTCCTCTCCTCTCCTCTCCTCTCCTCTCCTCTCCTCTCCTCTCCTCTCCTCTCCTCTCCTCTCCTCTCCTCTCTCCTCTCCTCTCCTCTCCTCTCCAGTGACAGCTTCACTCTCCTTCCAAATCTTGGTGTATTTGAGTAGGTAGTAGATTGTTTTCCCCCTATCGAGCCGCCGTCCGAGGAAACACTCAGCTCTAGCAACAACAAAAACAGTGAAGCGCATGACAAGCTGAACACCGCTCGCTTTAAACGAGGAAATCGAGTGAGCACATCCTGCAAAGGGGAACTGGTAACTTGTCTTGCAACCTACACATTTACATGACAGCTGCTTTATTTCATCCCGGTGAATCCTTTTTGTTGGAGTAAGACAATGGCATGGTGTGACAAGCATAAAGAAAGATGCTTCGATTTCGAAATGAAACAAAAGAAATGTTGCTTCCTTGCCATTCGTTTCCACATAAGTGTATGCACACCTGGAATTTCCCTTTTCTTTCAGCTTAATGTACTGCTGCGGGTTGTTTTGAAAATCCAATCTCCTGCTCTTGTTAGCTATATTGTTTGGTTTATCTGGTGGCCATGCATCTTTGTTTTGCGAGGCAATTTTAATGCAAAGCAAATAGTGGAAGTGGAAGCAGCCGGTCTCGTCAACATCAAAATAAACGTTCTGCTTTCTTTTCTGTTAGCAGGTAACAAGACAGATGGGAACACCACAGCGAGACCTCACAGTTGTCATTATTTCAAGAAGTAAGATACACTCTGATTTAATATTGTCTGAAATGGGAATCATGCATTGTCATACTGTTGAAAATGTCAGAGGTGTCATCTCCTCCACTCTGAGTTCCTCGTGTCTCAGAGGTGTAATACAGCAGGGTTGCAGCAAAAAATCAAAACCAGGACTGCTCCATCCTGCAAGCAATGAAATGTCCTTTGTGTGCCAAAAGCTTTGCCTGCTGGGTGGCGTGCTCCGTCCTCCCCATAGATTTTGAAAGAACCCAACTTTTCTGAAATTCTCAATTAACCTTGATGTGTTTTGACAGTGGCAGCCCTTCACTGTCTTCATCTTGCTTTGAGGAGCCGCAACCGCAGCCAATTATCTATCTGTTAGGACGCTTTCATGTCTCTGAGATGTTTATTCACAAATGTACGTATTGTGCCCCGGTGCCACAGCTTTTCATGCTCCCGCTCTGTCACTCGTCCATGTCATTACATCCCTTTCAGCAAAGAGGAAAGAATGAGGGGAGAGAGAGAGAGAGAGAGAGAGAGAGAGAGAGAGAGAGGAAGGGAGGCCGAGAGAGATGGAAGAGACAGGCCTGTCGAGTGACATTTTGTCTGGGTGTGCAGGCTTTTGTGTGCTCGGGGAGACAACACCAGTCATTGCCATTACACTGGCTGGCAGAGCAGCGCACACACAGGACCAAAACAGCCTCAGGTACACACAGACACACACACACACACACACACATAAACACACACACACACACACACACACACACACACACACACACACACACACACACACACACAATAGTATTTGTCTCCATTCTCATGTCAACACTGAAAAATATTGTTTTGTGGATGTTTTCAGCAAAATACTTCTATTTTCTTTCTTTTGTTGATAGCATGGCAGCTTGTTCCTGATCCTGAGCTGACTGTATGTGCAGCTCCATACAATGCAATCAAAGCACATTCCGACGTATTATTAATCCACTGAATGATATTCAAACTAAGTCACTCTCTTCTAAATGTCAGGTTGTTTGTCCCCAGCATTTTTGCACGTACGAAAACAAACACCGAGGCATGCGCAAGCACACGATCTCAAACATGCACACACACACACTCACACACACAAAGTTGCGGTTTCAGCAGGCTCCCCACACCGAGCGAGCATAATTATCACACTCGTTAAGCTCATCTGCATCTCTCTTCAAAGGAGATCGATGCAAATGGGTAGGATTTAGCCACTGGCGGCAATTAGGCCAAAAAATATCCTAGCTGAAGAAACTCTGTTACAGCGAGGCAAAGTCGGTTTCATTGCAGGGAATAAATTCATTTTCTGCCCCTGCACTGAGCACGTAATAGAATCCCAAAATGAACATTTTCATTTACTCTCATGTCAAATCAAGTTCTGTTTAATTACGTCAGGTACCAGCCCTCCTGGTTATCACATAATCCTGGGCTTTAAGGTACAACTACTGGCTGTGTACCTGATGTGTCTTATTCCTGCCATAGAGCTCCATTGTTGTCCAAAAACACATAAATGAGCCACACCATTGCACTGGCATGTTCCTACTATAATATAAACACACTCTGGTTTATTTTGACTCCATCCCACATACACCATCCTGCTGCTGTAAATACTAATTAGCACACAAAATGTGTATTTGGCTGAAAATAGTCCCCAACAAATGCATTATTTACCAGCTGTGACAGCGACGTTGATATTGTTTTCACCTTGTGTGTGTGTGTGTGTGTGTGTGTGTGTGTGTGTGTCTGTCTGTCTGAGTCTGTGTCTGTGTGTCACTGTGTGTGAGTCTGTGTGTGTCACTATGTGTGATAGTGTGTGTATCCCTATGTGTGAGTCTGTGTGTGTATGTGTCACTGTGTGTAAGTCTGTGTATGTGAGTCTGTGTGTGTCACTGTGTGGGAGTCTGTGTGTATCTCTGTGTGTGTCACTGTGTGTGATTCTGTGTGTGAGTCTGTGTGCATCCCTGTGTGTGAGTGTGTGTCTGTGTGTGTCTGTGTGTGTGAGTATGTGTATGTGTCCCTGCGGAGTGTGTGTGTGTCTGTGTGAGTCCCTGTGTGAGTCTGTGTGTGTGTGTAAATCTGTGCGATTCCCTGTGTGTGTGAGTCTGTGTGTGTCCCTGTTTGTGTGTGTGTGTGTGTGTGTGTGTGTGTGTGTGTGTGTGTGTGTGTGTGTGTGTGTGTGTGTGTGTGTGTCTCATGTAAATCATAAAGTCAATCAATGTTAAATGTGTTTTTGTTTCTTTGGGGATGCTACAGACTGCAGACTCTCCAGGACACTTAACATAAAACACACATGCACACTAAATGCAGACAAAAAGATTTAATGGACAGCATTTAATAAATGCATTTAAGAATTTATTGCAGCGACCTTGCTGTGATATAGTCCTCTGAGGAAACACAAAAGCAGTGTTTCATCATCTTCCAGAAACCACAGAAGAAGACATCATCACAGTCTTGTACCAGGGAGTCCTGTATCTCCCTCTGCCAGCTGCAGGTGCGCCTGGCTGGATGCAGCAGACTGCACTTCATGGTCCATATCCTGGATGGCAGAGATGACACCCACGTGTCAACTTTGTCCAGCTCTTCCAGGAGCTCTTGCTCCATCTGACTGAGACGGAAGTGTCTCGCTGTGGTCCAGGCCTGTCAACATCACTCTTTAGTCTCAACCCCGAGATAATGTTGATAGTACATGCAACTACACAGTTCACTCTAAAGTCTGAAGATCATCTATATTCTTATTACCAGTTCAGTCATGAACAGATGTTTGATCCCTGTCATCTCAATTATTTCCTGCAATCTGTAAAAAAAATAAAAGTGTTATCTAACTGCTACAACTTTAACCCATTTGTAAAATAGCTCAAAAGTGTATGAGTCAAATGAAATATGAGTTTGACTCACTCCTCCAGGAAGCTTCTTCCTGTCAGCAGCCAGGTCTTCATGTCTCTGACAGATAAATAATCAGGAAGTTGGTCCTGCTGCTTCATGAGCAGAATCTGCAGCTGCACCTCAAGTTCCCAGTGAACAGAATGTAGAACTATAAACTAAGGTTCTGTCAAAATAGCCAATATGCAGATTAGGGAACTAATGAGTATTGAGTATATTATATTATATTATATATATCAAGTACTATGTATTCTTTTCACAGAAGTATCTCTGACAGGAAGTTTAGAGTCCACATCTTAAATACAGCACATTGCCATGTGTTCACTGGTTACAGACTAGTTATATTATATTATTATTATTAAAATCATGTTGGTATATTATTTAAGTGTGAGTTGAAAGGATTAGTCTGGGAATATTCCATATTTCTGTTATTGTCAAGAAATCCCACAAAGCCACCAATTTACTTACAAGTAGCCTCTTCCATAAGCCTCCATCGTTGTTCAAAACTAATCAATTAGCCACAAATGTGTTTTATTTTGAGTCATATAATTTATATCTTCGAGCTCCTTATTTTACATATTCCATATTCCCCTGCACAAAAGTTGAAAATGCCACAAAGAATGTAGCACAAAGAGGTGCTTAATAAACAACATGCATTCATACGATAACCCAACAATGTATTGTGCACAGTAACTAAGGTTACATAAGCATTGCATGTGTGCTGTGCAGCTGCCAAGGACTCGCGTTGACTTTGATTGGTGCCTGAGATTGCCCGTCATGAAGAAACATCCATCCTGTTGCTTCCTCTCCCTCTGTCCTCCGTCTTTTCCACATATGCTCCATCTATAGTTTATGCCTGCGCGTCCGTCAGAGAGTGAGATACACAGAGAGGCAGCGGATGAGCTGGCGAGCATCTTAATCAAAGCTGTCACACAACATGTATACCAGTCACATCGCGGCTTCATCCTAGGCTCTGCTGCCGCTAAGGTCATCCGTCGCATTCACTTTACTTTGCTTATTCCTCCCGTCAAGGCTCCATCAGTCTGTTTTCACACCTCTAATGAGCCCCCTTCTGAATGCTTGCTTTTCTAGAACAACACCTGAATTTCACACTGATGGACATGCAGACGCCTGGAGCTTGGAGAAGGAGGCGGAAGCATGGATGTTTCTGTCAATACGTTCAAAAATTATGAAGCTTTTAATGAATATTCTCATTTGGTAAACGTTGGCTAAAGTTGACCAGCATCCCTCCCAGCCTGAATTCCATCAGAGGGTTAATTAGCAGAGGGGAGTGTGTGGCTTAACGTGGAGGGTCTTTGGACACTTGGAAGAGATGGAAGAGCAGGTCATTGGAGGTTTAGCCGTGCCAGAATGACCAGAATAAGTGGTGAAAAATGTAGATGGCAGTATCGGGGCGAAGTTTTCTTTTGTTGGGAAGAGCAAAGAGGAATAGAAACGAAAACCTTTCGCATCAGCTTCACGGCAGATTTCTTTTTATAATCCTGGGCTCGTTTTTCATGTACCTGGAGAGAAGATGGGAAGTGGGAAATTGAACCAAAGAAAAGTGTTTTTATATGTCCTATCTCAAAGAGAAGTATCAGGGGATCATTTTCACAACGGAATGTCTTCATACATCAGCTCCATAAGTGACATAATGCTGCTCTCCTCCTTGCAGTGGAAGCTTTTCCAGCACAGTCCCATCATGTGCGAGAGACATGCATGGAAACCAGCGCTCTGCTACTGCTCCCTTCATCTACTGAGGTTATTTTAATAGCACATGTTGTGTTATTTATTTTTATTTTTCATTTTCATTTTCTAAACAACTTAAAATGAGAGCACCTACTGTCTGCCTTAACTGTACAGTTCATCTGTATGCAGCTTCCACAGTGAGTCCATTTTAACAGCTGTTATCTATAATTGCAAAGAAGACATAATTACCTTTTGCCAAGTTTGGCGCCGAAGACAGACAAATACTTTTGAAAGTAATTTTTTTCAGAGTTGCCCTTACTTTTGAGTGTTAAGAATATCTCATTAAAACAGAAGAGAAATGTTTTTCTGTGCTACTACAAATACCTGGGGAGGCAGGTATTGACAATTACAAGATACTATTGTTAGGCAGTTAAACTAATTCTCAAATTTGTATCTGTTCGTTCATTGGCATGTTAATTACTTTTTTGATTTTTGATTTTTTTCATCTTTATTTTGCCTAAAGTAAATGTAAAGCTCAGCCAAAATACAAAAAAATGAGAAAACACATTTTGGCCGCTTGTACCCACGATCTCGTCCCAATACAATGGAGTTGAATGTGGAGCTCTTAGCATTTAAAGAAAATGACATTTAACAGAATCCATTTTTCTTTGGCTGCACTGGATAATGAGCACGTCCAACTCAAGATAAACTAGTTTACAATCCGTAAATATATTCAGAGCGAGGAAGGTATCAGATGAAACGGTTGTGCTTGTGTAACCTTAGTTGCTGTTCACATTATGTTGTTGTTGAGATGACGTAAGTTTACCGTACTACTTTATGTTCGTACAGTATCCAGTGGAAAGAGATGCATACTTCAGCAGGAATAATTCCCCATTGTTATTCTGAGCTTGAAGAGTAGAATATTATCTAATTATCAGGCATAACACTTATATATTTACATGAGTAACAAGAGGACAGGTGTGAGTGTAACGTGCATTATTCAGTTTGATCAATTCCATTCCCATCCTCATTTGATTCCTTGCTTTAAGAATATTGATCTGTGCAGCCTTTCCCACTATACATGTTTCACTCCAGTCAGGTGTGCCCCTCCTGCAATCCCTCCATCCTTTTATTCCCTTACACTTAAACCCATTTTAATGAACAAGCTACTGCTGCTCCAACCCTGTATTGAAAATCCACAAAGTAATCTGTCAGCCATTATGCTCTGTTGTACAAATTGCAGGTCGTATTATCTTCAGTACTTTGTATTTCTTTAACTCTGATCTTGATTCTCCTCTCTGCTGCTGCAACACGCCCAGTTTCCCCCATGGGGGCTATTGAGGTTTCCATCTAATCACCTAATCTAATATGCTGAAAAGTTCAAGTGTTCTACACATCTCCAGCAAATTGTTGCTTTAAGCTGAACGTCACCCACGTGGAACAATGATGTTGCTTGTGATGGAGTCGTCGAGATGTCTGTCATTTGGATACTCTTCCCAGAGGAGCCACTTTCACTCCGCTTTCATCATGTGGATTTAACTCCGCTCGGCGCTCTATATCCAAACGCTTTGCTCACAAGGCAGCAAGCTGCAGCGGAAAACAAAAAGTTAATGCGAGGAGTGGATACATCAGATTTATCAAAAACAATTACAGTCAGGCCAGGATTAGTCTGCCTAATAACCTGGAAAATGATGTCTCGTTCTGCTTATTATTCATAATTTGCATGTGAACACAGAAACACACAGAAAGTATGCTGGACAAATGTGTGTGAGACTGGTGGGGAAACTTTACCGATGATTCCAACTCAGTTTTATTTTTGTAGTTCTATTTGTGTAGTTATATCAGTGACGTGCATGAGGTTCATGGCTGGGGAGGCACTGACTCAGAGTCAGATTTACAAATATATGAACCCAACTGAGTATCTTATTCACCATTTTCTTGGCAGCATGAACATTGACTACTGGTTATTTTTCATATCTCATATCAGCATTCTTTATACACACACAGTAAGGGACATATTTGGCCAAAAAAGAAGGTTACATTTATAGCGGCTCAGAGAGGAACATGTGTTGGGCTCACGTGCGCCCTCTTCAGTGCGGCAGAGTACTGTCTGCCTCACCTGGTGTCTTTACACTGTGGTTGATGTCCCATCAGCAAGACTAAATATGTTACACACATACATTACATACATTAACTGGGCTGTAGAAAGTCAGGACGCATAATAAAAGTGTCTGTAAACATTATATTGGCGACATACAGAGAGATAGCATCAGGCACGCGCCAAATGCATGCGCTCAACCTAGTTTGCGAGGGATTGCGCAATCCGAGGGGAGGGGAGGCTCGTCGCTGCCTCAACTCGCATCTCTCCTGTATCTAACAGAGGATACGCAAATTCAGCGATATTCACTATAAAATATGATCAAAATGATTGGAATCATACAGAAAATGCAGTTATAGCACAGAGCAGTGGATAGGCTACATTTATATTTGTTTTATTGTTATTTGTTTTTTTACTTTTCATGATGACTCCCCTGCCTCCCCTGACAGCACGTCCCGAGTTCTATCCGCAGTGTTACTTCCTGCTTAAGATTTGATCTACTGTACTTCTCAGATCTCAACTCTTACTTTGTTGATTACAATATTATCATAACCATATAAAATGATGGCAAAACTACAAAAATAAGACAAAAGCGGAATTAAAATGAATTATAAAGTACAAAAAAATTGCAAGATCTGTGTGTGAGTTTAGCATTTGCTGTGGCCCGTCACCACTATAAGAAGTGGAAGCCTCCTCCATGCTTAAAAGCACAATTTCTCTTTTATGTGAGTTTACTCTCTTCTTACCATGAATAATGCATCCAGCCCTGAGCTCCTCTCTCAGCAGGGTCCCACACACACACACACACACACACACACACACACACACACACACACACACACACACCACACAAACACAGGCCCAAGTACAGTAGAGGACATGGCATCAGAACTTATTAATGTTAATAATGACGACACATGCAAACATGATCACAAGGCCGTAAACCCAAAAGTTTCTAGGGCAGAGGAAGTTATGAAAAATGCAAAGTCACACTGTGCAGGTCTCTTTCTTTATACCTTACTGTGGCATCCGGCAGCCATAGGACATGTGGTGCAGCAATTAGCACTGGCCGATTCATGTGCATGGGGACTACGACAGCGCTCAAATGGATACAATTAAAAGCAGATGCCACTCTAGCTAATGTGGTGTGTACGTGTATTTGTGTGTGGTTGGGGGATGATAAGTTATATGGACAGAAAGACAGGGGGGCGGCATACGATGGGAACCAATGCAAGCTAACTACTTTAGCATTAATCTGGCAAGCTCCCTGCTGCTACAGATCAGAGAAGAAGGATATGATGCCCGACCCCCAGAGGCTAGAGGCTTACTGAGGAGCAGAGATATAGAAAAGGGAGGGAGGGAGGGAGGAGAGCGGTAACCATGCAAGGTAGAGGAGTTCTCAGCTAGTATGGGAAATGAAAGACCGGTCGAGATCATGGTAAGAACATCGCCAGGAATCCAACATCCTTGCTGAGGTGAGAGTGAAGAAGAGGGAGGAGATGAAGGAGGTGAAAGAGCAGGCTTACTGCAACATGGGAGTGGAAGTAAAATGAGGGATGAGGTGGAAGAGGGAGCGGAAACCACTCAGAGTCTACTGGGAGAGATTTGCTGGGAGATGAGCTGGAGGTGGACGAGGTAAAGGGGGAGTGAGAGTGTGGTTTCAAGCAGCTTTAGAGTGAATACATGTGAACACGCTTGTCCTGCCGTGTAGACTGAAGGGGCTTGTATGTCTGCTCATCAACAATATTGAGACCAACTCTTTATGACATCTTCTTTTAGGAAGTTTTTCCTTGTGCGATGCGAGGGTCTAAGGACAGAGGATGTTGTAACCTGTACAGTCTGTAAAGCACACTGAGACAAATGTATAATTTGTGATATTGGGCTATACAAATACATTTGATTTGATTTTGATTTGATTTGATCTTGATGCCTAGCCTTTGATAGCAACTAGAAATGATGACCCTTGATCAAATCCAGAAACAGAAAGCCCCCCCGGTAACCCCGTATTTAACGTCACAAAGCTATGAACTGTGGGTTTCTCCTTCAGGCAAAGTCTGCAAAAATGCAGACTTACCGAAAGTGTGCATAAAATGGTCACAATGTCTGCGAGAGAGCCCTCGAGCACTACACTGTTTGACAGTGGGACAGCCCTAAGCCCTCTCGGACTTCCGAGTCCGTGAGTCTGTGAGTGTGGACACTGGGATCGGGCCAATGATATCATCAACACTTTCAGACAGACAGATGACGAACTTCCCCGTGATGAGACCAAGTGAGATATGTGATAATCTCGAGGGCAGTAATGCATCATTCTCTTGTTTCGCTATTAAACTGAGAGTTCGTTCTGAATGCTCATTTATCATTATATTATGGCAAGGGTCACACCTCGGGGTGACTGACAACGGACCGCCATGTTTACTGCTAAGTGCCATTAACACTCCATTGAACTACATAATGCCGAAACTATCGTTCCGTCTCATGTCTGACTCATAAAACACATTCTCAGAGGCTGCTTCACCCCACAACAAACTCCGTTCCAATAAAGTAATGACATAAGCCTCGAAGATAAACCCTGCCTTACGGCGATAAGCGAGTATGTGAGAAACAAAAGAGGATGCCAGGAGGTACAGTAAAGAGCGGGAGAGGAGGAGAAAGTAAGGTTGAAAGAGAAGCGGTTACCGACCCGGAGGGCAGATGCCTCGTGGCGGGCAGGAAGCTAGAAAGAGAAAAGAGAGAAAGAGAAGAGAGAATGAATGTGAAGCCACAAGGAAGTCAAGAGAGATTACCGGAGATGAAGTTAGAAGTGAAGAAGGGTAAATCAGTGTAAGGAATTCAGACAGGGTGTCATGTGTAAGAAGTTTAAAGGTGTAATGGTGAGAATGTGGACGACGGAGCAGGGTGAGATTTTGAACTTCCAGTGTCCCGAGTGTGAAGCTTTTAGAGGATAATAGCTGCTGCAGGAAACAGGAGGGGAATGAGCACATTTCATTGAAAGTGCATTTGAGCCATGCAGTTCCTCTGCCTCTCCTGGCACGCTAGCATCCGACTGTTCTAAAGCCCAGTCTCTGTTCCCCAAAACAGCTTTGTGAATTAAAAGCTCCTGGCATCCGCTAGCTGGAGTTTGTTCTCGGCTATTTGGAATGACATCTTTGCAGGCCTTCTCTCCCATCGAGGAATAATAACGACGCGTATAATGTGCACATGTGCTCAGGTGAGTGCTTATAATGAGTCATAAACAATCAAATAATTGTTTCTCTTTAATATTCTGTTTCAATCTTCGTGATGGTGTGGGCTCTAGCAGTGTGCACACAGAAGGGATTTGTGGGCATGCTCAATAGGTCAGGTCAGCGGGAAAAGCAAATTAGGCGGAGAGAAAATAGGCTTTATGAGATCGCAATGACATATTATTGTAAACACACCCTGTGTGTGTGTGTGTATGTGTGTGTGTGTGTGTGTGTGTGTGTGTGTGTGTGTGTGTGTGTGTATGTGTGTGTGTGTGTGTGTGTGTGTGCATATGCAAGTCTTAATTAACCTTGTTCTCTCCCAACTGTTTAAATTCCGAGCAGTTTGAAAGGCGAGAGATAGGGAAAGAGAGCCCGAGGCTCGTGTCTGCAGGGGCCACATCAAAGGGCCATTTGACTGGTCACTTGTGCGTAGAACTGCGCTAATCATGCACAGCCCACTATAATGGTGTTATTGAGGCATAGGATCATACATACACACCGCGGTGGGATTCTCCACAGACCTGCAGCTCCCCCTGGGGCTCCACAGCCACAGTGGCAAACTGACCTCTAACACAGTATATATCACGACTGGTACTCTGTGTGGAGGGAGGGAGGGAGTGTGTGCTTCTTCTGTGTTAAGGGAGGGCAGAAAGGACCGTGTGCGTCATGACACATGTGTTTGCTACCAATGTATCAATGCAGTCCATCAGAGCCAAACAGCCAGGAGTTGTGAGTTGTGTGAAACAGGATTGTGTGTGTGTGTGTGTGTGTGTGTGTGTGTGTGTGTGTGTGTGTGTGTGTGTGTGTACGTGTGTGTGTACGTGTACATGTGTGCACATCTTTGTGTGGGTTCAGCTGTCAGGTGTCCCTGGAGGGCCATTACCTCTGATGCTTGGCTCGGGTCTATGAAGTGTAGGACATCAACGTCACCCTATACATGAAGACACACACACACACACACAGGCCCGCTACCTCCTCACCATGGCCTGATGGGATATCACTGGGGGAATGTACATCCACCACATTTGTCTTAATAGCCGAGATGGTAGCCCCAAAGCGATGTCTCTCTTCCTTTCTCTCTCTGGTTCATCTGTGTCCCTCAGGTAGCTGGATGTGTCCGAAGGTAAAAAGCACAACGAGCTGACATGATGTTTTGGCTGATTGACGACAGGCTAGCTCCCCACATGAGTGGAGAAGCAGCCCGTTTCCCTGCCTGGGGTTTATACAAGGAGCTGAATGAACGCCGGCGCATGGATGTTAAGCAGTAAATCTTCTCTACAATGAGATCTGGATGCTGCCGGAGAGCACATGGGAGTCATTTGAATATGACCGGGGGTGGCACTCATTATACTTCTGCTTAAGTGACTGCAGATAGTAGCGAAAACAAGCAAAGATGGAGCATAATCAAAAGTTGTTTTCAGAAGAATTTCTATCCTATGAGCTGGCAATTTCTGGCAGGAAACCAGCCCACAAACTATGGATACATGGTTCTGCAGTGGGAGAGTGACTGAGGCAGATGTTAGGTTGTGTTACGACCCAATAACAAACATGTGGCTGTGCTGCATCCAGAGGAGCAGGTGTTGCCTCCACACAGCCATTACCATCTGCATTGATGAGATCAGGGACTCAGCCATGCTGGATGTTAGAGGGTTATTATCCCTTATAGTAAAACATAAAATTAATAAATGTACAAGGTGGTGAAATAAGCAACCCACCCCCAAAAAATCTGTTCCAAAACGGACCTAGTGCTGATTAATGAGTGTATGTCCTAATCTTATTGTGTATCATTTTTTATCTCCTGTGATATCACTATAAAACTCATTTAATACACCATTTGGCACTCAAAATACTGCTGTGATATGTATCCCTTGGTGATTAACATGTTTAGCCTCCTATAGGGATTAGCCAGGCAGAATAGAGAATTACTTGTTTGTAATTGCTGTGTGTTGAAAGGGTAAACTATGATGGATGGAGAGACGGAGGGGAGCGTCTGATGTAAGGATCAATGGAGGGATGCTTAAGGTTGTTGGGGGAATTGTGAAGGGATAGTGGAAAAGGAAAGATGCAGGATGGAGGGATGAATGAGGGGAGGAGATGAAAACAAATGGGCTAGTATCCCTTTAACTTCTCCTGACGTCATGCTGATGCAGATCTGCCCGGCTGGATGCGAGCAGAGGAGAGGAGGAGAGGGATGCCGAAAAAATGAAACTCCTCAGCACAAATTTTTCACATCTCTCTGCGGGAAAAGATGGAGACCAACCTTACGACACCCTCTACGGATTAATCCCTATTTTCACCATTGAGTGAACTTGAGCTCGTGCTGTCACCGCTACAGAAACGGAGGTAAACGCGACACAGTTTTTAGTTGAAAAGCGACCATATTGAGGTCAGAGGAAAGCGTTGCCAAGGCGACCAGCTTGCTAGGGAGGACACTGCGGCGCGCGTCATAGGCCTACGCCGGGAACGAGCGTGCGAGCGCACGTGCGCGCGCGCGCCAGTTAGCTGAGGCGGTCACGGCATCCACACAGCAGCAGCAGCGGCAGCAGAGGCAGCATCTTCACACACAAGATTACCGGAAGACCCCGCAGTCTGTGCCCGCCGTTACCGAGACGAGCTTGAAGCAAGCCGAGGCTTGCACCGTGATTTGAACTGGTGCTCGGCGGTGTCGGAAGTCTCCTTGAGGGGATTTATTGAGGATTTATCGACGACGTCCCAGAAAAACGCTCAAAAACACTGAGTAGCAGCAACCATTGGTCGGCACAGGTGACACTTCTCGGCTGTGTAAATCTCCCCAAAGCCCGCAGACACGAGTTATTGTGGGTTATTTTTTTGTCGTATTAAGGCCTCGATAAAAACAGACATTCTTCCTGAAGCAAACCGGACTGTCAGCCGAGAAATTAATTAATATATTGCCGTGCTGGAGAAGACGGGGACTGATCCGAGCCAGCCCTGCTCGGATGGGGAATCATACTATCCTGCTGTATGTGGTTGTAATGCAGTAGAGCAGCTTTGTTTTTGGGATTCAGTCTTTACTGTCATTGTCTCCAGTCATGAAGTCCCACCTGCCGGCCCGGTTGGATTGAACGGTATAGTGCTGTCTGGGGGCATCTTTTGAAGGTAGTGGGTTTTTTTTTTAAATTTATTTTTTAATACATTCTTTTTTCTTTTCTTTTTTAGAAACGAGCACTTTTGTTTTTGCTCGCTTGACATTTACCGCTGCTGGAGAAAGGTTTAGTGAAGAGGACAAGGAGGAGAAGGAGAAATCTCAGGAAAAAACCCATCAGTGGGAATCTGGCACTCCACCAGCCCCCGTGGATCACAAATTAACAGGTAGGCTGAGGTTTACATGCTCACTGCTCATTTCTGAGGAGATGATTTTTACCTACTGAAAAATCCACTAAATGATGTTGTTTGGATTGATTATTTCTCCTAATGTGCATTTATTAGCATGGACCAGAATCAACAACATAGATTTTTTAGTATACAAATGTGTTATCTTTAACTTTCTATTGCCTACATGTCATTTCTGAAACTCATTTTTGGACCATTAATGGAGATGTTGTCAACAGGCCACTGAATTTCTTTTGGAGTTGTCCAAAACATGTCTGCAATGAATCTCATCTTGTACTACAGTTTTTCTGACCAATCTGTTGGATTTTGCAGCATGTTATTGAATGTTGTACGGATGTGTATTTGCTGTGTGGCGGTGTCAAACCTGTTGTGACTTGAGTCGTGCTTCAAGCAGACGAGCTGCTCCTTCATAACAGTGAAGATGTATCCTCTGAACCATTGATGAGGACTCGGACTCAGAACTCCTCTGATGGAATGAGAGAAACAGAGGCTGCTATTCAGTCAGGCTGAGCTCATTTCTCTGTCCTTGTAACGTGCAGAATATCTATCTTATTAATCAAAGGGCTTCGCTGAGATTGCATCAATGCCAGATCAGTCATTGCACATATGGTGATCATTGTGCACTTCTTTAATTGTGTATTGTCTGGAATATCTGGAGATACATTTGAGTGGAAGGGTAATTTTACATGCAAACCGGCCTGTGTTGCTGACAGATGCACAGACTACTAACACTAACAAAGGTCTCCCTTCAACAGTTAAGTCATCCTTCAACTTAATATGAACATATCTTCATGGGGTCTTTATAGTCAAAAGCGCCAGGAAACGCCATGGCCATGAGAACATATTTCCCTAAATGCTCCTCTCCTCTCCATGCACACACAAATAGATGCGCACACACACAGCAGGAAGAATGGGGAGCATTTATATGCTGTGGCGGGTGTTGTGGGGCATTCGGATCGGCAGGGCCTGCTAGATCATAGAATTCAGCAGGGACAAGAAGACCTCTGTTCTTATCTGCGGCGATGAGAAGGGGAAGGCAGTTCGGCTCGGCTCGGCTTCTCTTCCTTGGTTTAAGCAGCTAGTCTGCCCTATATAGCAGATAGTTATATCTCCTGGGGAGAAAGCATTTTAATGGAGGCAGGGGGGGGAAATGTGGGACTGTCCTTGTGCTAAATAGATGTTGTCACAGAGGAGTTGTTATTTATCTCGATGGCAGCTGGCTGGAAACTTTGAAGACCTATGGAGATATTTAAGGGGGGGATAAAGGTGGCCAGCTAATGCATTGTGGAGAGTGATTACAGCCATTTGTGTGTGTGTGTGTGTGTGTGTGTGTGTGTGTGTGTGTGTGTGTGTGTGTGTGTGTGTGTGTGTGTGTGTGTGTGTGTGTGTGTGAGAGAGAGAAATATGTACACACAGAATTGGGCAAAGGGGGGGGGGGGGGGCATTTCTGCAGCAGTGCAATATGGTGTAACTCATTTTGGGTCAGTGGCTGATTTACAAAAACAGAGGCCAGGTGCCCTTGTCAATGAGGCCTGTGGACGCTACTGTGTGAGTGTGAGTGTGTGTGAGCGGCCTGCATGCAATAATGTGTGTGTGTCCCAAGCAAATTCATGCAAGACCCCTAAGAAAACATCCATCCTGGTCAAGGTGCAGCAAAGCTGAAGGCAGATGGAGCTGAAGCGTTCGAAGCCTGTTGGTAGATTGATGACTCCTAACAGATGCAGGCTAGTGTTACTATAGGGCTGGTTGAAATAGCCATCACAATCACACTTTCAAAGTCCCTTTTAAAAGCCTTGTCTGTTTACTGATAATTGTATTTCTTGCTATTTATTTTTTCAATGGAGATAAATCAGTGACAGCAGGTCCCCCCCCCAGTGCGTTAGGATGTTTTCTGACTGTGCAGATGACAGCAGTTGCTGCTAATTTTAGGTGAGAGATGTCATCTGTGTAAAAAGAATCTTCGGCATTATGGCAGCTGACATGGTGACTGGAGAACTGGAGACTCATCTGATGAACGCTAGTGAAATTAAATGTTTGTTTAGCAAACTCGAAATGAATTAGTAAAGCCAAGGCTGGCTGCACACGCAAGTCCTCAGGGAGGCGCTGTTGTTCATATCTCCCTTCTGTTACAAGAAAGCGGAGGAAGTTAACTATGTGTGTCAGTCATTGCTTTGAAGGTGCACAAATGTATATTCAAGACTGCTGGCATCATTTTATTTCCCCAACAGCGAGAATACGTCTTCTACTTCAACGTGAACGTTCCAATGCGAGTGTTCAGATAAGTGATGTAATATTTGCACAATCGTGGGATTTGTTGAGAAAAGTTGATTGAGAGTCGTGTGTTCGACAGACACGCACCTAATTGTGTGATTCTATGACTCGTACCTGTTGATGCGGCCTCATCCGTGTCACTACTGAACTCCACCGCCCAAACCCTGTTCTCTCTGCTTCTCTAGTACAACATAAAGCTGATTAAATGGAATAGCTCAACAATGGATTCTATTTTTATAGAGCAAGGCTTGGTAATTGACAACAAGCTGTTCACAATGGGAATATGCTTCTCTTTCTCCCTTGAGCCACGTCTCCTCATGTAATCACCCGTGTGGTTGTCGTCATGTGTAGGCGACTGCTCTTTGCCCATTGTGTTACATCAACTTTTGCACTACCTCCCTGCTCCGCCACAGACCGTATGCTTTGGTAAGACCATATATATAAACTCCGCATGCCTTTATTCCTCGTTCATGTATTAATTTCTTTCTCTTCTCCATCCATATGTGGCCGAATCCTTCATTTGGTTCAAAGGGAGACTGGTTGTTTTTTTTTTCGCGAGGAGTGTGTGTCGTTGCTATGGCAGCATCTTTTTAGAAAGGGTAAGCCCCGCAAAGATTTTAAACCTGAAGCTTTTGTTTTGTTTTCACTGTTTCACTTGTATGTGTGCTCCTGCATTTGCGCGTGTATGTTAAGGCTGCAAAATTAATCAAAAAACAACCGGCATCACCATATCGACTGCTGCAATGTCTAAATAGCTGGAGGCTGCATTTCTTTCTCTTTATGATAAAGCCCAGTAAACAGTGTTCTGTGGTGTTGACATGAAATCGTTATGCCCAAATATTTTACTCCATTCAAAATAAGCAAACCTAAGCATTAGCATGTCCTATTCACTCGCGTTTTTGCAGCGTTCAAAAAATGCATCTGCAAAAGCTGGATGCCCATATTTTGTAATATTATGCAGTCCTTGCGTATGTGGTGGTGAATGCTGCCAGAGTTATTGAAAGAGTAAAGGTAAAATATTATATTATATTGTCGAGGATTGTTTTCTGAGGAAAGTACCCCCATCTTCCCAACTCAGCCTGTCAGTGCGTCTGTGTTGTTGCCATTCTCTGAGAGTGCTGGTCTCCCACAGTCCCTGCACAGTGGCCCATCTCTCTCCTTTTGTCTGAGCCTGTTGAATGAGATCTTTGCTCTCAGGGGTGCAAGATGGAGACGAGGGGTTGGAACCATTACTTGTCTGAGCTCCATCCTTCCTCTCTCTTTCTCTCTGCCGCGTCGTCGTCTTCTTTTTTTCTTTTATATTGAAGTATTTTCTTCTATATTGTTTCTCCCTTCTTCTTGTTTCTGGCTCTTATAACTTTCCCTCTCTCTCTCTCTCTCTCTCTCTCCCAAACATTTCTTCTTCTGTTTGTCTTCAAACCCTCATGTCGTCAGTCGACCTGAGGCGAACAGCGCTGTAGTGTCCCCTGTGGGCTTAGAGGTTAGATCAAGGTCGAACACTCTGATACGTTTGATTGTAAAAACCTGCTTCCCGATTCTCTAGTCAACAGCAGCGTCAACCTTCACATTGCCACTCCTCCCACCTCCAGCTAGAACCAGGCTGACCACCGGCCAAGATCAATGAACATTTACTCCTCTTTTCTTCAAAGCGATAAAAGCCAAAGGAAGACGAAGACATTGAGAAACCACCCAGAACAGCCATTGGCCAGCTCCAAACTGCGAGCCCCCCTCTCAAGTCGAACAGTGCAGGAGGTTGGATACAGATCTACAATCCCCGTAACAACAGAAAACTTGCAAAGATTAAAACTACTGTTGAGTGATTATTTTGAGAAAATAATGCCATTCATAAGAGGTGCAAGGCTACAATGGGACTTCATGCTGCATGCCTTTCATGTGTTGCAGAGACGCTCCTGAATAGAAAGTGTGATACACATTTGATGGAATCATCAGCACTGGAGTCAGCAACAGCAAGGATTAAATACATCCTGCTTTCTGGCCAATCAGATTGACTGACAGTCGGAATCCATGTTGCTCTGAGCAGTGCAGCTGATCCCTCTGGCAAACGGAGAGATTTCCCTGTGTTTCTCCGGTGTGTCCATGGGAATTCTACCTGTGTGCTTTGTTTTTGTCCTTAATACCCCTCTTCAATCCTTTTTGTAGTCCAGGGATTTTATACACATGTCTCACTGCAACAACTTTGGAGATTAATGTGTGTACAAAATATCCTTTTGTTCCCCCATGTTATTCATTACCACTCTTGTGCTGTCTCTCACACAAACGCGCAGCACTGCAGTGCATCTTTTTCTCGCAAGCACACACACACACACTGCCGGTTACATTTCGCCATTGATGGGGACGCAGAGAAATTGAGTGAGTTATGGTATTGACAGCGTCTCAAGGTCAGGAGTAGCCACATCCTCATGAGTACGCCGTAGTAAACCCTCAGCATCGCAAACAAGCTGCGGGTCAACGGATCTGGAGACAGGCAGGTAGGAAGGAATAGTGCTATTTCTGCCCTCCCACCACAGACACATACAGAGAGAGAGAGAAGGAGAGAATGTGCTCTGAGAGTCAAGTGTTCACCGATGTCACAAGAAATCGAAAAGAGCGGAGGTAGCAAGCTTAAGAACAAACAGGAGGGTGTTTCAGTAAAGCAAGCTGTGAAGGAGTATACTGTACAACAGGGAGAGAGAGAGAGAGAGGCATGCCACAACATTACAACACCACCATCTCTATTTTACACTCTTACATCTGCTATATTTTCCCTTTTTCCCTGCTGTTTGCACGCACATTAGTATGGGCTGACACACCACAACACATATTAGTATGAGCTGTCAGCCGAAGCCCTAACAACTAGCTAGAGAAAGACCGGTTGAATGGTAATGCTGGCAAAGGAAGAAGCAGCAGTAGTTGGCTGTGTTGGCCAACATGCTGAAGTGTTATCACCGTGGCTGCACTGTATAATGATGAGGGTTGTTATAAAACACATCTTTCCCTCTTGTGCTGGTGTGTGCTGGTGTCTCAGTCAAAACATAATGAGCCTCCGTGGCGGCATAGCCAGTGGCTGTCCAGCAGTACAAGCTAGGCGCTTATTCATTTGATGTCCATCTGTTTACAAGTGACGTTTGGTTGCAGTGTTTAGGTTTGGACATGGCCAGAGCTGGCGGCTAATGGAGACACTTGAGGACGCAGTGATACCGGTCGCTGCTGTCGATCTCCCAGGGGTTACTGCTGCTGTTCTGCCTCGAGGAGCTCTGGATGAGCTGTTTTCAGCAACATAGTCACTACCTCCTCGACTGCTATGACATTTATTGTTAAGAATTGGAAGTGTCGGGTGCATGCATGCGTGTACAGTTGCAAGCCACCTCTTCAACCTCATTCTGAGAATTGAGTCTCGACCCCTTCACCTCTAAACAAATGGAGCATTTCAAGTTCTTCTGTTTGCCGTCTAGCTCCAGTTGATGCATTGTTAGGCTGCTGGGCTTTAGCTGTCGCGATGGCGTTCACTAATGAAAAGAATAAGCCTACATAGTGAATAAGGATGTCTCTTCCTTGACAGGCCCTTCCTAGTTTCTGGAGGTATTTGTGTGTGTATGTGTATGTGTGTTGTGTGTGTGTGTGTGTGTGTGCTGGTTAGGGTGGAAAGCAGAGGCGCGACAGTGATGAATGAGCACCAGAATGGCAGTGTTACACTTTGGCGCTCGATGATGCCAAGCAGGCAATGATCGTCGCTGTTATTGTCACAATCAGCAAAGAAAACACTAACCCCCAGGATGAACAGGGACACACACACACATGTACATGAACACACACCCACACACAACAGTGAGAGGTTCTGCTTTTGTGCACACACTAAAGAGCAAACGCCTCAAAACCTTTGGCACGCCTTTCTCCTTTCATTTGTTTCAACTAAAGGCACTTTCTTTGGTTTTCTCTTAATATTTAAGAATGCGGCATGTGTATCCTCCATCCTTCATAGAAAACAATGCGCGATGGTTGAATCATTCATCTGTGGCTCTTCACAATGTCTCTCAAGGCTGAAGCAATTCTTCTGCTGACAAATGGTGGCAGGAAACAGGGGCTAAATTCCAATCTGTGTGGATCACTCCTGGGACAAACACCCTGCATGAGCAGATTTCCATGGACTATACTTGCACAGGTAGCAGCTCACAGCACCAGGAACATAAATATCAGTGTTCTGACTCGTACCAAACTTTATTGAGTGCACTTATCTGCTATCCTCAGGCCACAGTATCTCGGTAAAAATGACTCCTCTTCCCTGTGCAGTGCCCTTCATATGTCCCCTCAGAATGCCTGGAATTTACTGAAGGTGTAAGAAAGAGGGACAGGGATTTTGTGTTAACACATTTAAGATTTTCTGAGGCAAGAGGGATCACCATAGGAATATAGAAGATTATACATACAAGTATAAGACGCCTGGACTATAAAGGGGAAAGGAGCAGAATTGTACAGGTGGAATGTATAGAGGGGAAAAGCTCACCATTAAAGCAAGAAAGATAAGGCCTTGTCACTTTAATTAGCCAGGGTAAGGGAGTGTAACCTTGATCACAAGCTAGTGCTAACAGCTAATGAGTGGTGAGATTGCTTTGCTGGGATATGTGTTAACATGTATTGATGGCAGAATGTGGTCAGGTGGGGGTGTTTCTGCAAAGATGAAGACCTGGGAAGAAAGCAACCAGAGCTCCCCTGGTGCCTACATGAAACAATCTCTTTCCATTTGACTTTAAACTCCAGAGACTTGGAAATAAGAAGGGGAATAGGAGAAGGGGGCGGCGATTTAGAAGGCTGCAAGTCAGCAGGATTTTCTGGCCCTGTTTCTTTCACTGCCTCTTTCTCTCTCTCTTGTGGGGAGTAAACACGTTTCAAAGGATGAGCTCTATCCCTCTCGCTGGAGAACGTGCTGTACATTCTGGAAGAGAGAAAAGCCGCAAGCGTGTGTGTTGTGTAAGTCCGGTTGATGTGTGTGTGTGTGTGTGTGCGTGCTTGACACATTTATTCCTCCTTTCGAGATTCTTTTGACGAGTAAATATGTGAATTGATTTTCCAAAGGTCTCTGAAAGACTGCCCCATGGATTGCGTTCTTGACATCTTATTTTGCACGACTTTGACAAATCTGAAGAGGTGGAGTAGTATTGATTCAAGTAGGTGAGCCGATAGCTCACTATCATCACTAACCTGAAGAAATTCCCATCAGAGAATTATTGGACAGTCCCAATCCATTTAGTTAAGCACACAAGGGATCTGACTCCCTCAGTTGAGTTCACATCCTGCCAAAATCTGTTTACCTCTCCTGTTGTCAAACTCCTCCTAACCTCCATTCACTTGCCCTTCCATCCCTCCTCCTTTCTTTTCTGCCACTGGCCATTCAGGCCAGCGCTGCCCTCTCCATTTTCTCCTCTCTCCACTTAATTAACCCATTGATCAGGATGCTCATAAATTAGTCCTTTGGAGAGGCCCTCATAGAGCACTCTTCCCCTTCTCTCTCACCCCTCACCCAGAGCCATTTTTTCATTGGCCTCACACTGTTCTAAACAAGGTCCCTGGGCCACCCTAAGCCTCAGTTGTGTCATTATCTGAAGCCAAATGTATTTTTCAAAATTTTTGTCGATGCAGCTGCTCATAGATTTATAACGGGTGGCGAAATCTGGAGAGCGTGGAAAGAGGAATTAAGGGAAGTGGGGAGCAGGGAGTTGGAGGTCAATGCTGCTCTTGTACAACCCTTCAATTCATTAGACTCACATAGCTCAACCTTTTCATGGCACCCCCCTTGTGTCTGTAAATGTTTTCCCTCTTCCTTCCGTCTCTCTCTTGCTCTCTGTCTGACCTGTTCTCCAGAGCAGGGTGCTGGGTGCCTGCTCAGAGATTTGCCCAATTAGGAGGATCTCAGGATCCTTATGGAAGGAGGCCCTTATAACAGCCCCCTTCATAACATCCTCTTGCCTCCTTTCTTCCATTTCAATCCTGACTGTTTCCTGTTTACATTGCTTGTAACCCCTTAACAAGATCCGCCCTTTTTGTCATTCTTTACCACAACCTCTTTCATTTTTTCCTCTCTTCCATCTAGCCCCCTCATTACTTATTACCATACCTTCCTTCTTATTGCCTGTTCCTCCCTGACTCTCCTGAGTGACATGTTCTCAGCAGCCAGTGCTACACTTCCCCTGCACTTAAATTCCCTTCACCCTTACCCTCCTTTATGTTCGTAATGTTTTATCCTTGCCCCATGGTGCGTCACACCCTTTGCACCCTGTCTAGTTTTTATCCTTGCCTAACAGAGTGTTTAGGGGTGCTAAATGGATCCGAACCAGGAACATGTGGTTTGATTTAAAGGCTTGGCTCAGGAGTATAATTCATTCATATCCTGAGGTCTCCTGCTAGGGCCACAGCTAGGGATTGAAATTTTAACTTAGCCAGAAGCTATGGGTGTGCTTGTGGAAGTCCGTTAAATATAGAATGCTTTGCAAACTGCAGACGGGAATGCATATAGAAGAGAAATATTTTCTGTTAAGAGTGTAGCGACAAGAGCTTTGTCACAATAAAGCTCACATGGGGTAGCGCCTGTGTGGCACAGGGGAAATACACTTACTTATACTCCACACCATAGTGAGCTGGGTTTGCTGCTCGGTCGTGGTGCTTCCAGCTACATTGGGTGCTTCATCTCCACATTTGGCAGATACCAATTGGGAAGGAAGCCCGTCCACAAGTGCCTGTGTGGAGTGGGATGGCACCTTTTAGTGTCAACCTTGGGGGCACATTATGGCCATTTTGGTGAAGCTCCTCACTAGCAAGTGAAAAGACTAAAGTCTACATTTGTATGGGACAAACAGAGGCTACAAGAAGTGGCGAGGCTCATACATATGTGTTTTTGTGGCTTCACTGTTACCACGTGACCGTTTTGCATGTTTTGTTTTAGATGTTACTTGCAACCTTGGCAAGTGGTGCTTCTGTTCTTTCTGAAAGGAAAGCTCTTACCATAGTAATAAAAACATACGTGAGCTAGAGCCACCCCTTGTGGTGTTCTGCAAATAAAAAAAGGCAAAGACAGTGAAGATTCAAAGGTACAGAATGTCTGCGGGGCGAAGACGAGCCGAGCATGCCCAGGGGGTGGTGAATGGATTCCTTTCTGCTCATGTGGTGTCCTACTGTTCCGAAGGCTCGAGGGGAAAATATTCTGCAGAAGATGTTATTGCCATGTGTGACTTTAGAGGTCCAACTCATGGGGTCTGCCATGGGGTTATCTTTTTATCCATCTTTGTGTATGTGTACTGGGAAAACACTATATTTTGTATCATAGTGGCAGGAGCAAAATATCAAAAAGTGTGTGTTCTTTTGAGAAAATTATGAGAATGAGGCACAGCAGTGGTTGTTAATATTTTCACATTTGACACGAGATTTAGAGCCTGAAGTTGTTTTGTTGTCTGACCACATTTCGTTGGACTGCTGACATCTGTATGCCTCAGTGGCTCTCAAGGTTCAGCCTGTCACGCTCAACATGTAAGGACACACACATGGAGGTTTACTTGCCTCGGGCATATTTCGCTATAGCTGTCACTGCAGCATAAGAGTAAATATGTTTTAGGGAATAATCTGATCTGCCAAGTGCCCTCTCTATCTCACAAGTCTTTTCTCTATAACAGTTATAATGCTATTACATTTACTCTTGTCAAAGCCAGGCGTCAAGGTCAGTCATGACAGACACGGACTTAGAGTCAGAGCTGAGCAAAGAACAAGTTAAACATTTTGGTCTTACCCATTAGAGTACAAATGATTCCCAAGGATTCTACAAGTCAAGGTCAGTGATAACACTATCACATGGGGCTGGCTGGGGATATTAAGCACCATCCCTCCTTCATCCCTGGAGTGACGGTCTACAGAGAGTAGCACACCTTCAGTCAGCATGTTTGTGTTTTATTATAATGTTATACGGTATGTACAGTTGTTATTTACGAGGGCATTGTCAATAAGCTTCATCCTATTTACATCCAGCCTTTTCATCACCTGTGTAATCTCAGTTTCTATGGAGATACAATATTCTACATTTTCATTAATGCATAGCTCTGCATGCTCACGGATGGGGATTTGAATCTCCTTATATAGTTTTATCAGTCTCACACAGTTTAATTACAGTGTATGTGACACAACAAGTATTTAAAGGCGGCGGTATCAGTTTGAAGAAGAGATGAGTGGTTATTTTTTAAAATTTTAATTAAATTGCCATTCATTTATAAAACATTCTAATAGATAATGCGACTATTGTCTTCGTAGGATGTATTCCCAGAATGCTTTCCTTGAAATGTCCATCCTTAGTTTGAAGATGCAAATGATTTAAATCATCTGCATTTTGGAGTTTTATGGTTTCATAGAGTACATTTCAACAATTTGATAAGACTATATTAACCGTCATGGTATAAAGAGCCTCAAACCCCCAGCTGTACTTACGCAGCGTCAGCACCAGGGAGATGGGCTTGTTTCACTGCAGTCTCTGTTTGAGAATATCCACACTCAAAGCGTTTGAAGCCATCTAGTTACAGTAACATTTGATATTGATTTTACTTGTATTTATGTGTGTTTTTTGTTTTGCTTTGAAAAAGTCACATTTCTTGTATTTCAGCCCAAATTGTAGTTTAGGAGTTTACGTACCGCTGCCAGTGCTCCTTGTGTTGAAGAGCGACACACCAAATCGGAAACCAACATCCAGTCTATCATGTTATCTCGAACTGATGCATGATGGGTACAGACCTTGGCACAAAGCGGGAGTCATCATTCACTTGGCTGCCCGCGTCTGTGATAGAGTAGCTGCCGTGGCGCAGGACTATTGTCGGCTCTTTGCGTCACATTATGGACGACAAACAAAGCACCCTCCACATACAAACGGCTTCTCTACATTGAGAAATATATGAACGCGTCCTGGAGATAAACTCAAAGATAGAGGAAAACAAATAGAGTTTATAATTTGAATGGGTGTAATTTGCATGTGGATGTACATGTGAAACAAACACTGCAAATTCTACATGGCTTAAAATGACATCTGCACACCGCTTTGTGCACAAACCTGCATGTTGTAATGTTGTGCTCACACGCAACATTTCCAAAGTGCTTGTACGGTCTCAGCATTCCACTGGGCCGCCTTTCAGGGGAGCTTGCATAATAAGTTATGTTTGAATAAACACACAGCCCGCGTGCGCGCAAACATATACACATAATTGCATCAGGCAAAAAGAAATGTACGGTGAATGTATGCAGACACACAGAGCATTCTCAAACGCCGTCTGCACACATTAAACTCATTCAAGCATTAACCATGCTTTCTTTAAGTATCAAATTCCCACACGGGCACACGCTTGCATGATTGCACACTGTGACACGTGGCAGACACTTACCATAAGCACTGACACCTGAGCATCCACAAATGTGCACACACACACACACACACACACACACACACACACACACACACACACACACACACACACACACACACACACACACACACACAGTCTCTTCTTAATAGCTTCTAAGTGGTTCCGTTGAGTTTTG
The DNA here is from genome assembly GCF_900634415.1 of Cottoperca gobio. Classification (NCBI taxonomy): domain Eukaryota; kingdom Metazoa; phylum Chordata; class Actinopteri; order Perciformes; family Bovichtidae; genus Cottoperca; species Cottoperca gobio. The sequence continues at coordinate 5,247,512 of NC_041372.1, read as the reverse complement.
CATCCATTTGTCGCTTTGTGGCACATCAATGGCTGCCTTGCCGATCTCTCTCATGAAGCACACTGACAAGTTCACAGGTATTACGCCTCGTTATCTTTGTCTTCACGGAGAATATTAGTTTTCTTCTGAAAGGTGGAACTAAGTACCCTGCTCTATCAAAACAAATAAGTCAGGGATTCTACCTGATGTGAGGCGAGGTGTGATAGTACGTCCACATTAATCTGGTTGTCGTGCTGCATTTAGGTTTGTTGTCTTTAGTACTGTCACCCTGTGGTTGTATCTTTATAATAAAATAGTAATAATCAGAATATAAATCCACACAGATTAAAGATTCTGGAAACATCCGCTAATAGAAAAAGTGACATATTCTGCTGGAATGATATTACGTATAAAGGAGCTTGTATCACTCAGTGACAACATTGGTTGCTGCTTCAAACATTTTAATTGAGCCATGTTTGCATTTTCCTGACCAAGTGACCCAATATTGTCTGCTTCCCTCAGGAGCTGAGGTAGAAGCATGGCATCATTACGGCACCCTAACACCTCTCAGAGGTCAGAAATGATTGTTGGTTGTCAAAGAATGTAATTATTGAGAGATCGCTGTTTGCATCCCGTTCCCCTTTAACGTTGCTTTCTTTTAAGCTCACCCAAGTAATTTCCTTAACTTGATCGTATTTTTAGTCAACTAAACTCTTTTGTAATAGTCATGTGGGTCATTTTGTGTCTTGCTCTTGTTAGCCTCCCGTCTCCTACCAACAGCCACAGCCGGCTTTGTCCATGACTTTAACCAAGTGGTGTTTGTTGCCTGAACGTAACCAAACCATAACCAAAGCAGTTAATGGCTCAGAACATGCATTGACATTAAACGGCACCAACAACCAAGGAAACGCCAACAAAGTACAACTACTTTGTCAGAACTCATATCTTAATGGTAGAAAAGGAAAAATGGGAACGATTCTGAGCTGTATGCAGCCCTAGCTTCTCTTTTCCTTCACACACAAACACACACACACACACACTCCCAGTGGCTCTTCCTTACTTCCCGATCCATTTCGCCTCTTCTTCCTCCTGCTCATCTCTGTGTGGTCTCCACTTACAGTTATGTAAGGCCCAAAGCAGGTGTTGCTGAGAGATTGTGTTTTTCAAGCTATTTCTGGGCACAGGTGGACGTGGACAGTCAAAGCAACACGTCATCGCTCCCCAGACGTTCCTGCCACTCGAGAGCCCAGATGTTTCAGCTCGGGCAGGAATAGACCTGTGTGTGTGTGTGTGTGTGTGTGTGTGTGTGTGAGCCTACAAGCGTGTATAGGTGCATTAGTGTTGCAGAAAGAAACACTAGTGCCAGGCAGAAAAACAATATGATTGTATCTGCACACACACGATGTCACACACACATTTATCTTGCACTTAAAGACTGTCCTGACACCAGTTTAATAGCCTCAGGCTGGATATCTACCCTTTTGTAGTACATACATTTTGCTTCATCATGGCACACATCATACTTGCAGTGAAGATAAACATTCCATAGGCTACATGTTTATCTGCAGGTAAATGCCGTGCAGGACTATTCTCCATGATTGCAGCACTCAGCCGATAAGAAACAAAATGGGATCTGTATCGCGGCTGTGCCTGGACGCCGAGACATCCGGACAGTGTACGCATACGTGTGTACATTTGGTGAATAGCATGTGATGTGTAGATTAGAGCCAAATTTCAAAGATACGGTTGGCTTTTAGAGAATGACGTGTAGCCTGACTGATGCTGCCGCTCCGATGTAAAGGATTATCCCATTACTGAGACCTGGGCATTAGCACTCAGTCACTCACCTCAGGGAATGGCAGAGGGACTGAAAGGGAGAGGAGGAGAGAAAACGGAAGGACATGTGAGGTATGGAGGGGGTTTTGCGGTTGGATAAAAAAAAAAAAGATGAGTGGCTGAATGAGGAAGAAATGGAAGGGAAAGTGAAAGTGATGGAGAAGCGAATGAGAGGGATATAGTAGGGAGGGGGCATAAAAGAAAGGGTTGAAAGAGCAGGGATGAAGTGAGAGACCGAGCTCTGCTGCATGGATAGAAATAGAAAGAGGCAATAAGCAGCAGCAAGAGAAACTAAGACATTACAAGGGGGGGGGGGGGGGGGGGAGAAGGGGAAAGCTGGAACACTAGATAAAAGCCGATGATGAAGATTTGATAGTGTGGCTGTGAAGAGATAGAGAGTGCATTAGGGAACAAAACCATGAATGATGCATCAAAGAAAGGACCGTTTGAGTTATTGGGGCTGCGGCTGGGAGTGGGGTAGAGGGGGTCGCTTGAAAAGAGAATTTTATAAAAAGGGAAAAGAAAGGCGATTGGCAACAAAAGAGAAATGGAGGATTACTGTGGATGGCAGCAAGGCGAAGAAAAGATGGAATGATGGGGAAATATGTGAGATTACAGGCAACAGAGAGGAGTTATTCCTGGACCAGTGTGGCAGGAAGAGAAAAAAGATGAACAAGGGAGGGATGAATAAAGAAGGTGATGTGTATATGAGCGGGGAAGGAGGGCTAGAAGGGGAACTACAAGATAGTAGAGAATATGGCTACAGAGAGAGAGAGAGAGAGAAGGCTGATGAAAAGAGAGGACGGGTCATTATTCTGTCAACCTCTTTCCCCTGTGCATTGATCCAGTGATCTGGCTCGCCGACACACTTATGCACACACACACACGGGGGCAACAGACGTTGGACCTGCATTGATTTGATTGGGGTCCTGTCTGGTCCTGTGTTGGCTTGTTTACGAGTCCTGTGCACAGTACATCAGCGCGCACACACACACACACACACACACACAGCACTGTAGTTTACAGCCTGACTCCAGCGTTGCCCTTGAGCGGGTCCATATCGCAAACGCAACCTTCCATCAGCCAAACCGGATCTATAGATTTAGGACTCTTATTCTCTAAAACTGACAAATAGAAGACCTCAACAGGACTGTAAACCAACACGCTTTAAGTTCAATACCAGGACGGCCACCATTGTGTCTCTGAGCAAGGTACTTAACCCCAAGTTGCTAGTAGTAGTTAGTTCTCTGGATAACAGCGTCCGCTAAATGACAGAAGCTGTTTAGTTGCAATGGGGATTAAAATCATGGTGACATGTTTGGGTGGTATCTATTTTTGAATACATTCCAGACATTTCACCGGGGTATACGGTATGACGGTAGACCGTGGACGTATATATCGGGGTTTTGGCCTTCGTTTTTACAACCGTTACTTGTAAGTACAATAGCCTGTAGCCCAGTCATATTGGATATGAAATAATGGCTGCCATCGGGCTTGACTACTTTAGATAGATAGAGATAGAGATATCACGGGTATCGTTAGGATTTATAAAAGTAAAAGAAACCTTGCATTGTGCTACTTTGTTACAGTAAGATTAAAGTTATAAACGCACACAGAAGCTAAGTTTGTTGTCCTGACTTGGATTTGAGTGGGTTATACCATTGTCAGATATAGCCAACAGGTAAACCGCATAATAAGTGAATGCAGCAACTGAAAAAGGAAGAAAATCACATCTCTTTATCTGATGATATCTTTAGAAATGCAATGTAAAAGTATTAGCCGTCACCCAAACATGAGTGGGAGTTAGGCGAGTTGAGCAGTCGGAGAGACAATTCATGTCAAATACTAAATGGCAGTGAGTCATTACATTCTATTCAAGGAAGAGGAAATCTACACCAAACAAGCTGTGATTAGATATATTCACAGTCAAATAGGTTTAATCATTCTACTCGGTGTGACTCTGATCGTTACGCTTTTTCTTACTTTTGAACTAAAAGCACATTTCAAACATTACTTTGCAGCACCTTGAGCTTTACATGTAGATATTGCACTAAGAGTTCAATTGTTAAATGTACAAGAAAAAAAAAAGGCTACATATTCTGTGCCCTTTTTCTGAGAACATCACAATGCTTGTGAATATGAGTCTGAACTGTGACATCCGTACGGTATATAACATTCTCCTTTTTATAGAAAGCAGAGGTTTCACTGTGCAGAACTTTTTCCCCTTCATAGGTGATAATAGATCCAGCCTGGAGAGTTATTGGAGCTGTAGAATTATGCCACATAACACCTCACCTCTATCTCTGGTGGGCAGTAGTTAAAGTTGTTAATATACGGCAAGTCTGAACTTCTCTTCTGGCAACTCTGCTATTTCAAATAGGGAGCCCCTGGCTTACATGTGTTGGGGTTAAAGCACTGTTCTCACAGCACCTTTTTAGACTCAGAATGATAAAGTGATTAAATTATTCATATGTCTTACAATGTGTTAAGTCGATACAAAGTAGCAATAAGTCAGAAAATAATGCACATTGATAACATATGTTTGTTCAAAGTTAAAAGACAAAACTAAACCAAAACGCATACATTATTAAAATTGGACAATCATTTACATTTATGTAGTTATAGCAAGATATCAAGGTTTACATTTGACCACGGCCTTTAATTCTATATAGTATATGGATTTAATACCCAAATGTCTGAATGTACAGCACAGTAAGCTGTAACATGCAGGTCTGCTGTGCCGGATGTATCCTGTAAGGTCAAAGGAGGCTGGGTGACAGAGAGACAGAACATGTGGCAGATGCCAGCCAGTGATAATACTGCATGTTGAACTTCACACACACACATGTATAGGATCCAGCTCCACCATGAAAACACATGTGTCATCTGTTAGTCCAATGACTGCTGTTATCTGCCCCCTGTCTGCCTCTCCTGATTTTCTGGAAACGTGACAGAGTTTAATTTATTTTCTATAAGATCTCTTCCACTCTGAGCACTTCAGCCAGTTGCACATTTGTGCAGCGAGGGAAGGGCCGGGCCAGTCGATAGCGAGCCCATGATTCTGGGAAGCCATCGGCCAATGGGGTTGATGCAATTATACTCATTGCTTGTGCCAATCAGTGGATCAATTAGGCCATCTAAGGGACCATATAGTGGTCCCTGGACAGGAGGATGCTGGGTACAAAAACATCCGATTGTGCCAGGTTGAGATTGACTGCAGAGTATTAAGCAGGAGGAAGTGAAAGAGAGACGTGAGGGAGAGGTGAGTGTCACAGTCTGAACACAAAGCAGCATCCCTACAACAGCTGTTTATTAATATCAGGAGGCACAACACCCTGTACTTAACACATATTATGTAACTAGAGTAATATTGCGTCAGTTCCACAATCTCACTTGAACACCCAAATGTTCTAAGAGAGGAGAAGAAAGTTCAATATATTGGTAGTGGAGTGAAATGGCTTTTGCAATAGCTTCTGTATTCTAATTGTTTTACATAAATAGCACAACACGGTTAATGTAGAGGCGAACTATGGCGAGAATGCGGCGCAAAAGCAAATGTGTAGCGTGCGAGTAGGCAATGTAAATGTTATCAAAAAATAAATAGAAACATCAAGTGGAGTGCTTTCCCTTAAAGTGGAACACATTGAACGTGGAACACATTTCTGATAACACAGAGTACTACAGTTTATTACGCTGATGTTGTTTTCTTCACATACTGTAGTCTGTAAGCACAGTGTAGCTGAACAGTCCGATACAGCTTAGCAGCAAATGGTGAATGCCGTTCACCGGCAGGCTTGGAAATGAGATACTGCAGTAAATGAGGGAATAAGCAAGCATGACTTTGTGTGAATTTCTCTCATTCCTCAGCTTACAAACAGCTTTAACTGTGTTATCAATCGGCACACATAAAAAACAGAAGTGGGGACATTATGGTCCATCTCATCAGGTGGGCCTGCTTCTTCATTACACTTTTATTATGGCTGATATTAATGGTCCCGTTTCTTTACGAGTTGCAAGGCTCTTTGCGGCTCTGCTGTATTAAAGTAATTGGGCAGCATGCTTTGTTTATGAGTTTTGGATGAGCCGACTCCGCCGGGTCATCGTCACTGCGGTGCCTGGGAGACCAAACGCTGGTTGCTCCAGCAATAACCTCACAATCGATCAAAGAGTTCGGGGGATGGAGAGAACTCTGGAGGAGGGAGTTATATAAGGGCGAAACACACACTAATTTGAACCGAGCACGGCAAAAGAAAAAGCGAGGTGTGAGTTATGTCTTCCTGGCTATATCTTGGCAGTATCCATGTGCATGGGCATGTTTGACTTTGAAACATTTTTGGTGTCTGATTAAAAATGGGCCACATAAGCAGATGTCTCCCAATTGCGCTACGGTGGCTAGAGAACTCCTTTGGGGCCAAATGGAAGTAGCTCTGCCAGTCTTCATTAACTCAAGCGGAGCTCTTTGGTACTCGGCTCAGGCGCACACTTAGAGGGGTGCTGGAAGACCCTGAAGGGTGCGTGAACACACAAACACAAGACATATCCAGGCACATGTACACACAGTAACAGAAATCTTTGCAAATCCTAATGTGCATGGTGGATGCGATGCATTTATGGTGAGACATACCTGCACAAATACTACACTTCTCAAAACACACACATTCACACACGCAGTCTTACCTCTTACCCTGCTCTTGACGCCAAACCTGTCAGCCGACAAGTGGTTGAGAAAATAGTTAGAGAGGCTTGGAGTCAAGATGGCCCCGGTTGATGAGGAAGTAGCAAGCGTTTACCTCCTCGTGTAGAGATGATAATGACAACTCAAGCAGCCGCTTGGCCACAGCGGACCGGTGCTGAGGACCCGTGAAGAGGAGCCGGAGTGGCTGGTGGGCAGAGGCTTGGCTCTTTATGTTGAGGGGCGCTCAGCGATACCAGTGGTGAACTTATTGTTAAACAAGCTGTGGTTTGTCCAGGGCCGTCCGGGGAATAGTGAAGGGTGAAGAGGGAGCAGAGTCTGATTAAAATCTGATGAGGACCGTTACATATTCATGGTCGTACAGCGATACTACACAACCATAACATGTCACGTCATCCAATAAAGACAAGTCAGGTGCAGTCAGAATAAAGGATCCTGTTTGTAAATTCCTTTTGTTTTTACTTTATTGTTTATTCTTATGATTGTTTTTCCGAGCAGTCAATAAGCACAACGGCAAAGCTTTTTTGAAACACTGAAATGTGGACGACAAATCGGTAAACATCTACGTGATTCAACCTCAATTTGATTCAACTTCCCCCCCCCGATATGTATCGTTCATCAATCTTCACATCCATAATAGAGAGTTCCGTCTGTGGTGTTATGTCAAACAGGACTTTAGTTACCCACGGAAATACAATAGAATCATTCCTCATTGTGAGGATAATCCTTGGGTAAGAGTAGGTGCCACTTATTTCCCAAAAGATAGATATCTCATGAATAGAATGAAACGCTTAATATCGGCTGAGCACAAAATGCCACACCGCTCCGTGACGTCTCTCCTCTTTCGTGACGAGCAGCATTTTCCACCTCCTCTCTGAATGACTCTCTTATATTGCCAGTTCTCTTTCTCCCCCATGGCTTCCGTTTCTCCTGACTCGGCCTCTCCTGGCCAGATATTACCAATAGTCCCCGTGTCAGAGCGCAGTGTGGGAGCGAGATAAGCAGATATTAGCCGGCCTTGCCATCAGCAGAACGGACCCGGGGGGCTGGAGCGAGGCTTGGCTGGGCATCAGTAGGCACTGAAGGGCAGACACTGGTGAGGACAGCAGAGACCTGCTTCTGCCAACAAAGGTTTAGGAGGAAATTGATTACATGTCATACTGGGGCTACAGTAATCTGATTCCACAAAACCAATATTTGTAATCACACATATGCAGAAGTAATCAGACTAGAAAAGAAGAATATTAACTAAAGAAACAGGCACAGGTTTGTTGCGCACAGCATTTGTGATTTTTCTCTGGAATAATTGATTTCCAATTATAATTGAGTTGTAAGTGATTTTTTAAACACAGCGGACGAGTGCCACAATCTGTCATAAGTGAGTCCAGAACACTTAAGTTTCATAATTATTTTTTAGTGGCGTAAGAATACCAGTTGTTGTTTCAGAAGTGAATAGATTCAATAGTTGTTCAAAACGTGTCACAGGATACTTTGTGGTAGAAAAACTAGAATAAAGTCTTACTGGAGTCTTGAGGCAGACAACACATTAACAGATAACATCATTTTTTTTGATAAGGATCTATTTGAATAATTTTTTGTACCTGCATTAATTGAGTAATTGGCCACTTTGGATTTGTGAACGTGTTGCCTATTTTAACATCTATCAGTTATGGAGCAACATTATCATTCGTAGGGAGTTGTGTCTTTGGCCATAAGTCTAATAACACCTAGCTAGCCGCTAACTTCGTCTACCATTTGGTGCCGGGCAGGTAGTGTGCAGGGTTTTTACACTGAACATGACTGCCTGCTGTGAATCAAAGTTGCTTTAATCTGGATAAAACATTTATTATGTGCATGTTGTAGAATGCTTCATACTATCTGCAGGTCCATACAAACTGTTGATTCACAATAAGAACGTAGAACTACTTGCCGGTGTACGGTGTGCATGTAAACACACTCATTACTCTTCCTAAAGTCGGTACTGGTGGATAAAATAGACTCGGAGCTGTGGTCAGCTGGCGGGGAGCCACACCGAGCGGCACCATGTTGCTCTGCAGATCTTTCACCGCTCTACCCCTCCATCTCTGCTGTGCTCAATCACCTCTCTTTCTCACCCACTGCTCTCCCCCCCCCCCTCTGTGCTTTGGGAGTTGGATGTTCAAACCAAAAATACTCAAATGGAGAGGCTGATTATTCCAATAAGACTCATCAACACACACACACACACACACATACACACACACACACACACACACACACCACAAAGAGAAATAGATGGACCGACTCACATATACACACATCAAAAACGGGCACACACACATTGAAGTACAAAGAGTGAGAGATGACACACAGTTTTAAGAGACACACACACACACATCATGGTGACACAAAGAGAAAGACACACACACACACACATTTAATTTAAATCACCACTGCACCCGTGTACGTCCCAACACTCTACTTTTAATAGACCTCTGCCTCTTTACGGCTTTCCACCTCCTAAACCCATCAATCCTCTCTCTCTCTGTCTCTCTGTCTCTGTCTCTCTCTCTCTCTCTCTCTCTCTCTCTCTCTCTCTGTCTCTCTCTCTCTCTCTCTCTGTCTCTCTCGTCTCTCTCTCTCTCTGTCTCTCTCGCTCTCTCTCTCTCTCTCTCTCTCTGTCTCTCTCTCTCTCTCTCTCTCTCGCTCTCTGTCTCTGTGTCTTCTCTGTCCCTCTTCGCTCTCTCTCTCTCTCTCTCTCTCTCTCTCTCTCTCTCTCTGCTCTCTCTCTCTCTCTCTCTCTCTCTCTCTCTCTCTCTCTTTCTCTGTCTCTCTCTCTCGCTCTGTGTCTCTCTCTCTGTCTCCCTCCCCTCTCTCTCTCTGTCTCTGTCTGTCTCTCTCTCTCTCTCTCTCTCTCTCTCTCTCTCTCTCTCTCTCTCTCTCTCTCTCTCTCTCTCTCTCACATATATATCTGATTGGAGCTGTGACTCAACCTCCCTCTCTCTCATCAGCCTCTGTTTTAGCCTTGCTGTATCTCGCTCATTTTCCCGACCGACTGCAGTCATTTTGTCTTTTAGTTTCTCTACGACGTCTTTGCCCTCATCCCACTCCTTGCTATCCACTCACTCTCCCTCTGTTTCCCCCTTCTTCTTCTTCTTCTTCTTCTTCTTCTCTTCTTCTTCTTCTTCTTCTTCTTCTTCTTTTTGGTTTACTCTGCTGGTTAAGAAGGCTGGAGCCAATGCAGCGGTGCATGTGGAGAGGGATTAGATAAAAAGAGAGAAACGTGGAGAGAGATGAGCAGAAAGTGAGTCAGATAAAGAGACCAAGGACAGCAAACAGAAGGAGACAGATCGACTCAGAGGCTGCAAATGAGTGTTGGGGAGGGGATGGACGGATTGATTGAACAAGCACAGATGCTGCTCGACTCATGGAAATTCTCTCAAATGTACCACTAAACCTTTAGCAAGTCATATAAAGAATAGGTATACATGCAAGCAATCCAAGAAATATGTTCGCCTGATGTGCAATGTCATCATAAATGATTTTTCATATTACAGTACGAGTAACAATTTTGATCTGGTATGACTAGTAGCTTGTGGTGGCTAATGTTAGCTTGGCTATGAGTCTTTTTTGCTTGTGCCACTGTTACATTTAATTCTAGCATTCACCATTATCCCATACTTGAGTAAGTTAAGGAGGCAGGGGTTCGGGGTTAGGGAGCAGCAGGGCCTGACCAATACATCAGCACACCTGCACCCCGCCTCCCACCTCCTCCCTCCTCCCTCCTCTAAACAACTCCAGAACCAGTAATCACACTCCCTCACACGGCTCCTCAATAACAATTACTCTACACCTCAGCCCTCCCTCCCCTTGTTCTCTTCCTCACCATCAGGACCCTTGTAACCCCCCCTTCTCTCTCTCAACTTGTAACAACACTTGACTTTGCTTTAAAAACACCCAATAATTATTGGACTTGCTCTCCTCATAGGTTCCACTTTTATATCCTTCTAAGTTAGCAAACAAATATGATTCATGAACATGAATATTGTGTCCCCTGTAGGGCTGACTGAAGTTTAATTTGTTGGGTGATTAAATCATTAATCGACAATGTGTGACAGGCATGTTTGATGTATGAGGCAAGGTTGAATATTAGAGGGGATTTTTTATTATACTGAATTAATCACAACTGCTGTCCTACTCTGACCCCCGGTGCAAGTCCTCTGTCGCTGAACACTATCCTGTTCATGGCGTAGTATTTTGAGCTGGAAAATAAAATGGGCCTCGCACGATTCCTGCAAATATTTGTGACTGATATTGATATGAAATATGATATGCTATATTCGAGGCATCTATCATGTTCACGTCATTATTCTTATTTTTATTGAAAAACGTATGAAAATGATTGGATCTGTACTAAACAAGGATGTTTTTTTTAATCTGTAGATTATGATGTGTAGTTCGGGACATCTCTGTAAAATGGTAATTTGACAAATAATGAGATTTTGATCAATTTATGATTAATTGTCCAGCCCTAGAGCTCAATACTGGACATTCGGTCGGTTCCAGAAAACAAATCTTTTAAAGAATCAACTGACAGTTATCTCATAAGCTGCAGACTTTCACATGCTTTTTTAAAAGCAGAGCCAAATCAGTTAATGTAGAAGTATTCCAGCTCCCCAGATCTTTGATGATGCAACACAAGTCACCAGACCATGTGAAATGCTGAGGAAATAATATGGAGCCAGGCAAGATGGCCAATCGGATGGATTTCTGTGCTCTTAGTCACTTCAATACAATGCAGTATGCATTGACATCTTTTAAAAGATGTGTTTCCGGTGGTGGACACTTGCCATTTGGATTCTGTCTTGACTTGGGCAGGTTAGGGGAAAGGGAGTATAATTTGAAGTACTGTATTACAAAACTGCCTGTCAAGCTAAATCACTCCATCTCCCTTGCTCTCTCTCTGAGAGACTCTGGCACTCACACACTGCACAGGGGGTGTTGAGGTGAACTGCGAGGCCTCAGTAATACCTGTGTGCACAGGGGTGTTTCGGCGGAGAGCCCTCCTCAGAATAATAAAGAGATGGACATAGGTGGAGAGGAGAGAAGGAGAAGGGGGAGGTAGGAACTAAAAATAGCCCAGAATCGTCAGCCTTTTTTCAAAACGGGCTTTTGCGTAGTCACATTTGCCCCAAGCAAAAGATTTGAAGTCTCCTGGAATAATGGATTCACCATTCGCTCTTTTCTTTCCTAACATGGCTTTTCTCCCTCAGCGCAAAGAGCTGCAGTGAAGGGAGAGCGAAGACACGGGACATTTTTTCCATGTTTCCCCTCCTAAGTTTCATTTAAAACCCAGAGATCTGAAAATACTTTGTCATATTGACAGCATTGTTTGGACAGTAATTAATATAAAAGCTCTGTGAGCATTGCAGGACGAATTTGAAGTATCTCATTTTAATGTCGGCATCGTCCAAAAACCTTCAGCTGTACAGTCACGGACTATTTATAGGTGACTATTATCCTGCTCGCTACAGATTCAAATTGGATTTCAACAGACTAGTGCAGCTCCAGCTAGCTAGGAACAGTTTGTTACAGTACCTGCTAAATGACTAACTCTATTACACAATAACATTTGGGTATTTGGTATGATTTTAGAGGCATTTATAAAGTTAAAAACTAATTAAGTTCAGGTGAGGCGGGTTATGCAAAGTAACGCCACTCTGGATGGCCGTTGGCAATATTCAAAGGGTAAAGCGACGTCCGCCGTACCAAAGCGAAGTGTTGGAATTGAAATGGATAGGAAAATCTTAGAAACATAGCACTCGTTCTGTATTGATCCCTGTAGGGAGATTGTCTCGCTGTCCTACTCTGTCCACAGTGAGGACAGAGGTCAGAAGCAGCAGCAGAAAAAGCGCCCTGCAGCTAGTCGGGATACTGTGTATTGCTCAAGGACAATCCAGCAGATGCTAGCTGATATGGTCTTGGAAGGTTAAGGAACATCCTGCTGGCTAAATAATAGATAGCAGACATTTAAAATGAGGATTTTAAAAGCAGAAGAGGTTATTTAAGTCCTTCTCTGAAAGATTCACATGCTTACTGTGTGGATCCTCTGTCATTTCTTTTAGAGAATATCTGGTAATGTTTGTCAAAGAAAATAATTCCCTTTTTAGAGGAGAAAAAAAAAGGAACAACTCTGGGATGGGATTATGGGTTGGCATTTGGTTTGTTGTAAGATTTTGTCCTTGACGATTATGGAGAAATAAGCAAATGGTTATGCAGTAGTATTTCCCTTAAGTGTTGTCGTATAACTAAACATGATACATGTTATATCTACCAGGAGAGCCTTGTTAGCAACTCTCCTCGCTCTTCAGTCTGCTAATACCTGTTAGCATGGCACGCTTAAGGTTAAAAGTGACGTCAGCACCATCACCAATACGTTCATTTATGACCTAATACCTGCAGTACTAAATAAATTCCCATCAGCCTTATCTGTATTTTTTGTTTTGCATGAATTAGCAAAGGTTTAGCATGCTAACATTCTATTAGAGTAAGTGTGTTCGAGTCAATGAAGACACATTGAATGTTAGACTCCTTTTGTTGTGAGCAACCAGAAACCATTGCAGATGTGAGAGAGTGTGCAGCCAGGACACAAATAGACATCATGATTAAAGATCATTGTACTAATCATCATAATAATAATAATAATAATAATAATGAAGCATTCTTTAAACCCGAACTTAACCCTAATTAAGAAACATTTAAACTATGTAGTACTCAATGCAACTGAAGTCAAATTGGGGTCACTAAGTTTTAAAATGAAGCACAAAGTTTCCCACAGAATGAGGCCTTTGACAGAAAGGCCTAAAAACTTACACGCACACAAACATCTGCATCTTTACCTGCTTAACTCGTGCACAATAAACACACACACACACACACACACACACACACACACACACACACACACACACACACACACACACACACACACACACATAATCTTTCTATCCCTCGGTTCCAATCCTCCTCAATCCCCCGATGCAGCCAGGCAGTTCGTGCTTGGGTAACAAAAGCAAAATCAAAGTGTTGTGTGAAATATGGCTGGGATTCGTTATTAGGTGAAGGCTTTGTTTTCCCTGGCATGCAGGTAGACCGGGAGAGTTAAGCCTCCCTATTGGAAAGCATACAGATTAGCCAGGAGAGTTGGGGCGCTTTTCAAGTTTGGAGCACGGTGGACTCTGAGCTGGCCATGTGTGGAGAGGAATGGATAAACAATTGACAGAGTTGTCCACAAGCTCCTGGTGAGAGGGGAAACGCCGAAGAGAAAAAAAACATGGATAATAGAAGGCAATGTTCGATCGACGTCTTTGCAAAAACCATTTTTTAGATGGAAGATAGTCTCGAGTTGGATGAGAAAGCCATTCTCTTTAATTTGTTGTCATGTCTGTTGCTTTTCATTCAAGCAAACATAAAGGGAAAACATAACAAATCCCTCCATTATTGTCGTTATCCTCTGCCAGTTCACTGCACTTGATTGGTCAGCTGGAGATGAAAGGGGAATTACTCATGCGTGCTAATGTGGGTGGAAGACGCTTTTCACTATTTTTGTACTCTCCGCATATATGTGGGAGAGCGAAAAGGAACTCCTAGCTCAAGGGCATGCGGTTAGGGACGAGTTGAACACGCACTTAGACATGCTAAGTGCTAGCATGCTAGCACGTATGCATGAACACACGTGTACACACTGTACACTCATGCACTCAGGGTGGCTTTTGTGGGAGCCAAGCTTTGCTCTCCTGTCATCTTTAATTCAGGGCAGCTGTATACGTCTATTTTCAGCTTGGCGTCACTCTGTATAGATGAGCTGCTCTCTAGCAACGGGATTTAGGAGAATGGGATCATTTCGACAAAATTTTCTCCTTCACTGCCCTTTTCACTCTCGTAAACACACACACGCTCACACACACACACACACACACACACACACACACACACACACACACACACACACATACTGTAAACACGTATGCTAATTCTGTGTAAATTACACATCATTGTAGCTGCTCTGCATATTCATAGATGTGTTTGTGCCAAAGAAGTGGCAGCATTCCACATCTAACAGCAGGGTGACACAGTCATTTAAATACTGCTCTCCCATACTGCACTACACTCTGCTTTCTGCCTTCATCAATTTACTATATATAGATATGCAATGAACATTTAATGTCATTGGGAGGCGCAGAGACTTAAAGTGACAGAGAAGGAAGTGCAAAGGGAGATTGGAGTAGGTTTCCTGCCAAGACGTGAAAGCACAAGGTCACAAGTGGCAACTATCGAGGGGAGCAGAGATGGAGGGTTGAGGAAGGAGGAGCGGAGGACAATGGAGGTGAAGAGGTTTTGTGGAACGAGCCACAGCCCCTGTGGTGGCCTTGATGACTCAGCGGTGGAAGCCTGAATAATTAGAGCCATGCTCTGGGTCCCTGCCATCATTAGATTGGTGCACATATTAAATATTCAATGAGACATTTTGGACAGACATGTTCGGGAGCAGGCGAAAGGGCAACTTTGCCGGAGTACGTGCCATGTGCCGACAAAGAAATGTAGCACGTGTCTGCTCGTGTGTGTGTGTGTGTGTGTGTACTTGCGTATGTGTGTATCTGTGTACTTGCGTGCGTGCGTGGTGCGTGCGTGGTGTGTGTGTGTGTGTGTGTGTGTGTGTGTGTGTGTGTGTGTGTGTACTTGCGTGTTTATTTACTTGCACATACATGCAAGGCTCTTGATTGGCTTATTCTAGAATAGCTACTGAGATGAGATTGGCCCTGCTAGTCAAGGACGTCAGTGCACGAAGAGATATTGTGAAGTCTTTGTATCCTGATGAGAGTAGGCACCAAAATGTTTAATGGCACTTACAGTGAGGCGTGCTTTTGTGCTGCTTTATGGCCTAAAAGTGAGAAATACAGCAGGAAAAGGGACAAACAATAGAATTCCCCAAAACTATATCTTTAACCAAATCACACTAAGCTATTGTAGCTAATGTAATAACTGATGTATCATTGTTTCACTTCCATACGTTAAGCCTCCCCGAAACTGCTTGGAGGCCCGCTTCCCACTTTGTAAACCTCTAATCTAAAATAATCAAAATGAGGATCAAACGTGTAGATGGATAGAAAAAGCGTTGCTTCAGGAT
Organism: Cottoperca gobio; assembly: GCF_900634415.1. Lineage (NCBI taxonomy): Eukaryota > Metazoa > Chordata > Actinopteri > Perciformes > Bovichtidae > Cottoperca > Cottoperca gobio. Next base: position 5,231,838 of record NC_041372.1, on the reverse strand, counting down.
CATCATTAGCGCTAAGATGTACCACCGGATCTTCTACGTAAAACAAGTCTCCTTAGAATGTAGCAATACTGTGTTTTTGAAGGTTTTAGAGAAACGAGAAGAAGTCGATATCATTATGCAACAACCGTGTTTGGGCGTAATTGTGTGCGTGTGTTGTGTTCAGTGCTTATCAAGGCCATCGTGTGAAGGTGTATCTGCGTGGGTTCATACTCGAATTGGTTCTTTTGGTTTACCATGATAAACTAAAAAGAGAACTGAACAAACACACACCTACACTCACACAGATGTGGATACGGAGGGGGCGGGGGTGGGGGGCTCAGGCATCTGCCCAGTAGCCCTATTTGGAAGAAACTGCCCATTAACCTACATAGCCAACAATATGGCTGTGTTCCTAGGTCATGTCATGTATTCTCACAGCCAGAGCAGATGCTGAATGGACCCAGATCACTGGTGGAGCGGAGCCACAGCAGTACAATGCCCGTAATAAATGTGCACATTTCTGACAGGCCTTGCAGATTTTGGGCTTTTTTTCCCCCCACCCATTGCGTAAGCAGTTCACAGAAATTCCCTGTCCAACAAGATGAATGAGCTGTACATATCGCAGCCTACCATCACAAAAGGTGATGTAGTTCTTAATCAGCCCATCAAGCAGGTGACTTGTGTTAACTGCTTGAACACAATCAATGTATTGAACTAATAAAGTAAATGTCCACAACGAGAATTCAATCGATACACGTTGACTCTATAACTGTGACGAATTTGCACCATAACAAGTCGGGTCTAATTTTCTGTTTCTGCATCTCCTTCCTTCCACTGGAGATGCACCTCCAATTGTGTAGTAATAAGTGTTCACTAACAAGACAATGTACAGTAACAATCAGGCAAATAAGATTGCTGCTCGTTCAGATCTCTTGATTTCTTTTACGAGCTAATGAAATTGTCTCGCCACAATTGCTTTGCTTATAAAAAAGGAAAACAAGATGCAAACGCTTAGACTCGGTACAATGCTAAATTAAGATGGATAATTGTTTAAAGATAATTGTCTTTGTAGGCAATATACGTTAGGACCTGATTGTCTTACAAATGCTTTCATTACCTCCGCCAAGGAGGGTTTGTGTTCAGCTCGGTTAGTCTGTTAGTCTGTTAGTCTCTTGTCTGTTAGTCTGTTTGTCTGTTTGTCTGTTTGTCTGTTTGTCTAAGATAACTGACAAACTACTGGACTGATTTTCATGAAACCTAGTGGAAGGGTAGATACACAAATGATGTTTAACCTTCGGTAACATTGCGCGATAGAGCATTTGTGTTGCATTCATGTGGTGTCAGAATAATCGGAAAAAATACTTCCCCGCCTAAGAAATCGCAAGAACAACTCATAAATAGCTAGCATTATTTTGTTAAATCGAGAAATAAAATACAACGCCTTTATTTTTGTGGCGTCACTGTTTCCACATTGTGACTTCAAGGTCATGAACACACCAACAATGAAATGATGACTTCCCAACTCCGAGCCTCCGAGAAGCACATCAAATCCGTGCCATCTACTTACCTGAAAGCACTCGCTCATTTAGGAGTCGTTACACAGGCCCCACTCGCACGGCAATTTTGTAAAGGTTACATCCTCCTCTCTCTTTTTTCTATTTAATTTATTGACGTTTTGTTTGTGTTTCCACTCTTCTTTTAAGACTCGACGTTGAACGCCAACAGATGTCACAAGCCATCTCTTATTGGTCTGTGTATGTACAGTGGGCACGAGTCCAGGCCGAACCTCACTCTCTCCGGCTCAGACATGTTGGCACACTGCTGTGTAAAATAAGCATAGTGCACTATTTTCTCCCATCAATCCTCTTTGGAACAACATGCCTGCTGCTTGTGGCTGATGTATTGTCACTGTACATTGCGCAGTGGAGCTCCATTTGTCTCAATCACCAGATTCCTCTATTATCATTCCAGCTCAGTTGTTTTGTGGATGTTACCAAGCATAACAAATGAATAATAGACCACATATTCATTACAGAAATAAAAATGTGAGACTTGAGCGTGTGCCAAAAGTCTCTTTTTACAAATGGCCCTTTGGCTGAGTTTAAAGAGACCAATGGTGCATTTAGCTGAGGAATAATCACGAGCATCAATACTGGCATCCAGACTAATGGCCAATGGACATCAACAAACAAATGTAGCAGCGCACTAATTAGGCAGCTATACTATTAGAAACTGTCTGCTACTCATTCGTGGAATACTGAAGTCTAAATGTTAAGTTAAAGGAGATGAGGACAAAACATAATGCAGTATACTAACAATGGATCCTAATGCACTCTGCCTGAGCTTTAACTTACTTCAATGTGTGCCTGAAATGGTGTCATAACAGCCGCGTAGCACTCCTGCAGCCCACCTGCAGAACATTTCTCCCATCAGCCAGTTTCCACTATCTCCCCTTCCCCATCAATAGTCCCAAACCAGATTGACGGCTGAATATTGCATACTTCTTTATGGCCCGAGGCGTGAGTGAATGAGTTTGCCGCTCCGCAGAGAGAAAGAAAACAGTGCAAGATTACACGCTAGTGTTCCACTCCTGGGCCAGGCTCTGTCACAGCTCGCCTCAATCTAATAAACACATGTCTTTATTGATCTAGCCCACACTCTTCCATGTTTTTTTATTTTTTTATTTGCACTTCCATCTTCCACCGTTGCCGGTAAACACGGCATACCCTTGGTACCGCATTTGATCTTAATGCTGTGAAAAGAACATGGGAAAAGTGTTTGCCTGCTCTGTCATTTAATATGTGTGTGTGTGTGTGTGTGTGATATGAAAGTTTAAATATGCATGTGTGTGTGTATTTAATCAAAGCCAATGATGCACGCACGGCTTGAGTGGGCTGGAGGCTTGAGTCAGGGGCTTTAAACAGCCTTTTTTTCAGTGATGCAAGAATTTTTTTGAATGGCCTGTATGCTGCATGTAGCGACATTATCTTTTGTTTAATTCATGATTTAAATAGTTAACTAGTGTGTTGAAGTGTAATTCACTTTGGGTTGTGCTGTGAAAATATCCCATATCAACGTAGCTTCTTCAAGGTAAATGCATTATATTTTATCAGCCTATAATTGATTAATTTATTTTTGCCCTGAATAGGTCCAGGAGTTCACTGTGTATTCGTCAAGATGGTTAACATACTGTTGCTACGACAATACGGGGGCTGCGACATTTTGTAGTCTTTAGGTGGAAAATTGGGGCTACGGTGTGTGTGTTCTCTGACATGCGCGTTTCAGCATGTGGTGTGTCCTGACGAGGTGCAGCCGAGGCGATAGCGGTCAGCGGTTTGGCCTGTCGGGCGCCATGTGTGTGTTGAACCGTAACGACAGGGACATCGTAGAGCAAGAAAGGGAAATGGGTAAAGGTGGAGGTGCAAGTCGTGGGGGTTGACAGTGGAGTAGAAGAAGATGAAAGCAGTCAGAGAGGTTTAAGGCTCCAATACGCTACAAGGTGGACCGCAGAGAGGATAGTGGGACACAAAGCACCGAGGAATTAAAGGGGATGAGACACAGAGTGTGGACAGATACAGGAGGAAACTTGTAACTCCAGTCTTGAGAGACTTTCATGTCGTCCCCCCCCCCCCCCCCCCACTTCTTACAATGTTTTTTAAATATGCAGCACACACACAGAAAATCACAGAAAATGATGGGATTTAATTTAGGATAAACCCCAAATTGATATGCAAATCTCAATTAAGATAAGGGTACATACACACACACACACACACACACACACACTGCCCTTACATTTACCCAACCATATCTCTCTCACATGACTACACACACTCTTAATAATCCATCCACTTCACATACTCGTTCTAACACTTCCCCTCTGTTTGCCCTCCTCCAATTTAACACTTTCTCTACCTCTCTCTATGTTTGTGTGTGTGTGTGTGTGTGTGTGTGTGTGTGTGTGTAACTGCTGAGTCAGCAGGCCCTGTCATACAGTCAGACGGTGTGGGGGGTTATTTGATGGCAGCATCTGTCTACGCTACACGGACCAAAATTCAACTCAACTTTCACATTTCAGACTCATTCGTGCATCTTGGAACACACATGTGCTGCAGCTCTGCATGTGTTGTCTCAGAGGCGTTGGGCGCAGTCGCTTACAGTAAATACAGTCATACGTCCATTTGGCTCCTAAATGACCCAGTGGTGACATTTAGTCCAATTAGCTCCCCTCTATCAGGTTGTTTTTCGATCAGTGCTAAGCGGTTGGAGATAAGAGGAATGGCCTGCGCCTCCTGCAGATGAGCCATATTCTCCTGAGCCGTGACCGCAGCAGTCATCTTAAACAGCCCCCCGTCACTGCAGCCATTACACACCTCGTTGGATTAAAAGTAAGCAGGGAATCATGCAGCGGGCCAATGGAGTGATAAAGATGCGTGTGAGCATGCATGTGTATGTCACCGCATGCCTGTTAGGTGCCAAGTGCTTCAAAGTGTTTTATGGATGTGCATAGTTAATCCATATGCGTTGGCTCATCGAGAATGTGAAATGAAATGCACTGAATCCTGAAAGGGTTTTCAAAATGTTTTCCTTCAAAGGAAATAAAAATGATCAGCGAGTCGGACTAGATGATAAGTAGTGGATCATTCAAAGAAGTGGAGAGCAAATCTGGGGTTGGAAGTGAGCGGACAGAATTGATATTGTAATAACTCTCGCGACATTATTTCAATATTTATATATAAACAACGTGTCATTGCTGTCCAGGGAAAACTGTACGTCCAAATTTGGAGAGGATTGTTGCGGTTCGTACTTTGCAAGCAGAGCATTTAAAAAGCCCGTTGGAGTGTCAGGAAATGCTGAGTAGGGCTTTTTCTTGCGATGTTAAAGTCGCGTGCGTCCCGATTCTAAAATCGAACAATCACCATCGATTTAGACATCTCAGCTGCGAAGCTGATATGAGAATGAATTCTAACAATTGACGGTTATTATTCTCTTAACTAAATGTGTTTCGTAAGACGGCATTACTGCAGTACACCGCTGCCGTTTCACACTTCACATCTCTATCCTGCCTCTTTCCTGTACACCTTGTAGTAAAAGCAGGGTTAGGGTCATGAATAATGAAGAAGACCATGTAATCGGTGTGTTGGTGCATGTTGGAGAGAGTGAGAGCCTTGCAGCATTAGAACAGGTAGCAGCCTCGTTGTTGATGCTGATGTGGTCTCAGTATGCATTTCGACAAGGTTATATAACACATCATGCTGCGTAGCTGGCGAGCGGTGTTGCTGCTATTTATAGAAACGCTTTGATGGAACAAACTCTGTGACACATAGACACAAAAACATCAACCTGGGTGTGTATGTGCACACTCATTTGTAAGCTGCACAAGCAATGGCTTAAAGTACTCCTTTCTTCATATTTCTTCCTCTGTCTCACATGCACACAAACAATAACACGCTGATATCCAATACATCACAATTGCTAACTATCAGAGGGATGAAGAGGTTACATTATATTCTGAGGCTGCAGCGAGTATACAGATAATAAATGTCCTGATCACTCACCCTCTCTGTCTCTCTCGCTCTCTCTCTCGCTCTCTCTCGCTCTCACTCTCTCTCTCTCTCTCTCTCTCTCGCTCTCTCTCTCTCTCTCTCTCTCTCTCTCTCTCTCTCGCTCTCTCTCTCGCTCTCCTCTCTCTCTCTCTCTCTCTCTCTCTCTCTCTCGCTCTCTCTCGCTCTCTCTCTCTCTCTCGCTCTCTCTCGCGCTCACTCTCTCTCGCTCTCTCTCTCGCTCTCTCTCGCTCTCTCTCGCTCTCTCTCTCGCTCTCTCTCGCTCTCTCTCGCTCTCTCTCGCTCTTTCTCTCTCTCTCTCTCTCTGTCTTTCGCTCTCTGACTCTCTCTTCATCTGGATGAGTCAATCTTTCAGTTTGGTTGCAGCTTTCTCCATCTCTCTTTAGCACACATACACCTGAGTGCACACTAAACACACACACACACACACACACTTACAGAATACGCACAGCCACAGTTGAGGCGCAACATTTCCTTTTGTTCATTTTAATACCAAGTAGTCCAGACAAAAAAGACCAAAACCATTACAGGGCACAATGTGGCGTGACGGCTTTTTGATCAGCCGGAGAGAGAACTAAGAGGAGAACTGTTCGGGGCATTACCACTCATTTTCTCCAGGTGCTCTGATAACGTTTAACCAGCTGATTGCTTTGTTTAGAGCCCTTCCTGCTACTGCAGCACGGAAATGTAAAGCGGAGCAAGGCTCTGCCCAACAGAATCTTTTTTAGGTGTGCATCGGTAACAGTGGATGCAGCTATGTACTATTTATGATGCATGAATTAGTTTGATTATGAATTAATGTGCTGCAATACTGAGCTTTTTTCAGATAATGCTTGCACATTAGCCACAATGAAAAATAAATAAAAATGGCACATGCATGAAAGGTGTAGAATCCACCAGCACCCGCAGTAATTCACCAACAGACTGCATCAGAGAGCCACAAGTCCAAGCTGCTGTGACTCTTTGTTACTCTTTCATGTCATGAGAGCCGCCACATGCTTTGTTCATTTCCCTCCATATGCTACATTAGCTCCCTGGTGTTTAAGATCTACGTGTTAGCGTCAGCATGATAACAGTGCTCCCTGAGGTGGGCCACGGTGCACAGCATCTATCCTCCGTACACCACAAAATAAACCTTTCACATATAGAAAACAACCGAATGGCAATTTATGAGAGCGTGTCACAAACTCCTGATGCCCCACTAACAAAAGCCTCTAATAGATAACTCTTTATAAGGTCGTGTCTCAACAGCTGCTCATGTTATGGACAACCAGATAACATAGTGAACAGAAAAAGAACATTAGCACATTTCAATATTTGTCTGCTAACTTCTAAGCCATCTGGTTTGCAAAATAAATTGCAGATTACAACTTTAGATGTTGTTGTGTTTTTTGAGTCTTCCAATAAAATTGCAGTGACACATTTATCTGCATAGTAAAAGCTTACAATTAATTCACTATCAGATTCCTGCCACCCTGGTTTTGATCTGAGTGATTAAAAAAGGGTGAGGGAGATTGAGCGAGAGCGATAGAGAGAGATACGAAGAGAGAGAGAGGAAGGAGCAGACATTGACAGCTGCCCGAAACCGAGCTGCCTTTCAAGATATCAGAGCAACTGCAGCACCTCGGCAACCAAACAGATAAGACCCCAGCCAAGATATCAAACAGCATCAGCAATAAGCAGCAGCCACAAACAAACACTTTTGCAGCCAGCCACGGGCTCCTCACCAACCGCTGCCAAACAGCCCCGGGGCCCCCTCGGCAGGTGAGGAGGGGGGGGGGCGGCGACACACACACAGCCTAAACAAATTGGAAATGTCAAACGGTAACCCGATCCACCGAGCGCCACTTCCTGATCAGAAACGTAATAAAGAAACCCAGATGTTATTAGATTGTTTCATATGTTCCTATGAGTAGGAGGTGGTACGGCGTACAGGTGCGATGGGGGCGCAGAGAGGGGAACCAGCTAAATGAACGTGTTTCTCGTCATTGCATCATTATTTTACTGCCTTTTTAAAAAAATACAAAAAATACCAGAGAGCAATTAGAGGTGACAACCTGGAGGGGGTTTCTAAAATAATAACAGTTAAAGGTGGAGTCAGCGATTTTAATCCGACAGACTTTTGTTCAAATTCAGCGAATATCTGCTCGCTGTTCGTTCTCAGCGAACGGCAAACAGAAGGACGGTAAATCAGGAGACGCCACCGTGAAGGTCGCGAGCTAATACGTATCTCGCCATTTGATCGAGTCGGTACAGAGGTGAGATCATCTCAGGATCCTCGTGTGTGTGTGTGGTGTGTGTGTGCGTGTGTGTGTGTGTGTGTTACACAAATAAACTTGATTCCCAGTGACTCAAAAATAACAAATTCAAGTTATTCAACAAATAAACATGCATAGATAAATAAATATAATAGTTGGGCTTATCTGTCCTTTTGTTGAAATTGCTCAATTTTACAATGTAATAAATTGCACAAAAATATAAAATGCTTTTACAAATTTCAACCAGCTATTAAAGAATTACCCAATAATAAATCATATTTTAATAATCTTAATCCAACTAAAAGGCTTGTGATCCAGTGAGTTGTGTTACCGAGAGTTTACAATGTATCCCCTCTATACATGAAGATCTTCAACAGTGTGTTATCATGTACATGATAAACTTCACAGCCTTTTTTTGGATGTTGTAGTGCTCTTACGACGAGGACAATGCACGGCCGATGGCAGTAGATTCATCATTCTCTTCATAATGCCGGATATGAATCATACTCTCTTGTCTTGTCTCCCGCCGAAGGAATTAGTTAAGAGTTGTGAGGCTGTCCCGCTACTCATCCATTTCCTCCGTCTCATTTATCTCCGTCTTCCTCAGGTTGTTTCTCTAATGCTCATATTTATCGTCATCAGCACCGAGGTGCAATGCATATCTTACTTTTACAAACAAGACTAAGATTAAGAGAAGGAGCAGACAGCTGAGCCCCATTATGAGAGCAAAATGGGATAATTAGCAAAGCCACAGACGTGCCACTTTCATTCCAGAATGAGACATCTCCGACCTGTTTGCATTTCCAGAGTGGCTTTTTGGCTCATACTCCAACAAGGCCGCGCCTTAAAGGATGCTGCATCGGTGTGACACAGAGATGCAGTTGTACCTGGAGGGATGGATTTATTTTCATGGATCTTCAGTGGAGATTACTGTTGCATGGCAACTAAAATCACATAGTGCCTAGTGTATAACGCACATTTCTTTGTTTTTTTTGTTGTATCTGATGAAATCTTCTGTTTCCAGCAACACTGAAAACCTGCAGCTTTCCATTGGAGCTAAAGTCTCACCATGAGGGGTTAAACCTTGGGAATGTCTTTGGGATTCTTTGGGAATAACTGCTTCAATATGCAAAGCTAATTATTAAGTTATCAAATTTGCAAAATGAGCCCAAAGGTTTGCGTTGATTGAAGATTAGTTCTAGCGTAACACAAGGCCACTAATTTGTAATAACCTGCCCAGGGACGAATGTAACTAATGTAATGTTTAAATATCGCAGCTGGTGTGAACGCTCCACACATGCACTGCCGGCCGCTTTAAACAATGCATGAGGGTTTTTAATAGATTTATGCTTTACTGCTTTTCAAACTAATACTGTGGAGTAAAACAACCCACGGAAGGACGTTCACGTTGGATGATTCTGCATCGAACGAGTGGCGTTCCTTCCCAAAGCAGGAAGTAGTGCGTCCCTTTTGTGTAGCAGGTGGGGGAGGAGCTACTGATGCATCCATCTTTCCTGCAGGAGACTGGAGTTCGTGTCCCATTAAAGACGTGCAATGATAAAATAAATACTGTAATCAGTTACTCTAACCGTAGTTTATTTGCCATTATTACAATATTTCCTCAACATAAAAAATACTGTAGTTGCCTATACAGTATATGCACATATTATTTTCTCTTAGAATCTCTTCAAAACGTTGCTTTAGTGCAGCGTTAACTCGCTGCCCACTGGACATTTTGTTCTTCTAAAAAGAAAAGTCCAAAGGTTTCTTGTACCTCATGCTATGAACTCCTATCATGAGGTTTTATATGAGTTCACTAAAGGTGAGCAAAGTCTCTTTCGTAACTAAACAGCGTGGTAAATCCCTGCTGCTCTGCCCCTTAAATCTTCTCTCAATAGCCTCTTTATCAATCTGCCTTTTCCTCCAGCACGCTCTCTATTCACTCTTTTGCTTCCTTGCTTCCTTTCATCCTCAAAACTCTATCTGTCTCTCCGGCATCTTTCCTCCTCCTCCTGTCCTTCATTTGCCCCTGCCCTCCATCTTTCTCTCCCTCCGTCCCCTCTCCAGCTCCCCCCCCCCCCCCCCCCCCCCCCCCCACATCTTAGCTCTTCATTGCAGATGTAGGTTTTTTATTTCATTTTTTTATGCCTGTGATATCACAAGTGGAGTGTGTGTGTGTGTGTGTGTGTGTGTGTGTGTGTGTGTGTGTGTGTCTCAGAATGATATCGCTCTCCTTCGGACCGTTTGAATGAGATGATCCACCTTCTCGGGCCTCCCTGCCTCCCCCCCCCACACTCTGCCGCACACTTCCACTCGCATAAAGGAGTCAATTTGTCAGAGATGTCAAGGGTGCTAACGAAACAGCCAGCTTCTTGCCATATGTGTGTGTGTGTGTGTGAGCATGTCTGTAGTGTTGCTGCAGCACGGTGTGAATGAGTGTGTGCCAAGTGTACTAAGCAGACAAGTACACGTGTATATAAAGCTGCTGTGTGGAGACAATTTTGCAGGTCTGACATGGTGTGTGTTTATTCATTCATAGGCGGCGAATGTGTTAATTAATACACCAGCTCTGCATGTGACATTCTGTGCGCTTGTATTTCTGTGCGTGTGTGTGTTTTCTGTTTGAGTGTGTGTGAAGGCTCCTCTTCATCCGGTTGCCGCCCGAGGAGTGTGATGACCGGTCTATTTGACAGGCGTTCCAGTCACAGCGGTTGCCCCGTCTCTGCAGTGACTGGGTCATCGGAGTTAATTATTCTCAGCGCTGGTCTCTCATGCTCCATGCAGCGAGCACGCGCGCACACACACACACACACACACACACACACACACACACACACACACACACACACACACACACACACACACACACACACACACACACACACACACACACACACACACGCAAACGCGCACACACACGTACGCCGTTCGACATTTGAAATGGAAACGCACGTTCTCACAGTTTAAGTTAAGAATAAGAACTTTTAACTAAGAACTCCAAACACACTCAACCTTGTGACTCATACTGTGGACTGTTCTCAGGTCAGAGCTGCAGAAATGAATCGCCAACTATTTTGATAATCGCTTTGAGGCATTTCTTTTAAGAAACAAAACGTAAAAGGTCTCTGATTCTAGCTTCTTAAATGTGAATACTTTCAGGTTTATTTACTCATCAAATGGAAAATCTTCAAGACAAAACATTTCAAAGTCATCTTGGGCTTTGGGAATACAGCTGCAACAATTAAGAAGTTTTGATAATCAACTAATCATTTTTTTCATGCAAAATGGGCTGAAAATGCAGTTTTTATTCTATCAAATATGGAGATTTCTTGCTTTTATCTGCTTTTTATCTCGTATGAAACTGAACATCTTTGGGATTTTTACTGAAAAAGCAAGACATAAAAAAAAATTACCTTGTAATTTGTAATTTTTCACTATTTTTGAAAATAAAGTAAAATATATAATATAGTTTCAGGCCTGTTTGGGAAACACTAATAGACATTTTTCACAATTTTGATATTTTATAGACGAAACAACTAATCTATTATGAAAATAATGGTTGTTTGCCGCCCTCCCCGAGTCTCACACAGTCAGGCCGTACACTAAATGTATATATTCTACAGTTGAGTGTGAACGACAGTGACTAATGTGAGGCAGTCTCCCTGCTAATTAAAGTCTAGTCATACATTAATTACCATGAGCTGCAGTATTTAAGGTCTTAATCGAGAGCTGGATGATTTTTTCTTTTAACCTTTTCTAAACCAGGATTGTCTTTCGGATTACTTTATCTTCAGGCAGAAGATGACACCAAGGGGCGAGCAATGATACATTCCTGTTTTCTGTTTTTAACACAGAACTTTAATTCTCTTTGATGATACACATCTTATGACATGGGATATTTAAATGTAAATGGAATCCCTTTCTATACTGCAGTCATTATTTGTGTCCAGCTGCACTGCACAGCTCAGCTTCTCTAATCATCCCTCTGAATATCATGCTAATCCCTTTTTATCTTGCTTAATGCTATACTAGCTAGCTCATTCACTGGTGTCAAAGATGTATTGTTTCCCAGGAGAAAAGGACAGAGCGTGTTGGTTTCACATTTCAAACGCATGTTATTGACAGCTACCCAGAAAAGATCTGGAAGGTCTCTGCAGCAAACCAAACATTTTACAGAAAGTTTTCTGTAAGGATTCTGTATATTAATAATAATAATACATTTTATTTGTAAAGCGCCTTTCCAAGCTAAAAGCAATCTCAAGGTGCAAAAAATACAAAAAACAAAAAAAGCATATATGAGAAGTAGTGAAGAAGTAGTACTGTACAATTAACAATAATTAGTAATATGAGTCGGCGTGTATATTTGCGTAGAGCTCACGAGTCCTTGTTTGCTGTACCCGATGTGTAGTCACCACACTTCATGCGCATGTAATGATAAAAGCTACTGCATCTCCCAAGACACTACACCGAAGTCCCGAGTGACACAACACACGTGTCTTTGAGTGTGTTCATTGAAATGGTGTTTTTCTAACTCACGAATCACTCAGCCTGCCATTTACTTTAGAGCGGAGCGGCTTTAAACGTCGCACCTCTGCCTTTTGTTTACGTGTATTAATCAAAGCTGTCGTTGAGCACGTTAAGAAGTATGCTGTATGTCCCTTTAAACGCACGTTGAGTGGAACTTCATTATTTACGAGGCGAGATGTATTCATGGCTGCATGTTTACGTCGAGGTGAGTCCTGGCGGAATTATTTGGAGCAGAAGGTCGCCATATGTGAGTGAGCGGGCGGGGCGATGGCAAAATCCACAGATCTAGAGACGCACACTGCACACACACTGTCTGAATTACATGATTGTGGAATAGTGATCACAGAGCGAACTAAATGTCTCTGGGTCTGCTTCTCTCTGACTTGGTGTACCACAGCAGGATCACAGCTAAAAGGGAGGGGAGGGGAGGGGATGGGGGAGGGGATGGGGGAGAAAAAGATCCTAATTTGGTAAAACAATTGCAACTGCATGAGGCGAGTGATATGCAAATAATTGCTCCACGTGCCTTCGAGGAAGCTTGCCAGATGCTGGTGAGTCCAGCCCGACGCGAGGGGTCGTGAGGGAGATCCCACAGAGGGAAGCAGGGGGGGGGGGGGGGGGCTGTGGAGGAGAGTGTTTTTAAACGTGGTGCGATTAGCGCTGAATACTTTGGCAATTGCCTCGGTTTAAGCACGAGTTGTGTGAGGTGCATTTAGAGGAGAGTGCGAAGCCGTTCCTAATATAGCACGAGTGTAAGCACCCATGTGGGACGTCCCCGTGAGGACGCAACAGCTGACGCGTCTACGTAGATCGAGAGCAAGCGGATGTAAACGCATCGGTCCCAAAGTCCATCTTAATACTTTACACTCACTCCACATGTGCCTTCAAAGACTTATGAACTGCTGCTTATTGATGACTAGTTGAACACTATGATCAAACACTATCGTGCATTTCTGATGTGTGTAAGTGACATGCTATACTCTGATACGATCCAAACACAGAGAATTACATACGCTCTTACTGTGTACTTTCCCATGCGGCATTATTAATGGAATATGTTTCTAAATGCCGTGCATCATTTTAATCAGTATTCTAAATGATAATTACCAGGCTACAGATTTAAAAACTATACCAATTATAATCAGGAGCCAAGAAAACGATCAGCAAAGCGCTAACAACAACCAGGCAATGTGAAACGAATGCAGCATATAAAATAATACATTCAGAGTACAGCATGCATGTGTGACATGTTTATAGGTTACAAGCAAATATGCCAGTGGGCAGAAGTAGTTCTTCCTATAATTAGCTGTGCAGATGGAATAATAAGTATAAACAGAAGTGTGTGCAGATGTGCAAACTGCACTGTAAGCTAACACTTAATCAGATCTTCAGATGGAAGTAATACACACTGAAATAAATACATTTTATTGCAGGAATTATGCATAGAGGAGCTCATAAAACGATACAATATGTACAGTAGAGCCCATGTGCATAAACGAACATTCTCAAGCTAAAATAAATGTTTATAATCCACAATAAAGTGCACGTCTAACAGTTGTTCTTATTGTTAATTGGCCACTCAATGAACAAAGAACACAATTCAATACATTTCAGCACACTGTTGCACACTTTCACAGAGTTTCCATGACAGCAATCGTTGCTCCGTATAAACCCAATATGCATGCATGAGCACCTTGAATGCTCATATTTATTGCATTGTGTGTGCTCATTGTGTGTGCTCGCTTAGTGCAGTAGTTACACACTCTCATCTCTACATCTGTGTAAGAACAAGTACATTAAGTTCACTTTGTACTCGACTGCATGCGAACAATAAACGGTTGCTTTCTGAACATGTGTGCTGTTTGCGATGTCATGGCCCTTGTGTGAGCGCTGTTTGTTCACACACATGTTCCCTCGACGTGTGTGTATGAGAGAGGGCCTGTTTTCCAGAGCTATCCAGCTCCAGTGAATTAAAGCAGATGAATCACAGCTCCACAGTTCAGTAAGCCCAAGAGGCTAGTGGCTGATGCTAGCGTATTGTTGTGAATCAACCACCCTGTCGGAGCACACTGTGCCCCTCTTCCCTCCCTTTCCTAACAGCCCGTGTCACCCGGCTCCCTTGCCAACACCCACACACACACACTGAAAGCTGTTAGCTGCCGCAGTTTGAGAGCAGGTGCTAGCGTGGCATGGCAGCGCCCACAGGGCTCAGAGGCTGTAGACAGACACCAGATCAGTCGCCAGTTTTCCACATTCTGCTCGGCGACCGCTCGCTGGTGCCCAGCCCTAATTATTATTGGCCGCTGTAATTAATTACAGGGCCTCAGAGCAGCCGGCAGACATAATCTAGGATCCACTCCCTGACTTCAGTGTCATTTGGCATTTCGACCTGTGCCGATCTGTGCCGATGTGCTGTCCCGGAGACCGGGCGACCCCGCTCCAAACGGCTTCTCCACAAACGACACCGTGTAGTTCTGAACCAAAAAGACATTTTGCTGTTGATTTGGCAAAAGTTTAGAGACTAGTTTATGGTGCAAAGTTAGAATGATTTTCTTAATCAAATTATTTAGGTATTAAATTAAGCTATCAATTTAAACTATGCCGTCAAATGTGGGAATCAGACTTTGCAGTTAGTGGCAGCGCCTACTGTTGGACTTAAAGGGCAATTGTTCTTGTTGGGAGCTATAAAGATTATGGGTTTATGAGCACGGGATTTGTCCTCTCCTTGTGGTCAGAGGGCTGTTGCTGCCTACCCACACACTAAAAAGGACTCACAATGCACACACGGGCGCCAAGTTTTAGGAGAAAAGTAGATGAGTATTGAGCGTTGTATATATCTCAGTGAAAATTGCACCCAGGGGAGAAAGAAAATAGGCAGTGAGGGCTAAAGAGAAGGTAAAACAAAGGAAGCTGAAGGCAAGAAGGGAGGGGGTCGGGGCTCGATGGCTACAGTTGCTAGTGTTGCGTTATCTTTTAAAAGTGGGTTTATGGTCTTACCCCCTCACCCACCCGTCTCAAATTACAGCATGGGCTGTGAGAGAGGATCAAACAAGCTGCACTGTCTTATTCATTTTTCATGCTGCTGCACAGAGGAAGCAAAGGAAAGGAGTGAGAGGCAACAAAACTGAGAGTCTGGGGGAATGAACAGAGGAAAAAAAAACAGAATAACCTACTTTTTTTCAGCACTGCGTCTCTGGGTGCATATGTAGAAGCTTAACAAGTAGCAGACACACACACACACACACACACACACACACACACACACATAAAAACACTTTTCTTGTAATTGCTCCAGTTGGTGCAGAGGAACAGTGCATCATGGATCCCAGAGGTTGAAGCA
This sequence comes from Cottoperca gobio, assembly GCF_900634415.1. Lineage (NCBI taxonomy): Eukaryota > Metazoa > Chordata > Actinopteri > Perciformes > Bovichtidae > Cottoperca > Cottoperca gobio. The sequence continues at coordinate 5,216,170 of NC_041372.1, read as the reverse complement.
AGCTGAGGAATAAGAAAAATGGTGACATGCATGAACATGCACACACACTCTCATCCCCTGTGGTCTGCGGCAATATGCCACCAAGGTTTGAGCTTGAGCCCCCTCCAACACCAAGTGGAATAAGTCTCTCAGGCCGCCTCCTACTGGAGCCTCACTCTTCAGTCGCTATCCTGTCTCTGTTCAGTGCCGGAGCCGCCACTCTCCGCTTGCACCTCATTATTTCGTCGGGAGCCGAGGGGCAAAGACTCTCGGTTCCTTTAGATGCAGAGATGGAGGGAGAAAAGAGTGACGGAGAGGGAGGGAGAGGCGGCGGCGTTCGATATCCCACTGTGCTGTGACGCCTCAAACATGCCTTAGACACACACACACGTACACACACACACACACACACACACACTGAAGTACAGTAGCAGCAGAGGTAGGGGGGGATCAGGAAAGGGGGGAAGGGAGAGAACACATTATAGGAGACGTACCGCGGCAGAAAAGCTGAGACGGCGAGGAGGGAAAAGACAAACTGTCTGAGATGGAACCGGAGAGGGAGAAAGCTCAGCTGAAAAGAGAGTAAGAGCAAAGCAAAGGTGGACGAAAGACAGAGAAGCAGTTAAAACTTTATGCAGCCGCACATTGTGCCAGTAAACCCTGCAGTAGCTGAAGAGATGCAGGAGTCGTTCTGTCTGAAGCAAACCAACAGTCCTCATTCAGTCACTTAGACCTGTAGGTATATAATTCAATACATCCATCAACGGGGTATAAATGTCTCCTCAGTCTGTATGTAGCCATCAAGTGCATATTTAAGAGCCTATTTTACGGTGTTCTTGTTTAAAACAGAGACAGCGTTTCTACTCATGGTGCTAATGTTAGCTTAATTAGCTAGCTAGCTAGCTCGAGCTGTTGACATCTGCCAGCAATAGCTGTCAATTCAGCTGGCAAAATTGGCGGCCGCGGACTAGAAGTGAGAAACCTACTTTTCTCTACTCCATTTAATCTACGGTCCTCTGTCCTGTACCGTCGTAGCTCTTCAGCTTTCAATCAATTAATCGGGAATACACTTGTACTTTACTAGTACACATATAGAACATACTGCACTGTACATGCAGCAGCATCATGCTCATCAGGAGAGATGTGCTGATTATGTGCGCATCTTCCACCTCCAGCTCTCCCCCAGTTGTAAAACAAACACAGCTTTTCTAGATGAGCTCAGCTATAGATTTAAGCACTGGATGAATATTCATCACTCATGTTAATAACCAACGGAGGGGAGGAAGAGGGAGGAAGATCAGGGGGAAGTGTTGAGCTGATGCAACTTGTTATTAATAATAATGCTGATTAGAATCTGAGGGTTGCTCTCACCCTGCCCTTTCTTTTGATATTTATGCCTCACCCTCTCCTCGGCTTTAGAAGGATGCAGAGCTACTCTGCATTAGATTAAATTAATTGAAGACCAAAATAGAGAGGAGGACAACAACAGGCAGAGAGGGACGTGTTGACATGTCCTCTTGTTTGGGGGGGAAACAGACAATCGTCCACATCAGCTGCTCGTGTGTCTCACCTGCCATCTGTCAGGGACAACTAGATCAGCATGGCAGCGCTCCAAACCCTCCCTCTTCCTCGCTCTTTATCACTCTCTGTGGCATTCATCTTTATGTATATCACTCCCGCTCAAGGTTCATCGCTGGTCATTACCAGTCAAATGACACTCACTTTATTTTTCAGTGTCACATCCTCAGCTGGCCCCGCATCTCAATGTCCTCACTAGGATCTTCTCCACAAAGTACATATACATGTATCCACTAACTGTTATGACTTTTATCCTTAACTTTACTGTACCGGTACAACTATAAATATATCTGAAGCTACACTTACCTTGGCTCCGTACTGTAATACCACAAATATGAGGTTGACTAAAGATTCTATTTAAGGTTATTGAAATAGTCGTGACACTATCAGATGTATTCTGTATTCATTTAAGCTATGATGTCTGAAATATTATCAAATTTGGTATCTTTTGAAGTTTTTTTTAAATCAATTTATTTGGTTGTGAAGATTGTTCGGCGCTTATGACTTTGTTTAATGTTTGTATGCGGTACATGTCTTGCTAGATAAATGGAAAACCGTCATGTTAATATTTAAAGGAACACACTTTATGGCCAGTAAAGACACTAATATAAGACACCAGCAGCAGTTACAACCAGTCTAACTCATTCATTTCTTGAACTGACTAGTGGACGACTGTTAAAAAGCTTTAACAGCAACTTGTATTACTGTGATTAAAACCATCTTCTCCATATTTGCTGTACAAATTCAGATGAAATGTTCAATTTAACTACTGATGTCTTAATATCTCTTTTTCTCCAGAGACTCAATGTGATCTCAGTTGGAAAATTGCAAGATTTCTGTCACTTTACAGAACTTCTCCTACCTTCCTAATCCTCTAAGTCAATATTTTAATGGAACGCTTTTATCTGTCCCAGGTCGCAAATCCCTGTAAACAAATTCCAAGTGCTTTTCTGCCTGGCAAGTGAGCAGCTGTAAGCTACAACTGACATTCATCATATTTACTTTAGCCTGGCTTGGGGAACATTTGTCCTTATGTACCCTCCATTCTGCCACTGTTGCTTTCTATGTGTCAATTCCCTTCAGCAGCATTCATTTGCTCAATTACACCCCATTCACCCCGTCTCTCAAACACAGAGAAGCCAATTTCTGAAACTATGCCCCATGTTGCCTTGGGCTAAATCCCCCCCACCCATTGGTGCATCCCACTCACCCAGTTTAAAAAAGTGACCCTCCATTTACCCCCATTTTAGGCCATTTACATTACGTTACATTATTGACAGTAGTATCCTTTCAGAGTAAAATCCCAGCCACACCTGTATCCGCGCATCGTTGCTCAATTTTTGGCTCTTGAAGCTCGGAATTGATTCACAGGGCTCGATGGTGAAATACCGCTTTTAAGTGTTCTTGCTAGATAATGTGCGATCAGGGGATTCACTCGGAGGGATCAAATAAAATGCTAATGTCACGAGGCCTTTACTGACCACTGTACAAAGGGGCCGTAGTGTTAGACAAGAGGGCTTGTAAGCCTTTTTAAAGCTGTATCGCAGCATCATAGCAAACCAATCTCTTTAAAGACCCTACAAGTTAAAGGCAGTTCTCTTTGCAGCATTATTGCATTTATTAAAACCTGTTTAGTATTCTTCAGACATATTATGAATGATAAAACCCAGCGTCTGATGGTGGTTGGTTATAAAAGAAGTGTAGTCCCTTTTGTGTTTTAAAAACTAAAAGGTAAAGTAGGTTTTTGATCTTGTAAACAAAGACATTTAAAAGAGAATTACCGCTGTAAGAAAGTTTTGAAAGTTTTATAAACTCTTGCTTACGTCTGCCCCAAAGTGTGGACCTACTGTACTCTGATCCAAGGTCAAAACCACTTAGAAGACGGTTAAAATATTTATGATGTATGGAACCTGTTTAATGGCAGCTTCCCTTGGCCAGCTACTGTATCCCCCCCTCTGTAGTTCTCAAGTTTCACTGAGCTGTGGCAGCGTCCTCCAGCCTAAGAGAGGGGTCTTCCCCCTGGGGCAGGAGCACAGTGTCCTCTGCCTCTCTTGGATGCTCCCACTGGAGGATCTGTGGGGGGGGCGAGGGCAGGGGGCGCTTTAGAGCTAGTGATTTATAGAGGAGTCGGAGGAAGAAGGAGAAGCAGGTAATCAGAGCACGACGGCGGGGCACTGTGTACGTGTGTGTGCTTAAAGAAATAAGAGAGAATAAGGTATGCTCGTCAAAGCTCGATACGCTCAAAACATCCAGAGTGTTTCACCAGATCAGCCAGACGAAGTGATGGGTCTGCGAATAGCTTGTGAACGTGTTTGTGTGTGGCTGCGAGGCTGTGCTGTCAGCCTGTGATTAATCTACCGCTGTCTGTCTAATTACCACCCGTGCCCCTCCATGTTCCTCAGCTCTGCTGTAGACGCGCTGACCCACACCGGAAACCAACTGCTCCCAATGCAAATTAAAGCCCTGTAAATATTTGCTTTTAACTCTTGCCGACACATTGTTTCCAATTTTGCGCTTCAGTGGTCCGCAACCCCAACACCCCCTGCTTCACACACACACACACACACACTTCACTCTCATAGCACCGCTACCTAACACTGATGTCTATGCGTGTACATCTCTGTGTTGTCAACAAGTTTACTGTCAGCCCCTACACTCTCCTCCTCCTCCATCCAGCCCTCCCTCCGTCTCCGCATCCTCCCATTGTGTCTGTATTGTAGCGGGCTGTCTATCAGCCTGTTCGCTTCCACTCTCAGCACAGTCGAGTCTCTATAATGCCCGCATAGAGTCTGCGCAGGAAAGGAAGACAATGTACATTGTATACAGATAGAAAGGCTGAATATCAACAGTACATTTTCAACGCGATTCCTTCAATATGGCCGAAAAGTTGTATGCTTTTAATAGCTTTTGCATATTCTGAAGTATTCTGAATGATCTGTTTGTCAAGCTGACTTTAACACTGTCATGTATATGGTGTTTCGATGTCTTTATAATAATATGCCCTGTGGCCCTGTATATTCTGCTACAAGCTGGAATATACTCATCAAAGTGCAACGGTTATGTAATCTCTATGTCTTTAAAGGTCTTGGGGAATATTTCTGCGGATGTGAGACAAAGTTGAGCATAAAGCTGGTGTTGAAGTCGACACATTTTAAAATGGAAATGTCTGAGCGTGTGGAGATAGAAAGAAATTTGATTACCGGACGTCTGAAGCCCGATCCTCATCTCTGCTTGAGGCTAACAAGGCAAGGAATACATATACATTTGGTCCTGCTGCATTGATTACCATACTTTGTTTTATCAAACCATCCACGAGTATGACAGCATCTAAACATCCGTACTCATAAAAGCATTAACACTGGTGGTGTTGTTAGAGAGTACGACACATTAGTCAGCCAGAAAATGAGTCTGATGGTACATCTCAAAAATGTTGCTTGAAAGTTGTATTGACATTGCAATTAGGTTGTTAATAGTAAATCAGCATGCATTCTTTGATGCTACATGAAATTGACAATTTGAAGATGTGGTACATTAAAACTAATGACTTCTGTATAACATCACAGAGGGATGGTGCGCTGCCTCAGACATCACTAAGGTATAATATAATAATATAGGTATGGATAATCGCCATGACCTAACACTGTTGCTTTTCTTCTTCTTCTGAAGATCTAATTGTTAGTTGATTGGTCTGCTCTTTACATTGCCCCTTCTTCTTAATACACATCCCCTCTTCAGCTATATGTATTGAACTCCGGGTTGAGCGGTTTTGTTTTCCTCACAGTGAGAGAGAGAATAATAAAAAATAAAGCATTGACAGGAGCCTGAGTGAGCAATGACCTGGCCGCCGGCTCGTTCTATTCGGAGCGCACACAGAGGCTGACAGCAGGATGGCAAACATACAAACACACACACACACACACACACACACACACACACACACACACACACACACACACACACACACACACACACACACACACACACACACTTATGTCCGCCCCATCTACTGGCATTAATGTGGCATCTGCAGAGATGAAACAGCCCTTTTTTTTTTTTCCCTCCTGTTCAACCACTCAGCATCCACTCTACCATGCCCTCAAAATTATTTTGCGATCAACACATCAAACTGTTGTCACCAGAGATAAAAGCGCATACACACTGACATTGTGGATATACGGAGAAACTCCAAACAACATCACATTTCTGCTAAATGCATACTCGCGGATAAACATGTGTGTATGAACAGTCTGTTGACGTTCAAATGTCCAATTTTCGTGTCTCAGCATTGATGTGTTAATTAGTAAATGTGCAAACAAATGAGCTGTGCTGATTCAAATACTGTCAGACCTTGAAAGGCTTGAGATGATAATGAGCATAATGTCTTTGTGTGCGTGGGTGCATGTGTGTGTTCAGGCTTGGCTGCACACTGACATGGTAAATGTGCTGCAGACGTTCTTGCTTCTTGTGCGTTCACCTGCGTAGATTGACGCAGGCATTTTATTTATTCAACTGCTGTGATGTGTCTCGATCCATCTGCCCCCGTCTGTATTTCGTCCTACAGACCCTCATCATCATTTTAAAGCAGTAACTCCTGACCTTATCCGTCCAGCACCCTTCAGGCACTGAATTCCAGCTTTTAGCTTGCACCACCAGCCTGGCAAAGTCAGGTTATTATCTATCATTAAGTTGAACCCAGTGCACTGACAGACTGACTGGCAACACAAAACGGGGGAACAGGTGGCAAGCAATTACAGGGGAGGTCTTAGTGGGTGGTTCTGCAGCTGTATTGGAGTAGAATTGGGTGGAATTGGTTTTGGTGGGATTTAGATTGTGCTCGGTAAGCTATGTGGCAGAATGGTGATGGATTTGATTCTGAGGCTCTGATACCCAGCCTGATTTGTCCACTGGAGAAAAACTGGGGAAAGTTTTTTTGTTGTTGCAACAGAGCCACATTGAACAGCTATGTGTGTGTGTGTAATGAGAAAAACATACATCGGAGAAGAGTAGTTCTTTTTTTTACGTTACCAACCAAAATGTGTCAGTAGCCATGGGTAGCCCAACGTTTTCCCTTTTATGTAATGTGGAGTGGATCGATCAACTCCAAGTGGTACGTCATTATCATCGCAAGAGCAAAAATGTCTTCTTTGAAGTGGGACTGAGTATGTGAAGTAAAGTGCCGGGGAACATGACATTCTATCGGTACTTTAAAACTATGGCTGCTCATTAAATGATCGAGTGTTACGTTATAGGCTCTGTTTGGATCAACTGTATTTCGGGTGTAATTCTGACTGGTTCCAATCGTCCTTTAGGGTTAGGGTTAGGGTTCCTTTTGAATCCCTATTTTGGAAGGTTTTTCATGTCTATTTCGGAATGGAACCAAAGTGTTTAATGATTGAATTGTTTAATGATAGTTCCCGATTTAAATCTAAATTTGGCAAATGTTAGACTTAAAAACGTTCTTGTATAGTTGATTGGATTTAGATCGTTCTACATTTGAGACCTTTTGACGTCTTTTCTTACGTGATAAACAGGGTGTAGGTAGTAAGTGTAAGTAAGGTGTTGAAGGTCTTCATTTTGGTATTAGTATTAACATGCGGGAATCATGAAGGCACTAGTAGTGTCAGTCGTAGTTGTTCGTTACTTGAGGGCACATGATGCTCCCGTCCGTCTTGGAGTACAGGGCATGTCCACCACATTTGGGATGGGGTCTGATTATCCTCTGGTCGGTTTCTTGCGGGTCCTTTTTGGGTCGAGTCTCTTTTTTTTCAAACATAAATGTGCAGCTTCTGGTAGAATTTCCACAACCTTGATGTCTGATCAGGTTCACACTTATTCTTTAAACAGATGCTTCTCCATATGGCCAGTTTTAGATTATTTTATGTGGGCATTGATTTTGAATTGCTGCGGCAGCATTTGAGAAATGTTCCTTCTTTTGTTTAACGAAAAAAAGAAGAAGGTTTTGTTCAGTTTAATATCCGTACAGGAACTCATAAATCATGTGGTATTTTCTTGTTAAGTCCAACAGAAGAGCTGAATACAACAGAGGAGTATGATAGAATACGAAAACTCTCAAGCATCATGTTCCACTAATGACCATTTCCTTTCTGATGTACGCATGAGTCAGTTACACAACCTCATCTAATCCAAACCGACGCCCAGGATTTAGAAACATAAAGGAACAGCGCTTATTTCCTCCCAGATGAGGTGCAATTTCAATCACCCTCACTGATCACACTGCAGTCACCGGCAGAGACATGACCGTCGCACGGAAGGTTAACGGCAGGTTAATTGGAGGAAGCCTCGGTCAGAGCACAGAGAAGTGGTGCAGAACGCTCCTCACAGCAATTAAAGATAACAAAGTAGGGCCTGCTGTTGAAAACATGACATCATAAGCTCTTTATGTAATTCTTGTCTTAAATATGTGCAGTGAAGCAGCGCTCCCCTCATGGCTACGACATCAAAGTCTGGTGTCAGTTTTGAAGTAGAGATCTGCAGAATAAAGGACAAGAAATCATTTGTGGAAATATGATGTCGGGTGAGAGCCGTTATAATTAACGACGGAGAAGATTTCCACACAAGAGAAAGCGCTACATATTAAAACTTATAACAGTCTGTTTTTGCTGGGACTGTCAATTAGATGTTTCTAATTTGATCAATTCTACTTTCTCCATATTCAGGTTTTTACTTGTGTCTTGTATTTTCACCAACAGATGATATCCCGTTAATAATAATAATAATAATAAAAATAATACTAATAATAATAATAATAAGCTTTATCTGTATAGAACCTTTCATACAAGAATTACAGCCCAAAGTGCTTCACAGCAAAACATAACAATTAGTACAAGATTAGACAGAATAAGAGCATTTACAGTACAATAATCACAGTGATGATGTAAATGAGTCTGAAGTACCATTAAAAAATAGTCTAAAATAGTAGAATTAAAATAGCAGAATTAAAATAGTATAAAATAGCAGAATTAAAGTAGCAGAATTTAAATAGTATAAAATAGTAGAATTAAAATAGTATAAAATAACAGAATTAAAATTGTATAAAATAACATTGGAAATCATGTCTAGTTGATCTGTGCCGTACTTAACAACCCTCCTGCCGGGAAACCACATTCAGCACACCATTCTTGTAAATGTTTTAAACTATCAGAGCCATATTTTGACAGCATGAGATCAACAATGGGCCCCTGTGGCCCTTCAACTGGTTTACTCCCTTTGCTACCCGTTCTTGGTAGTCTTCCCGTTTCATAAACAAACCCCAGTTTGTTAAGTTTTATGAAATCTATCGGTTAAAGCCAGGGTTGGTGACCCGTGTATTGTGACAATGCCCCACGGTGGATTCACAATTAATCTAACATTGTATAATTACCTGTGTTAAAGGCGTAGTTAATTGAGTATTATGTTGAGCAGTGTGTTTCATGTTCCTTTACCTTTTAAGAAATAGACATTTTGTGGAAGCACTCTGGCAACTGTGCACTAACATAAACAGGAGACTTTTAGCTTAGCTTAGCATAAACACTGTAAACGTGGGCTACTGGCTCTGTCCAAAAGGTTGTGGTTTTTGGGCTATATGTTGGACTGTTTCTTGACTGAGAAAATCCTATGGATACAACAGTAATATCAAATTTCTCATTTCACTCTCTGCAAGACTTAATTTACCAACATGTCAAACTATTCCTTTAACAATAGCTAAAGCAATAGGAAGACATTAGCATTCCGTTTGTAGCAACTTTCAATCATTTTGAAACGTCCCTTTTAATGAACACTTTTCTGTGACTTTCTATCTTGTGAGCAACAATTTTTGTACGTTGCTTTGTCAACATGCATCGTCTTGCTGAGCAAGCTCAAGAGACATTAAGCTGCCGTACTTTCCTTTTAGTGTGGATGCTGAAGAAATTGTGTCTGAAGTTGTACTCTTCAACAGAGTCCTGACAGATCAGTCGTTCTGCTTTCTTCTCCACCTTACTGAGAAGTATTTAGCTGTCCATTCTGTGTTATGTGCTCGGCATTCACTGTCGACTCTCCTATTTTTCACAGCATTCTTATTTTTCTTTGCAGCAGCAGAGGGGATATCGACTGTTCTGAGCAATGGTGACATCGTTATAGCCTAGCTATGGGTCTAATAATAAGAAAATGACTGCACCGTCTATTGGAATTTGTTAACAGGCTTTAGACATTTCAGGTCAACAAATAAAGCAACACAATTGCATCACTTGCAGATTTTTGGTTTCAATGTAAATGAAAGGTTGAGTTTGACCCGCACGCCATCTCTAAATGATGAACGGCACAGCAGTCTATGAGAGCAAGAGGTTGTAGGTTTGAATCCCGTGACCAGAAACCGTGTCAGAGTCCTGAAGCATGATGCCAAACACCTCAGTGGTTGCAGATTTTTATAGAAATCACAGCTAAAGGCCCAGTTTGTACCCAATTTGAATAATGTTTAGTCATGGAAAACAGTTTTAGCATTGTTTTGCATGTTTTTGTGCTCATGCACAGCGATACGAAGTCACACAGCCCTGTGGCAAAAACAGCATGTAGTAAACAGGCTGGTCAAGAATTGAAAATAGAATCCTTTGTATTGCGTTGTCCTCCAGAGGGTTTCCGGTGGAAGTGGAACACATTTAAATGAGAAATACCAAGTGAGAGACGGCGGCTGCAGAGAAAGATGAGCTTCATGCTGATGGTCGGCCACTGAACGACCTGTGTGGTCCCCCTCCTTCTCTCTTTCTCCCGGCGTAGAGGAAAAACATTCTCCTGATGACATGAATCATGGATGAGTGTGCATCAGTGTGTGTGTGTGTGTGTGTGATAGTGCTGCGTAATTGCACAGAGATGCAGTGTTTCGGGAGAACCTGCTCCTTTAAATCTGTGTCCGTAAGTGTGATAGTTTTTGCTACCTGCATTCCAAATACTACACACGCTCCCATGGATATCTCCTATATGGCTCTCCTCCCACCAGTCCCCCCCTTCACTTCTCCCTCTCTGCTTCATCAATCACTTAAGCTCTCCCGCTGCTAACTGCAAAGCTGGACCAATTAGGCTTTCTAATTGAGCCAATTAGCAATTAAACACTTAGATGCACCCCGAAATTGCGGTGGTCTCTCCTTGCACGCACTTACGTCTTCCAGGGATTTGTATCAATGATTCTTATTGTGTGTGCTTCTGCCGCCCTCTGCACCTGCCCAGCGTGCAAGTTTAGGCTCTTTCAGATATCCACTTCTCTGAGAGACTCTGAGGTCAGTGACGCAGCACCTCGTGTGGCCTTTACTTGAGCTCTCTGAAGAGTTTTCACTAACACCAGGACATGTTTCCTCTCACTTCTCATGTCTCATTTGACTCTCACTATCCCTGCTCATTTTTCTCCCACTCTCTGTCTTTCTCTTCCAGTTCTTTTTGGAGGATGAAAGTTTAATAGATAATGTTGGTGCCTGTGTGGGTGGAGGGGTCGTCCCTACGCGCAGTGCAGCGCATGCCGGCCTCCAGAATGTCCATGGCTTAATTAGAGCCCACATCTTACTGCCCGCTTCTCTGTGAGAGGGTACACTCCCAGGCACACACATGGGTGCGTGGGCAGAACAACAAGTCCACACCGAGAGGAACAAAGGCAGACACCGATATATTTAGGCCGAACACACTGTACCAAAGGAAGACGAGGAGCGATTACAGATGCTGTGGACTTGCTCGCAATTACCGCTCTCAGGGAGAACACAAATGTGTTTTCACCACACTTTTTCCCTACAAGCTGGAGGAGATCCTCCCCTCAAAGAGCTTGTACATAAGAAACTTTATTATCACATTGAATGAGCCTCCTTATTTGTATGTCTTACATCAGTGTGAGTGAGACTGCTCGCCTGCTCATCAGCCTATATACTCTAATTATCTGCAGTCTTGCCTCAGGAAACTTAACTCCCATACTTTCAAATTCAAATGGCTTTATTGGCAGTGGGAGAGGGGAACAAAAGACAACAAAAACACAGAGGCGCTTCAGTGGAAGCTGGCGATGCAATAATACGGTTAATGATGACTTTAAATGGGACAATTATAGCATGGCAATAAAGCAAGAGAGAGCGTGGAAAAGAGAAAGAAGTAATGGTGAATTTTAAAAATCAGATAAGACTGAAATAGAGTGTGTGTGTGAGAACATAAGAGATTTTTTTCAGTTTTTCCTGCACAGTCTTAGTTACTGCCAGGGTGTTTGCCCCCTACCATTACATAACACCACCCAACAATGTTATGACGGTATAATCTCCTGCATGCCTCGTGCATTTCTGACTGGGTCTGTTACATGAGGATTTGCACATTTCGGCAGTAGATTACATGAATGAGTGTACAATGTGTGGGAACTCATTCATGTGTGGGTCAATTAAGGCTTACTGTGTGCATGTGTGTGCCTCTGTGCTCCGCATGTAACCCGAAAGTGTCCCGGGCTGTTATAAGCTGCTTACATGCGCCCATTATTGACCTTTGACCTTACTGGGCAGTGAAAGGCTCACCCTAATCTCTGCCCTCCACTCCTCGTCCACACTGGCTATTGTATTTATATCTCCCGAACCAGCACTCAAGCCTTTAAGAAACACATAATGCGTAAATACTTAATAACCGTACATATTGAGGCATCAGTAGCCGTGTAGTAAGAGGGAGACTTAATGTAGTGGCGTGACTACATCATCTGCACTACATTAGGTAAACTGGCAGGTTAAACACAGTTCACCAGGAGGGATTTGGTGCATGTCCTCACACAGGTCAGACCAGGACAGGGTGAACAAATCCAATTTAGGGTTTTCATGTATAATAAATAGGGAGGGTCGTGTGGAACTGTGCACTCAACATGGAGTATACATGAGATTTCCACAGGTTAGATTCAGTTGCAGAGACCAGAAGAAGTAGAATGTGATCGGAGGGGACGTACCTCTACGTGCTGGAGAACTGCATGTATTCAGCTTGTGATGTAATGAAATGTTCCCAAAATGAGTATTTTTGACTTGATCTCAACAATGCTGTCTGTTAAGGTTTTTATTTTATTTCAGGAACTATTTTTCGCTGGGGAACAGTTGAAAGGAAAATGTTGCGCCGACAACATTTAATGGAATATATATTCTGCTTTAGATAAACTATAATCTCTCTTATCTTTCTCTCTCCCTGTCCACCCCCCCCTCCCCTCCTCCCCTTTGCCTCCTTCTCTCACTGTTTTTCTCTGTCCTTTTAAATCTCCTCCCTCCTCCTTCTCTGTCACATTCTGCAGAAATTCGTGGCTGTAAGAGACATCAATCACATGATCTGGATAATGGAAGACCAATAGGGATGGAACGCAACAGAACCATGGCTGGGGAAGCGTTTCGGATCCTTGTTGCTCAGAAACAACACTGACCTGGCACCCACACCGAGGTCCGGCCTCCTTCTCCAGCACCCCAAGGACCCTTCTCCCCCCCAGCAACTGCTTTGCCTTCCATCACACCTTCACTCAGCGCTCCTGGTCTTGATCAAACCTCCAAAAAAAAGCTCTTTTTAGTCTTTCAGGGTCTGCCTGCTTTTGTTTTTAATCCCCTTCTTATGCTTTACCTTCCAGACTGTTGGTTATAATCCATATTCTTTCTTAAAAAAAAAAGACTGAAGTACTCCAAAACAGACTACAAGCAGGTGGCTGAACAGTACAAATCCAGTCATGCACCCCCTTCCACTCGCATTAAGTAAACAAAGGCGGCGGGGTTTGTTGTCCAGGACGCAACCCCTTAGTCTCATGACAGACTGGTGCCTAATGGGTGTGCTCGGCCTCATCCTGCTCTTCAGCCTGGCTTCGAGCCAGAAGGTAGACCCTTCAAAAAACCCCATAGTCACCACCAACTACGGCAAAATCAGAGGCATCAAGAAGGACTTGAACAATGAGATCCTGGGCCCGGTAGAGCAGTACCTGGGCGTCCCCTACGCCACGGCGCCCATCGGCGACCGCCGCTTCCAGCCGCCCGAGGCCCCGGGGTCCTGGCAGGAGATCCGCAACGCCACCCAGTTTGCCCCCGTGTGCCCTCAGAACGTTCACGGCGTGCTTCCTGAGATTATGCTTCCCGTGTGGTTCACAGACAACCTGGACGTGGCGGCGGGTTACATCCAGAACCAGAGCGAGGACTGCCTCTACCTCAACATCTACGTGCCCACAGAGGATGGTGAGTGGACAGTATTAAATGAAGGGTCGGGGGAGGCTGGGAGATGAGGGATTTAGTGGGTAACAGTGGGAAGAATGAAGAGATGATTGACTGTTCGCTAAGCTCCATAGCCTTAGTTACTTTGTCTAGGCCTGTCAAGCTTTCCGTGTTCCTTGATTTCAGACAAGAAAAAGTTCTCTTATTTCTAGCGACCGTCTATTTTCTCGGCTGAAATGGAGCCTGGCAGATTTTACGTTACCTTCATGAGTTGGTTGGAAACGACTGGCTGCCTTTAAAAAAAAAAAATATTCACTTTCCACATTCTTCATATGCAGAGTATGGCTCTTACTACAACCCCATGAACACCGCTGCGACATGCGGGGAAATCCAAAGCATGACAGGCCTGCCGTGTCTAGTTACGGTTGCCGCACTATGATTGGACATTCGCTTTTCAGGAGAGGGGTTTAGCGAATGGTCAATTAGGAACACTCATCAGGGCGAGGAGTCTAGGGAAGTTCTGTCTGGAAGATGTTGTGAATGTTTTAATTATTTTCCAGGTTCATTCACAGCTTTAAACACCATAAATATTACGTGTGTGTGTGTGTGTGTGTGTGTGTGTGTGTGTGTGTGTGTGTGTGTGAGAAAGTCTTTTATAAAAAAATAATATTCCATTGCGGGTCAAATCATTTTTCAATTACCCTATCCTGGTTTTTACAGCACATCCAATTCAAGGTGTTGTAAAGAGAACAAAGGCCGGGACTGAATCCTTTTCCAGGTGCTTTATGAGAAAAGGATTAGGGGATATTTGACTTTTTTTCTTAACCGTCAAGAACCCTCTTCTCTCAACTCAGATCTTTCTGCGGACATTTTTATCTGCCCGGGCACTGTGTGAACAATAAAAGAGAAATATTTCCATTTTGTCGGCAGGTGTGATATGAAGAGTACAGACTCCCCCTCTCTCTTCTTGCCTAGGGTATCGTAAGACGTGTTCTACATTTGTCTTTTCATTTCTATATCTCTGTTATAAGCTGCACAAAGCCGTCACCTTTCACAGGGAGAAGGCTGTAAGAGTCGTGTTGGCGGCTCTCCCGATGCGCAAAATGTGACTTGGTTTGACCTCAAACAACTAAAAGGACTTCAGAAAGAGCGTTGCTTCTTCAAAGTTTTTATAAGCACACAACCAGAAGAGAATCCTCCACCGTCGGCTTTGTAGTATCAATATCGACTTGTGTGTGCCTCTGTATTCATCTGTCCTTCTTGCTGACTATACTATATGTGCACATCGGTGTGCATGTCAGTATAGTGATGAGTCAGTGATTTACACCTTTTCTTCTCTCTAACACATTTCAGTCTCCCTGTCAGCACTTCTATCACTCGACTGGACTTTTTTTTTTATCCCCTCACAGCTCAACACCCTTCCTTCCTTTCTTCCTTCCTTTCTTCCTTCCTTCCTTCCGCCTCTCCACTCCAACACTGCAGCCTCGACACCGCGTCATTACCACTTATAGCTCCTCGGACACGTATAGAACTCTGTACATCAGGTCATCATCATTTCACTCTGTCGCACAGCTTGTTTTTGCTGTTGTGCGACAGTGTGCAAATACACACACACACACACACACACACACACACACACACACACACACACACACACTCGCTCACACACTGTCCCTTCGGTGTACAGTGCACTCTCTGGAGATGTCACACTGGTGTAAAATAGTGACCTTCATTCATCAACATGAAGCATCAGCGTTACATCATAAACATCACAGATACCAACATTGCAAATAGAAAGTATATAATTTGGATGTATATGGCTTCTTGTATTGTTAAAAAGCTTCAGTGGCAACATATGGACTTGTTTCATCCCTCATGCTGGTAGATTTATGGTGGTCAAGTCAGGCATGACATTGCTAGCCTCAGCACTCCGGGGTTGTCTTTCTCTTTGCTCCTCCTTTCCTCTGCTTCTCCTCCCGCATCGATTTTAAGTCATTTTTTTCTCTACATGTGCTGCCGGGGAGGGAGAGGGAGGCGAAGAGGAAAGCAGACAAGAGGAGAAAGCTTTTGGGCAGTAGATCAAAAATCAGCCACAGCTCGCTGTCCACAGGGACACGCCACACCACACAAAGCTGAATATGTTCACGTGGCAACACACACACACACACACCCTCATCCTCTTCTCCTGCCGTTGATTCCTCTTCTATTCTTCGTGCTTTTAAATAATGAATGTTGCATCTCAGAGTCTCCTGAGGCCTTTTACTTGTATCCTTTTTATAGGGCACCCTTAAGACAGAATCCTTAAAAAAAAAAAAAAAAAAAGAACTCTCCTCATTTTAAGTGGATTAAGCCGGCAGAATTACTTCTTAATGCTGCCATCAGTGCGACCGGAGGAAAGTGGGACACTGTCATTAATGTGTGTGTTTGTTCGTAGATAAACAAATACGCTAACATTTGGTGGTTACTCATGGCTCTTTAATTAATACTTTAGTACTTAGTAAGTTGCTAAGCTAGCCATGTGTTGTCATTTGTTCATTAATTCCATGGTACTCGTCAATACGTGTTTCTAAATCTGTAACAGTTTAGGACAAAAACAAGAAATGGAACATAATCATCGTAAAATAAAAATATAAAATGACACGGTTACTATCTAATGAACAGAAACTTAATCTCATATTATAGAGCATGGTCATACTATGAGATGTGTTGGTTCTTAAGTTACTTAATGAATCATTATTTTTACACTCTGTAAATACATAAACTCTGTGCGACCCAACAACTTTAAATTTCACAGTAAGTACTTTTCAATAAAGGATGGTCCTGGCTTTTCTTCACGAGTTACTCTGTAAGAATACATTGAAGAACACAGCTTGTTTTCTTGTCCCTGTGGTAACATATCAGGCCTTAAGACCCAGGGGAACTGCTTTTGCCCCTCCGGCAGGTTGCTCCCTCGCCAAATGCAGAGAGGGAGGGACTCTGCCGGTTCCCCTGGAGATGACATCCCATAAATCATAGCGAGAGGTTTTCATCTGGCTCCTGCAGAGTCACAGTGGATCAATAGACGAGGGAAGGGAGGGAAAGACCGGCTGCCTGCTGATGCTGCTGCTGCTGCTGCCGCTGCTGCTGCTGCTGCTGCCACTGCTGCCGCCGCCGCTGCTGCCGCCGCCGCCGCTGCTGCCGCCGCAGCTGCTGCTGCTGCTGCCGCAGCTGCTGCTGCTGCCGCCGCTGCCGCCGCTGCTGCCGCTGCTGCTGCTGACTGCAGTCAGCACCCATTAACACAGCGCTTTGTGCAGTTAGTCAGAGGGCATAGAAGTGTGGAAAAAACATTACTTTGTCAGAAACTAGTTGCTTTTTTTTTTTTTTTGGAGAAAACTTATTTCGTCAGTGGACTCACGACCCCCGCTGAAACGTCGACACCAGCCGTGTAGCGTCTTTACTGACTGTGTGGAGTCCAATAGTTCTTGTGCTTTACATAGAGAACTGTGACATTTTCCCCTCTTGCTCGACAAAGCCCCCCACAAACCAGGCATTGTCCTACCTTTCTTACAATTGTTCCAACCAAATAATAAACTGTTCCCCCCCCTTTTCTCCATTGATTATTCTTAAAAGTATTATCTTTTCAATACTTTGTGATGGTTATTTTCCAACAAGTAAACTTGAGATGCACCATTTCCTGTAGTGAAGTGTCATTTTTGTACTGGTCTGTTCCTTCCTTCCTGTTTCTTTGAAACCACTTCCCACCCATTCATGTGACGATTTCTCATTAGCTTTTTTTTCGGAGGCCAACTTCACAGGAAACAGCAAATCCCAAACAAATGAGGCTTCTCTGAGGCATCTTAATGTGTGCCTAACATGCATCTATTGTGGACACAGATGGCCCTTTAAATATCAATAATTCCTTATTTAAGGATTGAATTCTAGAATAAAACAGAAAAGCTTGAACCAACTGAGACTCCTCGACACTTAGAACAAGAACTTTGTTGGTGGTAGGCTGAGGTTTAACCCTGATAAGTTGTTACAAAGTGCTTTTTAAGATGCTAGTTCTATTTAATTAGTCCTGTTGGAGGAGGATATACATCGGTCTTGCCTGATAATCCTCTGGGATTTTAACCGCTAACCTCAGCGTTGTCAGCTACTTGGGCTGAGCCGCAGGGTGCAAGCTGGGGGCCTCATATATTATTCCATCCAATACTTCATCCATCTCCATGCATCAAACTCAAACTCCCACATCTCCCCATTCTGCAATATTTCAATTTTCTGAGGAGATTCATCAAGAAGGGTTCAATACTAACACGATGATGCACGTGGCGGTCGAGGGCTGCGCTGTGGCATCGCCGTCGCCAAAGGGCTAGAGATGAATAAATAAATAAAATAGATAAAACAAACGGATAAATAATTGAACGAGAGAGAGAGAGAGAGATACCAGCATGCAACAGGGGAAACTCAATATATTTTGCATCTGATGCCAGAAAAAAACCCTGATTATTCTGCTCCATCTCTTTCTTTATGTCGTCTTTTTCTCCCGATACCCGATATATAAAGAACAAAAATGGGAGAGAAAAAAGGATAATGGGCGGAAAATAGATCGCCATCTTTCTGCAGGCAGAATACACTTCCCTTAAATGAACAATTGCAGACAGTAAGGGTGCCTCTCCCTTCAAAAGGGACTTGTGAAATATCCACTGTCTTTCTCCCCCTCACACTCTCACCCACTCACCCTTTATCACTTACCCAAAAGTTTCCTTTGATGTGAGCACGCTCGCCAGAACTGAAGGACACAAAGCAGAGCATGTAATAAAAAGACAAGGACAGAGTGAGAAGCAGAGAGTCAGATTTGAAGTCAGGCCTCTTATCATCATCATTTTATAGAAGATGGAGGTCAGAGCAAAGGGCCTCGTGCAGCCTCTGGTCCAACCCTTTCCAAGCAAATCTGACAGAATCCATCTTTGCTTTTGCGCCTCCTCTCATGTTTCACCTCTTCCTCTCGCCCTGTTCCTCTCTGCTCTCTGCTCCATCCCGAGGCACAGTGGAGCAGACACCAACTGGCCCGCTCGGTCAAAGGCTTTGTCTTACTCCGGGAGGTGGGGATGCTGAAGAGAGAATCAAATCAGCCAGGGTCGTTCACTCGCTTTGAACTTTTCCATTCATCTAGGACAGCTGGAAAAGGCCAGTGGCAGTCACCGTACACAGGGTGCACAGCGCTGTAAGGAATAAAATTAAGAAAAGTTTTGGGCCTTAAAAGATGAGTTTTCCTCACCTAGATGTTGTGTGATATATTTAGGGTTGTTTCATATTCAGTACGATTTGATTCATATCGTGCCCGTGTGCGATCGCCCGCCTCGCTCCACTCCCCCACCGCTCAGCGTTCACCTTAGTAATGACTTTGGGTACTCGAGTACACTTGCGTCATCATCTAGGCTAACATTAGTTTGTGTTGTCAAAAAACAATCACAGGTTCCCAAGCCCGTGGAATGGAGTCGACCTTGGTATTATGCCTACTATTGTTTTGTATTCTGGACACCATATCAAGAACGACCCTCTCGCCTGCCTTCCTACTTTATCACCCAAGGGTCGTGCAGGATGAGATTGGCGCGTGCTGCGAGCGTACGCCGATTTCGGAGGAGACCAGCGGCGTTAAGAAATGCCTTTGCAACTCTATCCTGATGCAAACGGTACTCGAGACCACCTGTTCAACCCGGGCTCGCATCGATGCACTTTTCCCGGGTACGGTGCACAGTGTTCACACTAATCAAACAAACTGGTTTTTGGGGATCAAGTGTCCGACTCCGAGTCCCCGATGCACAACAAAATGAAAAGATTGTGGAGTTTTCTTTTAAAGACAGAAAGCAACATGTCCGTAAACGAAGACAAGGCGGTTCCCCCAGGGATGACACAACTCGATCTCTGCATGATATCAGTAACATCACTCCTTCCAGCACAGATCGACAATATCCAACACGTAACATGAGCAGAGGGAGGGGGGGGGGGGGGGGGCTGACTGCTAAGCTGGTGTAGCCCACGGGTTTGACGGACGGTTGAAATGTAGCAAAGGTTATTAGAAATGTGTCCAGGACTACTGAGGCTGACGTGTCATACAAGTCGAATCATAACTGTGCAGACAAAGACAAGTGTTGGGTGGAATCCGGATGAGACGTGATAAAGGGAGTGGGAGTCTGTCTGTGGGTGAGAAAGAGGGAGATGGAGCTCTTAATATTGTGTAGAGTGTGTGATGGAATTATTTTCAAATCTTGTAGGATGTGTGAATGTGTTTTGGATTTGAGAGATTAACTGTGAAACTCCTCCTCGTGGGATGCAGTCCAGTTTTCTAAGTGCTTATGGTTTTAAAAGTTTTGAAATCGGAGTCTCGTCTCACATTCCGTTTCATTAAAGTGTATTTCTTGCAATACTGGAACATGTTTGAGCAAATAACAATAACTAATCATGGAAAAGCTTTGGAGAGGAGAGATTTAAAAGAAGCGCTCGCTATCAACCTCCTCTCCGGGGAAATAAATCCAGAATTATTCGTTCCTCTTTTTGGCCCTTTTCACCCTCCAATTTATCTTAGAACAGATAAACAAACAGTTTAATGCATTTCTGAGACTTTGCTCCGGCTTTCTGCTTTTAAAAAGGCTGGAAAAAAAAAGAAAATACACCAGCGTCCAGACTGTAAAACTCTAAATGCAGAGAGTCGCTACGTGCACACCTCTGGAGAAATCCAAAGCTCGACAGGCCTGCCGTGCCTCGTTACGGTTGCTAAACTTGATCAGGCGCTTCCAATGTATCTCAGCGCGCTTACATTTGTGCACGCTGTGTTTTCCAGACCCTAAACATTTCAAATCCAGTCACCCGAACATCTGAAGTGTCACTGCGTTAAAATCAACTCTGCAGACATCGATGATGTAAAATGATTTGCTTAATTTACTCGGTATCTTTACTTATTGTGGACGCGAGCAAATGCGGTGCTTTCATGACGGGATTACACGACCGGCACGGAGCACACTGCCAGATTATGATATTGATCGCATTTTGAAGCTTTCAGTTAGCCTCTGAAGGAGGAAGCAACAGTATAGTTAGCGAGAGGCATTGACATGAAGAGAGGATGAGTACCAGGGAGGATGAAGGAGTGCAGAATTTAGATCGAAGGGGGAAGTGTGCGGGGGGGGGATGGGGGGTTGTCTTGGCAACCATCCACCACTTCCTGTATCTTCCTGTCGGGGCGCGCATCAAAGTCTGTGTGCATTTTGCCTTTCCACTAGACTCTGAATGAAGGAATTAGCAAGGGCTCAGTTCCAGCTATTTATAGCCCGTAAGCCAGAGAGACGGAGAGAAAGAGGGTGTGTGTGTGTGTGTGTGTGTGTGTGTGTGTGTGTGTGGATGCATGCGTGGGTGGGTTTTAGTATTCAGTGTGTGTGTGTGTGTACGTATGTGAATGCATGTGCATGCACATCACATGATCCTAACAATCTCGCCGGTGTGTTTTTCTTTTTACCCATTTTGACGCATTCATGTAGGTCATCAGTCAGATCGACTCTCCTGTCCTCCCCCCCCTCCCCCCCATCATCCTCTCTTCTCCTCTCACTCAGCTTCAAACGATCCCTCTTCTTCATGCATTGCAGCCCTACCTCTCTTCCTTTACATCCCATACCACACACCATTTTACCTCTCTGCCCCGCTCCTTTTCTCTCAAGCGTATCCCCTGCCTCTCACAGCTTCCCGGTCATCATCACCGTATGTTTTGGATGAGCAATGAAGGCAGAAATAGGATTTAGCTGTAGACAGTCCATTTTAAATGATCGTTTTAGCCTCAGGAGAGTGAATTGACTTTACAACAGTACTTAAATAATAAGCTTTCAGGCTTTCTGCAGCAGCGCTCCAGCACAATCTGGGATATCATCTGATTTTACTCGGGGATTGATTAAGTACATCTAATGGGATTTCATGAAGTCTGATGTACTCTCTGCTATCAATTAAACATTCCATTAAAAAAAAAAGTGCGCTCAGGTGGGACAGCGGCTCGGACTCACTTTAAGAGACATGGGTGCTTCTGGCCTTTCTGACACAAACGCTCAAACAATGAGCGTCACATGTGTAACACATGTGTCACACATGTGACGCTGGCTAACTTCTCCGCAACCTTTACTGTAGTTTGAACGTGCAGAAAGTAAACTATATAAACATGTCTCCTCACACACTCACATCATCCTGTTTGATAGCTGGATATTTACCGCAGACTGTATATAAGAAGTGGACGTACAGAAGAGGGTGGAGCAAAGTACGATGAATGAGGCATTTTTTAGGCGACCAAATGTTCCAATGAATTTTTTATAAAGTGAAAACACAGTGTGAAAGGGTTCAGACGACAACACCCTGATTTGTTTGTCTATTTTACTCTAAATTGGACCATAATTTACTAAATGAAGATCATTCTGACTTGAAACCAGCGATTGAGACCATAACACTATGTTTACGATGTTTAAATATGAATCAAGTTAGATGTGAAGTCATTTTCTCGTACATTTCTTTCCTTTTTGCAACAAGTGGAGTTGAAAGAATGCAGGTTTAGGGCACTATTCAGACCCAGAGGCTGTAGCTGGATATTTACTTGTATGCTGGAGGGATAGACTGCTTGTTTATTGCAAAAATGATATTCCTATCACTATATTATATCAGTAAATATAGTTATATGTCTTAGTGTATGTGCAGTGATGAACGGGATTCAGGTGGTATGATGTATAGCAGCCGGATCATAAATCGTCCTCAGCTCTCGGTGCTTTTTCCCTTTTTATAATTAATCCTCCACTTTATTGATACAGTTCACACGCTGAACTGCTGAGTCTGCCCTTTCAGACCAGCGTGGTCAGCGATCCTGTTACCATGTTGTTGATTTAAATATGACGGAGCAAACGCTGTGCGGTGGAGATAAGCTTGAGTATAGAGACGGCGTATTGCGGTGTAATGATTTGTATTATTGAACTGAAGTCAAATTGATATTAGACGTTCTTATTTGAATAGGAATCTTTTTTTCCCTCCTTCATACCGAGTAGAAACTATTTTCACTTTAATAGAAGAAGCACTTGGAGAAGGAAGAAAATGAAGCTAGTTTCTAAGGGATTACAGACCTTTAACACGATCATATCTACCTCTATTCCCCCTGCCCATGGAAATTGGAAACAGATCGGGCTCTTACTCTGAAAGTGTACTTGTTATTAAAGTAACCTTGAGATATAGGAAGATCAAAGAGACCCAGCACCCTATAAAGTGCACAGCAAAAAAAAAAAAAAAGCAGAATTCAGCTGTCTGGGGATTAATAATGGCTCTGGCTTGGCCCCAAGGCTAAGTTACTGAAGATGCACATGTATGCAAACACACACACACACACACACACACACACACACACACACACACACACACACACACACACACACACAGGCAAACACTTGTTGGAACATGCACACACACACAAACACAGACACAGACTTGTTGACCCATGCACATCCACATGAATTGCTCACTCTGCATTATGAGGTATATTGCCTTTTCTCACTCTCTACCTAGCTCTCATCCGCCTCCCCCCCCCCCCCCCCCCCCCCCCCCCCCCCCCCTCCCACACACACACACACACACACACACACACTCCATCTCTTTCAATACAGCTGAAAGGGCCATCTCTTCAGGGCTTCTAAAGCCGAGGTGGCCTGTGGCAGTGAATGCAAATGACCCTTCCAGCACACGCACAGCTCCCTCTGTCAGGTCCCGCTGCTCGGGGGCCTCCCACAACACTGAATGGTGAGGGCAGAGAGAACGAACAAGAAAAAGAAGAGAGATTAAAAGAAAGAAGGGAGGAAGGAGAAGACGGAGAGAGCAGGAGGTTATCCAGAGGCAAGGCCGGGAAAAGTCTGCTGATATTTACAGTCAGTGCGTCGTTGCCGCGCAATTCATCAGGAGTTAGAAAGAGTCGCCGCCGGGCTCAAACTGACACGTAGAAATAATGACTGGAAGTCCAGTATAATCCGTAGAGTTGTGACTGCATCATCTGTGCAGCTCACACACCTGGGCCACTGCGACACAGGTGAACACACACTTCATTAATTTATTCTGAAATGAGATATTATAGCATCACTTAGTACTGCCATGCAGTGTGCAGATAGGGTTCACTTGGTGCTGTGTTTTCACAAGGCAAAAGAAATCCCCCCCAAAAAAGATCAGCAGCATGCAAGATGTCAGCTCACATTTCAGCACCATGGACAGCAGTAGAGGAGCCCGTCATGACACGAGTACACACAACCAAATCAAATTTAAAGTGGTATTCTCCCATTTACTGACTCCTCACTTTATAGGAGATTTAAACGTATACAAATAAACCTTTTGGGGAAACTACTTGGGCTGTTCCTTTGGTTCAGCTCTGATTAATGATTTCTAAGTTTCACAAGATGATTAACTGTGTTTTTCATACTTTTCTTTTCCGTTTGAATTAGTGGATCATTTGACCTCTTCAGAATACAGCACTCTGTGGTCTAACCTGCTGGTACACACATGCCTCCAGGGACAAGGGGACATTGCTTTGTTTTAGGGGTTTAGAAGACAAAGAGGTTAGGATTTATAAGTATTATAGCTCTCACTAAACATTCAGTCAACACTGTGAAAACTGTATTTATGCAGTCAAAGATAAATTCATACAGTGTGGTGAATATCAACTAAACTCGTCTATTAGTTATCAAACTGGAGGAATGTAATTGGCGGTTCAGTTTGCTCTGCGAAGCTTTAAAAAGTCCGGTTTGGTTTAAATAGATTAAAATAATTCCCTAGCCCAACAGAGGAAATTGAGTCAAATTTTCCACACAAACTCAATTGATTCTATTTGAGCAGTTTTTCCTCAAGGTGCCAGATACATTAAACGTTTATTTTTATTTTCTTAATCAAGGTATTTTTTTATTGAAGTATCCAGTAAAAGGTCCTCAGAGCTGGATCACTTGATTGTACAGTTAATGCAAACAGCGAGAGGTTCGGTCTCTGGTGACACAACAGATGCACTCGTGGCGTTTTGGTACGTTGCAGCTTGAGGGAGATAATGTGGCTTGAAAGGGAGATGGCGATTGAACTGTCCAACAGCATTAAAACAACACGTTTTCTTCTATATCACTGTTGTCATCTCTGCCTTATTTCCCAGGAGTCTCCTTTATTTTGCGTTCAAGTTTAACAGGATTTCGATCCCATTATAGAAGACCTTAGTGGGACAAATTAATATGAATGGAAAATCTGACATGATTTCATAACTCAGTGTTAGCCGGCGTATTTCAGAGACTTCTCCTTTAATGGAATATGCACAGCTGGCACGCGTAGGGATCGGGACATATGAAGAACGAAGGGAAGACGCAAAGAAAGTTTAAAAACATATATATATATATATGGCCTTGTCTGCATCTTGGTTTCCCTCCTGGGCCTTTGACCTAAATTACTCCCCGTGCTCCATCTTGGCACTCCCTCACTGTTCCACTCTGTCAGCATTAGGAGCTCTGCCTCGTCCGTTCTCTGGTTAGTAATGTCCCAGCGCTGCGGCCCGCGGTGGAATAAGCTCTTACAAGGCTGACCCGAGAGGAGGGGGATGGATTTAGATGAAGGCAGGGAGGAAGGAAGGCAAAGGGTCAGCCCCAAACAAGCTTTTGTGCTTCACCTCTTTGTGTCCGAGCTTCCAGGCCTCAAAACACATTCAGCTCTTTCATACAAACATGCTGATGCTGCTGTTTCCTCTGAACATTCCCATTGTGAGATTTAAAGTGTTCGTAGAGGATGATATCATGGAGCATTCACACTTTGGACGTTTAGCTGACGCTGTCAGATAGAAGTCCGCAGCTTACAATGTGCAACAATCAAACTTTTTTAGTCCACTCATTTAAAGTGACAGTGTAAGAAGACGTAAAACAAATGTCATCCCACGAATGAAAAGTTGATTATTAATAAAACTGTAATTGTTTTTTGACAAATAGTTTCTAGATTTTCAATTGGTAGTGATTTAAAAAATGAATAAATCAGAAAATACTCTTATTTGAGTTGGTGGCACCGGCCAATGTTTGGCTTTTTTGCTTAATTGATTAATTAAATCACAAACATATTATGAAAATGCTTGTCAACTAATTGAAAAATGTTTCCGCACTAATTTGATCCACAACAACACAAACTTTTATATATGAATACGTTTCTTTTTGGTTCTTACCATTCATATCAAGACATTTCAAAACAGAGCAGAGAAGGGGGGGGCGGGGGGGAGTAGAGTAGACCTTTTGTGTTGCATGTAATGGAAACTGCTTTGGTGTTAAAGCAGCAATAAGAGTTCAAAGCCCACATGGACAGATAAGCAGCGACAGTGATCTCGGATCATACCTGAAGGTTATTGCACAGATCACCAACAAGCCTTTGTTTAGGGCAGAAATAGCCACGGGGTTGAATGACTGTTCAAACACACAAACTGGTGTCTTTTCTTCTTGAAGAAAAGACAACGGAAGCCAACACACCGCAGAGAATACCTCCGAGATGAAATACTACATGAAATGGCAACAGAGCAGCTGAGCCTGTCCGCAGTTTGATAGCTCAACATAACAACCTCCCTCCGTATTTTCTTGTTTCCCATCCCTTTACCTTCCCCATATGTCAGACAACATAAAGACTCTTTGCTCTTCAAAGGTTAGCCCAATAAAGAGCACACGCAGCTCCGCTGACAAAACTGCAAATGTCAAAATGGTTAAAAAATGGGCTCGTCTCAACTTCCCCGTTATCTTTTACATGACGAGACAAACAGCGGGTGTTGTTCTGACAGACCCGGGGTATCATGGGAGATGGACTGTGAGAGTCTCCAGTACTATATCACCTCTACCGCAGAGGGAATCACACACACACACACACACACACACACACACACACACACACACACACACTAGGGCTGAACAAATTCACAGAAATATAATATTTTGTTTTAAATTGTGATATTAATAAAACTGCATTTGCGGTCTTTTCGGTGTTAAAGTGTGTACCGAGAATGATCATAAATTGATTAAATTCATTATTAATTTATAATTAAATTCATAAATCGGATAAAATAAGATGCTTGTTGTTTGAGGTCAAACCAGTCAGTTAGAAAACATCTTGCCACACACACACACACACACACACACACACATCCCTGTTAAACTGTAGATGTATAGACGACGTGTGAATCAATGTGTGAAGAGGGGGTGTTTTTCATTAAAAGTTGTGCAGTGTTTACACCGGGGAGGCGGCATTACATGCAACTATGGATTTCTTTATTTGGTCACCTTATGAAAAATGAATGCTCACCATCTCCAATTCTCTTCACTATTCTTTGGTTGAGAAGAGCAGGATTTATAGTTGACGGGCTGAGAGGTTCCTGGTAATCCTATAATAACTTTACAATGACTGTATAGTAATAAATCCTGTAATAATTCTATAGTAAGTGCATTGTAATCCAGATTCACACTGGAGTTTAAACTCTAAAGCACACATCTGTAGTGGATGCATGAACGCATGAGAAGATAAGTGTGTGTGTGTGTGTGTGTGTGTTTTTGTGTGTGTGTTTGTGGGTGTCTGGCTACATGGGGAGAAAATGGCTTTAACCTTCATGCCTACTCGATCATCACCACTTCGTAAATGTCACTACATCTGTTTACCTCTGCTTCACACAATCTTTCTATCTTTTTCTCACTGTCATCTCTTTATCTTTTATCCCCCCCTCTATACCTCTCTTATCACCCCCCCCTACCGCCACATTTTTCCTCCACCTAACTTCCTCCTCTTCCCTCCAAACTTTTCTTTCCCTCCTTACCTCGCCTTTTCTCCCTTTCTTCTCTCACTGTAACTCTCTCACACCTTGTTTTCACATCCCATCTCTCTGCTGTTAAAAATACCCCCTAGCCACACTTTTGTCCTCTCCTCTCTTTTTCACAACATTCTTTTCTCCCAGACACTTCGACTTTTTCCACCCATTTTTCTCCTCTCCCACCTGTACAAATGTCTCATCGTCCCTAAAGCAGACGCTGCTTTTCTCTTTCTCTGTCTCTCTCGTACACAATATTTAGTAAAACTCATGTCAGCATACCCTATGCTTCCATGTCCTCTCCATCCTTTTCCATTTCTTTCTTTCTATTTTGTTCTCCCCCTTCAGCCACGTTGGAACGATATTTCTCAGGCTCTCAGTCTGAGGCTTCAGAATGAGGCACCAGGAGAATGAAAAGAGAGAGAGAGAGAGAGAGAGAGAGAGAGAGAGAGAGAGAGAGAGAGAGAGAGAGAGAGAGAGAGAGAGAGAGAGAGAGAGAGAGAGAGAGAGAGAGAGAGAGAGAGAGAGAGAGAGAGAGAGAGAGAGAGAGAGAGAGAGAGAGAGAGAGAGAGAGAGAGAGAGAGAGAGAGAGAGAGAGAGGGAACAGTAGTGGGAATTGGAAAATGAGAAGTCAGAAAGAGAGGGAGCGAGAGAATCACAGCTAAATCAAACAATGTGACAGTAACACGTGTACCAAACTATTGTGATTCAGTGGGATCTATAAGCTGAGAAGATCTGTGAGTGTCACATCAGCTGTAGATAGTGTTCCAATGAAAGACACAGTTTATTTACTTGACATGAGGCAGTCAGAGTCAGCCAGCTGTCAAAAACTGTATGTTGCGTCAAAAAAAAGTCAGCACATTCAGTATGTACATACATCAACTACAGCGCACAGTCAGCTGTTCTAACTGCAGACTCCTTCCGCAGCAGAAATCGAGTCATCAGAGTCGGAAACGTTTTTCTGAACTTCTATTGTTTAATTTTGGAGAGCCGGCGCCAAATGTAGCCGGCGGAAACCTCCGGTAGTGCATTAAACCTGCATTATTTCACACAGCCAGCAGAGGGCGACTCCTGGTCGCAAAAAGATGTCCAATTGTATAGAAGTCTACGAGAAAATGACCCAACTTCTCACTTGATTTATTAGCTCGGTAAACATTTTCCCGACGAGTTTACGGTCTCAATCGCTAGTTTCAAGTCTTCTTCAACACATCATGATGTTCATTTAGTACATTTTGGTTTTATTTAAAGTATAAAAAACGATAAAGCAGGGTATGCTTCAAGGCGGGGCTACCTTGTGATTGACCAGGGTGTCGTATAGAACTTTTCACAATCTGTTTTCAGTTCATGAAAGCTAATTGTTACATTTTGCTCGCCTGAATATTCTTTTTCAACGTTCAGCCTCACCTTCTCGCGTCACCTCTGGTTCCAAACAAATGGCCAAAATGCCAAACTTGAGGCTCAAACCAGCCTTGTCATTCTTCTCTGACCTTTGCCAACAACAAGGCATCTGCCGCTCACTGGATAGTTTCTCTTGTTCTGACCAGTCTCTATAAACCACAGACAGTTTTACTTCCTGCACTATAAGCGAACCATCGGATCTGTTTTTAGTGAGTGTTTTAGCAACAGGAAAACTCACATTCCTTCTGGTTTAGGGTCATTCGGGGGAAGTGAAATAAACAAATCAGTAAAAACTGGTTTTGTATAACATATTGAATATTCATTTTTAAGTCAGTTGTCAATGAATATTATGCTTTTGATGCTAAAATGGCAGCAGGTAATGTCCAGCACTTTAACACCTTGTCTAAACACGACTCCTGTGAATCTACAGAAATGTTTATTTTTCTTGTTTTATTTTTGGCACCTCCAATTTGCAGTTTGTGCAGCTGGCAACAGTCCCAAGGATTTTCTTTGGCCGTTATTTATTCCAGCACTCGATGCCTCAAAAAAGAGAACCCTTGTGGTACACGGATATAAATACATCTAATATGTTTGCAGAACCCTCCACACATATTTAATTTATCCTTTTTTATGTGCATATACTCTCCTGAGAAGAATGTAGAATGAGATTAAAGCACGCCAGCTAAACCACAACAGATCTACTTCTTATAGCCAACAAACAAGCACGAGTTTGAGATGGGCAGCTAATCACAAAGTTATCAAGCTCTTCTAAAATATCAATGGAACCAACTTTCTAATTTCTGCAGCTTCACTTCCATATCTCCCCCCCCCCCCCCCCTTTTAAAACTATGAAAAAGTAGTTCATCCAGCCATCACTTATATAGCACCTATAATGCCTTTGTTGCCCTCTGGTAGACTGCCGGGACAGCATCATGACACCTCTCCTTGTCCTATAACTTTAAAACCCCTCCAAAAAGTCTATTATTCACCTAATGCTGCTACAGGCAAGGTTGCTGTGTATTGAGTGAGATGGACAGGCTGGAAAGAGAAGAGCCCCCGTAGTCCTCATTCAAGGTCTAGTGATTCAACAGGAGCACAAAGTAAACCCGACCACTGAATTATTGGATTGAAAAGAACAGAAGGATACACACCGTCCATGTACGAGGAGACATGTTGAATTATTCTAGCTTTAAATGGATTAATTTGACGGCTTTCCAACATTAAAGCTAAAAGTAATCATGTTTCATTTTTAAACCTGGGCGATATAAAGAAAATAAATATCACAATATTTTTCACCAAATCCCTCGCTATCGATAATGTAATGATATTGTAGGGTTGAGCATTGGTGCTTTCACAAAATATTGACATTTTTGACATAAATAATCATCCGTAATGTGGATATAACGAGGAAGTGGGTAAAAGCAAACGGTGGAACAACTAGAGCAGAAAATGACGTCACTTTTCTGTAATTTGGCCTTTAAAACCAGGAGAAGACAACACTATTATGATATCCCATATCAGAAATCCAAAACAATATCTCATATCATGATTTCCATATAATATGGATATATTGCCCCGATGTCAAATTATTGATTTCTTTACTAAGCAGCCGTGTAATAAGTGGGATAATGTACAGCGGGCATATATCTAGTCTTATATCATGATAGCGATATAATATGGATATATTGCCCATGCCCTATGTCAGATTATTGATTTCTTGTCGTGTAATAATTGGGATAATGACAACGGGTCATCATCGCAAAACAACCCTTTTTTTTTTCCTTTGACCTCTTGCTCTTCTGTCTTCTGTGATATTGTCCGATAAACAGTCAATGCAAATCACAGCGTTTAACCGACACCACTAAATGGAGACTTAATGACACAAGAGCAGCAGAACACTTATTGCGTCAGGGTGACTAATGACGACTATAAAAATCCATTTAGAATATTTCTGAAGGGTGAATGTTGAACATCACTTGGAAGGACAGAAGCTCCGCCGACTCACACAGGATCCTATTTTAGCTGCCGTTCATCTGAAAAATGGACTTCACAGTTTTGTTTGTAGCGTAGTCACAGTTTACTCATCTCAGCGACTCATCTGCGACGGCCCACACACACACGTGCACATGTTTGGTGAGTGAAGCAGAAGATTGGCAGTATAGTCTGCGCGCCTTCGTGCCTGATTGTCTGTACATCGAAGTACTCCATCTCACACCAGAACATCTACTTACAACGCGTGAGGTAGAGAATGTGTGTGTGGGTGAGCGACTCTCAGTCACATCTCACTTATCCCAGTTACTCATCTACAGCCTACTCTCTCTCTCACACACACACACACACACACACACACACAAATCTTATTGAGTTATTTGCTGCATTTGGGCTGCAATATTTTAGCTCTAGGACAATGACAATGTCCCCATCTCTTCTCTCTGAATTACACACACACACACAGACCTTTGTACAAGCGGCCATCTTTTATGGTCGACGCTCACTCACAGGCTGTCACACACAGTTCCATTTCCCCGTAGATCATGCCGGACTGGCACACATTGCCTAAATGAGCTATTTAACACCTACTTACTCTTGTGCCTTGCACACAAACACACTCTCACACACACACACCACACACTCACACGCTCATATCCATAAACACAAAGGAAGAAGCCTTTTGTTGTGTATCGGCTACTGTCTGCCTCAAATCACATCCTAGTACCAAATTATATTAATTTAAATACTGATAAAGATGTTTTTGTTAAATATATATACTGTGTGTGTGTGTGTGTATATATATATATATATATATATATATATATATATATGCAACCTGTATATTGTACATTGCTATGATATCTGAGCCTAGTATATATACTAAATATGGACATTTATATAAAATGCTGTATATGCAAAAATCCATATAAAGTAGGAAAACTTATGGTCCTGCTGCTACCCATAACATCAGAGTAGTTTTTAATACAGTATATGTAAAAAAATTAAATAATACACACAACTGTACATATCTCCACACCAATCGGCACCTCATCATTCATGTAAATCCCGGTAAATCCCATAGAAAGCATCAGGGTCGACAATTTGTTTTGTTTAAAACCATTATTACATTTTAGACCATTATCTTGAAAATTAGGGCCAATAATAACAAAAATAATAATAAATGTGCTAAATTGTAAACAAAAAAGATTTCTTATTTTTATTGGTTACAAGAAACCGTGATAAAATCTCACTGTAGGAAAAATAAATCAGTATTTATAATAACCACCATCGTCAAAGGAATATTTATAATGTCAAATTTAAAGGGGCCGACATGCTTAACATCCCTTCATGATATGATTCTGCTAAAACGTATTAATTATAATATTGTCTCGATGCTCAGCTTTAGACATATAACTGCAAAATCTAAGTTAGTTATAGAATCTAAATCTAAATCAAGGCTACACATTATATTTAAATACAGGTGATGAATTAAAGGAGATTCTCCTGGTGGCCAAACACTGTATTACATTAAGATGCTTCATGTTAGTTGTTACTCCTTCTTGTCATTCACAAAAGAAGACCTAGTGAATGAAACGACTCTTTCTGAAAAGCCTTGTGTTCTGAAGTACAGCAGTCCACAGCAGGACAGTAAAGGAAAGACACAGCTGCATTAACACAACACATCACGAGCATCGATTCTCTTTTGTCTCTCTTTATTTTCATTCGTGTTGCTGAACCTTGTGTGTGAATGTGTGCCTCCACACTTCTTGCATTCCAGTCTGTGTTGTATGTCTGCTTTGCATAAATGTGCACTGTACAAGGATGTGTAAGTGTGACTGTGTGTGTGTGTGTGTGTGTGTGTGTGTGTGTGTGTGTGTGTGTGTGTGTGTGTGTGTGGCCGCTGGGAGAAGTGTAGCCGATGTGAAGCCTTATATAACCAGCTTCAAAGTGAGCTGCAGTCGGCCGGCAATACAGACCCGGTAAAGTGCAAGGACAGAGAGAAGGAAACTGTTTCACAGAGGAGGAGGAGGATAAAAGAAATACTGTGTGGAGGAGAGAGGGTGTAAAATACTCTTTACCAGCTATTTTATGCATTTAGCACATGCGATTGGTAAAAACATCTAGAAAAGTCTAATTATAGTTGTAAAAACTATAAAATGTTGTCTGTTTTTAAGCCCTGTACTGAAATGTCCTTTTGTCTATTCTGGGTGTATTCTAATTGTATTTGCTGTTATTTTTCATCATCTACAGACGTGTGTGTGTGTGTGTGTGTGTGTGGAGGGGGGTCAATTGCACACACTCTTTTCTTCCTCAGCACCTTTGATTGGGAAAAGTAAAATGTCCAGAAAAGCAGCTATTTTTCTCTCATCTTGATTCTGCTCGGCTCGTTGCAAAAAGACGTCAATCAAGCTCAGTTTTGACTCTTTGCTCAGCGTGTCGCCGAGCTCCTAATGGCTGCTTGATTTTCTGCTTTTCCTCCCCAAAAAAAGTGTTGTGATGTCTGGTTTCTTTGATGGGAAGGTTAATATTTAAACCTTTTTTATCACTTGACAAACTTTTTAGTTTAGAGTTTTGCCATCAGTCAGAAGCATGTCCCTGTAGTTATATATTATACACACTCTATGTAATGATCGTTCAGCTGCACATTTGAGCTTTTACTGCCATGTTTCAGCTCAAGGTCCACTTATTAGCTCCGTCGTGACTTTCAACTACATCTCGCTCGGGTCTTCATCGCTGAGGAAGACCGTGAAAAAAGCGCCAGGGAAGATCTAGTAAGTGGACCTTGAGCTTATAAAACGACTGTTTGCAGGATTTCTCAGCTGGTAAATGCTTCGGAAAGATACCCCAAATATTGGTAATGTCTGCTTCCATGTTGTCACTACTAGAACAATATTGTAAAGCACAGCTTCTATGTCATAAATATTACTTTTCAGAATAAAATATTTCATTCCATTAGCCATCACAAGCTGTTAACTGTTGCATTAATCCACCAGTAAAGTAATTCCAGTAATGGCAACGTCGGTCTGTTAATCAGTCCACTGCTTTGGCCCGGACCGAAACATCTCATAAACTATCGGATGGAGTGCCATGAAATATCGCGCAGACGCTCACGGTGCCCAGATGAAGACGCCCAGCGACTTTGATGATCCCCTGACTTTTCACCCGGCGCCACCTGCAGGTCGATTGTACAAACATTTATGGTTCCCAGACGATGGATCCCTGACTTTTCGGGTTAGAGTTAAACATATTCACCGCATGTTACCTGAACACACCTGGGATGCAAACCAAAGTTGTGTTCTGTACGCCGACCAGCTACTCCAACCACCTCCTCCGTGTGTGACATGTAACACCCATGTAATGTATAGTTACATACATCTGATTTGACGTGGACCGGGTGGCGCTGCTCTTTATGATGCCTGCTTGAAAACACCAAATCTTAACTCAAGCTCCGCTTACTAGCTTTTTCCAGAGCTTTCCACCTGGGTTGTGTTCTTCACGTCTTGAATTCTATGTGTATTCTATGACTCGATGTAACATTTTGTTGTGTGCTTTTACTTTGTAAATGTCATGTTGGAAGTGCTGGATTCTCCCTCAGTCATGTGATGTACGACGCATGTTCATCAGAACGCCCTGACGAGGAAGCAGCCTGACAGTCTTAGTGTTGGGTTATAAGTGTTTTCTTTTACAGATTCAACTGAATAAAATTCAAGTTCCCAAAGAGATGAAAGCGATGAAAGGTAGAAAGTGTATTTTTGCAGTAGTGCCTACTTTCTACGAACCTTCACCGTGTCTCTTTTCTGTGACATCTGACAATAACGTGTTTCTTTCTCGAGCACCTCACTTGCTCATAATAAGGAGCAGGAGGGCTGATGGCACAGACGCCTCTTGATTACGCTCGGGTTCCTTGAATGTGACGCGAGCCATTCATCAACGAATAAAAGAAAAGAGATGACGGAGGGAGGGAGGAGACGAGAAGAGGTTATTTTTCTCTCCGTTTCCCCCCTCTGTGGGCATCTCCCCTCTCTCCCTCCGCCTTCTTCTCTTTCTTTCCACCACTTTTAATTTACCAAAAACAGCCAGTGGGAAGATGGGGATCAAATTACATTCACCTTTTACCTGCACTCCTCTGCGCAATTAGCGTCACGCTTACTTGTCATTTGAAATTGACACACTGCTGTTGTGCTATGTAATTATTTACCCGCCTGAGGAATAGCTCTCTGGTTTCACCGCTAAATAATGACAAACACACACACACACGCTACAAAACACAAACGCACCTGTGCCCCTGTTTTCCATCTGAAATGTGTTTAACATGTCTTTTACGTTTACAGGGTCATTGTGTATGTGGTTGACTAATTAAAGGTGTCTCTGTGTTCAGTGTGTCTATCTAAAAAGGTCTGATTGACTAATGTTGTGCAACATGTTCTGTGTGCTTCACTGCTCAAAGGTTGGCGTTAAGATTTTGGGGTTTGAGCATCAGGAGCCACCGTTCTTCCTGTAGGTGTCCTCTTCTTTGCCTGTTCTTTTTTCAAAATATGTCCTTTTTCTGGTCATGTGGTGGGAGGAAAGGGCAGGGACCTGTTCTGCAAACCACAGAGGCCTTATTACTCCACATTCCCTTTTTCCCCTCTTCACCAACCCCACCTGCCACCCACCCGAAAAAACAGTCAGGCTCAGGGAACAAACAAGGTTAAAAAGGAGAGAGAGACAGAGAGACAGAGAGACCATGAACAGTGGCAGCTGTTTTCTTCTGCAGGGGGAGAGAAAGAAATCACATCCAAACAAAACCAGTTTTCTTTGATCTTGTGTCTTTTCTTGTGATAAATCTGTGTCTGTGATGCCTTTTGTTTTTGCTTTTGTACTCTTTTTAAAGGAAAAAACAAAACAAAAAACAATAAGCAACCATGAACTCTTGCTGATTTGTCCTTTTTGCTCTTTCTTCTTTTCTTTTTTTGATATTCTTTTTTTCCGTTTTTGCCAGTAATCTTTTTTGAATTTTCTCTTTTCTCTTTTTCCCCCCTTTTTTTCTTAACCCTAGGTCCGCTCACAAAAAAACATGATGAATCTTCAATGAACAAGCCTCGAGACGAAGGTATTTTTGTTGCATGTTTTTCCTTTTTTCTTGTTTTGAAGTCTTTTTGGGGGATGTGTACACACATAGAGTGGAAAACACACACACAAGTCAAACATCTCTTAGGTGGGACTTTGGATATGAGATGCATACCGATGTGTTGGTGTAAGTGTATGTGCTGACCATTGCAATTAAAACGCTGTCTTTCCTATGCAAATCATTAGCCTTATGTAACCTTGGATTATCATAACGCCTGGCTAATGGAACCCAGACACCCTTCATTATAAAGTCATCTACAGGCAGTTGTGATTTCCAGAGATCCTCACGTGGCTCTCGAAACGAGCGAGAGCCTCGGACATCATCATCGCCACTGTGCCCTTGAAAATACATTGTCCCGGCGCAACAAAGCACCTATTGAGACCAGCTTACACAATGAGGTGTATTATTATTGCGCCTCAATCCCCAGCTCAAGGATGAAATTGCTATTGAGTAAGGACCTACACAAATATTAAGCTAGCCTCATTCCAAGTCAGAGATGATAACATCAAATGAAGGAAGGAGGGGAAAAAATTGGGGACATCCAAGGACACTTGCTTTTGGAAGGTTTTGGTTTAATCGGTTGCTACAATAAGGACACAGAATTCACAGCCTGCTGTTAATTTATCTCCTACCTGCAGCACATACACTGTGGAGGAGATTTTATCTGCACTTTTACCCCCCCCCCCCCCCTTCCTTTCTTCTTCTTTTGGACTTGTTTCTTGGAGGAAAAAAGATGACTGATGATATTTTGATACATATTTCTCTTTATGCTATTTTGAGGGTTATGCGGGTGAATCTTTTTCTTGCTCCGTGATGCTCTTTGATTTGGGGTATTTCTTTTTTTTTATTAAAGTTGGGAGTCGGAGAAAGTTTGACACAGAGGATTTTCTTGGTGATCAAACACGGCGGCTCAGACGCAACTCTTTCAGCCGCCACAGTCGAGCCCAGGCGAGACACTTCCCACCTTCATATAAATATGTATTTCATCGCTCATCATGACGTACTTTCAACATTATTTGATTGGGAACTGCTAATCAGCACAATCCTGAGCTGGAATTCATCTGAAGACACTGACTGAGCAAAGACCTAAATTATACGAGTCATATTAGTCACAGGTACTTAAAAAAATAAATAGATGACCCGTCATAAGAATACACAAAAAAAGCAGAAACACTGCAAAGAAAAAAATCAATAATCGGCCCGTAAAATGTTCAATTTATTAAATGTTTTGCTCGTTTTAATGCGTCGCCGTACACTAAATGTTGATTTATAGCCTCTAGTAATTAAAGCTGAGAACAGACTTTCTCAGTGAAGCAGGACATCGTGTGTCCAGCAGTTCTGGTTTGTTTTGAAACAAACAATATTAGCATATTTGTAGATTTTGGATTTTTCCAGTGAGAGAGAATAAGTACATGTGATTTTAAGAATATTTTATGATGTAATTCTTTGCGGAATATCAGACACAAATTATCATTCCAAGCAGAGTATTTTCAAATAATGTCTGCAGGGGATCTTTAACTCGTCTCGAACAATATTAGAACCTGCAGAATGTGAACGGATCCTGCTGTAAAAGTCCGTTGTGTTTCTACAGAGCAGAGCATACACCATATACAAGAGAGCATATTGTTTTTTTTTGCTTATTTGGATGCAGAAAAAGCATTAATAATGTAGAAAGAAGCTGAAGTGGGACTGCTTCTGTGCAATGGCTGCATTGTGTAATGATAAGGTAATACAACACGACGGGCAGTCGGCTCCTTCTCGCCCGCTGGAAATGATTCATACACATAGTTCAAGGCTGTGATACACACACTCTGATTCCAAGCTGCCCCGAAGCCTGACCTGTGCAATCTTCCACCCTCAGGCAACGCACTGTTACCTGTCAAAAGACCTGCAGTGGTTTACAATTGTTGCACAACTTCAATTCCAAAGTAAAAAAAACCAGATTCAGAGCGCAGACATGTTTATAATCCTACATTAACACGGCAAATTCCCTCCTCAGTTGGTTCCCTAATTATTTCCCTGACTAACGGAATAACATCCTTAACACACAAGTTTTCCAAACACTTTTATCTGATCGCGGCGGCGACTGGCTCAATGAGTTCATCCATTGTGTCCTCATTCTTTGTGTCAACAGCCTTTTATCAAATTGGGCATAAAGCAGTTTACTCCAGGCCATGCAGAAAACCTATTCATGAGGTCTTCTATTCAAGTAAAAAGCACATACTGTACAGAAGAAGAGCAGCGAGGAATTAAGGCGGCCTCCTCCACCCAGCGGATGACTTCATTCAGCAGCGGCAGCTCTGCATCAGGTGTGAGAAGAGCAAAGGCTGCTGGGCCGCAGTGCTGCTCAGTGTTCAAAAAGATTGATAGGGCTTACAGCGCAGCTCTGTGTATAGAGGTGTGTGTGTGTGAGGAGAGGATTACAAATCAGACCGAGATTGAGCTAAATCAAGAAAGAGACAGCGAGAGTGTGTTACTATGCCATCCTGTGTGTCAGCTCTGATCAGAGACAAACCGGAGCCACCTGAGCCCCAAACCTGGAACATATTTCTGCCAGGAACAATGTCATCTCTCTCTGACCCACACAGAAGCAGGGTTTAATGTGCACTATCATATAATATGTAGACACAGGGCCACACAATGCAAACATGGACATGCCCGTAAAAGGAAATGTTCCATCACATGTAGCGCAGGGATAGGCCGGCGATACTTCTACCATCGTTTGGAGCTACATACATGTTTTATCATTTATATCAGCTGTGAATAAAAAAACATAATACGGGGAAAGAATTGTCGGAAAAACAAATCAAATGGTATCAAAATGACAGAGAAATTTTTACAGACGGCACAGTGGGGGGATTCAATCAACCGCCATCTCTTCATCTCGACTGCTTCATTATTTTTATTCTATAAAGAGGGAAAGGAGAGATTGAAGAGAGCTACGGGAGGTTATATTAGGTTATTTGAGAGGCAAGCATTATGCAGCACTTCATTAGATTCTGGTGATCTGTAATCTGCAGCCAGACTCATCAAATTCTAGGTCACAAAAATGCTCAGAACTCCTTCATTCTTCGCCGTTGAGATCAGCCGCCATCAAATAACAACTGAGATAGAACCTCGAGACGATGTACTCTGCTGAGATAAACAACGAGAACTAAATATTCTGTTACGCTGTAAAATGCTACTTTTCCTATTTCTATCATCCCGAATGTAAAAAGAGAGGAAGAATGTCCCTCTCTCTTTTTAAACATCAAACATGTAAATTATGTGATGGATCAAAGGAGGCTTTGGCTTTTTTTTTCCTAATAATGCAGTCAATTTTCTCCATGACCAGCGATGATAAGAATATGAACCATCCAACTGGGTATTTAATTACAGTATAGCATTGGATATCATTAATCAAACAGCAGTGAAAGGTTTCAATTTACTCTCAATTAATGTGTTCTGATAATAAGGTAGACCGCTGATTTTCTATTTTTATAACCAGCACGTGAACTGAATGAGTTTGGTATATTTGATCAATTTCTGTTTCGTTATGTATGTTACAAAAGAGAAAAGACTATCAAGGCTGTATTATACTGATTATTTTATGTGGACCAGCTGTATTATGCATGCGGTTCTTCGCACTTTCTTCAGACAGAAATATAATAATCAGAAATGTCAAGTTTGCTTGTAATTTCCTACGCATAAGGACATTCAATTTGTTTTGCAATAATGTAAATCGACTTTGTAGGAGAAACTATATGGATTTCTTAAAAAATTCATATATCAGGATGCAACTAAGATAATTTATGAAATAGCAGATCCTCACGTTTAGGTTGACAAGATTAAAACATGAGATTGAAACCTGATATCGGTTTCAAATTGATTGACAGGTCCTTTTATCAGCTAAGATTAGACAACATCAAGTAGTTCATGTTTTCTGATGCTGTTAAAGCTGCGTTAGGTGGTTTATCTGGCCACTAGGGGGCAGCAGAACAAGCTGTGAACTCTTGCATATCATCATATTTTTTAAACGTTGTTGTGACAGACATGTTGCCTCCACAGTAGACACAGAGCAACACAAACAATTATCTATAATCATATCCAAGTTCTCTATTCATTCTCTGTTCCGCTGCGTTCTGCTCTCCTCCGACTCCTGAGGGAATGTCTGACTGTAGCTGCTACATGCTAACGAACACAAGCTAGTCACAACTTGAAGCTGCACTTTGTGTTTTAATCTTGCATTAAACAGTTAACCGACCTCAAACTAAATCCCTCTCTAAGACCTTTTGCTTTTAATTGAAAGTATCTTTTTGTCAGTGTTTCTAATACGTGTAACCAGTAATATGCAGAAGTATATAGTTGGAGGCGCAGTGTTTTAGGTCAAATAAGTTTAATGCAGCACAATGTGTAACAGAATAAAACATTAGTCCATAAAGAGAATGTGTCCCACAGCGTTAATGTTACACAACTCTTCAACAAGTGGAAGGAAAATAATGAAAACAGAGCCACTGAAATAATAATCTCTTCACACTGATGCATGAAATGATGTTATATTATAAATGATATGATACGCTAAAGTCATAAAGAGAGTAACACACTTCCTGCTGGTTGAAGTAACATGTCCGATGCTCTGTGCCAGTAAATATCACCGTATACACAAACAGCAACGACTCAAGTTATTATGGATAGATAAGGAAAACAATGACCAGGATTCAGTTTTAGCAAAGTCAGCATTCGTGCTTTTGTTTCTCACAGTTATTTATCTCATCCAGGATATTATAAACCGCATAAGCCCTCCGCTCTGAAACAGAATGCGTAACTAAACGGCAGGGTCTTAAATTTTTACTGACCAAGCACCGAAGCCTTGTAAAACTTTATCTATGAAAGTTACTGTCCCCGCTGACCGCTGTGCGCTCAAACAAAAACAATGGCTCCGCATCAAACAGGCCGTTGATTAACTGCCTGTAACACTGGCTTTGCAACAACAACAAAAAAACAGTGGTTCTCCTCCGGCTGGATGAGTGAGCGCAGTTTACCGAATCAGCTTTAAATGAATGTCTTTCAGTGGAATGTGTTGTGTACCAGCTGACAATGGCTCGGACGTTACGCAGTATTCCCGAGAAAAACTGCTTTGACTGCGAGAGATGATTTTTTAAGTGGTTGAAATCTGAGGAGAGGAAGACGAGAAGAAAATGGACAAAGAGACATAAAGGGGCATTAGTTAGAGAGATGGCAGCACCAGAGGGAGTCGAGACGACGCTTTGTGCTTATTGATGGTGAGCGAGATGAAAGACGTCAGAGTGGCTTTATCAAGGAGGGACTCCAGCAAACAATATGAGACATTCACAACGCCGGCTCCTGGATGACTCCATGGTATGGAGGAATAATACGAGTTTGTGTGTGTGAGACGGAAGCTTTTGTCTGTTTTTGTCTTCAATAACGTATTTTTCTCAATTTCCTCCGTTACTCCCCCCCCCCCCCCCTCCTGTCTGTCTGTATTATGTGCCGCTTCCACTGTGGTTATAACTCTGCTAACAGACGCTGGCCTGTGGGCAATGCAGCATCACTCCATATCGGCTTCTCTGTTCATGCCCTCAGACATACACATTCGCTCTAAAACACTTCCCCCTATTATAGTAATCGCTCACAGTCCCTCGTTTTGGAAAACGGGGACGGGGACTTGGCATATTTCATCTTTTTTTTCATATAATTAGGAGCATCAATGGAGAGGCTCTCCTGCTAAATCTCCTGTAGGCTGTTCACCACGGACACAGCGTAATATTCAACGCACTGTACGGTGCACATTCTAACGGCCAAATCTCTAAATATTGTAATAAAAAAAAGGGACACGGAGGCCGTGAGCGATAGGCAGTGAGAAATGTGCAGACCGGCATCCGTTCCATTATTTATTTCACCATTTTTACATCCTTATGTGCGGAGTACAAATGGCTTGATGCAATGAGGTGGCACGGGGACACGATTGAGTAGCATATATGAAAGATGATGCAAGGAGAACGGGAAGTAAAAGAGCCAAGAAGAGAGCAGGACTGAGCAGCTCGCTGTGTGAAAAGGCAAAATCAAAAGAAGACAACAGGAGAGCATGGCGTAGAAAACACTAGCGTGACAAAGAATAGCACGGTGGAATCTTTTACAGGAAAGGACCAACAGTACTGTCAAACTAGCTTTATTTGAACATTACTACAGAGACTCAATCTCTTGTCTCTTTCTATCAGTCCGTCTCTCGGTGGGCTTGTCGGTTATTTGCTGCCGGAGCTCCCTGCCTCCCCATTACCTCGACGCTCGGCCCACGTCGTGTCAAGGTTGTGTCAATATCGTGTCGAATACACCGACTGCATCGCTCGCTGACAGGTAGTATTTTATTGGGCTTGAAACCCTTTGACAAGACAAAGAAAGTGAGGAGGAGGAGGGAAATGAGGGAGGCTGAGGGGAAGGATGGAGATGAAAAGGATCGGAAGGCACCAGGAGATGGAGCGGGACGAGGGGCGAGATGGAAAGAGCGAGCTAGTTGGCGTCGCCTGTCAGCTAGCTTAGCGCCTGGGAAAAAAAAAGAGAAAAGCTCAGCACAGTTTTTTTTTTTGGGTTTTTCACTTGGCTGGGTTTATTTCCATGTGTAATGGCTACAAGGGACCGAGGGAAGCGGCGGAGGCTGGCTCCTCTTCCACTCCTGGAACTCAGTGAGCACTACAATGCTGCCTTTGATTTTAGCCGAGAGCATCGTGGTTTTATTTCATCCTAATCAATGCACTTTTAAAGGGCTCACTAAAACAAATGAAGTTTGGAATTGTCAGATTGTTTTGCAGCGTAGGCGCACAGCGAGATCATAACATAACATAAGTATAGTATTGTTGAAATATGCAGTGGGTTAAAGCTGCTGATGCGTGAAGCACACTGCATGTGGTAGAAGAAAGGCAGCGTTTACGTCTCATTGATGTGTTCACATTGCGAAGCGAATGTGTACTTCAGTAAGAGGTCTAAAGAGCTGTGAAGGTTTTATTCTGTAATTCTCTTTTATTCCACAAAAACAAATCTGTTCTGTATTGTTTTTAAACTCTTCATATTTGGAACAATACATTAGTTTCAGTTTGTTTTAGCTCTGCAGATCTGATTTGTGGTTTTATAAATGTATATATATATATATAGTATACATGTAGAAATACTCAACAGCAACATATTTCATTTGTTTTCCTGCTCTTTGAATACAATAACCGCTCATAGCAACTAAAGGAAGTTTTTATTGTTTTTCGACATACAGTGTTTGGTCCCGCCCCCCCCTCATCCGTCCCAACCTCCTCCCTATGATGTGTGTGTGTGTGTGTGTGTGTGTGTGTGTGTGTGTGTGTGTGTGTGTGTGTGTGTGTGTGTGTGTGTGTGTGTGTGTGTGTGTGTGTGTGTGTGTGTGTGTGTGTTGTCTCTGTCCCGCCTCGACTCATTGAAGTAAACAGAATCCCAACAATCCCAAGTAATTATTTCAACTTTGAAGAGACAGAGTTGATATTTAATGATGTCTGAATTCCTTGATTGTGTTAATTAACTTGTCTTTATCAAACCGTTTTTGGAGCATAATATAATCAAAGTAAATAATGTAAAACAATTTGTTTTTATCAAAGTAAAGCAATTATACTAACATGCTGGAGCTACACGTCACTAAACCAGCATTCAATGATTAGTAACTCAAATACTTTAAAAACATGTAGGGAGGTACTTTGATGTAGTGTCATGTACACAAATAATTCATAAAGCTAATATTTTTGGCAGGTGTATTTACGCACTAGTTTGTGGAAGTTAATTTTGGACTCTCAGAGGGACGGATATGATCAAGCGGGACTACAGGTAGAAAACTTCCCTCGGTCTCATTCCAACACGATGTTGCTGTTTGCCAGCGGTCTTTTTGGTTTACTTGCATGGATACAGGGGAAACGTGGGCGTGGTGAATCTGAGCTGCACCGACCAATCAGAGCTGGAGGTCTGACGGCTCCGTAGCAGAAGCACAGTTTGC
Organism: Cottoperca gobio; assembly: GCF_900634415.1. Taxonomy (NCBI): domain Eukaryota; kingdom Metazoa; phylum Chordata; class Actinopteri; order Perciformes; family Bovichtidae; genus Cottoperca; species Cottoperca gobio. Next base: position 5,172,140 of record NC_041372.1, on the reverse strand, counting down.
TCCTCCACCGTCTGATTAACTGTCGGGACAGATGAGACGAGATTAGTGGCTGCTGATAATCCATAACCGATAAGTTTGTATTTATCTGTTCGGAGGTAGTATACATTTTTTTGTTACATTTTTTATATAAATGTGACAGAAATAGCCGAGACTGACTGATTTTCCTCTGACGTGCCCGATGCCAGAATGTTAAAATGCCACTAAAGTGAGACCAGCTATAAAACTTCCCAAGAACAACAACAGCTGAACTAGAACCCACACTGGTCATCACTATTATGGTGTGTTATTAGGGCATTGAGATTCTCCTCCTGACGTCCGTACATTGTTCAATCAGAAATGCGGCACCTGTCATCAATAATAAAACATCTTCAATGAGTTTATATCCTGTAGATATCCAAGAGTATGAACAATAACGTTGCCGACGTATTTACGCCGAATTTAGAGGATTTTAAGTGTTGATGACGCAGCTACGTTGTTAGCGTAGCGCTGATCGATCCAAACTCTATTCTGATAACAAGCGTTAAAAACAAAAAAGCGGGAATTCAGACTTTTTACAAATTGGCACCAAACCTTTGATCCGTCTATTGCAGTTAAATCATACTGCTGCAGTGAACCAGGTACAAGTTCAGCTTCAGTACAGACGGGGAGAACTCAAACATGAAAGTGTCCGCGTGTGTATGACACAAGAACTATGCGTGTTCCAAGTGTTGGTGTATTATGCTCGAGTGTTTGTGTGTTTGTATTTAAAGACTCACTCAGAGTGCCTCTCTATAGGGGGGATGGACGAGCCAACCCCTGGATCCCAGCATGTGTCAATGAGGCCTCACAGCTTCACACTCATTCAGTCCCAATTAGACCCCCAGACACCCTGCGACACCAGGACGGGAACAGCAGCCCCATGTGGCCACATCGTTATAGGAGGGAGGGAAGTAGGCGAAGGCCGAGAGAGGGAGAGGGAGGGAGGTGGATTGGGGATAATGAGAGGTTGCATGAGGACAGACGAGGAGGGAGATGAGGACAAGTGTTGGAGCGGGGGGTTGATTATATTCATAGACGTACACAAATGTGAAAATACAATACGAAGAATTGCTTTAGAGCCTTTCATTGACATGCATTCCTTATACTTCCTCTGAGCAATAACCTGCAGCATGTGCAGTATATAAAAATCAATATTGCGACTCTCTATTGGTGATACAAGTAATCCGACACAACGGTGTTAAACGTAGAGCCGGCTTGTGATTGTTTCCACCTCTTGAAAAATGAACATGTTAACTCCGAGCCATCACAGACAACCTGACGCTCGTTGTAGATGTGACCGTTCGTGTCCCTCCTCTCCAGCCACTTCCCTTATGTTGCCATTTTCCCGCCTTTTCCCCGTCACCTGACTTCCCCACCCACCTGCACACCTTACCTTACCTGTCCAGCTGCTCACCTGCATCTCATTCCCTCATCAGCCTCTCAGCCGTCATAGTGCTCTGTCGCTTTCTTGCCGTGTGTGTGTGTTCGGCTTTGAAGCCTCTGTTATCTGCCCCTTCACTCGGACCTGTACGTGCCCGGCTACCTGCCTGACTGCCTCCCTCGCAACCTGCCAGTAAGCCGACACTCCTTCAATAAATCACTGACCTGATCCCGTCTGCCTGCCTTCGTCTGCGTTTAGTTCCCTATTACCTGTAGCCACCTGGTGACACCCTCAGCTCCAGTCCTACCCTCATGAAGTACTCGTGAATGTTAAAATGTCCTCACTAGACTACAGTGTTTTGTCTTTGAGGGAAAAGCTAGATGTACAAGAGTGTTTGAAGAAGAGTTAGGATTGTTTTAAGACTAAATTAATTACGATAGTCTTGAAAAAGAATCAGGTTTTTATCATGTTTGACTCAAAACAGCTTCAAAAATGGCAAAAAATGCACCAAGTGGAATACCAATCAAAAAAATGTTAAGTGGACCATGTTGTCACTGCAAGTAGTGATTTATTATTGTTAACTTTATTGATATTTGTACGAGTAATTGTGTAGCTAAATGTGTTTTTCTTTGGTGTATATTCAAACAAGACGCAGTAAGTGTTAAGACTCCTGCAGTCAAACAAGCTCAGACACTCGCATACAAATGAGGGTGTCTTTGTTATCGGTCAATCATAAAGAACGTGGAGATAAAGACGAGCAAAACGAAAGCAAAGGGAGGGAGAAGGAAAGCAGAGACGGGTCAACTGGAGTCCAAAAGGCTTAAGGCTGAAAGAAAGAGACGTGGAAAATGGAAGAGAAGACTGTTATGATGGAAATGGAGAGAGGCAGCAGTGGGAAAACAAGGACAATGCCTGTGTTTGTATCGTCTTTGTCACTGTGGCGTTTTGGAGGACAAGAGGGGCTGTGTGTGTGTGAGTGTGATTTTGCTTCCCCATCCACTCAATTTGTGGAATTGATCCACACCCTAATAGTGAGCAAAACAAAAAGTCAGCCTAATCCAACCTCTATTTATAACACAGATGGGAGAGAGGAGGGGGTGAGAGAGGCAATTTAACAGTAGAAGTGCTACAGAATCCCATGACAGAGAGATGAGGAACAGATAGAGGAAGACAAATGGAGATGGAAACAAAGAGAGAGAAAAGGGGAAGACTGCTCGGTGCCACTGGAAGCAGGTGTGAGAGAGGTGGCTAATAGACTCGCAGCAACAGGCTGGACAGTGTGTTAGATTAGGACAGCGGGAGAGCGAGCGAGCGAGAGGTGGAGAGAAAAAAAGGGAGGTTATCATGGAGAAAATGGAGATCAGAAAACAAGCAAAGTGGAGAAGATGAGAGGCCAGGGTGGTGGCTGCTGGAGGACGGGAGCGAAGAGTGAAAGATAAAGAGTGTGAGATAGATTGAGAGGAACAGGAAGGGAGATAGGGAAGAGGTGGTGGAGAGAGAGGGAGAGCGATAGATGGACAGCGAGAGATAAATGGAGAGGAGCACTTCTCACATGTTGTTTAGTCTTATAGGAGCATGTTGTTCTAAGTCACGCCACGCCGGCTGTTCTTACTCCCAGTGGTCCAAAATTAGTCTTTTTACTCTCCCGCAGTCTGTCTTCACCTCGCCCACCCTTACTCTGCCCAAAGAGAAAAAAAGAAGCATTTCTGTGGGACATCGCTACAACCACAATAATAACTCGCCCGCTACATCTGATTGTTTGACAACGAGCAGTTTTGTTGCTGTTGACTGCTGTGAAATGTCTTCAAACCCAGCCGAGGAATATTTATGTCTATATTAGCCGTGATATTTATTATACAGTGCTAGATAAATACTGTAGACGCATCTTCTACCTTTTGTTTTTGAGCAGAAGCTGTTTGCTTATTCTTCAGCTGGGTTTGGGTTTGCCAATCGGATCTTTGGAAGCATATTGAGCTGTGAGGTGGGTCTTTGCTCGCTGCTGCAGGCAGTGGAGTCGCTGCAGACGGAGTACAAACAGTACAGCAGCTCGGATCATCTACACTCCATGCTGGTCCCCACAGCCCCCGTGTCATAAGCTCAGGCAGACAGCGAGAACAGAGGCAACAGGAGCTGCGGTGTGCGTGCGTGCGTGCGTGCGTGCGTGCGTGCGTGTGCGCGCGCAGACCACAGACCAGAATGAAAGTGATGGAGCTTTTAGCTTCTCTAGGACTTCTATGTAATTGATGCACGTCATGAAATTAGCCTTGGAATTAGAAACATTTTCTCACACAATGCACAGCAAATGAAGTGTTCAGGCTTTTAACATAGATGTAACACATGCACACAAAGCCATGGTCATGGCTTTGTGTTAGCCCCGTGGTCACACACATACACACACACGTAGCTTAAGTCAATGCAAAACCCCAACAACTCTAAAAGGCAGGGTTTAGACTTTCAAAAAGAACATTTTCTCTGTGGTAAAGCTGTTTGCTCTCCCGCTTGGCGCACTGACAAGTTACACTTAACTGGTTTAATCTGATCAATCTTTATTCAAATTGAACATTTAGTTTTTAAGATTTAAGATTTGTTTGTGTGTGTGTAATGACGTCCTAAAATATGGCGTCAGATATTCAAAGCTTCATTTTAAAATAACCTCTAAAGAAGCTTTGAATGTAAAAGTGCGGACACATATTACACACTGGGCAAATGTATCTATTCTACTTCACATGACTGTCCCGTAAAGCCTCGACAGCCTAGACGTGCCATATGCTCACATAATGAACAGGTTTCTTAGGGTTTTGATTGTGTAACAAAATGCAAATATTATGCAAAAGAGCTTATGTATGAAGCCTCTAATTGATTAAATAATTATGCATACTTTAATCAGGCTCACAGTACACTGGGAGTGACACTTGAGAGAACGCTGCCACCTTTCCAATGCAGACATTCACAACATCCCAGGGTTTTTTGTTTGTCTGCTGAATTGTTTCGCTGAACTGTGGCAGACCGCGTGCGATCTGGCAGCTCAGGTTTCCGTGAGAACTTGAATGCACCGTCGAGGACGATGTTTTTAAGCGGTAACTGGTATTGACTTACATTTCTATGCTACAATAATGTAAGTTTGACAAACAATAAAGAGACGTGTCTATTGTGAGACCTGACCTTTTTAAAGCGAGTTTCACATCTCTGCTAGTTGGGTTTTCATTCTGTATTGATACGTTAAGTTACGACAGGAAAGACGCACATATGTTAATGAGTAAGAACGCAGATATTGCGATATATATGTCTTTCTTTACTTTCCCTGAAAAAGCTCATTCCTCGGATCTAGAAGCAAGTATTCTAATACCAGTGCATGGACACACACACACACACACACACACACACACACACACACACGTCCCAGATGCAATCAGTATGGCCTTTGCCTTGATCCATTGTGCTCTGATGATTAAGCTTTCGGTTCAGCGGCCTATAGGCCAGCTCTGCTGCTGTGCATCTCATCACATCCCATTCATCGCCCTGTTGGTCTGCCATTGACCCACTATTGACCCGCGTACACATACATGGACACGGCTTGTTTTAGACGGACAGCCACACACTTAGATGATAGAACAGTTTGTGCAACTTCAGCTTCGCTCAAGTCCCTGTTTGCAATATGGGATCTTTGTCACTATTCAAACGGGCATTCCTGCACGTCTGTCAATAACCTTTGACAGATAATCTAAATGAAAAGTAAAAAATAAATACGATAAAATGTTTGTTTTACTGCTATGACTTTGCATACCTCAATGCAAACATCAAACATGTCATGCAACGGATAACATTTACACGCACGTTTTTCAATAAATGGCGTGCGTGTGATAAATAATATACCCACGTATTTCTATTTCCCTTGCTCATAGAAAATAATAATCACAGGTCTGAGAAATACAAAAATATGCAGAAATGTATTCCTTCCATTACACTGTTACAATATTTTCACCACTCTGTAACCTTTCTGTTAATTGGACCACTAGTACAAAGAGCTTCTGTGTATTTGCACACAGATGACAGTTCATCATTTGCTGTGAGCAATTTCCCTATTATTACAGCTTGGAACTTCAGCGTGAAAGGTCAATATTCATCTACACCTCACACCCACATGTGCCTGTGCACACACACTCCATGGTCTGTCCATACTAATGGCTATGAACATAGAAATGGAAGAAAAATACACTTAAGTCGAGCCTATGTGGGAGAAAATGGAAATGGTCTTGAGGAGAAGGTATACAACTCTGCACGCCGTGTCATTCCTCCTGGAGTTGTCGTTGCACCCCGACGTGATTTCAATATCTTTTTTTTTTTTTAAATGATGGCTCTCTGTAAGGAGAGGGCCCTCCGCTTCCATCTCCCCATGCTCAGTTTAACGTATGGGAAGATGATATCTCAGCAGGCTCCTGCGCTCGGAAGTAATATGCCTTCTAAACGCTGTGTCCTCCACAGCGTGGATGTAGGCTGTAGGTTAATCCCTCAGTTGCTCCAACAAAACAAAATCCTCAACAATATTAACTTTACAATCGAAGCCCTTCAATCTGTTATCCTCCTTCCTGTTGCACCCTGAAGTTCAGCTGTGCCACTTAAGTGCATATCAATCATCCCCCCCCTCCCTCCTTCTCCGCTGGCTCTGTCGCTGTTCACTGACAGCAAACATCATTTCCCATAAAATCAACAGCAGACAGTGACGCACACGGCGCAGCAGACCACGCTCCATCCCCGTGACTAATCAGTCGGTTGATAATGCAGCGGAAGCGAAGGCCCGGCGTCTCGTCGGGAGACCAGGGGGTGGCGTCTCTGAGGGCGGCGGTGGGCGGTGTGCTAAACTGGAACGCTCCAACACAAGTTTAGGCCTAATCGTCTCATTGTCTCCGTTCTGCTTGAAAGGCTCATCAGCCATGCTAAGCTCCTCGGGGTACCAGCCCTCAGCTGCTCTCTGCCATCTTGCTTTGTTGTTGTTGTTGTTGTTGTTGTTTGCTGAGCAGAGCCAGTTTTATTTTAGTGCCGTTGTCAGCTTATTTTAATTTGTTCACCTTTTCAATTTTGTGTGTCAGTTAATGATTGGTTCTTCTTTTGTCTTAAGTGTTTCCTGTTGCCTGACTGACGGCCTGTCACTATCAAATCATAGCTTTATTATCGCTTTTTTTAATCCAACTAGCAAAGTGAGAGTAGACGTCGGTCATATCTGTCGGTGATGTCGACCTGTTACTGAAGCTCCGCAGTTCCTTTAGTCAGACATAATAAACGGTTGTAACACACAAATCAGTGTTTGCCCTGTCATGCCACTATGAGTAAGCCTCTTCTTTCCCAGCATCAGCTCGTGTGTGTGTGTGTGTGTGTGTGTGTGTGTGTGTGTGTGTGTGTGTGTGTGTGTGTGTGTGGAAGTATTTACCATCTGCTGATAATCTAGTATAGGATGTCAAGCATTTGTTCAGGCTTTGCATGTATATTCTGGACACTGTCCCAAACTGTCATTCAGCGGTTTGTTTGCCGACATGTTAACAGAATAACTCTGTGCCCAGTGATTTATAAGCAGTAAAAACACTGAATAAAGCAGTTTTAATGTCAAAAATCAGTGTTTCTCCAACGCTGCGCCGCAGACAACAGTTTGCTCGGCTTGTTTCTCTGATGACTTAAGATCCAGGCACCCGATGGCTAAAATCCTTCATCCGGTTAAAATATATAGTTAAAAAGGACCAAGATCTAAAAAGTGTTTTGTAACAATGTGGCTTAAAACGTGAAGGAAATCAATTTATCGCATCTTTTTAATTAACAGACAACCACAACACTGCGCAAAGAGGATACCAAATGAAACGTTGTTACTTTAATTAAAATTACGTATTTTTCTAGGTTTGATAATTGTTGACAACATTTGGTTAGACTAGACGTGGGTCTTCTCGGTATTTATATGTTACATGTTATACTTTTCAAAAGCAGTTCTCATGTGAATTCTGAGGCTGGGAAACTAACCACACGCCCATCTACGGGCATGGCATGCAAAACTTTTGTTGCAATAGAAATGCAACAAAGCCACAGGAAGAAGGAGAGAACGCCTGAGACAGGAAGAGAGAGGGAAGGAGGAGGGAGGGAGGGAGGGAGGGAGGAGGGAGGGAGGGAGAGCTTGTAGCCCCGAGAGCCTCAGTCCTTTCTGTCACTGTGCCAGAACGAGTCGCCCTGTTACTGATCCATGGACACAGAGTCTACAGGTCAACTGTGACAGCCTGCTGTGTGTGTGTGTGTGTGTGTGTGTGTGTGTGTGTGTGTGTGTGTGTGTGTGTGTGTGTGTGTGTGTGTTTGTGTCTTATATGGGTGCGTATGGGTACATCAAGTGCATCTGCATTCTGTCTCCTATGATACCAGTAGCTGTCAGTCTTCGTGTCCTGATGCAGAGAGCTGTGTGTGTGTGTGTGTGTGTGTGTGTGTGTGTGTGTGTGTGTGTGTGGTAATTTTGCCACTAATGAGATTCAGGTAGAGACGTGGCAAAGGGCATCACAGGGTTAGAGATGCACAAGAGCAATATGTTGCCACAGCAACAGTCAATGAGACTTTGTCCACGTGAGAGGAGAGGTGGAGGAGAAGCAGTTGCCATAGCGACTCTCCATTGCAGCTGCCTGTAAATTTCTCCCTCCCCAGTGTGTGTGTGAGTGTGTGTCTGCCTATTCTGATGCACTGGTTTTAGCTTTGTCTGTGTATAAGAATGTGTGTGTGTGTGTGTGTGTGTGTGTGTGTGTGTGTGTGTGTGGTGTGAGAGTGTGAGTGTGAGTGAGTGATACCCCAGAGTGTCACTGGTGTTTTAGGGTGTGTGTTCCGTGTGAAACATTTGATGCATGTTTCAGCAGGTATTTCACCTGTGTGTGTGTGTGTGTGTGTGTGTGTGTGTGTGTGTGTGTGTGTGTGTGTGTGTGTGTGTGTGTGTGTGTGTGTGTGTGTGTTGTGTGTGTGTGTGTGTGTGTGTGTGTGTGTGTGTGTGTAAGCAGGTTTCACAGGGAGCCAGACACCCTCTCTTCCCTTCTAACAGATGCTGTAGTGGTAATTTATGTGGTTGTTCTGCACTACTGCTATTTCATATCCCCAGGCCTACACACACACACACACACACACACACACACACACACACAGAAGCCAACAGGGCCTGTCACTGTGCCACAGTTCTAAGTCTTGTGAGCCATATGCTATCGTAGGCTCCTGGCAGGCAGGAGTGTCGTTGCTCTCAGTCAGCTGGGAGACTGGTTCAAAGGCCAACAAGGGCCCATCAGGGACCGTGCTGCATGCACACAGCGCTGTAGGAGCAGGCGTATGTTCTGGCATCTGACATTCACATTGACTTAAAATGTTCTGCATGTATTCCTGAAAGAATGATGCTAGAATGTATCATCATGGCATCATTTAGCAATCCTGTTTAACTAAACACCCAAAATGTATTTACAGGGGTTTCTGATGGGATATTCAGTTAATTCTTTTAATGTTTGGATTAAATTGAAGGATCACTATAATATTGGCACGTCCGTGGTGTGAGTATGAAGACTGCCGCTTTAATTATGCACATGTGACGCGAGGTGATGATCAAGCATGTGCAACAAATGTGTCCGCAGTGTGGAGAAACATACCGTCATACCAGAGTGTGACTTGCAGGGTAAAGGCCTTTCAGCCTTCAGACTTGAAAGGGGGGGGCTACGGCTTGGCAAAGGACGGAAGCTGCTTATGTTTTCTGCAACTTCAGCAAAATGTGTTTGTTTTGCACGGGAATAATAATATGCTAATTCCACAACAGGAGAGACTTAATGTTCTCTGCAATTAGGTGCACAAAATATGTGCATATATCGGCATCAGCAATCAGACAAAATGAGTTGAAACTATAGGCACATCGGCAAAAATCCAATATCATGCATCCCCAGATTAAAGTACTTGCCAGAGAGATCGACAGTGTCCTTCACAACCCTGAACCTAAACTCTCTCATGTTTTCCAATGATGGAAATGACATTTCCACATGAAACTTTTCAGTTATCTTTCCATTTTTTGGAGCTCAAGGCAGGATCCACTGACAATTTGTGCCAGTGCAAAAAAATTTAGCAACCAAGAAAACAGTTTTCTGGAGACTCCCCACAGGGTAATTGACCTAGAAGTAGGTTGATATAGCTGTCCCTGCAGCTCAGGGTGAGTTGCAATTTGCATTTCTGGGGAGTTCCAAGTTCCAATGTGCAAAATAAAATGAGGAAATTATGGAAATTCATAGCAGACATGATATATTAAGAGCCAGTGGCCTTTCATTATCTGTTGGTTGCACACAGAATGTACTTCAGACATTGGCTTTTCTGCTTGCAGGCTTGAATTTAATATGGCTCCTCATGACATACTGCTTTTTTATTTTATTTTTTACCTGTAAAATGCACTTGTGACGTCCAGTTGCCCAGAAAAAGAGCTGTTTGTCCTCACATGTGTACTCTATCAGTTTTAACTGATTGCCCGTGTCGTGCTTCAGTTCAGTAATTACCCTCGCACGTGTGGAATCCATTGCACACGCATGTTGGTCAATCTGTGCAAAAAAATACAGGCTGTCTGAGGCAGCGATATACAGGTTCAGCTCTAACATGCTACACCACCTGGTGTTTTTCTGCAAGCATTATTGCTTTAATCACCAGGAAACATTTGATTAGATTCCTGTGCTGGTGTCTCTTGTTATTGCCTGTTGCTGAAATCATTGCCTGAAATCTAAATGACCTGGAGCTCATATTTAAGAGCCGACATCCAGCTGCAGGGAACAGTGTAGTTCTTAGGCTCTGATATAGCTCTATATTTTCACCCAGTCGAGCAATGTTCTGTTTGTTGGGTATATTATGCTCTAACACAATATGTGATCAAAGAGAATATGAGAGGTGTAAATACAGTTATTGACTCTTTTTTTTTCCTCCCCCCCCCCTGCCTATTCCCTGCTTTCTCCTCTTTGTGTGTGTGTGTGTGTGTGCGTAGATATTCGTGACCGCAGGAAGAAGCCGGTGATGCTGTTTATCCACGGAGGTTCCTACATGGAGGGCACCGGAAACATGTTTGACGCGAGCGTCCTGGCTGCCTACGGCAACGTGATCGTGGTGACCATGAACTACCGGCTCGGCGTGCTCGGTAAGTGACTCGGATGTCTGCCTCAGACCTGTGTCCGTTGTTTGCATCTGCTCCCATAGCAGTGGGACATTGACGGTGCTCTGGTGCGAGGAGTAATAATATATTCAATCTTTCTCATTTTCCTTTTCACTCGATCATCTGCTCACACCCGCAAGTCCATTTCTCTCAGCAGACTCTTCTTGATTAGTCGCTGATGGATGACATCAATAGAATTCATCAATCTAATGAGGACCAGCGCAGGCTCACGTTTCTTTTAATTGATTTCCTTTGTTGATTATTCCAGTCTAAAGACTCTGATTATGTAATTATTCACATTTTAACCCCCCTCCACTGAAGAGATGTCACTAATATTCGTATACAAAAAATGTAAATCTTGAAATTCAGTTTAAAAGGAGCATTTCATTTAAGTGTGTGGGTAAATTCATCTTTATGTCCGGATTATACTTTTAAAGAAATGTCAGCTACATTTGTTTGAACATTACTTCATCAAGTAACTTGATCATTAATATTTTATTAGATGACGGTGACAAAATGATATCAGCATCTACTTGACGGTTCTGTATTTCTCGCTATTTTAGCCGTCGGGTCAGCGAGCAAATTCTCACAACCTTACACTTAAAATAGATTTACAGTCTTATTTATTTGGCTACTGAGTCCTGCGCACGCTCTCCAGTTATACTCAGCCAGTAACTCTCTTGGAAAGGCCTTTATGAGAGAGAATGCAACAAGCATGCAAATCAGATACAGATCTGGCATTTTTACTGACACAGAAATGCACCTCACTATTCTTCATTTTAACTGTATGCCCTCGCCCGGCGCCTCCAACCTCCAGACGTCTATTCTGCAGCTGTTTAATTCATTCCACACAGAGCGAAGATTGTAAAAAAAGGGAAAATGGCTTTTTTTTTTTCACAGAGTGTTTTGGTAGGAGAAGCCATTGGTTATGATGCACTTTTGAGATGCTGCTAGCGGACACGGTGAAGATGAGGGATTTGGAAAGTAGTTAAGGTGGCTTTACAAGGCCGATCGCAGTAAGTATACTGTAACCCGTCTGCTCGGGTCGCCGTGAGATTCTGCCATCGTCGGGTTTGAGTAAAAAAAGAAAAGAGCATCGTCTGTCACCTCCAGCAACGAGCTTGTCATCCTTTTCCTGAAAATACACTTGACTTCTCCTCTTTGTTACTCACCGCACTCTGTCTCGCTCCATTGAGACCAAGTAATTTAGCTTGGAGAGGTGGAACATGCCTCTAAGGAGGCAGGTGCTAACTAAAGGAAACTAAATGCATTAGATATTTCATTAGCCAGAGAGAGAGAGAGAGAGAGAGAGAGTGGGCTGCTGGAAGCTGTTTTCAAAATCGGCTGCCTCGCATTTGTTTTTGTTTTTTAAAGAAACAACTGTGTTGTTTTTCGGAACGCTTACACAGGCTTTGCAACGGTGACATATTCTCATTTGTCTGCAATTACCTAAAGTGTTTCATTTCTTGAAATGCAATCTGAAATGTGACTATGATCAAAGATCCATGAAGCTGCCAGGAGTCTTGTTCCTTTGCTTTCATTCTCCTGCACTGAGCAGTGGTTGGGAGTGTAAGTGTTGTTCTCTAACCTGAGTCTTATTTGTGTAGATTGCGATCATTGTCATCTGTAAAAAAAATATATATATATATATATATATATATATATATTGCTCTCACCTTGTTAATTGCTGAGATTTGGGAACACAGCGACACTTCTGAAAAGAACCATTTCTTTCTTGTGGAATGAGGACATTATCGACGTTTATTTTTTTTATCTCTAAATGAAGTGCTTTCAACATTCCGGCTGAACTGTTTGCTTGTTTACCTTTTCAAGCCTTTCAGACGGTCTGTGTTTCTTTACCCTTCAACTTTAATCTAGGAATTACTTTTGGTGAGTGCGGCGTTGTCGAGGCAAAAAATATGACCCCAGTTGAACTTGAATTTCCTTTTTAATGAATCCGAACCAGCTGCATGGTTTTTGGGATTTAGTTTGGTTTATTATCAGATCTGTAGAGAATCTAATCCATTTGTGACACTTCCTCATTCTGTCAACTGTTGTCTTTTTCTCTCAGCTTGAACCTCGTGTGTATATGTGTACAGTATCTGTGTATGTAGAGTTTTAGACAACAATAATCAGAGGGAATCCAAGCGAGTGGATTACTAACAGAAGTTTAGTTTTTCAAAGACGACAAAATGTATGAGCAGCTGCTCCGAGTTCTTTATTGAATTTGATTGAACTAAGTATTAAATTCTCTCTGCGATTATGACTCTGTTACTGGATGTGGTAGGTGGGACCGGATCTTATTTATCTCCATCTTTCATATCTCTCTCTCTCTCTCTTCGCTAGTCTGGTGGCATCTCTTGCATCATCGTCTTTCGGCGCCCTTATCTGTGACACTCTCATCACTTTCTCTGAGTCAAGGAGAAATCAAATTGAGAGGGAGACTTTGCCATTTGTATGCAAAGTGAACGCTGCAGCTATCTCCCAAATATGAGAGCCATCCAGTGCAATTTGGCCATAATTGGGAGAAATGTGAATAATCTTTCGCACCATGCGTCCCACATGATGGATGGTATTTTCTTTGACGGAGAGAGAGACACACAGAGAAGCCAGTTTAGGGTGGGTTGGAAATGCGCGTTTGTGTGTGTGTGTGTGTTTTTTTATTTATTTTTTAGAGGTGGTGTGCGTCAAGCACGTGTAGCTGCATGCATTCATGCATATCAATGTCTGCTGCTGTGTGGATACACTGCGAGGCTTCCCACTGTGTTTGTGTTCTTGCTTCAGCAGTCGGACATGCTGATTTGGAAGGGGAAAGCAGGAATTATTGATACAGCAGCGAGATGTGGTCATGTGAAATGCAAACTCAATACTGCGTGCCTGCCAGACAGAAATGGTTATCTTCAATCTCTCGAGGGTCAGCCCCCTCCTGCGGTATATTGGATGTTATAGCGGTTTTGAAAAGTTGCTGGTTGTGGTCTTTTGCAGCTTCAGTCCGCAGTTTTACGAAGCCTTCCAGAAGTTCCGGTGAGCGTTGCAAAGCCTCGCCATGTGTTTTCAATACTTAATAATCTTGATCATGTAAAGCAGGGGTGTCAAACTCATTTTAGTTCAGGGGCCACAAGCAGCACAATTTGATCTCAAGTGGGCCGGACCAGTAACATCATAACATAATAACATATAAATAACCACAACTCCACATTTTTCCCTCAAAAAAGTAAAAGTACATACTGAAAATGTTAAAAGTTTATCTTTTTACAAAACATTATGAACAACCTGAAATTTCTTAAGAAAAGAAGTTGCAATTTCAACAATATTATGCCTCAGTTTATCATTTACACACGTGCATTACAACTTACAGATCACAGTGTATCTACAAAGGCACAACACATTTAGTCACAGGTATCTGGAACAGTATTTTACTTTATGATCAAAACAACTAATTTTTACACTTTGCAAAGTCATCCCGCGGACCGGATTGAACCATCTGGCGGGCCGATTTTGGCCCCCGGGCCGCATGTTTGACGGATATACTAGTTAAGCTAGAGAGGGAAACAATATTCAAGAAATCGAGTGTGTTGGGAAACGTCGAATCAGCTCAAAATGCAACAGCAGTGTATTCCCAAAGGGCAGTGGGAGAAGTATCTTTGTGAAGCACGTGAGTTTAAGTGGGAGTTTGGACCGCAGACCTTTTGCTTCAGGGGAAGTTTGTCCAACCAGTGAAGCACAGGGACAATGCTTCACACAGTAGAGCTTAAGACAGCAGCTCGAGGACTCTGTGAGTGGTGTTCCAGTTGGGAGCACCTTCTCACTTTGTTAATTGAGATGGCAAGACTAAATGAATGAGCGGGATCTCGCCACATTCGCAAAATAAAACGACAAAAAAACGGCCAAGAAATCGCCCAATAACCTCAGAGATGTATTCGTCCAATTTCCCAAAGCTCGTCTCTGTTCTTGACTTAATTAATTGTAAAACAGTATTTAGGGCTCAAAGCGTTTGAGGTTATATCCAGTCACTGTAAATACACTATTTAATATGTAAACTAGTTAATATCTTCTGCCCTGTCTCTGATCATCTCCCTCTCCTCTGGACTGCATCTGTATGTTTGCACCCATCCATAGTCCTTTTTTTATACGAGTGCATTTAAAGAAAATCGAGCACACAAAGACCGGAATGGCATTAATGGAGGTCGGGGCGGAGAAATCAACCGTCTCGATCTTTCTTCCATCTGGCTGATTGAGAGACATGATCTTTCCTTTCTCCCTCTCCACTGACTCCCCTTATTTAAGTGCCGCCTCTCCAGCCCTGCCAGCGCTACGCAAATGCTAACCACCATGGAATTATTCACGTAGCAGAACACGCTTGACTCTATCCGTGTGCTAATATGGAAATGTACCTGTCTGCGCCCAGACAGACGAGTTTCTCCGGCAGCAGACATTGTGGCAGTGTGGGAGGGGGGGGGGGTGTAAGGAAGCAGCAGGTAGCGAGTCTCAGCGAGGAATTCTGCGGAGTTCAATGTAATGAAAAGCTTCGCCGGGCCACTGAGCACTTGACCTTGCCTTGGCTGCCTTAGCGACAGACATGCTTACAGTACATACGTCACCTCCACCCCAATGAGCTTTTTATATTCACCCCGCCGACGCGAGAGTCGGGGAGGCAGAACCAGAGCAGGAGAAAGAGAGAGATGAAAGTGAGACTATGCATTCATTCAGACATTAACAATGATGATGAGAGCAGAGAGGTGGAACAGCGGCGTACAAAGCTCGGAGCATTTTCTCTTCTTTTTTTTGGAGCTGCAACACTTATGTCGACACTGATAGTGTGTGCAGCATGAACACGTACACACACGCACACACACACACACATGGTGAGGGAAATTTTGAGAGATGAGAGAAGTGACAGTGGGAGAGAGATGAGAGGGAGAGTGAGGGCAGAGAGCAGGAGGAGGGGGGAGGAAAGAGAGGGGCTGCATTTGCCTGTGATGCTAAAAATAAAACCTGCAGAGCCGCTTTTTGAGTGTGCACTAGAGCAGACATCTAGCGCACAATTATATGTGCTCTGCGCTGCTCTCTGTACGCAGCAGATATGACATCTCCTGCATTATAGTGAGCCATGGACTGAACACGCGCACAAAGGCTCCAATGTTTTGCGTTTGGGATTAATCATCCTATGAAAATGTGACCAACTCACGTACTGTGTGTGTGTGTGTGTGTGTGTGTGTGTGAAACCACCAAGCAGCGGTGTGATAGTGACCTGACAGGACCGGAGAATATATTAAGTCACACACAGGTTGAACAACTCTCCCAAAAAAAACTTGCACACACACTATTCTCAGTCTCCATAGCAACCTCCGGCAGAATTGATGAGTCCTCTTGACTCTGTGTGAGGGGAGAGAAAGGGGGACCGTGGTGTCTTAAGTGTGTGTGTTGGGTGGTATAGAGTGTGACTTTGAGAAAGAGGACAGGCTGGTCCGCTCTGTTCTGAGAGGGGATTAGCACCTCAGCTGGCCATCACACACAAACACACACACAGACTGGCACACATTCCCATGGGCAGGTGGGATGCACACACACACACGCATTAACACGGTCACACACATGTGTTCGGACAGCTCTCACAGCTTCTCTCTCATCGCTCCCCAGACGTGGTTTCTCCTCTGTGTGTCCGTGGCCTTGACGCTCTCTCACCTCACTCGCCGACTGTCTTCTAATTATCTGCCCATGCGTTTTCCCAGCCTCTCTTCCTATAGACACTTCTGTTCACTGCAACATATACTATCGATCAGTATTGGCCTCATTCCTACTAGGAAAGTATTCCCAGTTATGGATAAATACAAAGATGTAATATCTTCCCCTCGTATTAACAAGCCAGGTATAACGCACAGCAGAGTGTGCTAATTAAAAAAGAAGCTGCCGTCTCCTGGCAGTCCAACAATGTAATAAATCCTCTTGAAACTTTCTGTCCAGGGTGTAAGCATCAAATATTTATTTTACAAGTAGTTGAACACATTGATTGCAGTAGTGAGTTTTCACCCCGCTGCAGTGGAAATGATTCGCCTCTTTAACGATGCAGTATTAAAGTGGTCATAGACTCAATCGTCATGAAGTAAGTGTTGATTGCACGATGCGATGGCTGTGGAACAACGACACCGCCGGGGTTTAGATCGGTTCACGATGAGTCAATATACTACAGCACAAAGGGCGGCGCTCCAGTTGCGTCTATGATGTCTGTTGCCACTTTTAAAGTCAAATTTGAATAAATAGCTGCTGTAGCTAACTGTATAGGGATCTACTTCAGAGAGAAACTTTACACAAGCTCTGGGAAGCTAGCCCGACAGTATTCACCTCGATATACTTGTTTACCCTTCAATCAAGGTCTTCAGATCCTTATAGTGGAAGTGTCGAGTGTAAAGTAAGCATTACAGATTGAGAAATACCACAATGTTCCTTTTTTATAAATAAAATGTTTACTTTAACTGTCATAAAGGCCACATAGTGTTGAGACAGAAAGTGGAACACTACTTTTTATTTTCTTCAGTCTGGGCAAAGCTGAGCAAACAACTCTGTTGATTGACACCTTCCTTCAGTGCTATTTATACATCTCCACACGTTACATCACATCCATTTGAGACGGTGAAAATGCGTCTTTTTGTGACGGCTAACAACGTAATGTACAGCGTATCAAAGTTGACGCGGCTGACGGAAATTAATTAGTATGTGTTCCAGTTTGGTGTTTGAAGATCCCAAAGATCTCTTGTTTTAACTTTACCTCTCCGTCGCTCTCCGTCTCAAACGACTCTCCGTTTGTTCCTTGATCTCTTCTCAGCTCTCTCTCCCGCGTTTGTTGCTCATCTTCTCTTTTAATCTTCCCTTCGCACACACACACACACACACACACACACACACACACACACACACACACACACACACGCACGCACAATTTGCTGTGGGCGCTCCTTAAAAAAAAAACTGAGTTATGGGGCAGATTATGCTGATGTATGTTTCACATGTCAAACAATCAGCTTTGTAAGTGAAGAACCATGGGCTGGTAATAGCCAGGGATGCATCATCATTACGGGAGGGATGGCAGCCGTTTGAATCATCACGCGGCGCTACGGGGCTAAATGGGAGACTAGTTCTCCCTTGGGGATGGCAGAGTTGTTTGGGGAGCCAAAATAGCATCTTATGCATCTTAACATTCAGATTGACACTCGTAAAGGCGGGCTATTAGTGAGTGCACATACAAGTTTTCGGCAAAGAAAGGCAGTCAGCGTTTGTGCCGTGACGCGATGTGATGTTTGTGGACTAACACTAGCAGCCTTAGAGCTCAACACACATGCATAGTAAACAACATATGGCATCAGGATGCAACAGTGCTATGTGTTTAATATTGCACTGCACTGTAGGCTCTGTGTGTGTGTGTGTGTGTGTGTGTGTGTGTGTGTGTGTGTGTGTGTGTGTGTGTGTGTGTGTGTGTGTGTGTGTGTGTGTGTGTGTGTGTGTGTGTGTGTGTGTGTGTGTCTCCAGATATTCAGACATACAGAAGCATGTGCATTGTGCAGTGTGTGAAGCTGATGCTGTCACCTGTTGCTCCTGTGTCGGGGAGAAACGGGCGACAGGCGCAAGATGTTTGCCAGTTGAGTAAATTGAGAGGTTTTCAGTGCCTCTCCCTTGGAAATGACCTCATTGTGTGGCTCCATTACATCCCAGTGTACTGAGGCTGCTGTCAGTGTCTGTGCCTCCGCTGCAGTGGATTACTACCTGTGTGGCCGGTGAATATCACTACCATCCAAGTGTAGGAAATACAAAAACCTGTGGCCATATTCACTGAGCTGTCTCGAGCTGAGCGGTAAGAAAATCTATACAGCGATGACATGTTCCCCTTCAGATTCAGCACCCTGGACAGTGGTGCTGACATTATTTGTCATTTAATGGCTGCATGTTTCTTGCGTTTCTTGCATTTATTACACTGTGCTTCCATCGTAATGTAATGTAATGCTGCTTATACTTGCATCACTTCCTCATTGCTCCCCTCGCTGCCTGCTACTTCCTAAGCCCAATTACTCCAGCCTGTGCCGCTCCATGCCAGGCTGCACTGTTGCCACATCCCTTCGGTTCCAGAAACACTGGATCATCTTAGAGCTCCAGCTGGAGGAGGCTCTGTGCTGGGGCATAGCGGGGCACCGGGACCCCTCTCCCCTCTTCTAGCATTGATCTGCACCCCTGCCATCACAACTGCATTAACCCATCAAGCCTGGCTAACACAGGAGCCAGGTGTGTGTGTGTGTGTGTGTGTATATGTGTTTATACACTTCACTACTCATGTCAGATTTTCACTTATTCTATCATACAGAGAAACACACACACACACACACATACACACAGGTAATATGAATGGTAATACAAGTAATTTGCATTATAGGGAGGGTGGGGTCAAGGACGGGACTGCATGGTCTGCCAGGGCACCTATGATTGACAGGAGGAAAAGCATGTTAATGTCAGAGGCGATGGGACACCTGACATGAGCACACACACACACATGCACAGTTGCATGCGCACACGCCTAATAAAATAAGACAGCAGAGGGCCGAGGGAGAGGGAGTTGGACGAAGGTAGAGCGAGGAGAGTAGTGAGAGAAATAGAGTTCACCCATCCGTGCACTTCACTCTCCTCCACACACATGCACAAACACACACATGCCAAACACAGGCTGGGCGTAGTAACTCACTGGCACAGTAACAGATGCTGTGAGCAGTGTGAGAGCCAAGCTACACCTGCTCTCCTCTTTGGTCCACAGCCCCACATCCATACACAGAGAGCCACAGTTCCTGCCTCTCCCCTTCCCCAGCCAGGCCACCTCTCGGCCTGGCCACTGTCCGAGCCATACCCCCCTCTTTTTCTCCACCTGGTTTCCTCCACACGAAGACCAAGCTATTCTCTCATTAGCCGCAAACACACACACACGCACACAGTGAAAGATGATATTATTATCTTGCTGTACAAAACATGTACGTATCATAAAGGTTTGTCGGCCACAGAGCTCATTTTCTGCATTAATCCATAATCCAATAGAAAATCCTCGTCTTTATGTCGAGAGAGCCAGTGCGATGCTAACGTCCAGGTTACACAAATACGTCATCCCTGCAGCACTATACTGCAGTTTGTAGGTAAACACATTCTTTATTTCTTTATGTCTACACACTCAGATATATGCAAATACGTTTCTGTAATTAACTCAAAGTCAAGCTGTGAAATTAAGAGCTTAAAATTCCATGTTCATTTTTGGTAAACTGCGGTCTTGAACAGCTACACACACTTTAATTTTTCAACCTTTTACAGCACCTGGCTTATTAATTGAAAACCTTACATGCTTCTCTAAGGTGCCGTGTGTGTGTGTGTGTGTGTGTGTGTGTGTGTGTGTGTGTGTGTGTGTGTGTGTGTGTGTGTGTGTGTGTGTGTGTGTGTGTGTGTGTGTGTGTGTGTGTGTGTGTGTGTGTGTGTGTGTGTGTGTGTGTGTGTGTGTGTGAGAGAAAGGGAATTTGCACATATTTCCCAGTTCAGCATATTGACAAATTGATTATGAATGTGTTAAGTTTATGTGGGGGTGATGGTATGGGATATGCATATGTACAAGGTGGGGGTAGTGTGTGTGTGTGTTATCCACCTGCGCTACTCAAGCTCTCCTACTCTGATCAAGGATGAAGCCGTGTAGGCATCTCATTAGAAAAGCTGCTTGAGTTAATTAATTAAGCAGCCTATCCCGGGAACCAACCCTTTGCCAATCAGCGGGCCTAAACAGGACGCTATCGCTAACCTGAAGGGAAGGTTGCGCTCTGCTGTGTATCTATCTTCCACTCGCCGCGTTTACTTTCTGCAGCCCCGACACGCCTGCTCACTCGGCTGGGTGGAAACAAGGACAGGCTGATGATAATGAAAGTTTATTTGTACAAACAGAGCTGTGTCCTGGACGGATGCGCGTGGGCGCACACACACAGAAAGTAGTTCATGTTTTCAAATGGAAAGCCCTGTAATCTGTTGAGCTTTGAATGAGGCAGATGGTACCTCCTAAAAGGTGGCGCCACAAAAGAAGCTGGAGCTCCTGTATCAAAACGGGCCTTTTATTTTCACTCCTCTGTGTGTGTGTGTGTGTGTGTGTGTGTGTGTGTGTGGGGCTATTTCCTGAACACTCCTGGAACGTAACATTTCAAAACGAACGCCTGCTTGCAATGGTTGCACAAAGCCTTGTGGCCGTGTAATATAAAACAAAAGTTATAAACAAGCTTTAGTAATAGGCTTGGATATAACCCTGAACATGCCCACACACACACACACACACAGCACAGTGCGGGAGAAAAGGAGGGAATGTGTGATTTGTGTCCATGCATTTGCACGTTTGCATGCTTCTCCCTCTACAGCAACTTATGGCTGAGCTTGTGCCCTCTGCTAGCCTTTTGTCAATATTTGTACACACAACAGTCGGACCATAACAGTTGACTGTTGAATTAGTAATGAACACAGTTATGAAGCCACTTTGTCCTTGGTGTGTGTGTGTGTGTGTGTGTGTGTTTATGCATTAAGTCCCAAAAGTCAGCACGGTACAGCACATAACATAAACCCTGCGACAACCAATTGACCATTTGCTAAACCCTTCCCCCGAACAGCAATTATCTAATCATAACGATGCACAGCAGGCCCATAAAGCTTTGCAGTTTTTTAAATTTAAACCTCTCCAGAACCAAAAATGCAAGCGGAAAAGTGCAAGGAATGGATGAAACGGCGTCTATCATAATAACCCTTGGCTACGTTCGAAAACCTTGTTTATTAGTATTTTCATCACTGGGGTTAAGTAGCTTTGCACTGAAATGAACGAATAACTCTGCTTCATGTATTCTGCATGGGAATAAACGTGGATCAGCAGGGCTACACAAACTATAACTATATTATGGTTATATCTGTACCGTTATTTTATTTAAAATGTTCTGTTAGTCAAATTCCTCTTTAACTTTGTTTATTGTGTGAGTGTAGAGAGGTGGAGACAGCCTGTAACCATAAGTGTAGAATAGTGTGATTTTAAACCTTATATGTGTTTTATTATAATGATATCAATAATGTTAAATCTGCATAGCAGCAGTTCGTAAAGGGGACGAGGCTTAGCGTACAGAATACCGACTTGAAGTGTGTGTGTGTGTGTGTGTGTGTGTGTGTGTGTGTGTGTGTGTGTGTGTGTGTGTGTGTCAGAGTGAATGACACACTGTATGTGAGTGAATACGAGCATACATCCTTGCTTGTCCTGTGACTTCCAGCTCTCCACTGAGACGCAGTGCAAAGATGTGTGTAATGTATTCCAGCCTGCAGCGATGTGTCCATACACACGGCTGTCTGAAGCATTAGTGCTCCGGCCCCCCTGGAGTCTAACCCACAAGGAGATGTACGATCCAGTGACTCCCACCAGCTCTCCTCTCTGTAGGAATTTCACCGATTTTTAATCCAGGACTCAAATATTTGGTCTCGGAGCAGCACCCAAGAGTGATGGGGATTCATTTGTTGTGTGTTTTGAACATCATGATGCATGTTCTTAACCATGTCTAGCCTTTGATCTTTGCCTACAGATGGTTGTTTGGCTCTCTTGTGCACATCTTCAAAAGCCTCTTCTCTCTTCAGACAATGCAGCAGAATGTTTCTATCATGTGTGGTTTTGGGGGTGAGAGTGTAATTATGTTTGCAGAATACGTATTGGCAACATAATCGTTGTTTTTGCTCCTCAAAGCCTTTACCTGCTCGACTCCATCTTACCTCCCTCGCCACCTCGCACGTTCTACCGATGAGGGAAATCGGATGAAATATGTTTTCTACACATGCATGGAGATCTAAACAGGTAGATCCCTGCACATCAACAAAGTGTTGAGACTGTTTGTATTTCTTTTTAGAAAATAAGAATAGGATCAAACAGTGGGTGTTGCCTTACACGTGTAAACATGAGGTGACTTTGCGGAAATGAGCTGGCTTTGAGCAGATGTGAGTGTTGGAAAAAGCAAATTGGAATTGGCACCTGATCTGACAACTTGGCAGTGTTCTTACCTCCCGTCCTCAATAGGAGTGTGGTAAATCGAGTGCAGCCCAATATGGGAATAAGAAGAGGGGATTTGTTTATTTCTTTTCTCTTTTATTTCCCTCCTTTTTGGCTCACTCGCAGGTTTGTAGATGTCAGCATATCCTCAAAATACTCCTACCTTTTGGAGTTGAAGAAAGACATTTTTTACTGCCTGCCTTGATTTCTAAATAGCTTAAGTCCGCTCGTCAGAACGCTGTACAAGTAAACACACACGACACATTCAAAACTAACATGACATAAACCATTTAAGTATCATATGCAGTACATTTTGATTCCTTACACTTGCCGTGTACACACTGTTCAATTATGCATTAGATATACCATGGATAATGCATAGCATGAATATAGCTGATGTGAAATACTCCAAGGAGCCTCTACACCGCTAACATTATTCATATACTGTGTGGGCCCAGTGTGTGCGTTCACATTCATGCTCTCAGAACATCTTGGTTCTCAAACTGATTTTCCAGCAGGGGGTCGGGGGGGGGGGTTCTCAATCGCCCCCCTCAGCTCTTCGCTCTACATCTCCCGGCGAAGATGGATTCATCTGTGGGAGTTCTTCATTCACACATTTACACAATGTTGTCTTGTGACAGATTTGAGATTCATGTGACGAAGGATAGAGAAGGGAAGGCTTCATCTTCCCCGCCCTGCGTTGTGAGGAAAACTGCAGAGAGCACCGCCGCAAATCCTTTCAAGCTTCAGTCAGCCCAACCCCACCTTTTAATCCTGCAGCCGGCCTCCCACTCTCCGTCCTCCTGTGTTTCTATTCCTCAGTGTGACTTCACACCTTTGTATCATTCAGCAACACTTCTTCTTATCTGCTTCCATCCTCGCTATATCTGTTCTTAACTGCACAGCCATTTCCTCCTTTCTTTTTACTCTCGTCTTTCTCTTCACTGTTAAATAAATCAAATAAATGCAAGTGGTTTGTCTGTGGGAAGAGAACATTTAGTTTTAATAAAAAAAAACAAGTTGTAACCGTAGTTACCCGCCCCCATCAATACCAGATTAAAGTCAAAATACCCAACAAGCACATGGCAGGATCTTCCTCTAATTTACTTCTTTCTTTAACACAGTTATAACTTAAGAGTTTGTGTGATAATAAAGAGTGGAAACGTCTTATTGGCAGTAGAAAGTGAGAAAAGCAAAACCTTATTCACACATGGAGTCAGTCGAGTGAAGCGGTACATGCTGTTCCACACGCGACACTACGTCAAATACTTTAAACCCTAAATATCAAATGTCATTTTGTGTAACAGAAGAAATCTAATCAGAAGGTTCCACGACTTCTTGTATGGGTTGTTTCCCCAAAAGGTCCTTTCACGCTCAAATAAGCGTTTTATTCTTTA
Organism: Cottoperca gobio; assembly: GCF_900634415.1. NCBI lineage: Eukaryota > Metazoa > Chordata > Actinopteri > Perciformes > Bovichtidae > Cottoperca > Cottoperca gobio. Next base: position 5,148,114 of record NC_041372.1, on the reverse strand, counting down.
CCACCTGTAATTTCTAAGTGTGTAACTATACTTAGATGTCACATAAGGCATGGGTAATGTTGTAACAATTCCGATAGTGTCTCCATTTGCAAGTGAATAAGTATTACATGTGATGCAAGTGTGAATCTGGAAACACTGGCCAGACGAACCACCCACTACTCTCTCCTACCCTCCTTTTCTTCCCTCCATTGCATCTCTCCATCTCCCTCCCCACCACAAAGAAGATGAGTTCCTGGTATCCAAAGCCAGGTAGTTCACGGTAGTTACCGTAGTTCAAAGTGAAGACTCCTACTTTCTCTGTTGGCCATCCCTCCTCCATCCCCACCTTTCCTTCTCCTCCAACTTTATCTCCTCTTCATCTCCCCACATGCCCTCCTTTCATTCCAGCGCCCCCTACGTCCTCAGCTCTGTGGGTTATGCCAGTTCAGAGCGTCACGATGAGCAGTCAGCTCCCGTTATGACAGCCTGTCCAAGTGAATACACCTTCCTCTCCTCTCCTGCTCCTCCTCCTCCTCCTCCTCCGACCCTTCTTCCTCCTCTCTCTCTCTCTCTCTCTCTCTCTCTCTCTCTCTCTCTCTCTCTCTCTCTCCAAGAGACAGCTCTTCTCAACTCTTGGCCCTTCTTGATCCACCCTTACTCTCTCACTGCGATCACACTCCTGCCCTCTTCGCCATCCTCTTCCTCCTCTATCTCGTGCTCCCGTCCAGTCGTTGTCATCTCTTCTTCCTCCCCTGTAACCCCGCGTTGGCTCTCCCATCCATCACCAGCTCATCCTGTCCCCTCTCGTTGCCATGCATATGTCTCAAACCCTAATGGCTGTCCCTCTGTCTCCGTCTCTATCAGTAAATCTGTCTCCTCCTCTCTTCTCTTGCACCACGCCACACACACGACCGCCATCACCCTTCCTCTGTCCCTCGTCCATCACTCGCTTCATCTTCTTTTCTTTTTTTCTCCATTTCTCTTCTGTTTTTGTACTTTTTTCTTAATGAAAAGATCCGTTCGTTCTGAACCTGGGGATCATTCATCTTCATTTTCTTTCCGTACAAGCGGTCCGTCTGTTCATTAATCTTTAGCACTCCCCTTGTCTTTCTCTCTCTAATCCATCATCTATCTGCCTCCTATATGTAGCTCCTCCAAACTTCAAACCACTCTTTCTCACATGAAACTCATCCCATGTGAAATATATTACCTGAAAGGGTTTATTCGCAGGTACAGAGCATATATTTTTTTTCTACAAGTGCTCAGACTTCAGCAACTAATGATAGGTAAGGATAAAACCTTGTGAAAGAATCCGCTTCATTCTGCGTCAGCACGCTTATAATTGCATCCAATAAAGAGAACGTTTTTTACATAGAATGGAATCACTGTTGATCTTAATTAAATACACTTTACAAAATAACCTTGCAAAAATATTCCCTATGGAGATGTTTTGGTTTTCATACTGAGCTTCTAATGCAGCCAACAGTGGAGAACATACTGACTCTGGTGATTATTTACCTTAACAATGACAATAGAGCTGCGTGAGCAGAAGCCACTGGTTGCGTTTTCTTCAGTGTGAATTCAAATGATATTCTTAATGTTCCTCAACATACAAACACAGGTGACTCCGGGATAATTGAACAATACTAAAGGTTTATGTTATGACCATCATTTGTTTTGACCCTATCAACTGTAACAACTGGTTCCAGTCCCAAATGGACCAAGTACAGCACTGCTGAGGTACCCTTGAGCACAGGACCCCCACACTTCTCCCTGGGTGTTGTATAGTGGCTGCCCAGCTGCTCCTAATACTAGTTTGAGTTATATGCATGGACATGTGTGGCGATCAAAAGTTGATTTTATTCGAATCCTCCGATTTCCATTAATTAGGCTTATTCGCTTCCCTAGATTGAAAGATCTATCACTCGTGTCTGTAACATATGAAGCGTTAGCCATATTTAGATGGTTAACTTTGCATAAAGTTTCAGTTTGCACTTTAAGAAGCTTGGAAAAGAAGCCACTCAAAGACACAAAGCTGAGCAAATAAATCTAAATTTTATCCGGTTAAAACATGTTTTGCTTACTGTTGGCTGCGCATGCAACGGAATTTGTGACTTTTTGTACCGAAACTCACCTTGGAAATCGTAGTTGCCATTTTTCATTTTGTCTTTATCTTTTATCAAAGAACCACATACTTCATGTTCATTTCCAGCTTTGGGAGGGATCAACAGCCCATATTGAGGCAAGTGCTACTGTTATGTTTCCAGCCTCATTAGTTTGCACACCAGCATTAGCAAATGTCACATTTTCCTTGGTTTAAATTAATGGTTAACATAAGCGCTGACAGTCTTAATGTTTCTATCTTGTGTTGGCAGCATCACCAGAGTTTTCTCTCTTCATTACTTTAAATGAGCAGTTAGCATCAGTCGAGACAGTGCTAGGTTTTCTCTCTTCATTGGTTTGCATTAGTGGTTAGCGAGGGCAGTGCTAAGGTTTCCCCAGTCATCTCCCATTGGCAGCTGTTTAGCCCCGGCTTTCCTTTCCCATTACTGTGACTGACAGTGCAGGCGGGTGGAGGAGAACTAAGCACTCAGAGGACAACAGACCAGTGCACATTTTAGTCTGCTTATGCATCCAACACACACCAAGCAGATGACACACACACACAAACACCATCACAAGCCACTACGGTCTTCATCCAAAACTTCACAGCAACAAATAGATTCTTTTTCCCTTCATGCATCGCCTTTCTGACCATTGTAGAGAATTATAAATGACACATTTGCCCCGAAAACCTCTGAATCGCCACCAACATATGATGCTTTTTTGAGCAATGTGCTGTAGGCTTCTGGTGACAACATGCTCATTCATTCAGAACATATGGCTAATGACATAAAGTACACATTGAATCAGTTACCCAGTAAGTCTCATGGTATTTTTGACTGCTACTACAGACGCGTGTGCACTCACTGACGCAAACACAGGATCAATAGCCAACAACGGAGCTTGGGTGTGAGCCAGCAGGAGGCAGAGTGTATCTTTAATACAATGTTTCTGGGTCATGTGTCTTGTCTCCATATCCTAATGCAGTGTCTGCCAGATTGAGTGCCCTTGTGACTACATTTCATTGCAATCACGTTATTTCTGTGTGTTTTTTAGGCTGCTAAATTACTGCAACAAAAAATTGTTCACCTGATATGCTCAATACAACATATATCACCCTAACCGTTGACGGCTTAGATTACTTAATTCATGATAAATTTGTTTACGCTGACGATAAGGTGCTGCATCCTCGATGTTTAATATATTGTTAATAGCATCTTCTCATATTGAGCAGTTAGACACTAAACAATGACCAATGTGAAATCTAGTTTAGTATTCCAGATTGGTCCATTATTTTTAGAAAAGACACAACCATGGTGTGTGCCTATAACTCTTGAAATATAACATTGTGTTATTAAAATGCTACCCATGGCAAGATGGAATTTCCTGAATTTCACCAATGATTAGCTGTGGAAACTGACTTATTTAGACTCATTTCAGTTTCACCTTTAGTCATCTTTTAGATACAGTGAGGCACAAGACTGTTATCACAGTGATACTTTACTTGTCTTTGTCCTGCACTTGTGTACTTATAAAAACATCACCATAAACCCAGATAAGCGTATACTTTGCCAAAAAAGTCATGTTTCTGCTGGCGAAATCTAGCTATGTTATGTTTCTTGTTATCCCTGGATTTTTCAGTAACTATGAATGCATGACTGGGGATGTGGAGAAACATCCGCACCTCTAAGAAGCACGAGTCAATGTTGCTCAATGATCCTTGAGTGTTGCAAGATAGCGAGACGTGCGATCTCACACAAACGAGATGAAGTAACCCAGGGTGAAGAGAAAGTCCGAGAGAGAGAAGAAAGCATTGGAGTGAGTTATCACTTAGAGTGATTGGGAAAGAGAAAAGAGGGTTGATGCGGGACGGCAATAGAGTTGGAGAGCAAGAGAATGCATGCGATGTATCAGAGTTGATGAGAATGGAAGGGACGGATCAGGCAAGCGAAAGGGGCACCAATCAACACCTCCTGATTGCCTCAGGTGTCCCAAAGGAAAGATCGATCTGTGGGGAAGAGGAGGGAAGAAGGGTAGGAGGACAGAAAGATAACCACTCCAGACACTCGTCAAAGAATACAAAGGGGTGTCATATCTTCCGTCGTCTTTCTGCGGGCCACTCTGGGGAATGAGCCGAGATGGCGCAGGGGTTTGATGTTTGGTTGGTGACAGTAAATTAATGCTCAGACAATCCTTTCCTAAATGCATGTACTAGCCAATCGGTCCACCCATCAATCACTCAACCTTTGTGTATGTAACTCGTGACCTAAACCAAATACAATTCAAAGCAGTAAAATGGAAGGCTGGAACGATGATCGCAGATTCGCAGGCGTGCCAAGGACGGAGCTTTTATTCATGAGAATCGAGGGTGTGGAGCTTTTCTCTCAGAGGTAAATGGATGTGACAAGTCTTGTTCCCAACAAGTCATCCAAATAAACGACAAAATACGTTGTTTGTGTTTGTCCTCCACACCAACACACAAGTGTTTTCTGATCCGTCGGCAGGGCGACATCCTAACTGCTATTGTTCCGGATTGGTTAGGTTTAATCACAAAAAAGACTTGGTTTGGGTTATGAAAGGATCATTGTGTGGGTCAAATGTGCCTGTCTCCATGTGACCTTACAAGTTAAGATTGTATGACACAGTCAACTCATGGACCTTGTGGTGAGATTGTGTTTCCAAGTTGAAACGCCAACCGATAAGTTAGAAATGTTGATGAGATATTTTTGTCGACTGCTTTTTTGCACTTCAAGAATGAACTTTTAATCTCAACTTGTCTGATATGGTCTTCAATGTTAACCTCCCACATCCACCAGCATCGGAAACTTATCACAGGAAACCCAAGTTAACCAATCACAGGCTGCACCATATCCATCTTAGTACATACAGTGTGCGCTGCACCAGAAACCCCTTGCACACAAGTAGAAATGCAGCTTAAGACTGTTGAGTCTAAAAGGATCTAACAGCTCAGAGATGGCTATGACTATTGGATTCAAAGGACAGAGACATTAATCCAAGTGCTTCTTAATCAAAGTTCAGTCATGCATACTAAGAGTGGGTGCAATATAGAGGAAACATTGACCCAATTATGTGTACCTGCTGATTACCTTGTCTTAGCATCACAGAGAGGCACTCAATCTACGTCGCCGCACACTCACACTAGATCCCCCACACACATCCTGTCTGCATCCCTACCTCTGGCCCATTGTTCCGCTCCTGACTTTTACTCCCAAAGGCAAGGCTGTGATGTGAACTAAACCAGCCATGGCTGCGGTTGTGTTCAGCTAACCCGAACATGGCGGAAATCAATGTCCTCTAGCCCTTCTCCACTCCTCCACCCTCACTTTGTCTTCCTTTCTCACATTCTTCCCATCACCTTCATCTTCCCCTCTCAAGGTTGCTAATGAATTATGAATCTCTCTAATTCATCTCCTCAGCGAAGTCCTACATCTCTCCAGCTTCAATAGCCGCTCGCCTCGCTTTTATTGAGAGCGAAGGCGGCAAAGTCAAGGAAATGGAAAGGTTACTTTATTGTGTTTTCTCGCTGCTGGAATTTAGTAAATACAGAGGCAGATAATAGAGTCGCAGAGAAATCTGAATGGAGTGTGTTGGCTTTGAAAAGGAGACTGAGGTTAAACAGCTGTGTATTGTGACCTTCAGAGAAGACTCCAGGTTCCAGTATGCACTTTCTCACACTCTCAGTATTTAATAAGATTAAACAGGAGGTTCACAATTTCACAACACCCTTCGCTAGTGGTGATAATTAACTGATCCGCCACTGTACTTGTTTGAACATGTTTTCACAGCAGTGACTTTTGCTTTTGAGAAGATGGTGTTTGTGTTGTTTTTTTTGTTTTTTATTTAATCCCCAAAGGCCTTTGATAACATTTATAATTCTACTCTATAACCTTTCAAAAAAACAAGATGTAAGGGCCTCAGTATGCTTCTCAGATGTTCTAAAGCTGGATTTCTACTTCTGCGTTTTCTACTGCGGCTACGTGATTAGGCTCCGTAGCCATCCTTACTAGACATGTCTTCAGAGAAATAAAGTCACACAAATGTAAATTAAGAATATCCATTTTTTTGTGTTTTTCTGCCTGTAAACGCAGGAAGAATAGCTGTTACTACGGTAACAACTAATGGATCATAATAAACTAAATAAACCCTTTCAGTCTTAGTCACTCCATATGGATTAGAAGTCCACTTATGGCTTTAAAGGGACAGCTGTTGTCATAGGGTGGTGCGTGCAGTTTAGTCAGGCTTATATCACATCCTGTTCATTCGCATATCATTCAACATAATGAGGTATTTGAAAATGTATATCATTTGCTTATAAATAATCATATCCCCCTCAAAAAAAAGAGTTCTCTGACTCAAGACAGTGAAATGAGGTGTGGATATTGTGTTTAACTTCAGTTTGAGGACGAAGTTTAAACTTTGTGCTCTCCGGCTGACCTCCTCACTCATTGCTTAAGAGATCTTCAAACAGAGGAGCAGAGGACAGTGATTTCATTAGCCGTTCGGGGAGCCATGAGTGCCTGCTTATGTGCATGTGTGTGTAAATGTTAATGATTTAAGAAATGGAAAGATGGCTAAATGAACGCTGTGTAAAATGTCAACTGCGCACGTGTGTGTGTGTGTGTGTGTGTGTGTGTGTGTGTGTGTGTGTGTGTGTGTGTGTTTTTTAATTTTCATTATTGCTCCCATTCTCTCTCCGTCTCTCGCACGCTCGCTGTCATGCTCTCGCTTTGCAATTATAACCTCCATTAATTATGAATCAGGCCCCGGATGAACAGGGCGAAGCCGCTGCCACTCTCGATCCCGCCAGACGGCAGAGAGACTTGGCAAACTCCTGAGCTGTTGACGTTGCCTACGGTAGCGCCGTGTTTTTAATTTTCAATTTATTAATTCAGTTTGCTACTGGTATGTGCAATAAGTGGAGGAAGGGAGGGAGGTGCTGGAGGCATGGAGAAAGGGGTAGAGCGCGGCATATAGCTATAATTATCCCACATTATTAGTAATGATAATAATATTGCTGCGAGTGGAATTTGTTTGCCCCTCAGCCTTGCCCACTACTTCATTTCAGAACGTGAAATGGTGAATTAATGAAAAACTTCACTGGCTGGCTGCTTGAGTGGCATGTGACATACACTTTCTCTCTCTCTCTCTCTCTCTAACTCTTCCTCTGCACATTTCTCCAGGTGGCTGGCTCACTCACTGGCAACATAGCATCACAGAGACCCACTTTCAGGGTAGTGAATATAGGAAAGAGGTGCAATCAACTAAATTGAGGCAAAGCGCTGTACTTTGTCCACTTCAATTCACCGATGACGAGCAGTGTGCATTCTGACATTTTGCCCGCGTGTGTGTGGTTGTGTGTTCCTCGACGAGGTGGCTGGCTCGTAATCGGGGCAGAGAGTGCAGACAGGTCGGGCTGGGAAACGCCTTGCACTATCTGTCAAAATGTCATCACTATACGCCGCGACCAGACACTAGATCACCTCGAGTCACCCTTAGCAGCGCTGCGTGACTTGACAAATGGAGAAAGAGTCTTTTCGAGATGTTTATTACAGAGAAGTTAATGTCCATCATGAAAACACCACCTAGAGACAAATCTCCAGAAGGACCTCTCGGGTCGGAGATTATTTTGGGACGCTGGAAAGAGAAAATGTTCGAGAACAAACCGGCTTTAATGTTTCGCCGATTTGATGTTGGAAAGATCTTTTTCAGGTCAAATTAGTTTTTATAATTAAGTCCCACTCCTGTTGGATTCAGAGAAGGCCATTTGAAAAATGAGCTATGTTTTTTTTCCTCTGATGTGTTGAAAGGCTTTGTTTTTGCCCACCAAACTCTCTAATCCCAAGTGAGCGTGGAGTTAACAATGTTCAGCCCGGGCCCGTCTTCTTCTGTTCTCTGTGAACCCGCTGAAGCGTCTCGTAATGAGACACCACTATGTTTCTGCCTCTTACGTCCTTAACTCCGAAAGCCTTCCTTGACTCTTTTTTTCCCCCGTCATGGCAGGACCTCTCATTAACCGACATGTTATTTCACTTTGCTTGTTTATATCCTTGATCCTCATATCCGCATCGCCTCACTTTGTTCTGCGGAGACTTACACTGTTTCTCCAAAATGTCCAGACATATACTGAACTGATTTGGAGGGTGTCAATACTCGATGCAAACAAGTATGTCGTATTTGTTTGTAATTAATTGAGATGACTGTAGAGATCTAGTTTCACTTTAGGCACTAAAGAGTCTTTTTCTGTTTTATCAGTGTCATTAAATCTGCATTGATTCAATGTTGTAAAACAGTTCTCACCTTACTGTATTTCCCACCACTGGTTCACTGAGGCCTTTTTCATCCCCCATAGCTCGACACACAGCAACCACACGCACACACACAATTAGACACTGACATAGTTTAAAGTGTGATCTTCGATGTGGTATAACTCAAGCCTGGATGCAATAACAATTAGCAAGTCTAATGACGCATCGACTGCCTTTTGCCTCCTCTCCTTTGCTCAGCACCCTCTCCCTCCTTTTTAGCATTGCTCTGATCAACATCACAAGACACCCCGGTGAAGCAATCCATACAGTGAGGTCATCACTCTTTGTTACAGTGTCAGGCCGCACACAGGGAAGTGTTTCATCCTAACCTGTTGCGGATTACGGGCTGCGCACAAGATTAACAGGTTTTGTCACAGGCCATTTGCCGACAGACGGCTAGGCTATCATTAGCATCTTAATCATTGTGGTTATCTTCAGCCATTGCGGCGCGGTCCAATTTCAACAGCCTCGCGCTGAATCGGCATCTGATCTTTTCAACAACAGGGTCACGCTGAGCGAAACCGTTCCAACACCGGAAATCATTTTGTAGGCAGGAAATGAGAAACGTATATCATCTATCACGCCGCGGCACCGTCTTGGCATGTTGTTTGTAATTGGAGGCCTACCGTGTGTATGTAGAGTAAACTGCACACTCTGTACTGCAGTAGCTGTCGAAATAATATTGACGCTAGCACACAGTGTAATCCTATGAAACGTGCCAGTCAAGTCATCTTATCAGCGCTGACATACCATCCTCACAGCACCTAATCCTGCCTATGTGCTAATGGAAATGTGGATGTACACTGTATCTGTTCAAACTCCCCAAAGAAAACAACAGCATTAAGATGGCTTAATGCACTCATCTCTCATACACACACACGAACATACATACACACGCATACCACCTCCAGTTCCGGTCGGAGAGGGATATTATTATTATTTTTTTGCTCTTATCGGCCTTTCCGCAGGCACCCTGTTTGCCCTGCCAGAAAAACAATGAGAGCATAAAGCCTTTTGTTAGGACGTGTACCCAGTATTTCCACCTACGCCGCCCACACATCCCCATAAAAACAACCCACACTGCATTCACACATCCCCAATGTTATCTCAGCGTCGCCCCACTTCCATTTACCCCCCCCCCCCCCCCCCCCCACTGCCTGCCTGCCCACCCTGCTTTTGGCAGCACGTCCACGGCAGCAGCTTTTTCTTGTTTTTTCAACGTGGTCAACATGTGCTCAAGATTCACTTATCGTGAGATGGGGAGGCTGGCGGAGAGTGATCGAGACCGTGAGAGGGAGGAAAGAGGGTACGGAGTGGAAGTAGGGTAGGGCAGTGCAATCTGCCCGTCATTATCAGCTGCTTGTTCACATGGTGACTGTAGCAGGATGGCGAGAGGGAGATGCATGTGCAGATTGTATGTATTGTATCCACTGTGTCAGCATGTGGCTTAATAATGTCGTCACACTTATGTTGAATGATTTAAGGACTGAAAACATACATAAATACATTGTGATGTCATCACACACGCACACCTCGTAAGCCTCCTATTCCATTAACACTTTCAACGTCACCAGCGCCACATTCGTCTGTTTCAACCGTCCAACTGCGCCTTCCCTAACATGGACGCAACATGATTAATGTCCTCCAAGCAGCTATTACAGACCTTAATCTTCCACCATTGTGGAAAAATGGTTCTATAATTCTGGCCTCACATGTATGCACACACATGCACCATGAGTTATAGAATTTAGAGATAGCAAACTCATTACTCTTTGGGAAACCTATACCTTCAGGGTGTGTGTGTGTGTTGTGTGTGTGGGTGTGTGTGTGTGTGTGTGTGTTATTCAGCTGAAATATTAGACCGAGACCACCAGATAAAGACAGGTTGAGTGTGTTTCTGCGTCTCTTTTGTGTGTGTGTGTGTGTATGCTTACATGTAGCCCCCGCCCCCTCCTCATGAATATGGTGAATGTGTAAGCCCAGCCAATGGCCAGGATAAAGGGCCATGTGCAAAATAAAGTTTCTATAATTACAAGCTGCGATTAAATCACCACAAGCAATCTGCCACCATTCAGTTCCAAGGCACACACACTCTCACACACAGACATGTACATGCTCGGTATTGTCTCTTGGTTTAACACGTCTTCCGTGGTCTTTAAGAAGGATAATGATGATCGGTGTTTTTTTAGGACGGTGCTTGATAACTTCCTTTTCTTGTGTTTCGCTCAACTCCTCATGCAAGATGAAAAAAATGCAACTTCATGTTCAGTGTTTTCTCTCAGTTCTTCCTCTCTGGCCCCTGCCTTTCCATCCCCTCCACTTGTCCCGCTCTTTTGTCGGCCCGAGCTCGTTGCGGACCAATCAATCCCGTATTCTATCTTTAATGCGGTCTATCATAATTTTCTCATTATAATCAGAGAGTGATTGGATTCTGGGGTAAATGAGGGATTCTGAGAGGTAATTAGCAGACTAATAACTCCGAGTTCTGACACGCTGAAATAAGAGACGGATGGAGGGACTTGGAATCTCTCATCTGTGGGAATGAGAGGAAGAGGGAGGAGGGAAATCAGCTTCTTCTGAAAGCTCTGCACAGACACATCAGTAGAAAGCCCAATATTATTCTGTGGTAGTGGGAGGAAGAGACAAGTGTGCAAGTGCGAGTGGATATATTTGTAGAACAGCACGTTTTGTGTGTGTCTGCATTAATTCTTCTTCGGGAGTTTCTGTCGCAAATAAAGCTGCGAGCAGACGTTAGTATTTCTGAAACCTTCAGAGACTACACACCCGACACGTTACTATTTCCACCAAGTCTTAGACCAAGCCCTAGAAATTAAGTTCATATGCAACAGTTTTTTTTGCCAAACGTGTCTTACAGGGAACTTAATGCTGTATGGATTATGTTCACTGATGGGTTGTTCCCCCGCCTCCAGGCACATTTTAAAGTATTTTTATATTAAAGTGTTTCAAATGTGTGGCATGTATCTAATCTAGTTTGCCTGCCTTGAGTCTCAGATTGTTGGTAAGTGAGCAGACATCTCCCCCTTCAGCACGGATACTAGTCACTATAGTCAATGTCAGACATAAACGTAAGAAAAACACATTTCTGTGTGGAGGCGATCTTTGAGGATGTGCTACGTTAACGTGTACCGCACACAAAGACGAAGCACCGTGACATTGGAGATCAGGGTTCACCTCCTGAGTCCTGCATGTGGTTACATTTGGGCAATAAAAGCGCTTTGGTTAAAGGGGTGGGGGATGTTTCCCAGTGGCCTGCATACATGACTTCATTACTGTCTCAACACATGAGTGCACGTGGCACCAACGAGCACTGTTATTATTGTACAAAATGGTGCACACCATTCCAGGCTTGGATTGCACCTGTTACAGCGGCATGTGTCCAACGGCCTCAGGTGTGCGTGTCCCGGCCAGCGGAGCGCGTGATTAGCCAGCACTGCCGGCCATCCATCTTGGGTGGTGGAGAGAGCGGGTGGGGTTAGGTTGACAACCGACCTGGCTGGCCTGGCCCCGGGATACAACTGTGTCTGCACCTACCAACCACGCACACACACACACGCACACACACATGCAGCAGAAGCAGCAAGCCTGCAGGTTAATGGCTTTGACTCCTGTCCACTCCATCTCTCTCTCTCCTTCTGTCTCTTGCTCTCTCGCTCTCCGCCTGTCATTTCTTTGTCCTAGTCAAATGTTTGCTCTCTCCATCTTAATCTCTGTCAGTCTTCTTCACCTCCATACCGTCGCCTTTCCTTTCCATTTCTCCATTTGTTTCCTCCATTACCTTTCCATCTCCTCATTACCTCACTTCGGTTTTCTTTCTCTCTCCCATTCCCTCGCGCTTTCTCCTCTTTCACTTGCCTTACCTGGAGTGTGTCTTGCATATGCATGAGGAACGTGACAAAGTGCTGCCCTCAGCGCAAACACAGGCAGGCATCCAGTGAGTCAAGTTTGTACTATGTGGAGAGAAAGATGTGGAGGGAAGAGGGAGAAAGTCTACAGGAAAGGATTTACTGAGGTTGAAAGTGACGTTACTTTTTGTGTAGTTGAGTTTCGATTACACTTTCAGTACACCTGTCGCGCAAATAAAGAAACAATGATACAAAATGAGAATGCCGCCCTTGCGAAGAGAATGTATAAATTAAGTAATGTCAATAATATTAATAACATTCTTCATGAAACATGTTTTGAATGATGTTGGATGTGAAGGCTGTGTCTTGTAAAGTATCCCAAGCTCAAAGTGTGTAGTAAGAAAGTGAAATACTACGATTACTTAATAATGTGGATTATCTGAATCTTTATTAAGCTTAAGGCTCTGAATCTTTATTAAGCTTAAGGCTACCCTGAAGGCCGTCTTTTATAATAACAGCCCATATAGCTTCTCAGCTTCAGACTGCTGTTTTCTAGCAAACCTGTCCTAGAGGGTTGTGTAAGGAGAGGAAGTGGAGCATGAAACAGGAGGCAGTGAGGAGGGATAATAAGAGAGCAGTAAACCAATGTATGAGATGTCTTATTCCCTCCTATAGCTCAGCCGGATGTTTTCATTTACATTTAATATACTGTACATTAAAAATGAACAATAGTCCCTGTACTGACACTTGATTGAAAGCCTTTGTTACAAAGAGCATTGGAGCACGCTCAGTCTAACATTAACACAGCAGGTGGAAGAGGGAATTCTGATCGAGGCACCAGAAGAACAGGAAGGAATGAGAGGAGAAAGTGAAGACTAATAGTGAGAAGACAGACGGGTCGTCCCTCTCATCATCTCCAGCGATGTGCTACCTTTGGCCAGTTGCCAGGCAACGGTGTGCTTGACAACAGCCGAGGATGAGTTATATGGCTCTCCGGTCGCAGGGAGGAATCATGGGTAGCCAATGTCAAACAACCTCCCCCCCCCCCCCCCCCAAACCCACACACAAGGTCAATAAGAGGGCACTCATATTTTAGCAGTGGGAGAACAGAGAAAACAGCATTTCCCGCTCTTTTGACCGAAAGAAACGCACCCTCCCCCCATGCAAGCCCAAGAATGTGGGCGTTAATACGAGTGAGTTAGTATTTGGCAGTTATGTGTTTGTGTGTACGTCTGCGTGTTTGTACTCCTCCCCACCGCCTCATGCTGTGGCCATGAATAAGTGAATGTCTGCGCATCCCACCGCGTAAGCCCACCCGCCCGTGTTTAGCTCCCTCTTACTCCCCAAGCAAACACCTTGATAAAGACCCACCACTGTTCACACCTGTAGCTCCTGCTAATGTTACCATTGATGCCCACACACACACACACACACACACACACACACACACACACACACACACACACACACACACACACACACACACACACACACACAGTGGGAGTGGAGAAGAAATAGCTCCAGTTGCTTTCAACAGTAGATGATGGTAAAAGTAGAAAGAGAAAGAAACATTAGAAGACATCTGACAGTTATATACGAGTACATTGCAGAAAATGCTCGAGTCTCAAGACTTTTGAGGACGAGTCTCAACACACTGTGTGTGCGGCGTAAGTTCTCGAGTCCCCATCTCCGGTGCAGAGGTAGTTTAATTCATTTTAATTTAATAAAAATATATTTAATGCTACAATGAAAATGGATTTTCTATGGCCTCATTTGGGGGTTTTGTGTTCCATTCTCATTAATGCATTTCCTCAGAATCCTGTTGTTCTTAGATTTGTTTTTCCTTTCTTGTATATAAATACAACTGTGACAGTAGCATGAATGAATAAGATAAAAAAATAAGAGCAAACAAACCAAACTAAATGTTGTTCAGCAGCTTGGTTTTACTTATATGCTTCTGTGTCATGTCTGCTGTCGCATGTTACGTTCCACATGTGCTTTGCTCGGCCCCTCCTCTGTCATGTTGGCGGTAACTAATGACGATAGAAGCAGGAAGTACTCTGTTATGCCTGGCTGCCTGCTCTGCTTAGGAGAAATGGCGCGTTCACAATAATGCGATAAAGCTGCTCTGATGAGGTGTCACTCAAACACCTCGCTGCTGGAAAAAATGACAGGGAAAAGGCAGTTTTATATTGTGTGTGTGTGGGGGGGGGGGGGGGGGGGTAGATCCTGTTTGTTCCCTCATGTTTATGCTAATTCACAACTTAACATGTCTGTTCTGTGCTATCAGAAAGCCTGTATTGTGCTGCATTATTGCTTGCCGTTTTGAGTGTGTGCAGAGAAAAGGTGTGATAGAGAGGAGTATCAGTGTGTGTAGTTGTGTAGTTGTGTAGGTAAACACATCTTGTGTGTGGCATTAATTTAGCAGAGTTCTGGAAGCGGCCAGGCAGGCCAGTCTGTTAGCGTAGCCGCTCTGCCACTACTTATTAATCAACCTGGCAGACAGACAGTGGTGGCACTGCCCCTCCGCCTGCCAAATAGGGAGCTGGCCTCACTCTGATAACTTTCAACACACTACACCCACTGCTCTGAGGCTGCCAAATTAGGGGCAACTCTGGCTAAGATAAGTCTAATAGTCTCATGCTGTTGGAGGGTGATAGACTGTGGCTTGCCTAAAAGACTGATGGTGTTGGTAGGAGCTGCGAGGTGGGGGTTAAAAAGAAGAAAGCAAAGGTTGTGAGGATGGGAGTCGAAGAAAACTGATGAATTGGGAGCTTCTTTTTCTAATTTATCCGGTGAGACACTCTGCACACATGCCGCGTTACAAACTGAACTTGGCCCAAACCCGAATGCAGGAAGTATCCACGCTGTAAGAAGAATAGCAGGTTGGCTGAATGTCGGTGCACATTCAAAGAGAAAAGAGTTTCTCTGCCAGAAGAAAATATGATGCTTATTTACAATCTTCATTCATGTGGTAGTCCAGCAGAAGCGATGTCACTGCCAATCTTTGTTGGCAAAACCTTCCCCGCGGAAAATTGATCGGCCAAACTGTGACTTTGGACGGGTCAGAAGATTTAATCCCTCTGCTCTGTGCTGAAGTGTAAATAATTCTCAAAACCTCCAGGGGAGCCGAGTGGAATCTGTAAGTGCATTTCTATTAATTTGGTCTTTTTATGGTCTGCTAAACTTAAAGACTTGATAGTTTGGTTTTCTGATGGTGATTTAAAATCGTCTGAATAATGTACATTTCTGGTGTATAGAGCCATGAAATGTGTCTTAAAGAAAATGTTACACAGTCAAGGGTTTCCAGGTTGCCTTGTATCTATTTATATTGTGTGAATTATTCATCAAGGCATTGGACAACTTTCATATCAGTCTTTTTGTAGCTTGACAGTACACGCATACATATTGACTTTGACTCTTCTCTGCTACTCTCTCTCCATCTCACTCTTTGACAACACACTCTATACTTCTTTGACTCGACATCATATTTCTGACATTTCTTTCTTCCATCAGCTCTATATATCGCAGACAGAGGCCTTCTACTCAAGATCTCTGCACTGGCTATAGTCTTACTGTGGAGAGAGCCGTGACAGTGACACGGTGACAGTGGAGCTCCCCACCACTCGGGGGTTAGACCTCGTCACTGCGCTCGAAGTTCAGAGTGTGAACCTTAACCGTGTTTGCCACTGACCTTCAAGCGTGTCCAATAAGATTACAGGGGATCGAGAAGCATAAACATGAAGGAGGTATCTCGGAGTTTGCAAAGATGTAATCGAGCCCCGATTGTCGTTTTGGCGTCAAAATGAAAGGTCAGATGACACGCTCTGGCGAAAGAAGAGTCTTATCACACGATGACACTGACTGACTGAGTGCGCCTGATACTATCCACGCACGTTCTCACATATACAGACACTAAGGACGTTGTTTATCAACAAAATGCATGAAGTGCAATGTTCCTAAGCAGTGTGTCTGGTCATTGCAAAGAGAAGTTGGGGATTCATCACTGCACACCTGAAGTTATGAGCAAATGCATGCAAAGCCCTGACCTACTTACAGAGCACAGCTGATGGTCAAAAAGGAGCATTTTGTAAATGAATATGTAGGGATACCATAGACGTTTATTTCTAAATGTTTTTCTACTTATTTAAGTTTTTATTGCATTTTTGGTTAATACTAAATATACTGTATAAAATACATTGTTGGACATTTGACATTAATCTCAGATACAAATTAAATCAATTTAGCAGTTAAATCATGTAAATGGTAACTTCGAGTCGCTGGTTATAATTAGTTTAAAATATAAAATAAATACAGATAATAAAGTGTTCTGCTTTTATTTAAAGTATACTGATCAAATACAACAAATTGCTTGTTGAATAAAAATTAATTAATTATTTTATTGAATAAATATAATTAAATAATAGCAGAGTTTTCTCAAATACAGCTTGTTCTGTCTGTTAATTCTAAATAGTGTGTGACTTTCTTATACTGATACATCCGGTTACAGATTTCACAGACTGGGTTTCCCTCACAAGACGGAGGAGGCCTGTGAGTTGATCGTATCGTACACGAGTGCGGCCTTCCTCTCCCTTCTTTTAAGAGCGATTTCATTCGGGGCATCGGCTCCACGAGTGATATGACAAAGGGCACAAATCATAATGTTGACACTTTTATCTGCAGTGTTTTCCATTTGTATGTGAAGTTGTGAAGAGGGGAAAAGACTTGAGCGAGGTCGTTTTGTTTTATTGTCTTTTATTTTATTCTGAAGTAGCCGATGATCGCCCACTACCCTTTGGCTTCCAGGTCAACACTGTTATACTCCACCGACCAATTCAAAGAGTTAATAATCTAAGTATGCTTTTAGTTTTCAGTGGTGGAATGTAACTTAGTACTTTACTTACGTACATTTCAGCTCTTTGTACATTACTTAGAAATTTCCATTTGGTGTTTCTTTATATTTCTTTTCTCCACTACATTTCAAATGTTACACTTTCTCTTCCACTACAGCTATACTTACTTTATACATCTATTAATATAGATCAGGCTGTTCTTACACACTGTTCCTGTCTGTACCTACAGAAAGTAGTGCTCTGTATTTGGTATATATCGCAGGCAATTTGTATGTATGAACCAGGAAGTGTAAAGATCGACAAAGTCCACGTAGGGAGAATGTCGGGGTCTATGGAAGGATCCAAAAACACTGGACTTTGTCGGTGTCCCGTGTGAAACCAGAACTGATTAGTCACGTAGCTTCTGTACTTCAGTAACGGGACTTTGGCCGTAATTTGATCCTAAAAGTTTACTTATTTGTCACGTGACTTCACCACCTCCGTAAGTTAAGTTGTTTCCTGTGAAGATGGAAGTTTATTTTGAAAAGACTGTACGCATGAAACAAGTTGACACGTGTTGCTGGATGTCACAACATCAACAATAACTATTCAAATGAAAACTCTAAGTTCCTTTTAGCTGATAATATTTCTGTATTTTTAATATTATTTGTATTTGCACACAGTACTACAGCGACTAGTTAATATTTAAATCCTGACTTGTACAACTCAACAAATACACGCAAAATGTGCACAATTCTTCCAGAACATTGTTTGTCTAACAACAAACATGCAAGAGCAAGGTCAAAGTAATTGAAAGCTTTACTGTGTGTGTGTGTGTGTGTGTGTGTGTGTGTGTGGGTGTGTGGGTGTGTGTCTCTCTCTGTAGGGTATCGAGAGGGATTTGAGAAGTTGTCCTACACACACTTATGAGGCAGGAGTCAGATTGGTTTCTTTATGCGCTGGAGATAAAGCTCTCTTTGTCACACACAAAAACAAAAACACAAACACACACACACACACAGGCCCATGCCATCCAGATTTTTGATGCAAAGCAGCCTTATCTTGCAATTACCTTCCAATACTGAAGGCATTCGGCATAACTGACATTGTCGCCATCAGAGTGAAATGCATTTTATCACACATTTGCATATTTTAATTACACTGCCATGGAAGAGGAAAACATCAGACATCTCGATTAATGTCTGTTATGTTGTTTTACTTGTGACGGACAGGATGGTCCTGCGAATATGTGCGTACAGTCGTGTGTGTGTGTGATACGTACACTGAGGTGGTGGGTAAGCAGTGTAGAGGTTTGGTATGAAGCGTGCCGCAGAGAGAGCCGCTTCTCGCTCCCCCAGTGCGAGGCCGACCCTTTGAGATGAGAAGGAGGTTAGCGGCTGAATAATTAATCCAAACATTTTCCAATGGAGCCTCTTTCAATAAACATGTTTTGATGTGAACATTTTTAATGCTCAGGCTTTCTGTTCACTTTGAGTGCAGTTTAGCCAGGGCCGTCACTGCCCAACGTAGAAAAAAGTTTTTCCTCAATAATACATTAAATATTGATTTACCATAATGAAGGACGGTCAACCAAATTAGAGCCACACATCAGTATCATAATGAAGTTGCAAACTGAGAATCTTTTTTGTAAGAAAATATTTACAAATGGTCAAATAAAAATGATTCCAATAAGACATGAGTGTTTCCAGCTGAACTGCACCATGCTGCCGATATTCAGTGGCGCACACAGTGACTGGTGCGTGGGGAGGAGTTACAGTATCTAGGCCAACCCAGCATGGGCTCTGTTTGAAGTATTGCAGTAGTTTGCCAGCACGTAGTGGAATAGCAGAAGTCTACTTTTAGCTCCAGAGCTGCACAGACACAACAGACATTTGATCCACTAGCAGTCGTGGACGGCGCGCACACACACACATTCACAGACACTCACACGTGCACATAAACATACAGATGAAACACCTGCATGGAGACGAACACACTCCGGTGCTCGGAGACCCACATGCACCCCCCCCCCATCCACATCCACACACCGCTGCAGATGCACAATGAGTGTTTATCCATTTATTTTTGCTGTTTGTTTGTTTTGCTCGGTAAATCCTAACCACCGCACAGCTGCTGGTGGAGCAGGCACGGACAGCAGTTTGGGGATTCATTAGTTCTTGTTTTCCTGCCTCTGTCTCCCCCAGCACTTTTTGGATTTGTTGATTCAATCTTTTTTTGTTTGTTTTGGCAATTCCAGAAGACCTACATTTTAAAGTCAATTCAGCCTTAATGATGATGGCAATACGTCTCTGGGGGGAAGTTGCTAAATGGCCAAAGTGATGTCATCAGGGTTATCTCAGCTTGAGCCTGTAATTGGATACTACAAATGTTTAATACCTGCATTGCAAACTGAGTTTGAGATCTGTGGGCATTTACCAAAAAATAAATGCTATTTGGTAAGTTTCTGGGAAGTTTCTTTGGAGCTTGACTCGTTCTATGGAGCTAAAGTTATGATATTGCAGCTTCTCCCTTGACTTTATGCAGGTGTAATACAAAATCAATGAGGCGCACTTCTTTAAATCCCCTTGAAAAGTTGGTATTAAATTCTCTGTAATATTAGATAGGTGTTCAAGGACTTTAAATGTCAGATATTGGCTAGTCAGTGGAAAACGAGTGGAGAATGTTAAGCTACTGAACATGTTTTTATTATTTTTGACTTCTGATATCTGATATATCGTTTGTTGTTTTTTAACCAAACAACTACAAAATATTTGTTGTAGATGTTAACACTAGCAGCTTGTGGCAGAGTACTGAACGATCCCCGGCACCTGCAAATCTCAGCACCTCAATAATCAAATCAGATTAAAATATTTAAAAAGATATTAAGTCAACACCTCTCACTTATGACACCATGAGTCTCATAGGTAAGATACAACACACACACACACACACACACACACACACACACACACACAGCAATAATGACAGGAGGGGTTTAAGTCTTTTCATTTGCTGTCGAACTCAGCAATGACTAAAAACAATTACTGTAGCACACACACCCACACACACATCATGCCATACATTGTTTCCGATCTGGCCCATGGCACCCCTATTTCACCCGCCATTACCCTCTGACTGGTTAGGAGCCCCCAGGGAGCGCAACACCCAAGGGAACCAAATGATGGATAAGCAGGAGTGGAGGGAAGGAAGTGGGCTGAGGAGGAGACACAAGAAAGAGACAGGGCAGGTGAAGGCTTTGCAATTCTGAGCACACACACTCATGAAAAGGAGCATGATGGGAGTGTGTGATCTGGCAGGTGAGCTATTGTTCCTTGGGGCTGTAAAAGTGTTCACAGGGCAACAAAACCTGATCGATAGACGCACACCGCCACTCTATAAAGACTCTAGTTAAAGAAGGAGAGTGAAATAGATACCAGCCCTCCTTGTTGTCCCTGTGGACGCACACACGCACACACAGCGCACACACACACACACACACACACACACACACACACACACACACACACACACACACACACACACACACACCTGACAATGTATCATCTCACTTCCTCTGACTGTGTTTGTCCCTTTGTGACTCATTGTGTCTCTGTCAGAAGCTCTCATCCTTCTCCCTCTCTGTCATCCTCCCTCTGTGTACGAGTTTGTGTGTGTTCTTCTGCATCCCTCTGACACACTTGGATCGGCCCGTGACAAAACAAGAGCAATCACACTCCTCAATGCTAAACACACACACACACACATAAACATGCATGTGCAGAGTGAAGCTCTGAGAAACAGTTTTTGTGCACACGGCCCTTCTCTGCTGGGAGCCGGCCTGGTTTCTCTTTCACCAGCACTCACACACACACACACACACACACACACACACATTTTCTCTCTTGCTGTTGCGGTGTCTCTGTGTTGTTATGCCACACAAACACAGAGCACACATTTTGACAACACACAGCTTGAGACGACATCAAAACACAATTGTGTGCATACACACACGCGCACAATTTGTCCCCACAACTTTATGAAGGGGGAGCGAGACAGTGACATTGCTTGAAAGAAAGTCCACTGACAGCGCACCACCTAACCACCAAACACACACACACACACACACACGAAGGACAGGACTTCAGAGGCTCGCTGCCTCAGCTCCGGACTAAACCCTGAAAGATAAAGTATTAATCCTCAGGGGAGTTTAAAATAATGAATGAGGGGAAAGTAAATAAAGGAGCATCCATGAAAAGGACAAACGATGAAAGAGACGGGGAGAAAATAGTTAAAAAACCTGAAGACATTTTGACAATTATTACTATAGATAGAGGTAAAAAAAAAAAAAGGGTTTAGTTTCACAAACATCTTTAAAATGAGAGGATATGGTGTCACTGTAATAAGTGAGTGACAACAGGGAGGGATTAGGGAGATGTGCTGACTGCGACCGACACCAAGCAGCTCTCCCCTTCAATCGGCTGATTGTTCACATCTTAAAATGCCATTGTTCTTCTGCTCAGGAAAGGGTCTACATTACACCACACACGCAGACGCACTCAGAGGGGTCCTGCCCAGTGCGAGGGCATCAAATTGGAATAATTTCACAGATAATTTGGTTGTCGCAGCCAGGCAATAGTAATAACAACATTAGAGCGAGAAGGAGCACAATAAGAAAGAGGGAGAAGAGCGGAGAGAATCACCCAAGGCCAATCGCCGTGTGTAAGTCAGAGTGGTGTTTGTGGAAAAGAAGCCTCTTCATAAGCTCACTGGAAAAAAAGGGGGAATGTTTAGTTTTTTTCCGTTTCCCCTTTTCTACCGCTTCCAAACCCTTTTTTCCCTTCCCTTGCGTCATTTGGCGTGACCCTTTTGGAAGCGGCAAAGTGTTTAGTGTGGCGGCAGGATGATAGTGCCGACTTCGGCGCCGGTGGTGCTGTGATTGCAAAATTACATTTAGACACCATTTGCGAACGTGCAGCCTCTCTAACAGGCGAGCAGCTTTCATCACCTCCCAAAGAACCAGGCACAATCTGAGGTGTGTGTGTGTGTGTCCTGCTCTAAACGTGTGTGTCCTATACATTATTCAGATGCCTCAGCCGCCCACATCTGTTCATTTCTCTGGACGACACACATTCTCCTCTGATAGACCATAATTACTATGCTGCCAAGAACACACACACACACACACACTCACACAGAGAGCCCTGGCACCCATGTCAACCTCTAACAATGAATTCACAGGGGATGTAGTGTGTTAGAAGCACCGTTTGTCATCCCGCAGCCACACTGTTCACACACAAATCATAATCACATGTGTGGCTGCACTCAAAGTCAAAGATGCGTGCACCTCTGCACACACACAAATCAATATGACAAGTATAGCTGCATACACACAAGACACCTGTACGTGCATTTTAGTTCTCGAAGCATAATGTCATGGCTCTCTGATGGCACATCAAAAGGCTCATTGCTGCTTCATTATGACTGCAGGATAGATCCACAAATATTAGTGTGTGTGTGTGTGTGTGCAGAAAAATGAGCATGCCACGGGTCTGTGTTGGCAGTATGATTAAGCATAGACTTAGCGTGTGAGTGTGTGTGTCCTGTTAATATGTGAGGTGGAGACGGAACAGATGAGAGAATGTATTTGCATTATTCCTCTTTCTTTATGTGCTCGCATGCATGCGTGTTGTGTGCGTCTGTTTCTGTGTGTGGAAGAGCGAGGGAGGTGGAGAGAAAAGGAGGCAGTCTTCTCTGTAGTGTCAGCCTTTGATCAGTGTCCCCGCTCATGTGTGTGTGTGTGTGTGTGTGTGTGTGTGTGAGCCAACCTCTGGTGTCTTGGAGGCAGATGAAACACTGTGCCTCTATCCGGGACTCACAGAACACCCACTATCCTCCTCTCCTTCTCCTTTAACTCTCTTGCTCTCTCTCTCCCTTACCCCCTCTAACCACCATTCCTTATCACAGCCATTTTAAAGGCTATTCATGTCGAGCTGTGCTTTCATCTTGCATTGCGGCGTAACCAGCTCCTCTGTTTGTTTTTTTTCACCGAGCCTTTTTATCAGATTATAGAGGAAAGAGGACGACGGGTGAAGTGGCCCGCTGTTGTACACTGACTCACAGTCAGATGGACGCAGCGTGAAGGTGCAGGGAAAGACAGCGGCTTTGGCTGTAACAAGATAACGTTGGGATCTTGGGTGTCTGCTGGCACTGCGTCGCTCAGATCACTCGCTTTTCTTTGATGCCCCACCAGCACAGCACAGCACACAGTTTTTGTAAGAATGCTAACTAAAGAGCAAAAGATGATCTTGCTTACTGATAATAATGAAAAGGTGATTTACATACATCCACACGTTTCAGTATCTGGGCTTTATATGAGCACTGCTCCCTTATTGTGTGCAAGAAACTACACTGACATAGAAGTATTGCTATGTATTGCATTAATTAGCTTAATTAATGACCATGAGCATAATTGGTTATGTTTAATATATCATGGCGATTACAGTAGGGCATTAGGCGCTCGTGTTTGTGCTCACTTTAATTAATGCACTCAAACATGCAGCTGTGTGTTTGCGGTGTTTAAAGAGCAGCACAGAAGCCAGTAAATGCATGTTGTGCTTCGATCCCTTTTTTTGTGAGATTATAAATATTCATTGGTTTCGGTTGCACTTGATGGTTGTGTAATATTGTGAAGTTCAGTCGATATAAGCCTTTACCTTTAAGTGCAGCTTATTACAGGCAGACGCATGCAATTGTATAATCAGTGTGAATAAATGCATGTGGATTGTGATCAACTGTCATTTTTCAATAATGTAACATGTTCTTGCTGTTGTGGCAATAACTCAGCCACAGTTAAATCCTCTACGTATATATGCCACACGTTGTATGCATCAGTTGTTGTGTGTTGTGTTCAGACTTAAAGTTTTGAAGCAAATGTGCTATATTTCTGTAATATTCAGAGAAAGTGTGTCTGCTGTGTTTTCGCCACAAGGTGGCTCCTTATTCATATCCATAGTCCAACTTCAAACTTCAAAGAGTTTGGTCCAAGTCCAAACTCTTGAAAGGAATAAAGGATGTATAGTGAAGAGAGAAATGCTTGTGACTTTATACTGAGTCTAATTGGAAATTCTGATAAAAGATCTTTAACACTAATTAGACGCTCAGAGCAGACAACATGCTGTCTGTTTGTCTCGATGGATCCGAGCGTCTCGCTATAAGTGTTTAACCTCCACTGAATAGGCCTAATGGATGACCTTTCCAGTTCACCTGCCTTTACTAAAGCTCTAATTAAGAGTCCCATGAGCATCCGAGCGGCTACCAGTTAATGGATGCTTAAATAGAAAAGATTTAGGTCTTTGGTGGAACAATTGAAGATACTCAGCAGTAATCATGAGAGGCTAACAGAAGAGGTGAGCTATTATTCCAATGCTCCGGTGTATCAACATTTGTCTCGCAGAGAAACTTTGAGGAATGTTCAGTACTTGATTTGCAAAAAGGATTCCATGTCACTTGTAAACCCTTAAAACAACAATCGTTACAATAAAGAATTTAAACCAAATTGAACTCTGTAAGTATTGAACAGATAACTAATGTGCTGCATGACCCGACGTTCAGAGTCGGTGTCGTCCAAGTCATCATGACGTAAGCAAGTTAAGCATCTGCATCATACAGCTCAGACTTATGTGCAAATATGGAATAACTCACTTTTTGTTTAATTCATTCATATCTTTTATGATATATTGTAATTTTAAAGTTTAAAAAATGTCTTAATTGACATCAAATCCCATATGTGGACCCGAGGCAACAATATGTTAGTGCATCTCAGCTCCAACCCCATTGTTCCTACTCAAAATCTTGAATATGAATGTTCTGTATGTAAACTTACTTTTATAAACATTTTATAAACTCAGTAATCATAAAGAAAAATCTATTTTTTGGGGACTATTTTCAGCTGCGGATTTTACACATTTGGCGCTTTAGGGCCGCCATATTGGATTTCTTCTCTACGTGTTTACATTGTATTTAGCTTATTCTTCAAGCGTGTTTACATTGTATTTGGCTAGTTTTTAGTGCGTAATCATCGCTCTTCTAGTTATGGGATTTGGACACCGACATTGTGTGGTGAAAGGATGTTCACAGTGGGAAAAAGCTAAATAAATGGGCAGAATCTCATTGTGAGCTTCACGATTGCAAATATGGCGACTGCAAGCCCCCGAACTATTTCCATTTCCAACAGCACTAAAGAACAATGATAGAAGGCTAGCATGGACCACAGCTGTAAAGAGACAGGATTACAATGGGAAGTCTTGGGAGCCCAAGAAATCTTTGCGGATTTGCAGTGAGCATTTCATGCAAGGAAAACCAACAAATGAATTCCCTGATCCTGAACTCGACCTGGGGTATGTAGTCTATCTACTTGATTTATATATTGACAAATGTACTTTCTATATATTGAGTTTTATAATAATCAACAAACACAAGTTAGGTTAGGGTTAGGGTTAGCTAACCCTAACCCTAACCCACTTATGATATCGCCAGTTTTCTTGACTGCACAGATCCTTGCCGAATGTGGCGTATGGGAAACTTTCATTGAATGAGAACAATTTGCTTTCAAAAAGCAATACAAAAGATATTTGTTTCAACCAGCCAGAGTCAAACAGTCTAAATGCTTTGCCTTTTTTGTATTCGTTCAAAGTTTGTTTATGAAACTCGACATCGTTCCCTGGGTGGTCGGACATTAAAAATAATGTTATATCGCTGAGGTATATCGGCGGCCAAGAAGTCATGCTGTTGTTTTCATTGACCCAGCCATCCTGCAATGTCAAGGGATCAGGCACTGAAACGCCACTCGGCATAACCAAAAGCTTGGTCTTTTCTTTTTCTGTGATTGAAAGTCTTTCGTTAGCTGTTGGTTGCTCCTCAATGCCTATCTCTGATGCAGCAAACACCCTGGCAATAAGCTCCAGTTTTGTTCCTGAAACCTTTAAATTCCGCTTGCGGCAAAATACTTTCAAAGCTTCGACTTTCCACATCTGAACCTCATCATCAGAAAGGAGTTCAGAACTCATTGTAGAGTAGTAGGTTTGTTTACAACATGCTTGAAGAATAAGCTAAATACAATGTAAACACGTAGAGAAGAAATCCAATATGGCGGCCCTTGTAGAGTTGGTGCTCACTTTTCTAGGCTTGCCACACCAGCATGCATTGCGATTCCACCGGAAGCCTGAAACTCCGATTCCGTCTATAGTAATTTATACTTACAAGTGGAATCAATTCATTGTTTTTTAAGACAAATGTAGAATGCCACAGGTCTTATCCTTTACCAGGGAATTAAACAATAGATAAAGTCTAAAACAATCCTCCATGGTTAAGAGATATCATATCATATATTGGCTTCTTAGACCTTTTTTCTTTCCTGTGGAAGACATTTTGAAATGTCACAGAAGGAAAATGAATGACGGCTGAATTCCATTTAGCTGCTTCCGTTTCAGGGTCCTGGTGTTGTGCACGCTGGCTCACTGTCACACTGGGCCACGTCTTGCTGGGACACTTAAGTAACATCTGTGTGATATAGGTAAATGTGTCTACTGTTTCTACTCATGCCATAACAATATTGACTAAGAACAGTTGTTTGCACCCAAAAAATTGAGGGGAAAAAAGACACGGCACAATCCTGAATTCCAAGCACGATGTGTCATCACTTGTAATCCAGTTATGGGTGTGATTCAGATTAGGGTCACCTATGTTTCTGGGAGTGCAGGCTGCTGTGTGCTGTAAGTGGCTTTGTGTCCCTGCTCAATGCCATTAGAGTAAACGTCATTAAGAGAGGAGCTGAAATGGCAATTTCGTCTCTCACTCCCTTCGCTCTCTCTCTGTGTGCCGTCTGTTACTCCTTGTTGATGAATGATGGTGTTGCGCACACACACTCACACTTGTTCTCGTGCAATTCCCGCTCAGTCAGAAGCTGATTTACAGGCCGAAGTAGGGAACATCTGCCAAACAGGTACTAAATACTAAATGTACTGATACTAACGTCATCTTGTCTTCTCTCTTTATTCTCCTCTCATCTCTGCATCCGTTCTTCTCCTTATCCCGCTCCCCTCTTAAATATCCTCCCGCCTTCTTTCTACATCCATCTTTGTTAATTCAACTACACAGGCTTCCTTAGTACCGGCGATCAGTCCGCTAAGGGGAACTACGGCCTGCTGGACCAGATTCAGGCCCTGCGTTGGCTCAACGAGAACATCGGCCACTTTGGCGGAGACCCAGAAAGGATCACCATCTTCGGCTCCGGAGCTGGGGCGTCCTGCGTCAACCTCCTCATCCTCTCTCATCACTCGGAGGGTAAGTGAAGACTCTGTTGCATTGTGTTGTTTTTGTACTTGGAACAGAATCCATTGTTCCGTCACCTTGACCTGTCACTAGCTTTTTTTTTCTCGTAGCATAACCCTAAACAGAATATTCCCACAGGTCCTGGGATTCCTAGAATATCATATTTCTTTGTGATTGCTAATAGCCTGGATCCAGCCATGTAAATGACTCATTAAACACAAATGTCTTGACAAATGGATTGTGGCTGCTCACACGAATTCCACCTCATCCATTAATGTTTCATCGGAGCTCATTCCTCGATAATCCCCGCAGAGCCTCAATGCATATTTACAAACCATCTCTGTGTGTTTGTTCTATATATTTGCTGGAAACAAATGGCCGTGCACACCTGCGTGTCCCATTTGTCCTCTGGAAACTCAACATAAAATGTATGTTCCTCTATTTGTTGCTAAAAATGACTCGCTCAGTATATATATAGTATCTTTTCTTTTTACACCTTTGGCTATTTGATGACCCACGTAAATGTAATCATCGCAGCAAGGTCCCGTCCCATGTGGTCAGATGGAGACTCAGCGAGCAGCATCCGGCCCAGAAATCGTTAAGTCCTGTGATGTTCGCTTGACACCCCCATCCTCAAAGGAAAACACTGCTCGTCTTTTGAACTGAAGAATTTAAGCAGTCATGTGGCTAATGAGGGAGTCCGGGTTTGATCCAGGTTATGTCGTTCATGTCTTTGGAGGATGAATCACTGGAGCTCCAACATTTCCCCACATTACCTGACTTGGCGAGCGCCGCGGGCTTTGTTAACGCTCCGCTGCTCTGCAGCAGAGAGGCTCTACCTCCGTCGAGAAACCTACATCCGTCTGACCTCGTGCTCCCCATTACCAACAACACACCCGAGGGCTAAGTGTTAACATTGCACCACCAAAAGAGAGAGGCCTACGGACCAATCGACTTTGATCTGAATTGAGATCAGTGTGGCTGCCGACCCGCAGCCAAATGGTCACGGACTCGCCGCCTTTGATCATGCTGTTCTTGAAGCCGTCCTCCTTAAATTGTAACTTCTCTGTTCTCTACACTGCTCGAGGACTCTCCCTCAATATCTCTCTCCTCTGTTCATTTTCTCTCTCACACTAACTGCATAGGACAGAAACAGGGAAGAAGAGAGAGAGATTAGAGAGAGCGTGTTCACAAAACCACACATCTGTTTCAATCATCTGTGTGTGTGTGTGTGTGTGTGTGTGTGTGTGTGTGTGTGTGTGTGTGTGTGTGTGTGTGTGTGTGTGTGTGTGTGTGTGTGTGTGTGTGTGTGTGTGTGTGTGTGTGTGTGTCTGAAGCACCAGGCAGACGTCTGACATGTCTCTAACTTTGACTCATTCTGTCTGCGTACATGAGCCTTAATAACAAATGTGTGTTGTTGAAGCTCGAGTGAGCATCTGTGCAATGCTGCCGTGTCACTGTGTCTGTTTAACCCATTCTCTATAATTACCACTGATGTCTGCTCACCCCTCACATTAACCCAGGCACACCCAACCTTTCCTCCACTCATCGGCAGGTGACCCAATTAGCCTTTGAAAGCTCCCATAACCCCAATTATTTAATATTGATACAACAGCGGTCACAAAGTGTTTGTGATTAACACAAAGCATGTTTAGTGTTTGGTAACTCTTTCTATGACGGCCATGTCTATAATGCATTA
The DNA here is from genome assembly GCF_900634415.1 of Cottoperca gobio. Taxonomy (NCBI): domain Eukaryota; kingdom Metazoa; phylum Chordata; class Actinopteri; order Perciformes; family Bovichtidae; genus Cottoperca; species Cottoperca gobio. The sequence continues at coordinate 5,118,983 of NC_041372.1, read as the reverse complement.
TATACAAACATACTTATAATGTGTTGTAATCTGCTTATAACTCTGTGTAATTATAAGCACTCGTCCATAATGCTTCATAAAGACACATTATAAAGCATTTTTATAAAGGTCAAGTATCATAATACATGAAATACTTTACTTAAAGCACATAATGAGCACTTATAGTGACTTCTAACCAGCTTGTAATGTATTATATCTGCCCACATATTATGAATATTTATGAGTGCTTATAATTATACAGTGCTATAAGCAGATGGCACGTTATCAGTATGTTTCTAATGCATTATAAACACAGGTGTATGTGTACTGTGCATAGGTACAATATAGATAAATATTTCAAGTGTCCTCCTATGTTGAGGAGTGGCATTGCAACTCATTAAGCACAGCTAATCATGCTTTATTGAAGTTGTTAGCATCTCTGGAATAAAGAATGCAAAGTCCAAACCACCTGTTATTCTAAAGAGTAACTAATTACCTGCCAGCTCCAGGTCTGTACTTAAAATACAGACGTGAGTGCGCTATAAATATGTCCCTCTAACTCTAGAAGAGTAAGTGAACAAGTGTATCCTTTTATGTATTTCTCCGATGGCTCTCTCCACTCTCTGTTCTAAAGCCACAATGCCTGTTTGACCTTCTGTCAGTCATTGTAGTTTAATTATTAATTTTTCAGGGAGCCTAACGGTTGGGAAAGCCTGTATTAACCCTGTGTGTCCTGTTGCTGACAACCAACCCCCCTCACACTGCCACCAGTCCATTCTCATGCCTCCGCTTTGTCATCACCCCATCGTCATCATCGTCTTCATCAGCATCTAATGGTGTAACACCAGCCCTCTAGACGCCGCCTGTCTGTCATGCTCCCCCCCCTCTCCCCCGCCAGGGATGCCAGGTAAGGAGTCTGTCATCCCCACCCTAAAGGGACACCAATCATGTCACCAACACAGTGTCACAAATCAAATCGGACAGCAGAGACGCACAGGATAGATGGCAGGATGGAGGTGGTAGACAGGATGGAGAGAGGGGTTGTAAGTGATACTGATATGATGAAGGGTTGGAGATATACAGGGGAAGACAGCATCCAAGGTATCCTGTGTTTAAAGGAAGAAGAGGAGAGGCAATAACGTTATTGAAGGAGGAGCAAGAGGACAGAGAAAACATTTGACGTGAAATAACAGAAAAGAGAAGTAGCCAAATATAGGAAAGTACTGAGCAGGGCAGGTTCTTTGGGAGTGAGAAAGAAAGTTATTTTGAAGACAAATTAAACAATACCTTCCTCCAACCTCTCTTATTCTGTCTGTCTTTCTCAGTGCAGATATGTAGGTATAGCTGTTGCCAAGCTACTTCTTACTATAATTGATTTCCCAGGGAAAGGGGGCTCTGCGGCTCTGCTTAATAATTAACTGACCAATCTTCAGCCCAGGAGAGGAAAGAGAAAGGAAAAAGGAGCGCGAGAGGACACGAGTGAGGCAGGCGGCCTCTTAACGAGCCACTTGAGTGGTTCAAACTGCCCAGCACCGGCAGAACTAAGGAGATAGAGAGAGAGACAAAGAAGAAGAGGGGGAGGGAGAAACAAAGCCAGAGAGAGAGAGAGAGAGAGAGAGAGAGAGTCTGAGAGAAGAAACAGCACAAGAAAGAAGAAAATAGCTCTCTTGATGTCTCAGATGAGCTTATTCCCAGTTCTGCTCTATCTGAGATGCTTTGGGTCTGTAGTCCCATCCTGTGTCGGCCAACGATGAGATGAAAAACGTAGAAATTGGAAAGGTTTTTTGTATTAAGGGAACTTCTAATAGAGGAAAATCAAGTAGTCTCTCTGAATCCCGTTCTACTGCAAAGCTGTACTTTAGTGAGACCACTTCACAGAGCTCCATCCTGCCTGCCAAAAAGAAAACATTGGGGGAAATGTACATTTAGTGAGATCACCCAACATTTTACCGTGTCTTTTTGGTCCTAGTCACACTCGCACAGTAACAGAAATACTTTATCTTTCCCATCTGTCCTATCAGGTCTGTTCCACAGGGCCATAGCTCAGAGTGGAACTGCCATCTCCAGCTGGTCTGTCAACTACCAGCCCCTCAAGTACACCAAGATCCTGGCCCGGAAGGTGGGCTGCACCTACACAGAGACGGCCGACCTGGTTGACTGCCTGAGGCGCAAGAACTTCAGGGAGCTGGTGGACCAGGACATCCAGCCAGCTCGTTACCACATCGCCTTTGGCCCCGTGGTGGACGGAGACGTGGTGCCTGACGATCCAGAGATCCTCATGCAGCAGGTGAGGGACCGGTGGCACCGCACATATGGCCTATACCGGTTTTAGTTTTATTGTACAAGTAGATTTACTTTAGCTGTGATGACGCACCAGACAAAGAGAAGAAGAAGAACTTGTTACAGTAGCTGTGGGTGTGACCTTTCCACAGAGTTGGGGTCTGGCAGTGACATTTACCAGCTGGTGTGAACTTGCATCCTGAAACGCTGTAACACATTGTCTCGATGGTATATTCTGTACCCATGGCTCTTAACCTTTTTTGCTTGTGATGCCATACATACAAAGCATTGTGTACTCGCAAACCCACAATGGGCACTTCAATCAAAGGCACATTTTCTCTTCTCAGCTTAATTTGAATATTTTCCATATAGGCCGGAAGAGGTAAAACCATCCAGTATATCATAAGAACATAGAAAAGTTAAGAAAATGACGAAAAGTCTTCGTATTCGTATATAGACACAACTCACTCTTTCCCTATTAAAAAAAAGCGTAATATTAATTCTTCTTAATATTTGTATTGCTTTCACTTATTGGTTGTTGAGCTGCTCTTGTGACTCACAGCAGAAGTCAGTTTGTTTCATTCTCTCACATAAGGGGAAGAAAATTAGACTTTGTTTCTTACTTTCTTTTATGATTAATATTTTATTTGCTTTTAAATAGACTAAACATATGCAACTCACAAATGACAATATCACCTTGACATTGAACATTAAATTAAAACTGGAAATAATAATAATGCATGCACAACCCAAAAAATAAACAACAAATAAAAAATATAGATAATATAAATGCTTCACACATTAGCATTGCTTGTTAACTGGTTAACCTCAGTTATTCACATTTTATATATTATTTTACTGCCATTCTTATGAAATAGAAATGCCATTAACCGCTGGATATGTAACAGTGGTACTCCCCGTATTCCAAGTGAATCCACCTTTTCCCTGTATCTTACGGAGCTTGTAGTTGTGGTCCTACAACAAAAGCTATACCATAACACTGTTGGCATGAATATCACAATGTGAAGGAACCCTTCATGGTTGTTCTCAGCACTCAACTTGTTCTTCCCCTATTGCACCACCAGGGGGAGTTCCTCAACTATGACATCCTAATAGGAGTGAACCAAGGCGAGGGGCTGAAGTTTGTGGACGACAGCGAGGACAACGACGGCATCTCGGCCGCAGCGTTCGACTACACCATCTCCAACTTTGTCGACAACCTCTATGGCTACCCCGAGGGTGAGCGAAGCCAATATTACTGTAATCTTCTGCCTCTAAGATGACAGAACATTGCAGCCTCATTGTTGTTTATGCGTATTAGAACCCCCATCAACACACATAAAACATAAAGATGAATTGCCAAAATAAAAAGAACATAGTACAACAGTATAAATCCTTATAACGATACCACAATGACCTAAACATACAACATAATATATAAGTATGTTCCCTGATACCTGAGCTAGTTACACACTGTGGAGAAAAAGAGGTGCTTCATTTTCAACGTGTCCAAAGCTACAGCTCCCAGTGGAACTGCAAGTCTTTAAAACATTATGTGGAAAAAGAATGAGAAAAGAGATCAAATGTGAGTGTATCAACCAGGACGAGCATACTAAAGAGATGGCCTATCATCGAGATTATCTTTCACCGTGGTGGGTCTGTGCTTTGGCCTTTGAGGCTCTGTGAGCACTAATGCCGTCTCTCATCATCCCCAAGGCAGCCAGCTCCCAATCACAGCGCTGTTGTTCCTCACAGATCAGCCTGCAAACCCCTCACAGCGGGCCACAGTCAAAATACAGACACATTTTGATAATGCAGTCACGCTTCCTCTCAAGTGCCTGTCATTCATTCTCCGCTCTGAGAGGCATATTCTCTCTTTTGCCCTTTTGTGTCACTCAGTCAGTATCTGTCTCAACTGACTATCTCTCACACAAACATACAAACACAAACACCTTTTTCATGTTTTCCTATTCCTGTCATTCCAGTTCATTTTAGCAACGTTTACTTCTATCTTCCTGTTGCACATCTCTTGACCACTCATCTCTCAAAAATGTTCTATCCCTGTCATTACTTCCCTCTTAACTTGTCACAATTTTCTCTTTTTTCCCCTTTACCTTTTTATTCCTGTCCCTTTCCCCCTCCCGCATCTTCTCCTCCAGGCAAAGACATCCTGAGGGAGACCATTAAATTCATGTACACCGACTGGGCAGACAGGGACAATGGCGACATGCGAAGGAAGACCCTCTTAGCTCTGTTTACAGACCACCAGTGGGTGGCACCGGCAGTGGCCACCGCTAAACTCCACGCCGAGTTTCAGTCTCCGGTTTACTTTTACACGTTCTACCACCACTGCCAGACAGAGACGCGACCCGAATGGGCCGATGCCGCCCATGGAGACGAGATACCGTATGTGTTTGGCGTGCCCATGATCGGTGCTACGGATCTGTTTCCGTGCAACTTCTCGAAGAATGACGTGATGCTGAGCGCTGTGGTCATGACTTACTGGACCAACTTCGCCAAGACTGGGTATGCCTTGCTGATGGTTATATTTCATACTAATATATTTCAATTTCTCTTTTTGCTTCTGTAGGAAGGACTAGCTAGTGTAGTGTCTCTACAGCAGTAGAGTTAAAGTGTCTTTCAGAAGGTTTTGCTTGACATTTGTAGTGGCTGATCTCACTAACCAGATGTTGGTAGAGTTTTTAAAAGTTTAGTTTCCTGTCTCTCTTTCCTGCAAGATCATAAATAAAAACGGAGAAGCCAAGGGTGTATTTAGTGTTTAAATGTCATTACAATGAATACATCTTCCATCCAGATTGATTAAAACCTTGACTGAGATGTCCCCTCTGTCCCCTACTAGGGATCCCAACCTGCCAGTCCCCCAGGACACCAAGTTCATTCACACCAAGCCCAACCGCTTTGAAGAGGTCATCTGGACCAAGTTCAACTCGAAGGACAAGCAGTACCTCCACATCGGCTTAAAACCTCGTGTTAGGGACAACTACCGGGCCAACAAGGTGGCCTTCTGGCTGGAATTAGTCCCCCACCTCCATAGTCTACATGAGGAGCTCTTTCCCACAACTACCCGCTCTCCGGCAGGCCCTGGCCCAGGCACCCACAGACCCTGGCCCAGAACACCGGGCCCTCGCACCACTCGTCACCCCTACCCTACCATCCCCTCTGAACTGGAGCCTTATGGTTCGGAGCGTCCACGCCAAGACCTCTTCCCTGGAGACACCCGGGATTACTCGACTGAGCTGAGTGTGACAGTTGCTGTGGGGGCGTCGCTCCTCTTCCTCAACATCCTGGCCTTTGCCGCACTTTACTACAAGCGTGACAAGCGGCACGAGATGCGCCGCCACCGGCTGTCTCCTCAACGGGGCGGGCCTGCCAATGACCTGGCTCACAGCCAGGAGGAGGAGATCATGTCGCTGCAGATGAAGCACTCGGAGCACGACCCTCACCACGACATGGAGCCACTCCGGCCCCACGACATCCTGCGGCCCGCCTGCCCGCCCGACTACACGCTGGCGCTGCGCCGTGCCCCCGACGACGTGCCGCTGATGACACCGAACACCATCACCATGATCCCCAGTACCATCACCAGCATGCAGCCTCTTCATGCCTTCAACACTTTCCCCTCCACCGGCCACAACAACACACTGCCCCATCCCCACTCCACCACCAGGGTATAGTAGGGACTGGCCCGAAACAGCGCCACCTAAGGACCAGGAAGACTGGCTCTGCCACTGATCTAGAAGGGAGGCCTCTGAACGTGGGCCTTTGTTCTGTTCTCTTATTCTCTTGTTTCTCCAAAAACAACTCCGCCTCCTTCATCATGCTGTCAAACTTAGCAGCTCCACTGGTGGTGTGTGGAGAAGCAACTAAACTGCACGGCAGCAGATGATCAGTTTGGGGGGTGACTTAGATCTTTCAAAGATACTGTTTTCAAAGGTCTGCTGTTTCCAGCCTAAAGCCCCTTGACATTTGTCAAAAGGACTAATGCTTTTTGGCCCTTGCAGTTTTCATCATTTTCTTCTTTTCTCTCCCAAGTGTGTTATGTGCATATATTGTTCTCTTTTCTACATCTGTGTCTTATCCCTGCTTTGTTCCTCTCATTCGACATGTGATTCTCTCCCTCTCCCCAGCGCTCCTCAGCTCTAAGGACTCACAAACGACTGAGCTGCAGGAGCAGGCATAGAGTACATACAGTAATCATATAGCTATGAAGACATTGATAAATCTGATACTTTCATTCTACCAGCATTCTTGGTGCCAAGTATGTACTACTGTGTTTGCTTTCTCATCGAGAAAGAAAAAAACTAAAGAAAATTCTAGAGTATTGCTATTTACTGTCAATTAACAGATGCTGTGTGTTCTCATGACAAAGTGCCAAACTGGCCCTTGATTGTGTTTTTTTTCTTTCTCTCATCTTCTGTTTATTTTTTTCAAGCATTTGTTTAATTGTTGTTTTTGTGGAAAGAAATTTTTGCTGAAAATATAGATATAGAGAAATGATATTATATATATAGTTATATATAAATGTGTACAAAGGAGAAAGTATATAAATGGGTTTTCTCAGTGGGGATCTATGCATGAATTATTTTTAAAGAGGATGACAGGGGGGGGGGGGACACTGTATCTGTCAATGCACGTTTCCCAAATCTAATCAAATCATATCGGTCCACTCTGGATATTTAGTTTTTTGTTTTATCTCACAGAAAAAGAACATCACAGACAATCCTCTAAGTACCCCCAACAAACCCTCTTCACCTCCCAACACCCATTTATAAAAAGAAAAAAGAGTAATTAACACAAATCTCATAAGATGAACAGCTGTGAACGTACTCTTCCAATCATTTACCCCGACATGATGTTATTTAGAGTTTGTTTCCAGGTAATACAGCACGCCCACCATCCTACAGGAGCTACTTTTTCTTCCCATCTGTATGGAGATGATCGTTTTTAGGGTATGTGAGGTACCAACTCTGTTGTTGTAGCTTGCCTGTACAGAATTATTTTTGTATTTCAGTAAGGGTGAGAAACAAAGCAGAAACAGGCAGCCTTTGCTCTTCTACGTACATGTCCTTCTCCTGTCTGCACCCCTATTTCCAGCATGTGTGTGTGAGTGTGTGTGCGGGTATGTGTGGGTGTGGGCCCTAATTAGACAACAAAGAGATGGAGAGGCAGACAGGCGGGATCCCCCCCATGGTAAAAACTTAGACTCCAGAATGAGCTCCTTCCTGCTGCGTCCGCAAACATCCCCCTCCATATCAACAGTACTTCTCCTCTTTCCGTCAGTGCACTAGCGTTGTATTCTTACACCCGTATTGCGGTGATCCCCCGCGTTCAACTCCCTGCTGTGACCACAAAACTCCAAAACACCTGACTTCACTGTGTCAGCTACGTTCTACACAATTTCTGACCTCAGTTCAGCTCTGCTCTTATCCTCACATTCAAGGGTTAGTTCACTCAGCTAGTGACTTTTTTTGTGAGCTCATCAGTTGTAAATTAAACTTTAAGCACACGGAGGGTAACCGTGGGCCTTCACGGCCTGCGACGCGGAGCTGCAAGATGAAAAGGGGGCTCGGATCTCCTACACAGGGTAAAAGCTGATTCTGTTCTTTTCTTTCGGGTAAGAATGTGCAGGCCTACAGCTCAGCCCCCCCCCCACACACACACAAATCTCTGCTGGATCTCAAACATGGATCATGGGTAATACTCTGGTAATACAGTACGTTAATGAACTAATGTGCTGTTGTTTGAGCCCACAGGAACACATGGTAGCCTTCATCCAGTATGGGAGAAGTTAGTCACCGGTGCTGTCTTTGCTTGTGCTCTAGCTTTAGCCTGTTTATTTTGTTTGTTTTCTATTTTATTAATGCCTAACGGGTGGAGGGGGAGGGCTGGAGAGGGAGAGACATACCTGGCTGCTCCTGTCAGAGATTTTGTAAGCCCACTGAAAAGGAAATGTGCACAATGTAAAACACAAAACAACTGACTTGGGTGTGCGGCAGGTGGATAAATGCTGTGGAATAGATGATGGACAGCGAAAGGAAAGGTGCACGCCGTGGAAAAGAGACTTTGGGAGGAAATTGGAAAAAGACTTGCAGCCTTAAATGTAGAAATCCCAATCAAAAGAGAGGTTGAACTAATCATTAGCAAATAAGGACATTCAAAGGCATGGCCATGTTTCTACCCACAATGTTTGCCAGGAGGACACCTTGCTCATCTGTCCTACGGAGGTCTGATACGTCTGATCAGACCGAGATGAACCCTTTTGTACTCACTCCTGTGGATAAGGAGGCAGTGAGGGGTTGTGAGGTAAACCTCACCACAACACAGCTACAATGACACCACCAGAGGTGAAAACAGAAACAAGGTCTTTAGTTTGGTCTGTTTTCCCCCGTCTATTTTATAAGCTAACACTGGAGGGCGCCATTGTGGCAGCTTCACTGCAGTCTGCCCGCTCTGAGGAAGCTGGACGTGTGAAGAAAAATACCAAACTGGATAGCAGGACAGAGACACACAACATCTGGAAGAGGATCAAAACTGTACATTTTTAAGTGTAAGAATCAAACAGACAAAAATATTTGTAAATATTAAGTTTCTTGTTTGTTTTTCTTTTTTTCTTTTTGAGTGAATGAATGAAATGCTTATTTTGTGACGACAAAAGACAACAGGTGCAGTTTGCAACACAAAAAAAAGGCCACTAGCTTGAGCTTTCACATTCACTGGTGATTTAAAAAATGCTTACCGCCGATCTCTTTTCATGCCATTAGAAAATGATCTTTTTCTTTACTTTGTTTCATGTTTCATGTTTCATGTTGCCCATTATCACGGGGGCATCCTGTAGCATCATGATTCCTAAGCAGGAAAGTTACTGTAGCAGAAATTCATCTCCACTGCAGCCCCCACACAACAGAGGGCCTAAGATGCTGTAGTTAGTGTTTGCTAGTTTGAATATTAGATTATAAAATGTGAAAAATATAGTTTAAGTCATTGTTCTGGGTTTGTAGTAGAGGGGTCAACTACACAGCTTTTTTTCCTCTTCGTTTTTGGTTCAAGCTTTAGCAAACTATTATTTTGAAATATATCTTGTGAGACAACTATTCTCCTGATGAATGTGTGCTGCATGATCTGTGTCTTCAGAGCATTTATGGAAACATCTTTATAGGCTAAATGAAAGCCAGGTAACTTATGTTGCCGTGGTGTAGGGAACTGGCGTGTGATTCATGGTCAGGACTTCAAAACTGAGACACTACATGCAAAGTGCAAACAGTTAAATGCTCGATTCACATGTAGCAGTGTTCACATGTAGCCACTTAATCACACGCGGGGCCGACACGAGGGCTTTGATACCATAAGATGCCTCCGAGAGTAATGAGATCCCACCGGTGGTCTGAAGTTTTCCTTCCACACACTGTGTCGTTGTGTGATTGTGGAGGTTGTGTGTGATGTAGCAGTGAAGTTTGTTCAGTTTGGAGACGGATGACATTTGAAGTAGATCTGAAAAGTCCAGTGCACTGTCAGTCTAAACGTGTGTTTACCAGTGGATCGGACTGGATGTATCTGGACACACGCCCCGAAAACTGCAGTCAGCCAAGCAAAGCAAAAGCACTTCATATCGCTGAGGTTATTTAGAGACCCTGTGTGAGGGCAGTGGTGCATGGACACACGCATAGATCTCCGGCTCGGTCCCCATTGCGGAGTTGCACCTGTTGTCTTGTTTTTACATTCTTTGTTGAATTCAGAAACCCAAGACTTGAGATGAAGAAAAATGTTAAATAATGGAATTTAAAAAAAGATGATTATTAAAAAAAAAGTATAGTTAAACTATATAAATAAATGAGGTGATGATATTTCTGTTTACTTTAGAAGTTATTATACACTGTATGCTGTGATTCTGATCTGGGAAACATTAAAGACATTCATAGCCAGTCTGCTGATTCTGTGTCTTTATTCAAATGGTGAACAGGAAGTATACATGTTGATAACATATAGAAGGAATGCTTTTTTAGTTCCTTTAAACATGTAAATATGTGGAATCAGATACTTAACAAAAAACAGAGATTATAAATTCTGAGTGAAAGAAAGACATTTTATACTAAACTTGATTATGTTTACTTGTTGACAACATTTTGATTGAATGATCTTTTGATTGATTAAAAATGTAAATATGTGACATTATATACTTAATTGAAATAAAAACAGACATTACAGATTAAACATGACATTACATTTAAAAAAAATTACATTAGATAAAAACTAATTGTCATGTATCACCTACATGTTGATATTTAGACTGAAAGATCTTTTCAAACTGACATGTTTTAACAATTTATCAGATATTTATATATATTCACAGAAACAAAAACAAATTCTAACTTTCTAGAAAAAAGCCACATATATGTTTAACTTGATGAACAAACATTCTGTCATGTATACATGTTGACAGAACTGTATATGAATGATCTTTTAATTGATTGGAAAATATAAATGTGTGGCATTTGATGCAGCACAGAAATGAAAAACAAATATTCTAAATTCCTAGTAAATGGAATAACATGAACAGAAAACATAAAAATGTAACAGAAAATTTAAAAAACAAAGTAAGACATTACAAACTTTTGATGTAAGAAAATGACATTGCACTCAATTAGATAAGAAAAGAAAAAACATCATCATGTCATCTAATATACATATACGGCCGGTTGTACAGCATGTTGGTTGTCATTCTTCTCTATATCATAAAAACAAGTAAGATTAATTATTAATGAGGATAATGATTGTATTGAGGAGGATGTGCACCTCTGTGACCACAAAGCATGTAATTTCTCACTTGACTGTTAAATGACTCTTTCAGGCTTGCTTCTGCTTCCTCGTGTGTGATTTGTTTCCAAGTGGTGGGAATATCAGCAAGCTCTGCGTTGAACGCTTTCGCCAACTGCTTGTTAAATGTTGCCATCACATATTTCCAGTAGTCTGATGCCTGGAGGCTTCCATCTGGTGGGATTTTCCAGTCAGGAAAGATTTCTCTGTAACGATTGTAAGGATGAAATTCCCCGTTTGTAGCATTACACTGAAATCTCCCTTCAGTGACCACGGAGGAAGAGCATATATCAGTGACAAGTTTCTTCGAGGATAGAAACCTGTATGACCCAAAACCCTTTGGCCGATGCAGTGAAGCCCAGTGCTCAGTGTGGGCGCTTCCTCCTGCGTCACAAGGCGCTTTGCAGAATGGACACTGTTTACCACATCCAATCAGTTTGGTGAAAAGCTGGTTCTGAGGATTCACATGAAGATTCTGTAGTTTCATTTGGATGTTAGTTTCTTTATACTGCTTTCTGAGAGTTTGGGCCATGTCCTTCACACACTGAGTGAGCCAGCGAGCAAACTGTTCCTGGTCGGCATTGTTCAGGATCATGAATGCCCCGAGAGCATCCTGGGAAAGGACCAGTTTAGTAGCAAGTTCCTGACAGACATTTTGAACAAATGTCTTCAAGTTGCCACTCTTCTGTTTATTTGCTTTGTTGATAGAATCATTTATCCTCCTGATACTTGACTGAACATGTTTGTCCTCGAGCTTGAACATCGTAGAGTCTTTTGATAAACGTTCCACTATTTGGTTGGAAATCCATTTCTTTACGTAATCCTCATAGGAGCTAATATAGCTCAGATAGCTTTCAAACTCATCCACTGAGAGCAAATCCAGTAAAACTGAATGCTGGAAAACAATCCGTGTGCTAAACTGATCGCATGTCAGCATTTCACCAATGATATCAGGACCCAGGGAACGTTTGACAAAGTCTTCGACTGCAGGCCTCAAGCAGTGGTCCGTGAATTCTTCTGCCTTCTTCTGGCACTGGTCTCGGTCATGAAACACGTCTTTAAAATCAGCACGAAACTTTTCTTTGTTTTTATTCAGACATCTGTAGGGATCGTTCTCACGTACGAAATCGTCATGCATTTTCTGAAAGCTTCTGGCTGCATTGGAACAGATGTGCTGTTTCAGAGAAACTTCAAACGTGATGTCTGTTTTAACATCTTGATTGTTTTTAAGCCTCTCATCAATCATGTGTAAAATCTCCTGGATGTAAGTATCATGGTAATTGCTTTTTCTTTGACATGTTTCAGCCACAGACTGTGTGCACATTGATATGATGCTGTCAGCTATTTGTTGTACATCCTTCGTGTGTCGTGAAATGTTGAAGCATCTCGGTGATGGTGTTTTTTAATCGCTTTAAGAATCCTTCAGGTGTATATTTAAAAGGATCCAGTCCACAACGTTGCAGGCTTTTTTGACTTAACAATTCACTTGCACTTCCCTTGTGTGATAGATTTGTTCTCAGGTGTTGAGACACATTTGTGAAAATGTCCCCAAACTCCATTTTTGAAAAGGATAGTTCCTTCTCTGTTTCAGTCCACATCTTGTCAAATTCTTTGTCCAGCTCGTCCTCTGTCATCTTGACTTTTCTTTTTTGACATTCATCAATCAATACACAAACTCTGTCCTCTAATTCTTTTGTGTGGTTCCCCTTGATTCTGTCAAGTTCTGTCATTCCCTGTCTGATGTCAGCTGCTGCTGTGAGTTGATTAAACACAGAACTTTCCATTTCTCGTCGAAGGCTCTTTGCGCTGTTTGCAAACTCCTGTTTGTATCCTTCAACAAGAAAGACATGGCCCTCTGTTTGCTTGAAGTACTGGTCCAGATTTCCAAGAAGCTTTGTCTCCCATTTAGACAGCTCTATCAAAGCTTCACTTTTCAAAACTGTGAGAAGTTCTCTGATGTCAGATATCTCAGTTTTCACAGCAACTGTACCGAAGTTGGAAATTCTTGTTTCAGCATTTGTAACCCACGTGTACATCTCTTTTTTGAAGTCCCATTCCCATTTGTTGAATTCTGTGCAGAGTCTCATGTATGCATCAGCCACCAGGCTGTTTCTGAAGCTGAAGATGAAGTTTTCATGCTTTACTGCATTCCACAGGCTTTTCATCCACTCTGTAAACCCCAAGATATTATTAGCAGATGACTTACAACTTCCCAAAATGTGGATTATGTTCTTCTTGAGCTCATAAACAGCTTCGCTGTACCCTGCATTGACTGGTGCCATTGGTGGGTTTCCATTCCACAGTCCAGGAATGTACCAGTTGCCAGTGTCTGGATTGTACTCCATCACATCAGTGAAGCTGATGTTCTCCTCTTTCTTTTCCATTTTGGCTGCTGCCTGGGTCATCTCGTTTAACTGTTCCAAGAGCAGTTTCCTGTCTCGTAAGTTCTTGTCATGGGCTGAAACATCCGACACATTCTGGTGAACAAACTGACATTTGGGAGTTTTGCCCACCTCTGTCATCCTGAGAAAAGCGTGCACAACTATTTGTAGGATGTCCTTCATTTCTATTGAATTCTCCATTGCAATGTTGATGATGGTGATGTCACTCAACCCTACAACAAGTGTTGCTAGCTCGTTGTCATGCTCGTGGCTGTTGTCCAGTTGTGCAAGCTCTGGTGACTTTAGGCCCTCAGTGTCAATGATCATCATGAAGTCACAGTTGAGTTCTTTTTTTAAATCTTCATTGATTCTGATGAGCAACATAAAGGCACCTCGAGTGCATCGACCACTGCTGACTGCAAACTGCACTCCAAACATGGTGTTGAGGAGAGTGGATTTTCCTGTGCTCTGAACTCCAAGAACTGTGACTACCAGTATCTTGTTCTGAGGAGACACCAAGTCATTGAGCTGAGAGAGAACGTCACTCCACCCATCTGAGAGGTATGTTGGATGCATCTCCGTCTACAAGCTCAAGGGGAAATCCATCAAGCAACAATTCTGCACATAGTTTGGGGAGGTTCTGTAATTGTTTACGTGACAGGGTTTGTTTCTGGAAGGGAAAGTGAAGCTTCATAGATCTGACCCATTTCACGGAAGAAGTGTTCAGTTCCCAGAGAGCAGTTGGAAAGTTGTTTGTCAATTTCCTTGATCTCCTCTTTGTTCTCAGAGTTTTTGCATTTCTTTTTGTACTGCTCCCTGAGGTCAGACAGAGTTTCTCGGGACAGATTATCAAGGTTCATTCGCAGCCATTTCAGGAAATAGCGCCTCTCTATCCCTGGGCTTGATATTGCGTTTATGAAACATCTCATTGCATTTGACATGTCATTAGAGTTCTGTTTTTCCCGAAGTTTTGTTTTCTGTACTTGAAGATGACTTTTGTAGTCTTCTACTTTTTCAGACCCAACATTTCGAAGTCGGAATTCTTCCTTTTCTAAGCTGCTCAGTTCCTTCCATATTTGGCCTTGCAAGGGGAGCTGAGCTTCTTTGTATTGAAGGATATCTTTAATTTCTGCAGTGATCGCATCTGCATTTTGCTTGGCAGTCTGGCACTTCTAAGAGTCTTCATCAACAGCTATTCCCAGTTCATGGGCAATGTCAGCCATCTGCTCAATTCCCATCTTCATCTTTGAGTGTTCAATTACATTGCTGACTTTTTCCCGCAAATCTTTGACAAAGTCTGCATCATTCATGTGCTTAGCCTTCAAAAGGATGTTGCTGTTATTTAAGTTCAACTTGGTTGCTACCTTTTTTACAGCATCTAAACTAAAACCCTTGCTTTGATGGTTACCCACCAAGAAGATCTGTGCCTTGTGTTGTTGGTTGGTAAGCAGCTCGCACTCAGAGTCCAAAGTGTCAAAGAACACAAAAACTGCTGCAGATGTCTGACACAGAAAAGAAAATTGTTTGTCAAATGAAGCAATGTCCCCACGAAGGTTAGCTACAGCTACTGGCTCACTGAAGACATCCATGTTTTTGTTCCCGCAAGGAAGGTACCAAGTCATTTCAGCCAATCCATTGGATATTCTCCTTGGACTGTCACCAGCACTCCATGTACATGGTGAACAAAGGTGTCATGGTACTGCTGAGAATTACTCAGAAGCTTGTTGAGGATCTCTGACTTGGACAAGGAGCACTCACCCAGTCTCACAAAAGATATCATTGGAAGTTCAGAGGCAACAATTCTGTCTTCAATAAATCCTTTGGATTCTGAATGTGACTGAGGTCTGTACTTTTTAACAATGTCTCTCAGGGCCCAAAGCATGAGTGTGCACTGCTTTGTGTCGCAGTTGGGAAGCAACAGAGGCACAGAAAACTGACACATAGACATTTTGAGGGCCATTTCCTGCTGTACGAAACCATCAGAACACAGAAAAAGAGCAGTGATTATGTCAAGGGGATTTAGCATATCATCTGAATCTAGACTGGTGACGAGATTAGCAAGATCTAACTGCGGATCACCACAGTTTGACTTGCATGCAGATGTACATTTCACATTCCTTGCTGTCACATTAACCATCATTAGTTTCTTCAGAAAATACCATGGAAGATCTGAATTACACTTGGCAGGTTCATCAGTAATGGTCTTCTCATCAAGACCAAGAATTGTGCTTAGGGACAGCCTCTCTTTGTAGTGGTGCTCCATCCCCAGATCCTCCAATAAGCTTTCTAGCTGCGTCTCTGAAGAAAATGAAAACAATGTATATTAAACCCATTATTGGTTATTTGAAACATTCTTAAGAGTGGATGAAAATGAATTGTAACATTTTACTGTATTTTACTGTAACACAGTTTATAAAGTACACCCTCTTTAAGGGTCCTAGTGTCCCTCTGCTAGACTCTCCTCTGGGTCTTAGTGTCCCAATACTTCACTAATATAGGTGGATACAGATGTGTCAACACAGTCTAGTTTTTGGCCATTGTCAGTGGACGTAGTGAAATATTACTGTGCATCAAGTGTGTCCAGTACATTCAGAAAGTTGTTCCCTTATTGGTTTCAAAATGTGGGTCACCCTGTCACTAATTTATAATATTCCATCACATCATCATAACAGATTTAAGACAAACAACAGTTAAAAATGAAAGGTAACATCATTAAATTACTACCATGTGGTTATGTAATCTGATATTGTGAGCCATACTGGTATAGGAAATATATGACATGTCATGAGAATACTATGAATTAAGTTAAATTAGTCTGAATCAGATCGTATATCATATTGTTTTTATATCGTATCGCAGACCATGTATCGAGATACGTATGGAATTGTCTGAAAAGGGAAAGCTGCACACCTCTATAAAATATATACAAGAGAGGGAATTGTGACGTGTTTAACTTCCTAACCAGTGTGCAAACTGTAATAAATGATGTTTTCGGGGGGTTTTCTTCATGGAATCGAATTTGGTTAAAAGATCTTGTAAATTCACCTGGTATTCATATCAACTACTACATTTCTGGTATTGTGATATCCCTTGTCCGGACCACAAACCTATAATTTAATCATGAAACTTGAAAGACAATTAACCCTGCATTCTGGGAGTGCAGTGTTCTAGTGGGGTAATAAGGTGCTGTGAGCTCTTTAAGATATCATGGTGCGTGACCTTTAACGACATTTTAAGTGAGAAGGATTTATAAATATATTCTGGAGTTTACAGGGAGCCAGTGCAGAGAATCTAATATGGGGGAAATATCATTTATTTGACTAGTTCTTGCTAGTAGCATTCTGGACCAACTGAAGAGTCTTAATAGACTTATTGGGGCAGCCATATAATAAAAAATTGCCATTGCATGGACTAGTCTTGAAGGGTCTTTCAGAAGGTGGGAATGACGCAGAGTAAAGCTAGAGAGTGGCTTCTTTCACAGGCTGCTGCTGGATTACCTTCTTGCTACCACCCTAGGGCTTTCCTATAAGAATTTGTAAGCAGTGAGTACTTGCTACGTACTTCCTTCTTCAGTCATTACATTGCATCACATTTCAGTCCTTAACATCTTTGCGACAAATTTGTCTATGAGCGAAATAAGACAGCCGCAACGTTAATTAAAGCATTTATGGATGAACAACATAATGTTATGTCATGGCAATAAAGGTTAAACAACTTGGCTAAAGAGCTTTGAGCTACTAACTAGCTACTTACTGTAGCAAATAAATGTCCTAAAGGATACCAACATATGTAACGATAAATAATAAATAACATAAAAAGTAGCAACCAAGTTGGAAGTGACTGACAGCAACATATTTTGAAGGCTAAGTACATGATTGATGCAGACTCTGTTAAATATTTGCGTAAAAAAAGTCAGTAATGTATTTGGGAACTCAAAGATGAAGAATGGAATTGAGCAGATGGCTCTGATGCAGATGGATCAATATAAAACCATTATTTACACTAAAAGGCATTAAAAGTAGTCTAACTATCAACAAAACTGCAGCAGCGATTCTTGCCAAACTTTACAGACAGCCACTTATAGTATCCACCGGATAACAAACTAACAAGCACAGTGTCTAGTTTCTGACTTGTACAGACACCCGAGGGCTTTATTCCGTATTCTTCGGTGTACGGGCAGTAATTCGCCATGTATGGGAAGTGTTGAGGGCAGTTAGTCCAAGAGCTGGTATCAGCAGCACCCAAGGCAAGTGAAGATGAATCGAGTATTCAGGTTTGTAGTATGGACCAGTCTCAGTGGCCAGCACATCCAGCCATGATACATTTAGCCATGCAGTCCTTGAGTAAGTTTGTAGCTCTGTTTAGGACTGTAATGCTTCTATTTTGATAGCTTACAGTCACTTTGGCAAAATATAAAAGTCAAGTAGGTAGGAGAAGGCAAGAGCCATTGTCGGCCTTAGACAATGACTTCCTGCTTTCTCGCTGTGCGGACGCTTCTCTGCTTGCTCTTTACCCTCCTGCCCCTGCTCACGGATATGCCCCCCTTCACGGACTGCCGTGGACATCTACAGAAGATTGCAGTACTTCAGGCAAAGATATTTCATCTAGAAGAGAAGGATACACCAATACAATGGACCCCAAAGGTGAAGCTACAGCTTGCCCCGGAGAACAGTCACGTCTGGAATAAGCGTGGAGCAGGACTTAAAGCCACCCCTAACAAACTAGAAGAACCCGACTTGACAGAAAGAGACTGGCCCCCGCTGCCATCATACCGGCAACGGCTCACATCAACCCCCGCTGCGCAACCGTGGATTGTAGCAGTGAGCACGGCAAGGAATGCCCCGCCGCCACTGATGTCTCTACAGCTGGAAAACAGATTCCTACCACTACAAACCGAGTCTGGATCACCACTGGAGGACCCAGCTCGCCTGTCAGTCCCGCGCCGTTCCGGCAGAATGAGACGCAGAGGACCGCAGAAGCTGACGGAGGACGATCAGCGGATCACTGAGCAAACAGCGGATCGAGGATGTGCGGCGAACAGAGCACCACAGATCACTGAGCCAGCAACGCTAATTATCTGCGACTCTACTGTATCAGGCATTAACATTAACGGTAAGAAAGATACCAAAACATACTGCTTCCCTAATGAAATGATCTGTGACATAACAGAAAAACTTCCAGAAATGCTGTCTGTCCACAAATATGTGAACAAGGTTATTATTCATGCGGGGAATAATGATATCTCAAAGGGAGAAACGTGACTTTACTGAACTGCTAAAAGTTGTAGGATCTAAAGACATTGAAACATAGATCAGTGGTCCCATCCCACCAGCCAGGACAGGAGTGAATTGTTTTAGCAGAATGTTGGGGCTCAGCAGGTGGCTATCGGTTGCCTGTCCCCTGCACAAAGTGAACTTTATTGACAACTTCAATCTGTTCTGGCAGCGTAGAGGCCTTTTTGGAAGAAATGGACTTTCTCTCAACAGATCTGGAGAAAAACTGTTCGCTTCCAATATAGATCACGCCATTAGCCACCCAACGTTGGCTAAATGCAAGGAGACACCATCCCCCACACCACCAGATAACCACCATGATGACGTCCAAACAACTGGAGCGAGTGACCTTGCTGCAGTACCAGCCACAACAAGCCTGCACACCAAGGACCCCAGTCCCTCAACTCTACTGACAGACATGGATGAACTTGAAATGTTGTGGAGTAGCACTGAGACACCATACCCCCTCCCCTCCCCCTCTTCCTCATCTTCCTCTCCCTTCCTCCCTTTTAGCGCTTGTATGTAATGACATTGACCTGGGTGAATTTACATCATTTGAATATCTTGCTATTGAGCTCAAAGCAGAATCATCTTTGCTCATCATCACATTGTACAGGCCACCAAAATATTCAGCACTATTTCTAGAGGAATTCTCAGAGCTGATTTCACTTAGCATCACTAGATGTGAAAGAATAATCCTGCATGGAGACCTAAATATTCACGTAAATAAGAAGAATGATCCCAAGACTATTGAACTTGAAAAGTTACTAGGCAGCTACGATCTAAAACAAAATATCAGTGAACCCACTCGTCAGCATGGTAACACGCTAGACTTAGTGATAACGACAAGGCTGGACATCGATAAGGTCTCAGTAATCGAATTACCAATATCTGACCATCACTGTGTGTTTTTTGATGCTAACCTACTCTTAACAAAGACCAAAAGAGAGACAGTGGTTAAAAAAGAATACTAGATGACACAGCAGAGAAAACATTCTCTAACATCATGAGATCATTTGAGCCATGCTCAGACTGCTCCTTAAATCTCATGGTTGAAAATCTAAACAACACCTTGTCATCTACCCTGGATATTGTTGCTCCATTAAAGGTCAAAAAGAAATCCAGTGACAGAATCTCCCCATGGTTAAACAACAGCAATGTTACTCAGACTAAGAGGACTTGTAGAGCAGCTGAATGAAGATGGAGTAAAACTAAGCTCACAGTTAACTATGATATCTACAAAGAATCCATGGCTGCCTATGGTAAAGCAATGCAGCTGGCAAGAAAGGATTACTTTTCTAAGATTATCACAGAGAATGTTGGAAATTCTAGAATACTATTCTCGACTATTAACCAACTACTGAACACTGCCCCCACCCCTCCGCAGTCCGCATGATGCCCACTTTGGAGTTCCACAAGGGAGCTGCCTCGGTCCATTACTGTTCTCCCTATACATGCTACCACTGGGGGACATCATTAGAGAACACAATGTGTGCTTCCATAGCTATGCGGATGACACACAACTGTACATCTCTGCTGAACCAAATGATACTACAGCTGTTAACTCCATCACCACCTGTCTGTCAGCAATAAATAAATGGATGAGCAATAATTTCTTAAAATTAAATGAGAACAAAACTGAAATCCTACTAGTAGGTCCTGTAACAAAAAGAGAGATGATGCTGAATAACATGGGGAAACTTACTCCTTTGATTAAACCTGAAGTCACAAGTCTTAGTGTTATCATAGACTCAGATCTAAGCTTTAAATCCCACATAAACAAGGTGACAAAAACATCATTCTTCCACCTTAGAAATATAGCTAAAATCAGACAATTTATAAATCAAAAGGATGCTGAAAAACTAATCCATGCTTTTATCTCAAGCCGACTCGATTACTGTAATGCACTCTTTACCGGCCTTCCAAAAAAAACAATGGAGAGACTTCAGCTCATCCAAAACGCTGCAGCGAGGCTGCTGACTAGAACCAAGAGGAGAGACCACATCAGTCCGGTGTTAGCCACTTTAAGGTCCTCCTTCTTGTATACAAAGCCCTAAACGGAACCGCACCAAGTTACACTGCCAACTCTCTAATCTATGTGCCCCCAAGAACATTACAATCATCCACTACTGGTTTATTAAATGTTCCCAGAAACATCCAAAAGAAAATTGGGGATGCAGCCTTTATCAATTATGCACCAAAGCTATGGAACACTTTACCTGCAGACATTAGGGAGGCAAGCTCGCTCAATATCTTCAAAAGTAAACTGAAGACATATCTTTTTACTTTAGCCTTTTAATAGTGATATTTTATATCTCTTTACTTTAGCCTTTTAATGGTGATATTTTCTATATTTTTTATCTTAGCCTTTTAATGGTGCCACTTTAAACTAATTTAAAGGATTTCATACATTTTTAAGCTTTGTTTTCCTGAAGGAGGATCATTTAGTGTTGAGGAAGTAAGAATGTTAAAAGTAAGGTTGAGAGAGCAATCTGAAGCGTTGGAATGGACAATGGAAGAACATAAAAGACAGTTTATGTTATGGGAGAAGGAAGCAGAGAACAGGGATTGGAAGAAAGTATGTGGATTATTTGCAAAGACAAATATAGATGAAAGTACAGACAAAGGGATTATGAAAATGTCAAAGAATGTGTAAAGGCTGCTATTTTATCTGTTATTTTAATTTAGCTATTTTTATACAATTTTAATTCTGCTATTTTATACTATTTTATCTGCTATTGTTATAATGGTGCTTCAGACTCATTTACATCATCACTGTAATTATTGTACTGTAAATGCTCTTATTCTGTCTAATCTTGTACTAATTGTTATGTTTTTGCTGTGAAGCACTTTGGGCTGCAATTCTTGTATGAAAGGTGCTATACAAATAAAGCTTATTATTATTATTATTATTATTATTATTATTATTATTATTATTTTTATTATTATTAAAGAGCAAGGCTCTGGCTATTTCCTGAAGGTAATCCGATTCAAACTTACAAAAGAATCGGCACAAAAGAATCATTAATTCATCTTTTGCCAGCACTACTACTGGTACACTAATGCCTAACGATACATCTTAAAACCCTCTATACCTTTTGATATCATTTACATATTGATAATTAAATAAGTTACAATACAAGAAGAATGTTTGCACATTACTATGATGAGAATGAACAAATAGGACCATGGTTGAAATCACTCGCAGACTCTTTGTGCCTCAGAATTAGGATCATTTTTATGAACCTGCTGTATTCTGATGCAAAAGAATGTGTCTATCCAGGTGTTTCGAGTCCTTTTACTGACAATGCCATCGCAGGCTACCCATTAGATTTTGATATCTCTCGTACAAAAATCAACTAATTTCAACACTCAAGAAAACACAAGATTTCACTGTAGGGTTGTTGAAGGATCTGGATCCATGTATTAGACAAGCAGTTTACTGACTGACTGCCCAACATAGTCCTTAGTTGTATCCTTGTACCCCTTGTACAAGCTATAAACAAATATAATATAACACAGACTTTAACATAATCTAGTAAAACACTACTTACAAAACAATCACAGAAAATAAATGAACTCTTTGTCACAACTTGTAGTACCACTTATTTTAGCCTTAAATCAGGTTCAATTGTGTTTGACTTTTCAGAAGATGTCTAATAAACTAATATGTTGATGACTAAAATGTGCAATGTGTTTGTTCAATAAGATGAGACTGTCCAGAGTTTTGGTTGACTACAAATTAACACAAAAAAAGGATGAACTTGACTAAATATGACTCAAACTAACATGGACTTTTCCATGGAATTCTTCTTTTATTTGAATCTTCTTTTGGAAACCTCTGCAGTGTTGGTAAAGCATGTGTAGATTTCCCCTAAGTCTGTAACTTTATGTTGAAAATTCATTGCAATAGTAATTTTATTTGACTTACTGGTGCGGGTAGATGTTATAGTTGGCCTGCTTAATTTTCCATTCCTGAGTTGTGCAAAAACCAGAAGAGAGTAACACACCCCTGGCTTCAGGTTACGGAGAGTCAGCTGGTTTGTGTCAGTTGTATCTTGCAGGATGACTTCCTCATTGCACAATGTCACAATGTAACTCTCCACTTCACCAGCAGGGATGTCCCAATGCAGAGACAGTGACTCACTGCTGGCCTGATCGACTATAACCTGCCCAGGAGGGCTGGGCTCTGTGGGAACAATATAATGGTTTCACTTACAACTGAAAATTTATGTTCCTTTGATGTTTTTCTGCATTTCAATGTGCTGTTTGACATATAACCATGTCATGCACTTAATTTGTCTTGAGCTAACCTTTGTAACATACATCGACATTATACAGTGGCGAGGCAAAACATTCAGACAACCCTTTCCTACATATTATTATATTAGTGTTTCAGATTTACCTGTGAAGACAGATAGCAAGGTTGCTTTGCTTTGATTTCCATTGTCTGCTATCCTGATGATGCTGAAAGTATACTCAGTCCCAGGATTCAGTCCCTCAACCTTCACAGTACCGGAGTCATCTGTGAACAAATTGTCTCTGTGTTTCTCACAGGAGTAATCTAACCGTAGTCGACACCCAACAGAGTAGTCAGTGAGTGAAAAGCCAAGAGAAACAGTCTCCTGGTCAGTAGTGAGAACTGTTACTTCTCCTGGTGGAGGAAC
This sequence comes from Cottoperca gobio, assembly GCF_900634415.1. Lineage (NCBI taxonomy): Eukaryota > Metazoa > Chordata > Actinopteri > Perciformes > Bovichtidae > Cottoperca > Cottoperca gobio. The sequence goes on along the minus strand of NC_041372.1, from coordinate 5,095,571 downwards.
ATCTGGTACAAGAGAAGAAAAGTACATCTCAGTATATCCACATTACAGCACGTATTTAGTCATTCAATTGGATCAGTTATTGACAGTCACACTTACAGTCGGACTGTGGTGCCGGTGGGGTGTTGCCCCTTTCCTCACAGCCTGGGTCAAGGGAGGAATCTGGTACATTATAATATTCCTTGGTAAAAGAGAAAAATATGTTTAAAAGTGTAATGCATCAATTATTCATGCCATTCACAATAGCTGAAATGAAAACATTTATTTATCTTTTAATTGTATTGTTATTTAACGGTTTACCTTCTCATCAGAGTTATCCATTGTAGATACACTCTCAGCCATCGCACACTTTCCAGATTATTCAAACAGCTTCTAGCTGAAATGAACAGAAAAGAACCCTGTCACCATCAACACCAACAACAATATTACACAAAAAACCAGCTAGACTACAATTTATAGCAAAACAAATAATCAGTCCACTAACTGAGATGTAAAGGACAGAAAGAAAATGCAGTCATGGCTCTGTTTCAGGCCATAGAAGGCCTTCGTTTGAAAACTTTCAGGTCTTAAAAGAGGGAAAAACAATTGGTGACAAATGAATTGTTGCTTACCTTTGTAGATTAACCATGGTAAAAACTGAGTCTGTTCCTTTATCCCAAAGTTTTTACTGTAGTACTGTATCTGTAGTATTGTATTATAGGTTTAGTATTTGATCGGAGTATAAAGCTCTGCACTTGTCTGGCAATGCAAAAGCCTATTGCAGGGGTCTCCTTTTATTCTGTGCGTGGCCCGTTTCTTTTTTTGTTCACTCCTCTCTTTCCCTCCAAGAGAAGAAGAGGAAGAAGGAAGAAGGAAGAAGGAGAAGCAACTGGTTTTGGGCTTAAATAAAATATTCTGGGCAGTAGCCAACTGTGTCATAGTTAGCTTGTGTTGTATGCAAATATATTACAAATATTTCCTTTACACATTTGTTAATGGTCTTGTACAAGCTATTATAAACAATTATCAATATAACACAGCCTTAACATAATCTAGTACAACACTACTTTCAAAATAATTACTAAAACTTTTCACAACTTGCAGTACCACATCTTTTAGCTGTAAATCAGAATCAATTGTGTTTGACTGTTCAGAAGATTTCAAATGCTCATTCTTATTCTTGACTAAAACTTACATTTTGTTGACAATTATGTCTAATAACTAATATGTTGATGACTAAAATGTGCGATGTGTTTGTTCAATAAGATGAGATTTATTTTTGGAAACCTTTGCAGAGTGTTGGTAAATCCATCCATCCATCGTCTACCGCTTATCCGGGGTCAGGTCACGGGGGCAGCAGCTCCAGTAAGGAACCCCAAACTTCCCTTCTCCGTGGTGGTCTTGTACAAGCTATTATAAACAATTATCAATATAACACAGACTTTAACATAATCTTGTACAACACTACTTACAAAAGAATTACAGAAAATAAATTAACTCTGTCACAACTTGCAGTACCACTTCTTTTAGCCTTAAATGGAATTCTTCTTTTATTTGAATCTTCTTTTGGAAACCCACTACAGAGTGTTGGTAAAGAATGGGTATATTTCCTAAGTCTGTTACTTTATGTTGAAAATTCATTGCAATAGTGATTTTATTTGACTTACTCGTGTGGGCAGATGTTACAGTTGGCTTGCTTAATTTTCAATACCAACTGTGTTATCTATCATTTTATTACAACACCTGGTTTTATTAGGCGATTTTAGGCAATATGGCAAACCAATAAACAGGACTACTTTATTGCAGTATTTCCTTTTGATATGATTTTTGCTTAAAGTACCTTAATCTGTATTTAAGTATTTAATTGCCCATCTGGCTATTCTATTCATAAACAGTTTTTCTATTGTTTTGATTTTTCAAAAGATGTACTATATAACACAATATATATTAATACCACAATGTAAAAGTATATAAACCTTTGCACATTTTATGAATATTCCCTCTTGCTACAACATTTTCTCTTTTCTCTTCAGGTGACGCCTCATTTGCAAAAATGGCAGTTAATGAGCTTCTGCAGCTTCATCAATAAGAGAAACCAACACGCTGTAAGTATCCACTGCATGCTCCAGATATATTACACTATTCTCAAATATCCCAATGGTGCATTTTTACAAAACAATATCTTTCAGGTGAAATAAAAAAAACTTCCAAACTCTGTTTATGAGTGTTATGGACACTAATTGTCATCTAAGTAAGACCTCATTCATGTGTCTTTGTCTGTCCAGACAAGTCGAAATCTTTGAGGTTCATTTGTCGAAATACAACCAGTAATATTGTGGTAGCAAACTTTAACATATGTAAACTGCTGCATCGTGAACTTGTAGTCAATATGATGCTTCACAAATCTTGTTTATAATTTAAGCCCATGTATATTAACAGACGCATATTTCAGGCAAGAACAATGCAAGAACAGCTGACGAACTATCCAGGGGCTGAGAGAATCTCAGGTTAAGGTCGATGTAAAATTGTGGTTAAAGTTGATCTGAAAATGGGAAGATTTCCTCGTGATTTATCTCACGTCCATAAGAGTAAAGTGAATTTAATGTTTGCTTTTGTTGTTTGGGAGGGAATGTCATGGTCACAGGTTGTCATTTGTCATTTTTGAATGGTTGCCAATCTTGTCTACTGTGAGCCTGCCAGAGGGCAGACGCCAAGAGAAGAAGGAAGAAGGAAGAAGGAGAAGCAACCGGTTTTGGGCTTGAATAAAATATTCTGGGCAGTAGCCAACTGTGTCGTAGTTAGCTTGTGTTGTATGCAAATATATTACAAATATTTCCTTTACACATTTGTTAATGGTCTTGTACAAGCTATTATAAACAATTATCAATATAACACAGCCTTAACATAATCTAGTACAACACTACTTTCAAAATAATTACTAAAACTTTTCACAACTTGCAGTACCACTTCTTTTAGCTGTAAATCAGAATCAATTGTGTTTGACTTTTCAGAAGATTTCAAATGCTCATTGTTATTCTTGACTAAAACTTACATTTTGTTGACAATTATGTCTAATAACTAATATGTTGATGACTAAAATGTGCGATGTGTTTGTTCAATAAGATGAGATTTATTTTTGGAAACCTTTGTAGAGTGTTGTTAAATCCATCCATCCATCGTCTACCGCTTATCCGGGGTCAGGTCACGGGGGCAGCAGCTCCAGTAAGGAACCCCAAACTTCCCTTCTCCGTGGTGGTCTTGTACAAGCTATTATAAACAATTATCAATATAACACAGACTTTAACCTCTCTGGGAACCATCACCTTATCGTGGTGGAGAGGTTTGTGTGTCCCTATGAACCTGTGAGCTGTGTTGTCTGGAGCCTAGTGCTCCTGGTAGGGTCTCCCAAGGCAAATTGGTCTCAGGTGAGGGGCCAGACTAAGAATGGTTCAAAAACGACTTCATGAAAGAAAGGAAAAGGAAAGGAGAGACCCTGCCCGGAGGAAGCCCGGGGCCCCCGTCTGGAGCCAGGCCCAGAGGGAGGGCCCGACAGCGAGCGCCTGGTGGCCGGGTTTGCCACGGAGCCCGGTCCGGCACAGCCCGAAGAAGCTACGTGGTGCCTCCCATCCATCCATCCTGTGGGCCCACCACTCATGGGAAAAACCGCTGGGGTCGGGTGCGCTGTCACATGGGTGGCAGTGATGATCAGGGACCTCGAAGGACCAGACCCGGGAAGCAGAGGCTGGCTCTGGGGACGTGGAACGTCACCTCTCTGTGGGGGAAGGAGCCGGAACTAGTGCGGGAGGTGGATCGCTACCAGTTGGATATGGTGGGGCTTACCTCCACGCACAGTCTTGGCTCTGGAACCGTACTCCTGGATAGGGGTTGGACTCTATTCTTCTCCGGAGTTGCCCAAGGTGTGAGGCGTCGGGCCGGGGTGGGGATACTCACTAGCCCCGGCTGAGCGCCGATACGTTGGAGTTTATCCCGGTGGACGAGAGGGTCGCCTCCCTACGCCTTCGGGTTATGGGGGGGAAAACTCTGACTGTTGTTTGTGCCTATGCCCCAAACAGCAGTTCTGAGTATTTGGCCTTCTTGGAGACCCTGAATGGAGCCCTGCAGGGGGCTCCAGTAGGGGACTCCGTAGTCTTGCTGGGAGACTTCAACGCACACGTGGGAAACGATGGAGACACCTGGAGAGGCGTGATTGGGAGGAAGGGCCTCCCTGATCTAAACCCGAACGGTCGTTTGTTGTTGGACTTCTGTGCTAGCCATGGAATGGCCATAACAAACACCATGTTCGAACATAAGGATGCTCATAAGTGCACGTGGTACCAGAGCACCCTAGGCCAAAGGTCAATGATCGATTTCGTAATCGTATCATCTGACCTGAGACCGCATGTTTTGGACACTCGGGTGAAGAGAGGGGTGGAGCTGTCGACTGATCACCATCTGGTGGTGAGTTGGATCAAGGGGTGGGGGAAGACTCTGGACAGACCTGGTAAACCCAAACGGGTAGTGCGGGTGAACTGGGAACGTCTGGAGGAAGCCCCTGTCCTGTGGATCTTTAACTCACACCTCCGGCGGAGCTTTTCAGCCATCCCTGTGGAGGTTGGGGGCATTGAACCTGAGTGGGCGATGTTCAAAACCTCTATTGCTGAAGCTGCGGTGATGAGCTGTGGTCTCAAGGTCTTAGGTGCCTCAAGGGGCGGTAACCCTCGAACACCGTGGTGGACCCCGGTGGTCAGGGAAGCCGTCCGACTGAAGAAGGAGTCCTTCCGGGTTATGTTATCCGGGAGGACTCCGGAAACAGTTGCAGGGTATCGAAGGACTAGAAGGGCTGCAGCTTCTGCCGTGTCAGAGGCAAAGCAGCGGGTGTGGGAGAAGTTCGGAGAAGCTATGGAGAAGGACTTTCGGTCGGCACCAAGGTGCTTCTGGAAAACCATCCGGCACCTCAGGAGGGGGAAGCGAGGAACCATCCAAGCTGTGTACAGCAAGGGTGGGACCCTGCTGACTAAAACTGAGAAGGTTATCGGCCGGTGGAAGGAGCACTTTGAGGAACTCCTGAATCCAAGTAACATGCCCTCTATGGTTGAGGCAGAGCTGGAAGCTGATGGGGGATCATCGTCAATTTCCCTGATGGAAGTCACTGAGGTAGTCAAACAACTCCACAGTGGCAAAGCCGCAGGGGTTGATGAGATCCGTCCAGAGATGCTGAAGGCTTTGGGTGTTGAGGGGCTGTCTTGGTTGACACGCCTCGTCAACATTGCGTGGAAGTCTGGGACAGTGCCTAGGGGTTGGCAGACCGGGGTGGTGGTTCCCCTATTTAAAAAGGGGGACCAGAGAGTGTGTGCCAACTACAGGGGTATCACACTTCTCAGCCTCCCTGGTAAAGTCTACTCCAAGGTACTGGAAAGGAGGATTCGGCCGGTAGTCGAACCTCTGATTGAAGAGGAACAATGCGGATTCCATCCTGGTCGTGGAACAACGGACCAACACTTCACTCTCGCAAGGATCCTGGAGGGGGCCTGGGAGTACGCCCATCCGGTCTACATGTGTTTTGTGGATCTGGAGAAGGCGTATGACCGGGTCCCCCGGGTGATACTGTCGGAGGTGCTGCGGGAGTATGGGGTGAGGGGGTCACTTTTGAGGGCCATCCAATCCCTGTACACCCAAAGCGAAAGTTGTGTCGGGATACTCGGCAGTAAGTCGGACTCGTTTCCCGTGAATGTTGGCCTCCGCCAGGGCTGCGCTTTATCACCAATCCTGTTCGTGATTTTCATGGATAGGATATCGAGGCGTAGTCGTGGAGGAGAGGGGTTGCAGTTCGGTGACCTGAGGATCTCATCGCTGCTCTTTGCAGATGATGTGGTCCTTTTGGCATCATCGGTCTGTGACCTTCAACAGTCACTGGATCGGTTCGCAGCCGAGTGTGAAGCGGTTGGGATGAGGATCAGCACCTCCAAATCTGAGGCCATGGCTCTCAGCAGGAAACCGGTGGATTGCCTACTCCGGGTAGGGAATGAGCCATTACCCCAAGTGAAGGAGTTCAAGTACCTCGGGGTCTTGTTCGCGAGTGAGGGGACAATGGAGCGAGAGATTGGCCGGAGAATCGGAGCAGCGGGGGCGGTATTACAGTCACTTTACTGCACCGTTGTGACGAAAAGAGAGCTGAGCCAGAAGGCAAAGCTCTCAATCTACCGGTCGATCTTCGTTCCTACCCTCACCTATGGTCATGAAGGCTGGGTCATGACCGAAAGAACGAGATCACGGGTACAAGCGGCCAAAATGGGTTTTCTCAGACGGGTGGCTGGCGTCTCCCTTAGAGATAGGGTGAGAAGCTCAGCCATCCGTGAGAGACTCGGAGTAGAGCCGCTGCTCCTTTACGTTGAAAGGAGCCAGTTGAGGTGGTTCGGGCATCTAGTAAGGATGCCACCTGGGCGCCTCCCTAGGGAGGTGTTCCAGGCACGTCCAGCTGGGAGGAGACCCCGGGGAAGACCCAGGACTCGGTGGAGAGATTATATCTCCTCACTGGCCTGTGAACGCCTCAGGATCCCCCAGTCGGAGCTGGAGGATGTGGTCCGGAGAAGGGAAGATTGGGGTTCCTTACTGGAGCTGCTGCCCCCGCGACCCAATCCCGGATAAGCGGTAGACGATGGATGGATGGACACAGACTTTAACATAATCTTGTACAACACTACTTACAAAAGAATTACAGAAAATAAATTAACTCTGTCACAACTTGCAGTACCACTTCTTTTAGCCTTAAATGGAATTCTTCTTTTATTTGAATCTTCTTTTGGAAACCCACTACAGAGTGTTGGTAAAGAATGGGTATATTTCCTAAGTCTGTTACTTTATGTTGAAAATTCATTGCAATCGTGATTTTATTTGACTTACTCGTGTGGGCAGATGTTACAGTTGGCTTGCTTAATTTTCAATACCAACTGTGTTATCTATCATTTTATTACAACACCTGGTTTTATTAGGCGATTTTAGGCAATATGGCAAACCAATAAACAGGACTACTTTATTGCAGTATTTCCTTTTGATATGATTTTTGCTTAAAGTACCTTAATCTGTATTTAAGTATTTAATTGCCCATCTGGCTATTCTATTCATAAACAGTTTTTCTATTGTTTTGATTTTTCAAAAGATGTACTATATAACACAATATATATTAATACCACAATGTAAAAGTATATAAACCTTTGCACATTTTATGAATATTCCCTCTTGCTACAACATTTTCTCTTTTCTCTTCAGGTGACGCCTCATTTGCAAAAATGGCAGTTAATGAGCTTCTGCAGCTTCATCAATAAGAGAAACCAACACGCTGTAAGTATCCACTGCATGCTCCAGATATATTACACTATTCTCAAATATCCCAATGGTGCATTTTTACAAAACAATATCTTTCAGGTGAAATAAAAAAAACTTCCAAACTCTGTTTATGAGTGTTATGGACACTAATTGTCATCTAAGTAAGACCTCATTCATGTGTCTTTGTCTGTCCAGACAAGTCGAAATCTTTGAGGTTCATTTGTCGAAATACAACCAGTAATATTGTGGTAGCAAACTTTAACATATGTAAACTGCTGCATCGTGAACTTGTAGTCAATATGATGCTTCACAAATCTTGTTTATAATTTAAGCCCATGTATATTAACAGACGCATATTTCAGGCAAGAACAATGCAAGAACAGCTGACGAACTATCCAGGGGCTGAGAGAATCTCAGGTTAAGGTCGATGTAAAATTGTGGTTAAAGTTGATCTGAAAATGGGAAGATTTCCTCGTGATTTATCTCACGTCCATAAGAGTAAAGTGAATTTAATGTTTGCTTTTGTTGTTTGGGAGGGAATGTCATGGTCACAGGTTGTCATTTGTCATTTTTGAATGGTTGCCAATCTTGTCTACTGTGAGCCTGCCAGAGGGCAGACGCCAAGAGAAGAAGGAAGAAGGAAGAAGGAGAAGCAACCGGTTTTGGGCTTGAATAAAATATTCTGGGCAGTAGCCAACTGTGTCGTAGTTAGCTTGTGTTGTATGCAAATATATTACAAATATTTCCTTTACACATTTGTTAATGGTCTTGTACAAGCTATTATAAACAATTATCAATATAACACAGCCTTAACATAATCTAGTACAACACTACTTTCAAAATAATTACTAAAACTTTTCACAACTTGCAGTACCACTTCTTTTAGCTGTAAATCAGAATCAATTGTGTTTGACTTTTCAGAAGATTTCAAATGCTCATTCTTATTCTTGACTAAAACTTACATTTTGTTGACAATTATGTCTAATAACTAATATGTTGATGACTAAAATGTGCGATGTGTTTGTTCAATAAGAAGAGATTTATTTTTGGAAACCTTTGCAGAGTGTTGGTAAATCCATCCATCCATCGTCTACCGCTTATCCGGGGTCAGGTCATGGGGGCAGCAGCTCCAGTAAGGAACCCCAAACTTCCCTTCTCCGGGTCACATCCGCCAACTCCGACTGGGGGATCCGAAGTGTTCCCAGGCCAGTGAGGAAATATAATCTCTTCCCAGGGTCTCCTCCCAGCTGGACGTGCCTGGAACACCTCCCTAGGGAGGCGCCCAGGTGGCATCCTTACTAGATGCCCGAACCACATCAACTGGCTCCTTTCAACGCAACGGTCTCTACCCTGAGTCACAGATGGATGAGCTTCTCACCCTATTTCAGGTAGATGCCAGCCACCCGTCTGAGAAAACCCAATTTGGCCGATTGTACCCACGATCTCGTTCTTTCGTTCATGACCCAGCCTTAATGACCATAGGTGAGGGTGGGAATGAAGATCGCCCGGTAGATCGAGAGCTTCGCCTTCTGTCTCAACTCGGTGACAGGTGCGGTACAACGAATGCTCCGATTCTCTCGCTCCATCATCCCCTCACTCGCGAACAAGACCACAAGGCACTTGAACTCCTTCACTTGGGGTAAGGGCTCATTCCCTACCCAGAGTAGGCAATCCACCGGTTTCCTGCTGAGAGCCATGGCCTCAGACTTTGAGGTGCTGATCCTCATCTCAACCTCGGCTGTGAACCGATACAGTGACTGCTGAAGGTCATAGGCCGATGATGCCATCAGGAGCACATCATCTGTCTTAATCACAATGTTTTAAATGCAAATATTAATTTTTAATGCCGATGACACAGTAATTTACTGCTCTGCGTCCTCCCCAAATCAGGCTCTTTGTCAGACTGCTTTTAAGATTGTACAATGTAACTTAGGTGATTTGAAACTTGTTTTAAATGCTGGAAAAACTAAACTCATGTTGTTCTCGAAAGCTAAAACCAAGCACTAGAACCTCCCTCCTATCACTACTTTACAGGGTTCCGAGATTGAATCTGGGTCTCAGTTCAAATATCTTGATATTATCATTGACAATTCTCTTTCTTTTAAGCCTCACATTTTAGAACTTTTGAAAAAATTAAGAATATAATTAGGTTTTTAGTCCTGTTTTTCTTTCAAGGCCAAAAAGAGATTAGTCTCTGCAACATTTCTGTCTGTGCTAGACTATGGAGATGTCGTTTATATGAATGCATCGTCTCAGTGCCTTAGCTCTGCCACGGTGCTTTGATTAATGTTATGATTGTGATTGTGTTGTGATTGTTTTGATTTGTTTGGAACTGTGCTGATGCCTATCCTGGCCAGGACTCTCTTGAAAAAGAGATTTTTAATCTCAATGAGTAAAAAAAATCCTGGTAAAATAAAAAAAATAAAAATCTGCAAATAGCAGCGATGAGATCCTCAGGCCACCAAACTGCAACTCCTCTCCTCCACGACTACGCCTCGATATCCTGTCCATGAAAATCACAAACAGGATTGGTGATAAAAAGCATCCCTGGCGGAGGCCAACATCAACTGGGAACGAGTAAATGGTAAATTGACTGCTTTTATATAGCGTTTTTCCAATCTTTGCGATCACTCAAAGCGCTTTCACCCTTTCACACACATTCATACAAGAGTCAGAGGCTACCATACAAGGTGCACATCACCTCGTCAGTAGTAATAAACATTCACACATACTCAACCACTGTTGGCCAGGCCATCGGGAGCAATTTGGGGTTCAGTATCTTGCCCAAGGACACTTGGACATGCTGAATGCAGGGGCTAGGGATCGAACCACCGACCCTCCAACTGGTGAACAACCACTCTACCTCCTGAGCCACAGCCGCCCGACTTACTGCCAAGTATCCGGACACAACTCTCGCTTAGGTCGTACAGGGTTTGGATGGCCCTCAGAAGTGACCCCCTCACCCCATACTCCCACAGCACCTCCCACAGTATCACCCGGGGATCCGGTCATACACCTTCTCCAGATCCACAAAACACACGACCACGACCAGGACGGAATCCGCATTGTCCCTCTTCATTCAGAGGTTCAACTATCGGTCAAACCCTCCTTTCCTGCACCTTGGAGTAGACTTTACAAGGGAGGCTGAGAAGTGTGATAACCCTGTAGTTAGAACACACTCTCTGGTCCCCCTTTTTGAATAGGGGAACCACCACCTCGGTCTGCCACCCCCTAGGCACTGTCCCAGAATTCCACACAATGTTGACGAGGTGTGTCAACCAAGATAGTGCCTCAACACCCAAAGCCTTCAGCATTTCTGAATGGATCTCATCAACCCCTGCGGCTTTGCCACTGTGGAGTTGTTTGACTACCTCAGTAACCTCCATCAGGGAAATTGACGATGGTCCCCCATCAGCTTCCAGCTCTGCCTCCATAGAGTGCGTGTTAGTCGGATTCAGGAGTTCCTCAAAGGGCTCCTTCCATGGCCTGATAACGTTCTTGGTCGAAGTCAGCAGGGTCCCACCCTTGCTGTACACAGCTTGGATGGTTCCCTGCTTCCCCCTCCTGAGGTGCCGGACAGTTTTCCAGAAGGACCTTGTCCATAGCTTCTCTTAACTTCTCCCACACCCACTGCTTTGCCCCTGCCACGCCAGAGGCTGCCACCCTTCGAGTCTGTCGGTACCCTGCAACTGTTTCCGTAGTCCTCCCAGATAACATAACCCAGAAGGACTTCTTCTTTAGTCGGACGGCTTCCCTCACCAACAGGGTCCACCACCGTGTTCGAGGGTTACCACCCCTTGAGGCACCTAAGACCTTGAGACCACAGTTCCTTACCGCAGCTTCAGCAATATAGGTTTTGACCATCGCCCACTCAGGTTCAATGCCCCCAACCTCCACAGGGATGTCTGAAAAGCTCCGCCGGTGTGAGTTGAAAATCTCCGGAACAGGGGCTTCCTCCAGACGTTCCCAGTTCACCCGCACTACCCATTTGGGCTTACCAGGTCTGTCCAGAGTCTTCTCCCACCCCTTGATCCAACTCACCACCAGATGGTGATCAGTTGACAGCTCCGCCCCTCTCTTCACCCAAGTGTCCAAAACATGCGGCCTCAGATCAGATGATACAATCACAAAATCGATCATTGACCTTTGGCTTCGGGTGCTCTGGTACCACGTACACTTATGAGCATCCTTATGTTCGAGCATGTTGTTTGTTATGGCCATTCCGTGACTAGCACAGAAGTCAAACAACAAACAACCGTTTAGGTTTATATCAGGGATGCCGTTCCTCCCAATCACGCCTCTCCAGGTGTCTCCATCGTTTCCCACGTGCGCGTTGAAGTCTCCCAGCAGGACTACAGAGTCCCCCACTGGAGCCCCTGCAGGGCTCCATTCATGGTCTCCAAGAAGGCCGAATACTCCGAACTGCTGTTTCAGGCATAGGCAAAAACAACAGTCAGAGTTTTCCCCCCATAACCCGAAGGCGTAGGGAGGCGACCCTCTCATCCATCGGTGAACTCCAACTTGGACCTATTCTATTCACCTTATATATGCTTCCTTTAGGCAATATTATAAGAAAACACTCTATAAACTGTCATTGTTATGCGGATGATACCCAATTATATCTATCAATTAATCCAGATGAAACCAATCAATTGGCTAAACTCCAAACATGCCTTAAGGATATAAAAACTTGGATGTCTAGCAACATTTTGATGTTATATACAGAAAAAACTGAAGTTATTATACTTGGCCCCAAATGCCTCCGAAACGCATTTTCTAATGACATAGAAACTCTGGATGGCATTAATTTAGCCTCTAGCACCACCGTAAGGAATCTTGGTGTAATCTTTGATCAGGATCTGTCTTTTAACTCCCACATAAAACAAATCTCAAGGACTAACTTCTTTCATCTACGTAACTTTGCAAAAATAAGACACATCTTGTCTCAAAATGATTCAGAAAAACTAGTCCATGCATTTGTTACTTCAAGGCTGGATTACTGCAACTCATTGTTATCAGGTTGTCCCAAAAAGTCGCTTTATATTCTTCAGTTGATCCAAAATGCAGTGGCACGTGTATTGATAATAACTAGAAAACGGGATCATATTACTCCTGTATTAGCTGCTCTGCACTGGCTCCCGGTAAAATACAGAATAGAATTCAAAATCTTTCTCCTGACTTACAAAGCAATTAATGGTCAGGCTCCAGCATATCTTAAAGATCTCATAGTACCTTAGAAACCAACTAGAGCGTTTCGCCCCGAGAATGCAGGGTTACTTGTGGTGCCTGCTATAGGCTTAGACTGCCGGGGGACACCTCCTTCTCTTCCTATCTCCTCTCCTCCCTATCCCCTCCTCTCCCTCTCTATCTATATGCATTTATGTAAATGTATGTAACTAACTCAGCATCCGGGGCACCTGGAGTTTACGTGTCTCTCATTTGGCAGGTTGCCACTGTTAAAGTGTACGTCTGGATCATGAATCGTGGCTGCGCCTGCTGCCCTGGTCCTGCCTGACTTTTTTGATCACAACATAATTTCTGTCAAATGGATGTTGTATTTGTACTATGTTGTTTATCTTGTACACACAACATCTATTGCACGTCTGTCTGTCCTGGGAGAGTTATCCCTCCTCAGTTGCTCTCCCTAAGGTTTCTTCAATTTTTCCCCCTTTTAATTGTGGGGTTTCTTTTAGGAAGTTTTTCTTTGTGTGATACGAGGGTCTAAGGACAGAGGGTGTCGTATGCTATACAGTCTGTAAAGCCCACTGAGACAAATGTGTAATTTGTGATATTGGGCTATATAAATACATTTGATTTGATTTGAGCGTAGCAGTGCTCAGCCGGGGACTTGTGAGTATCCCCTCACCCGCCCGATGCTTCACACCTTGGGAAACTCCGGAGAAGAATAGAATCCAACCACTATCCAGGAGTACGGTTCCAGAGCCAAGACTGTGTGTAGAGGTAAGCCCCACCAGATCCAACTGGTAGCGCTCCACCTCCCACACTAGTTCTGGCTCCTTCCCCCACAGAGAGGTGACGTTCCACATCCCCAGAGTCAGCCTCTGCTGTCCGGGTCTGGTCCGTCGAGGTCCCTGACCATCACTGACAGCGCACCCGACCCCAGCGGTTTTTCCCATGAGTGGTGGGCCCACAGGATGGATGGATGGGAGGCACCACGTAGCTTCTTCGGGCTGTACCCGACCAGGCTACGTGGCAAACCCGGCCGCCAGGCGCTCGCTGTCGGGCCCTCCCTCTGGGCCTGGCTCCAGACGGGGGCCCCGGGCTTCCTCCAGGCAGGGTCTTTCCTTCTCTTTCCCTCTGTTTCATGAGGTTGTGTTGAACCATTCTTAGTCTGGCCCCTCGGCTGAGACCAATTTTCAACACAGCTCTCAGGTTAATAGGGACACACAAACCTCTCCACCACGGTATGGTGATGGTTCATGGAGAGTGTTGGTAAAGAATGGGTATATTTCCCCTAAGTCTGTTACTTTATGTTGAAAATTCATTGCAATAGGGATTTTATTTGACTTACTTACATACCATCTGGTTGTATTAGGCGATTTTAGGCAATATGGCAAACCAATAAACAGGACTACTTTATTGCAGTATTTCCTTGTGATTGTAGCATGATTTTTGCTTCAATATAATGAAGTACCTTAATCTGTATTTAAGTATTTAATTGCCCATCTGGTTTTTCTATTGTTTTGATTTTTCAAAAGATGTACTATATAACACAATATATATTGATACCACAATGTAAAAGTATATAAACCTTTGCACATTTTATAAATATTCCCTCTTGCTACAACATTTTCTATTTTCTCTTCAGGTGACGCCTCATTTGCAAAAATGGCAGTTAATGAGCTTCTGCAGCTTCATCAATAAGAGAAACCAACACGCTGTAAGTATCCACTGCATGCTCCAGATAAGTTTCACTATTCTCAAATATCCCAATGGTGCATTTCAAGAACAAGAACAATGCAAGAACAGCCAACGCACTAGAGAGAATCTCAGGGATAGGTCTATGTAAAATTGTGGTTAAAGTTGATCTGAAAATTGGAAGATTTCCTCGTGATTTATCTCATGTCCATAAGAGAAAAGTGAATTTCATGTTCGCTTTTGTTGTTTGGGAGGGAATGTCATGGTCACAGGTTGTCATTTGTCATTTTTGAATGGTTGCCAATCTTGTCTACTATGAACCTGCCAGAGGGCAGACGCCAAGAGAAGAAGGAAGAAGGAAGAAGAAAGAAGGAGAGGCAACTGGCTTTGGGCTTGAATAAAATATTCTGGGCAGTAGCCAACGGTGTCGTAGTTAGCTTGTGTTGTATGCAAATATATTACAAATATTTATTTTACACATTTGTTAATGGTCTTGTACAAGCTATTATAAACAATTATCAATATAACAACGACTTTAACATAATCTAGTACAACACTACTTACAAAAGAATGACAGAAAATAAATTAACTACTTGCAGTACAACTTCTTTTAGCCTTAAATCTTCTTTTGGATACCTCTGCAGAGTGTTGGTAAAGAATGGGTATATTTCCTAAGTCTGTAACTTTATGTTGAAAATTCATTGCAATAGTGATTTTATTTGACTTACTCGTGTGGGCAGATGTTACAGTTGGCTTGCTTAATTTTCAATACCAACTGTGTTATCTCTCATTTTATTACAACACCTGGTTGTATTAGGCAATTTTAGGCAATATGGCAAACCAATAAACAGGACTACTTTATTGCAGTATTTCCTTTTGATATGATTTTTGCTTCAATGTGATGAAGTACCTTAATCTGTATTTAAGTATTTAATTGACCATCTGGCATTCTATTCATAAACAGTTTTTCTATTGTTTTGATTTTTCAAAAGATGTACTATATAACACAATATATATTAATACCACAATGTAAAAGTATATAAACCTTTGCACATTTTATGAATATTCCCTCTTGCTACAACATTTTCTCTTTTGTCTTCAGGTGACGGGCGGGCTCACCTCCCAGGTCTCCCTCCAGGGAGCCTTGGTTTAGTTGGATTTAGAATGACTCAGATCTTCACTTCAAAGCTTGTATAGCTGAGCAGGTAGCTTTAATGTCAGTGTACTATACAGTATACCAATGTTTACCATTAATGTTAAGTCTAGGTTTTTTGTATCAAGTTTATTTGTTTCTTGTATTTGCAATGGCATATTTCCAATGACTACAAATGTGCCTTTGGTTTAGCTTGACGGCTGCTTCACTCTTTGCTCTGGATTGTTGTAGACAGGTTTACATGTGACCAAGTAATCACATGTGGGAGAGACGTGAGGGATTTGATACCACAAGGTGCCTCACATACAACAGTGGGATCTCACAGGTGGTCCAACTTCTTCCTTTGATACATTTCACAGACATCAGTGATTTCAGGTCAAAGTTTTCTCTCATCCTAACACATATTTCAACCTCTACTATATCGATTAGTACAATATTTTGACATTCCTGGTTCACAGACAATGAACCCTAAGATATTTGGCGATTCTCCGACGTTCTCTAGTGCCACTAAGAGTGTACATGTATGGTTGTGAGTGCAAGGTTTAAACAATTATGTTGGCATTTCATTTGATACAGAAAAAGGATGTTCCCCTCAGGCTGAATTGGAATAACTTCGGTGATCTCCTAACTTTTCATTAGGTCAAAAACGTTTGTCCAATACATTCATTCATGACTAGACTCAGTGGTCCTTTGTGTTTAATTCTAATTAGGAAATGTTAGAATGCGAACATGCTGAACTAAGATGGTGAACATTTTAAACATTATACTTTCTCTACATCAACACGTGAGCATGCTGATGTTAGCGTTCAGCTCGAAGCACAGCTGTGCCTGAGTACAGCCTGACGGAGACGCTAGCATGGCTACAGAATCTTACTGTGTGCTCAAAGAAAATGTTCCCTTTCTGTCGGAACACACCTTTAGGCTTGTTCCAGTCTTTATAGAATTCAGAAACCCGATACTTGAGTTTAAACATTAAAGACAATAACCACTTTATACATGTGTCTCTTTATTGAATCATTTAACAGAAGTAAATAATGTATGCACATTGACATTACCACATATAGAATCAATGTTCTTCTAATTCCTTTAAACATGTTAATATGAAAGAAATAAAAACAGAACATTCTGAGTTTAAAAAAAGATCACTTTCTGTGTTGTACACATGTTGACAATACCAAATATAGAATGAATGTTTTTTTTGTTTTGTTTAAAATGTATATAGTGGAATCAGATACTTTACAGAAATAAATACACAGATATTCTGAATTCTGAACTCTGAATTCTGAATAATAAAAATAAATACCACAATTAGACTGCATTATCTTATAATTGATTAAATATGTGGCACCAGATACTTAATTGAAATAAAAACAAACATTACACATTTTGAGTTAAGAAAAGAAAATATTACACTCACTTATACTGTCATGTTACATTGTCATTTATAAAACGGACATGTCAAATCAAGCAATCTGATTGGTTCTTAGCCGTGGTATAATGAGCGTATATCACAGGTAGAATTGTAATTACTTTTCACAACAAGTCAGTATCCCTGTGAAAAAGCTACAACCGTTACAGCTGTTAAATTACGTCTGTTAAGAAACAAACTTACAAATCTTTACTCTGGAGGAGTGGATTGATCAGTGCCTATCTCCAGAGAAAATAGCCCTAAAAGACGACATGCAGAGCTACGTGAAGAGCAGGTAGACCAAATGGAAAAAAAACGAAACCAACAGAACACCGCGCTAGCTGTTAGTGTTGTTGCATAGCAACCACCTCGCACTATGTTTTGTGCAGAAGGCAACGGAGGGACTATTTTATTTTGAACATCATTATTTAATAATAAAAACTATTTAAATTGGAGTGTGTATTTTTCTTTCATATTGCCACACTTGGTAACCGTTTTATAAAAGCAATAGCTCACTCCGTGATATATGGTCATTATTAATATTTTGCATCAGATACTTCACAGAAACAAAAACAAATAGATTTAGTCTATGTATCTAGTACATGCTTCTTTTCTATATCATATTACACAAGTAAAATCCAAATATCCATGAGAAGATAATGAATGTATTGAGGAGGTGTGCACCTCTGTGACCACAACACATGGAGTTTCTAATTTGAGGAGAAATTACTTTTTGAGACTTGTCACTGCTTGCTCATGAGTGATACTTTTCCAAGTTGCAGGAATATCAGCAGCATCTGCTTTGTATTCTTTAGCAAACTTATCATTGAACTTTGTCATTACATATTTCCAGGAGTCTGATGCCTGGAGGCTTGCATCTGGAGCAATGTTCCAGCCCGGGAAAATCTTTTTGTATTTCTTGAAAGGGTGAAATTGACCATTTGTAGCATTGCAGCAAAAACAAACGTCACTGACCACAGAGGAAGAGCATATGTCAATTGTAAGTTTATTTGTCAAACTCCATCTGTATTCACCGAGACCATGTGGCTGATGCAGTGAAGCCATGTGCACATTGTGGGCGCTTCCTCCTGCCTCACAAGGCGATTTGCAGAATGGACACTGTTCACCACATCCAATCAGATCGGTGAAAAGCTGGTTCTGAGGACTGATGTCAAGATTCTTTAGTTTAGTATGGATGTTTGTTGATTTATATTTCTTTCTAAGAGCTTCTGTGATGTCCTTCACACACTCAGTGAGCCAGTAAGCAAACTGTTCCTGTTTCTCTTCCTGTTCCTGTTCCTGTTGGTGATCCTGCTCAGCATTTTCCAGGATCAAGAAAGCATTCAGAGCATCCTTGGAAATATTCAGTTTAGGAGTACCAAGACAGACATTTTTAACAAATGTCTTCAAGTTGCCACTCTTCTCTGTATTTGCTTTGTCGATAGCATCACTTATGCTCCTGATACTTGACTGAACATGTTTGTCCTCAAGCTTGAACATCGTAGAGTCTTTTGATAAACGTTCCACTATTTGGTTGAGTAACCATTCCTTTACATACTCCTTATAGGAGCTAATATAGCTAAGATACTTTCCAAAATCGTCTTTTGAGAGCAAATCCAGTAAAATTGAATACTGGAGAAATATCCGTGTGCTGAACTGCTCGCATGTCTTCATTTCACCAATGATATCAAGACCCAGAGAACGCTTGACAAAGTCTTCGACTGCAGGGAGCAAATACTGCTTTGTGAATTCTTCTGCCTTCGGTCTCATTTTTAGAACACATCTTTAAAAGCACTACAAAAGTCCTTTTTGTTATCATCAAGACATGTGGAGGGATCATTCACATGTAAGAAATGTTCATGCATTTCCTGAAAGCTTCTGGCTGCATTGCCACAGATGTGCTGTTTCAGAGAAACTTCAAACTCGATCTCTGTCTTTACATTCTTGTTGTTCTGCATCTTCTTATCAATCATGTGTAGGATCTCCTGGATGTAAGTGTCATGGTAGTTGCTCTTTTTTTGCATTTTGTCAGTCACAAACTGTGTGCAATCAGTTATGATGCTGTCAGCTATTTGTTGTACAGTTTTTACGTGATCTTCCATGTTGAACATTTTCTTGATTTGGTTTTTAAACTGGATAAAATATCCGTCTGCTGTATAATATTTGAAAGGATCCAGTCCACAATCTTCCAGGTTCTTTTCACTTAATAGTTGACATACATGACTCCCCTTACGTGATAGATTGTCTCTCAGGTAGTGGTTCACCCTTGCAATGACATTTGTGGGCTTTTGCTTAGAAAATGATAGATCCTTCACCATTTTATTCCACATCTTATCAAATTCTTTGTCCAGCTCGTTCTCTGTCATCTCAACCTTTTTTTTCCGACATTCAACAATCAAGCCACACAACCTTCTTCTAATTCGTTTGTGTGGTTCTCCTTGATTCTATCAAGTTCTGTCATTCCCTTTTTGCTGTCAGCTGCTGCTGTGAGTTGATTAACCACATGCATTTCTTTTCGAAGGCTCTTTGCGCTGTTTTCAAACTCCTGTCTGTATCCTTCAACGAGATAGACATGGCCCTCTGTCTGCTTGAAGTACTGTGTCAAATTCTCAAGAACTTTTTTCTCCCGTTTAGACAGCTCTGTCAATGCTTCACTTTTCAAATCATTGAGAAGTTCTGAAACGTCAGATATCTCAGACCTTTGTGCCGGTTCAGATGTCTCAGATTCCACAGCAAATTTTCCAAAGTTGGAAATTCTTGTTTCAGCATTTGTAACCCACGTGTACATCTCTTTTTTGAAGTTCCATTCCCATTTGTTGAATTATGTGCACAGCCTCATGAATGCATCAGCCACCAGGCTGTTTCTGAAGCTGAAGATGAAGTTTTCATGCTTTACTGCATTCCACAGGCTTTTCATCCACTCTGTAAACTCCAAGATATTATTAGCAGATGACTTGCAACTTGTTTTTCAGCGGCAGGGACTCGGGTGTTTGTCAGGGTCATGGGGAAGTATCCATATATCCTTAATGAGAACTTGGTCCAAAGCACGCAGGACCTCAAAATGGGCTAAAAGGACAATGATTCAGAGCACACAGCCAAAACAACGTAGTAGTGGCTTTGGAATGACTCTGTGAATGTCTTTGAGTGGCCCAGTCAGGGAAAGGACTTGAACCCAATCCAGAGAACATTGGAAGAAAACTCCCAAATCCCGGTGCGCAAAGCTTGTTGCGTCATACCAAGAAGACCTGAGGTTGTAATTACTGCCAAAACTAAATACTGGATCTGAATACTTATATTAATGGGATATTTAATTTTTTCTTTTTAATATATTTACAAACATTTAAAAAAAAATCTTGTTTTCACTTTGTCATTATGGGGTAATGAGTGTCGATAAATGAGATGCGGAAGTAATTAAACAATTTTAGCACAAGGCTGCAACATAACTAAATGTGAAAAAGGGAGGGAGTATGAATATTTTGTGAATGCACTGTATCTGAACATAAGGTTCAATTACCACCAACACTTCATATAGACTGGTGCAAATTGTATTCAGTGAATCATTTGCAAAGCTTTTCTACAACATGTAAAACTCGTTTTAAAAAACCTAAACTCGTCCTTAAATTAAGTCTGTCCGTCTGTCTGTCTATCATCATTCTATACAGAGAATGGATGGATGGATGGATGGACATACAATCAAACTGTATAGGCATATTTAAAGAGTATTCATATTCAAACACACAATGTGTGTGTGTGTGTGTGTGTGTGTGTGTGTATATATATATATATATATATATATATATATATATATATATATACACTGCATATATGTAGATAATGCAAGTGTGGTGAGTGGTGACACCATTTAAAACTTTATTTAATCAAACTTTTAATAATAATAATAATAATAATAATAATAATAATAATAATAATAATAATAATAATAATAATAATAATAATAATAAATTGAATTTATATAGCGCTTTTCGAGACCTCTAAGCCGCTTTACAATAGTAGGAGAAGTGGGGGGAACGGTTAAGACGAGGGAAGAAAGGGAAAGAGAAAAGGAAAAATAAATAAAAATAAAAATAATAATAATAATACGGTTAACAGGGGGCTAGCAAATGATACTTGAGAAGAGGTGCGTCTTGTGGCGGGACTGAAATATGGAGAGGGACTGAGAGTCACGGATGTCTTGGGGGAGGGAGTTCCAGAGCCTGGGTGCTGCCCTGGAGAAGGCTCTGTCTCCAAAGCTGCGCAGCTTGGATTTGGGGGTGGAAAGGAGACCAGCTGAGGTGGATCTGAGGGACCGTGGGGGTTGGTAGGAGGAGATGAGGTCAGTGAGATAGGAGGGGGCTAGGTGGTGGAGGGCTTTGTAAGTGAGGACCAGGAGTTTGTAGTTGATTCGGAGGGAGACAGGTAGCCAGTGGAGTTCTTTGAGGACTGGGGTGATATGATGCCAAGATTTGGTGTGAGTGAGGAGTCGGGCGGCGGAGTTCTGGACCAGTTGGAGTTTGTTGATGGAGCTTGCGGTGATGCCATATAGAAGGGAGTTACAGAAGTCAAGGCGGGAGGAAATGAAGGCGTAAGACTTAAGACTTTTAAGGCGTAAGACTTTTAGACTTTGTACAGCCAATAAAAAGTTAATTTTTATTGATATTGTCAAAACGATTTTTATGGCTAGTTTTCTACCAGTCATTTAAATAGTTGTGATGAACGTTTATATGCCCATTGTAATTTATTAGAAAACGAAAGGTTTCATTGTATTCAAAAGTTTAGCAAACTAACCCTGACCAACCCAGAATCTTTTTTAATATAGTATAAAAGCTGATACTAAGAAACTTATAGACTGTTTGTATTGCCTTTCTGCTGAACAATAGATTGTATAAAGCTGCGGCGTTGCACCTGTTGTCTTGTTTTTACATTCTTTGTTGAAAATTCAGAAACCCAAGACTTGAGATGAAGAAACATGTTAAATAATGGAATTTTAAAAAAGATGATTATTAAAAAAAAGTATAGTTAAACTATATAAATAAATGAAGTGATGATATTTCTGTTTACTTTAGAAGTTATTATACAATGTATGCTGTGATTCTGATCTGGGAAACATTAAAGACATTCATAGCCAGTCTGCCGATTCTGTGTCTTTATTCAAATGGTGGACAGGAAGTATACATGTTGATAACATATAGAAGGAATGCTTTTTTAGTTCCTTTAAACATGTAAATATGTGGAATCAGATACTTAACAAAAACAGAGATTATAAATGTGATATATTATACATTTTATACTATACTTGATTAAAACAAACTGTGTCATGTTTACTTGTTGACAACATATTTTGATTGATTCAAAATGTAAATATGTGACATTATATACTTAATTGAAATAAAAACAGACATTACAGATTAAAAATTACATTACATTTAAAAAAATTACATTAGATAAAAACTAATTGTCATGTATCACCTACTTGTTGATATTTAGACTGAAAGATCTTTTCAAACTGACATGTTTTAACATTTTATATATTCACAGAAACAAAAACTAATTCTAATTTTCTAGAAAAAAGCCACATATATGTTTAACTTGATTAACAAACATTCTGTCATGTATACATGTTGACAGAACTGCATATACTTTACATACATACATTGTGTACTCGCAAACCCTTTTGGGTTTGTGGACACATTTTCTTTTCTCAGCTTAATTTGAATATTTTCCAAATAGGCCAGAAGAGGTAAAACCATCCAGTATATCATAAGAACATAGAAAAGTTAAGCGTAATATTAATTCTTCTTAATATTAGTATTGCTTTCACTTATTGGTTGTTGAGCTGCTCTTGTGACTCACAGCAGAAGTCAGTTTGATTCATTCTCTCACATAAGGGGAAGAAAATGAGACTTTGTTTCTTACTTTCTTTTATGATTAATATTTTATTTGCTTTTAAATAGACTAAACATATGCAACTCACAAATGACAATATCACCTTGACATTGAGCATTAAATTAAAACTGGAAATAATAATAATAAATGCATGCACAACCCAAAAAATAAACAACAAATAAAAAATATAGATAATATAAATGCTTCACACATTAGCATTGCTTGTTAACTGGTTAACCTCAGTTATTCACATTTTATATATTATTTTACTGCCATTCTTATGAGATAGAAATACCATTAACCGCTGGATATGTAACAGTGGTACTCCCCGTATTCCAAGTGAATCCACCTTTTCCCTGTATCTTACGGAGCTTGTAGTTGTGGTCCTACAACAAAAGCTATACCATAACACTGTTGGCATGAATATCACAATGTGAAGGAACCCTTCATGGTTGTTCTCAGCACTCAACTTGTTCTTCCCCTATTGCACCACCAGGGGGAGTTCCTCAACTATGACATCCTAATAGGAGTGAACCAAGGCGAGGGGCTGAAGTTTGTGGACGACAGCGAGGACAACGGACAACGGACAACAGGTCAGCCTGCAAACCCCTCACAGCGGGCCACAGTCAAAATACAGACACATTTTGATAATGCAGTCACGCTTCCTCTCATTCATTCATTCTCCTCTCTGAGAGGCATATTCTCTCTTTTGCCCTTCTGTGTCACTCAGTCAGTATCTGTCTCAACTGACTATCTCTCACACAAACATACAAACACAAACACCTTTTTCATGTTTTCCTATTCCTGTCATTCCAGTTCATTTTAGCAACGTTTACTTCTATCTTCCTGTTGCACATCTCTTGACCACTCATCTCTCAAAAATGTTCTATCCCTGTCATTACTTCCCTCTTAACTTATCACAATTTTCTCTTTTTTCCCCTTTACCTTTTTATTCCTGTCCCTTTCCCCCTCCCGCGTCTTCTCCTCCAGGCAAAGACATCCTGAGGGAGACCATTAAATTCATGTACACCGACTGGGCAGACAGGGACAATGGCGACATGCGAAGGAAGACCCTCTTAGCTCTGTTTACAGACCACCAGTGGGTGGCACCGGCAGTGGCCACCGCTAAACTCCACGCCGAGTTTCAGTCTCCGGTTTACTTTTACACGTTCTACCACCACTGCCAGACAGAGACGCGACCCGAATGGGCCGATGCCGCCCATGGAGACGAGATACCGTATGTGTTTGGCGTGCCCATGATCGGTGCTACGGATCTGTTTCCGTGCAACTTCTCGAAGAATGACGTGATGCTGAGCGCTGTGGTCATGACTTACTGGACCAACTTCGCCAAGACTGGGTAGGCCTTGCTGATGGTTATATTTCATACTAATATATTTCAATTTCTCTTTTTGCTTCTGTAGGAAGGACTAGCTAGTGTAGTGTCTCTACAGCAGTAGAGTTAAAGTGTCTTTCAGAAGGTTTTGCTTGACATTTGTAGTGGCTGATCTCACTAACCAGATGTTGGTAGAGTTTTTAAAAGTTTAGTTTCCTGTCTCTCTTTCCTGCAAGATCATAAATAAAAACGGAGAAGCCAAGGGTGTATTTAGTGTTTAAATGTCATTACAATGAATACATCTTCCATCCAGATTGATTAAAACCTTGACTGAGATGTCCCCTCTGTCCCCTACTAGGGATCCCAACCTGCCAGTCCCCCAGGACACCAAGTTCATTCACACCAAGCCCAACCGCTTTGAAGAGGTCATCTGGACCAAGTTCAACTCGAAGGACAAGCAGTACCTCCACATCGGCTTAAAACCTCGTGTTAGGGACAACTACCGGGCCAACAAGGTGGCCTTCTGGCTGGAATTAGTCCCCCACCTCCATAGTCTACATGAGGAGCTCTTTCCCACAACTACCCGCTCTCCGGCAGGCCCTGGCCCAGGCACCCACAGACCCTGGCCCAGAACACCGGGCCCTCGCACCACTCGTCACCCCTACCCTACCATCCCCTCTGAACTGGAGCCTTATGGTTCGGAGCGTCCACGCCAAGACCTCTTCCCTGGAGACACCCGGGATTACTCGACTGAGCTGAGTGTGACAGTTGCTGTGGGGGCGTCGCTCCTCTTCCTCAACATCCTGGCCTTTGCCGCACTTTACTACAAGCGTGACAAGCGGCACGAGATGCGCCGCCACCGGCTGTCTCCTCAACGGGGCGGGCCTGCCAATGACCTGGCTCACAGCCAGGAGGAGGAGATCATGTCGCTGCAGATGAAGCACTCGGAGCACGACCCTCACCACGACATGGAGCCACTCCGGCCCCACGACATCCTGCGGCCCGCCTGCCCGCCCGACTACACGCTGGCGCTGCGCCGTGCCCCCGACGACGTGCCGCTGATGACACCGAACACCATCACCATGATCCCCAGTACCATCACCAGCATGCAGCCTCTTCATGCCTTCAACACTTTCCCCTCCACCGGCCACAACAACACACTGCCCCATCCCCACTCCACCACCAGGGTATAGTAGGGACTGGCCCGAAACAGCGCCACCTAAGGACCAGGAAGACTGGCTCTGCCACTGATCTAGAAGGGAGGCCTCTGAACGTGGGCCTTTGTTCTGTTCTCTTATTCTCTTGTTTCTCCAAAAACAACTCCGCCTCCTTCATCATGCTGTCAAACTTAGCAGCTCCACTGGTGGTGTGTGGAGAAGCAACTAAACTGCACGGCAGCAGATGATCAGTTTGGGGGGTGACTTAGATCTTTCAAAGATACTGTTTTCAAAGGTCTGCTGTTTCCAGCCTAAAGCCCCTTGACATTTGTCAAAAGGACTAATGCTTTTTGGCCCTTGCAGTTTTCATCATTTTCTTCTTTTCTCTCCCAAGTGTGTTATGTGCATATATTGTTCTCTTTTCTACATCTGTGTCTTATCCCTGCTTTGTTCCTCTCATTCGACATGTGATTCTCTCCCTCTCCCCAGCGCTCCTCAGCTCTAAGGACTCACAAACGACTGAGCTGCAGGAGCAGGCATAGAGTACATACAGTAATCATATAGCTATGAAGACATTGATAAATCTGATACTTTCATTCTACCAGCATTCTTGGTGCCAAGTATGTACTACTGTGTTTGCTTTCTCATTGAGAAAGAAAAAAACTAAAGAAAATTCTAGAGTATTGCTATTTACTGTCAATTAACAGATGCTGTGTGTTCTCATGACAAAGTGCCAAACTGGCCCTTGATTGTGTTTTTTTTCTTTCTCTCATCTTCTGTTTATTTTTTTCAAGCATTTGTTTAATTGTTGTTTTTGTGGAAAGAAATTTTTGCTGAAAATATAGATATAGAGAAATGATATTATATATATAGTTATATATAAATGTGTACAAAGGAGAAAGTATATAAATGGGTTTTCTCAGTGGGGATCTATGCATGAATTATTTTTAAAGAGGATGACAGGGGGGGGGGGACACTGTATCTGTCAATGCACGTTTCCCAAATCTAATCAAATCATATCGGTCCACTCTGGATATTTAGTTTTTTGTTTTATCTCACAGAAAAAGAACATCACAGACAATCCTCTAAGTACCCCCAACAAACCCTCTTCACCTGCCAACACCCATTTATAAAAAGAAAAAAGAGTAATTAACACAAATCTCATAAGATGAACAGCTGTGAACGTACTCTTCCAATCATTTACCCCGACATGATGTTATTTAGAGTTTGTTTCCAGGTAATACAGCACGCCCACCATCCTACAGGAGCTACTTTTTCTTCCCATCTGTATGGAGATGATCGTTTTTAGGGTATGTGAGGTACCAACTCTGTTGTTGTAGCTTGCCTGTACAGAATTATTTTTGTATTTCAGTAAGGGTGAGAAACAAAGCAGAAACAGGCAGCCTTTGCTCTTCTACGTACACGTCCTTCTCCTGTCTGCACCCCTATTTCCAGCATGTGTGTGTGAGTGTGTGTGCGGGTATGTGTGGGTGTGGGCCCTAATTAGACAACAAAGAGATGGAGAGGCAGACAGGCGGGATCCCCCCCATGGTAAAAACTTAGACTCCAGAATGAGCTCCTTCCTGCTGCGTCCGCAAACATCCCCCTCCATATCAACAGTACTTCTCCTCTTTCCGTCAGTGCACTAGCGTTGTATTCTTACACCCGTATTGCGGTGATCCCCCGCGTTCAACTCCCTGCTGTGACCACAAAACTCCAAAACACCTGACTTCACTGTGTCAGCTACGTTCTACACAATTTCTGACCTCAGTTCAGCTCTGCTCTTATCCTCACATTCAAGGGTTAGTTCACTCAGCTAGTGACTTTTTTTGTGAGCTCATCAGTTGTAAATTAAACTTTAAGCACACGGAGGGTAACCGTGGGCCTTCACGGCCTGCGACGCGGAGCTGCAAGATGAAAAGGGGGCTCGGATCTCCTACACAGGGTAAAAGCTGATTCTGTTCTTTTCTTTCGGGTAAGAATGTGCAGGCCTACAGCTCAGCCCCCCCCCCCCACACACACACAAATCTCTGCTGGATCTCAAACATGGATCATGGGTAATACTCTGGTAATACAGTACGTTAATGAACTAATGTGCTGTTGTTTGAGCCCACAGGAACACATGGTAGCCTTCATCCAGTATGGGAGAAGTTAGTCACCGGTGCTGTCTTTGCTTGTGCTCTAGCTTTAGCCTGTTTATTTTGTTTGTTTTCTATTTTATTAATGCCTAACGGGTGGAGGGGGAGGGCTGGAGAGGGAGAGACATACCTGGCTGCTCCTGTCAGAGATTTTGTAAGCCCACTGAAAAGGAAATGTGCACAATGTAAAACACAAAACAACTGACTTGGGTGTGCGGCAGGTGGATAAATGCTGTGGAATAGATGATGGACAGCGAAAGGAAAGGTGCACGCCGTGGAAAAGAGACTTTGGGAGGAAATTGGAAAAAGACTTGCAGCCTTAAATGTAGAAATCCCAATCAAAAGAGAGGTTGAACTAATCATTAGCAAATAAGGACATTCAAAGGCATGGCCATGTTTCTACCCACAATGTTTGCCAGGAGGACACCTTGCTCATCTGTCCTACGGAGGTCTGATACGTCTGATCAGACCGAGATGAACCCTTTTGTACTCACTCCTGTGGATAAGGAGGCAGTGAGGGGTTGTGAGGTAAACCTCACCACAACACAGCTACAATGACACCACCAGAGGTGAAAACAGAAACAAGGTCTTTAGTTTGGTCTGTTTTCCCCCGTCTATTTTATAAGCTAACACTGGAGGGCGCCATTGTGGCAGCTTCACTGCAGTCTGCCCGCTCTGAGGAAGCTGGACGTGTGAAGAAAAATACCAAACTGGATAGCAGGACAGAGACACACAACATCTGGAAGAGGATCAAAACTGTACATTTTTAAGTGTAAGAATCAAACAGACAAAAATATTTGTAAATATTAAGTTTCTTGTTTGTTTTTCTTTTTTTCTTTTTGAGTGAATGAATGAAATGCTTATTTTGTGACGACAAAAGACAACAGGTGCAGTTTGCAACACAAAAAAAAGGCCACTAGCTTGAGCTTTCACATTCACTGGTGATTTAAAAAATGCTTACCGCCGATCTCTTTTCATGCCATTAGAAAATGATCTTTTTCTTTACTTTGTTTCATGTTTCATGTTTCATGTTGCCCATTATCACGGGGGCATCCTGTAGCATCATGATTCCTAAGCAGGAAAGTTACTGTAGCAGAAATTCATCTCCACTGCAGCCCCCACACAACAGAGGGCCTAAGATGCTGTAGTTAGTGTTTGCTAGTTTGAATATTAGATTTTAAAATGTGAAAAATATAGTTTAAGTCATTGTTCTTGGTTTGTAGTAGAGGGGTCAACTACACAGCTTTTTTTCCTCTTCGTTTTTGGTTCAAGCTTTAGCAAACTATTATTTTGAAATATATCTTGTGAGACAACTATTCTCCTGATGAATGTGTGCTGCATGATCTGTGTCTTCAGAGCATTTATGGAAACATCTTTATAGGCTGAATGAAAGCCAGGTAACTTATGTTGCCGTGGTGTAGGGAACTGGCGTGTGATTCATGGTCAGGACTTCAAAACTGAGACACTACATGCAAAGTGCAAACAGTTAAATGCTCGATTCACATGTAGCAGTGTTCACATGTAGCCACTTAATCACACGCGGGGCCGACACGAGGGCTTTGATACCATAAGATGCCTCCGAGAGTAATGAGATCCCACCGGTGGTCTGAAGTTTTCCTTCCACACACTGTGTCGTTGTGTGATTGTGGAGGTTGTGTGTGATGTAGCAGTGAAGTTTGTTCAGTTTGGAGACGGATGACATTTGAAGTAGATCTGAAAAGTCCAGTGCACTGTCAGTCTAAACGTGTGTTTACCAGTGGATCGGACTGGATGTATCTGGACACACGCCCTGAAAACTGCAGTCAGCCAAGCAAAGCAAAAGCACTTCATATCGCTGAGGTTATTTAGAGACCCTGTGTGAGGGCAGTGGTGCATGGACACACGCATAGATCTCCGGCTCGGTCCCCATTGCGGAGTTGCACCTGTTGTCTTGTTTTTACATTCTTTGTTGAATTCAGAAACCCAAGACTTGAGATGAAGAAAAATGTTAAATAATGGAATTTAAAAAAAGATGATTATTAAAAAAAAAGTATAGTTAAACTATATAAATAAATGAGGTGATGATATTTCTGTTTACTTTAGAAGTTATTATACACTGTATGCTGTGATTCTGATCTGGGAAACATTAAAGACATTCATAGCCAGTCTGCTGATTCTGTGTCTTTATTCAAATGGTGAACAGGAAGTATACATGTTGATAACATATAGAAGGAATGCTTTTTTAGTTCCTTTAAACATGTAAATATGTGGAATCAGATACTTAACAAAAAACAGATTATAAATTCTGAGTGAAAGAAAGACATTTTATACTAAACTTGATTATGTTTACTTGTTGACAACATTTTGATTGAATGATCTTTTGATTGATTAAAAATGTAAATATGTGACATTATATACTTAATTGAAATAAAAACAGACATTACAGATTAAACATGACATTACATTTAAAAAAAATTACATTAGATAAAAACTAATTGTCATGTATCACCTACATGTTGATATTTAGACTGAAAGATCTTTTCAAACTGACATGTTTTAACAATTTATCAGATATTTATATATATTCACAGAAACAAAAACAAATTCTAACTTTCTAGAAAAAAGCCACATATATGTTTAACTTGATGAACAAACATTCTGCCATGTATACATGTTGACAGAACTGTATATGAATGATCTTTTAATTGATTGGAAAATATAAATGTGTGGCATTTGATGCAGCACAGAAATGAAAAACAAATATTCTAAATTCCTAGTAAATGGAATAACATGAACAGAAAACATAAAAATGTAACAGAAAATTTAAAAAACAAAGTAAGACATTACAAACTTTTGATGTAAGAAAATGACATATTGCACTCAATTAGATAAGAAAAGAAAAAACGTCATGTCATCTAATATACATATACGGCCGGTTGTACAGCATGTTGGTTGTCATTCTTCTCTATATCATAAAAACAAGTAAGATTAATTATTAATGAGGATAATGATTGTATTGAGGAGGATGTGCACCTCTGTGACCACAAAGCATGTAATTTCTCACTTGACGTTAAATGACTCTTTCAGGCTTGCTTCTGCTTCCTCGTGTGTGATTTGTTTCCAAGTGGTGGGAATATCAGCAAGCTCTGCGTTGAACGCTTTCGCCAACTGCTTGTTAAATGTTGCCATCACATATTTCCAGTAGTCTGATGCCTGGAGGCTTCCATCTGGTGGGATTTTCCAGTCAGGAAAGATTTCTTTGTAACGCTTGTAAGGATGAAATTCCCAGTTTGTAGCATTACGACAAAATCTCCCTTCAGTGACCACGGAGGAAGAGCATATTTCAGTGACAAGTTTCTTCGAGGATAGAAACCTGCATGAAACAAAACCCTGTGGCCGATGCAGTGAAGCCCAGTGCTCAGTGTGGGCGCTTCCTCCTGCGTCACAAGGCGCTTTGCAGAATGGACACTGTTTACCACATCCAATCAGCTTGGTGAAAAGCTGGTTCTGAGGATTCACATGAAGATTCTGTAGTTTCATTTGGATGTTAGTTTTTTTAGACTTCTTTCTGAGAGTTTGGGCCATGTTCTTCACACACTCAGTGAGCCAGCGAGCAAACTGTTCCTGGTCGGCATTGTTCAGGATCATGAATGCCCCGAGAGCATCCTGGGAAAGGACCAGTTTACTACCAAGTTCCTGACAGACATTTTGAACAAATGTCTTCAAGTTGCCACTCTTCTGTTTATTTGCTTTGTTGATAGCATCATTTATGCTCCTGATACTTGACTGAACATGTTTATCCTCGAGCTTGAACATCGTAGAGTCTTTTGATAAACGTTCCACTATTTTGTTGAAAATCCATTTCTTTACGTAATCCTCATAGGAGCTAATATAGCTCAGATAGCTTTCAAACTCATCCACTGAGAGCAAATCCAGTAAAACTGAATGCTGGAAAACAATCCGTGTGCTAAACTGCTCGCATGTCAGCATTTCACCAATGATATCAGGACCCAGGGAACGTTTGACAAAGTCTTCGACTGCAGGCCTCAAGCACCGGTCCGTGAATTCTTCTGCCTTCTTCTGGCACTGGTCTCGGTCATGAAACACGTCTTTAAAATCAGCACGAAACTTTTCTTTGTTTTTATTCAGACATCTGTAGGGATCGTTCTCACGTACGAAATCGTCATGCATTTTCTGAAAGCTTCTGGCTGCATTGGAACAGATGTGCTGTTTCAGAGAAACTTCAAACGTGATGTCTGTTTTAACATCTTGATTGTTTTTAAGCCTCTCATCAATCATGTGTAAAATCTCCTGGATGTAAGTATCATGGTAATTGCTTTTTCTTTGACATGTTTCAGCCACAGACTGTGTGCACATTGATATGATGCTGTCAGCTATTTGTTGTACATCCTTCGTGTGTCCTGAAATGTTGAACATCTGGGTGAAGGTGTTTTGGAATCGCTTTAAGAATCCTTCAGGTGTATATTTAAAAGGATCCAGTCCACAACGTTGCAGGCTTTTTTGACTTAACAATTCACTTGCATGACTTCCCTTGTGTGATAGATTTGTTCTCAGGTGGTGAGACACACTTGTGAAAATGTCCTCAAACTCCATTTTTGAAAAGGATAGTTCCTTCTCTGTTTCAGTCCACATCTTGTCAAATTCTTTGTCCAGCTCGTCCTCTGTCATCTTGACTTTTTTCTTCCAACATTCTTCAATCAATGCACAAACTCTGTCCTCTAATTCTTTTGTGTGGTTCCCCTTGATTCTGTCAAGTTCTGCCATTCCCTGTCTGATGTCAGCTGCTGCTGTGAGTTGATAAAACACAGAACTTTCCATTTCTCGTCGAACGTTCTTTGCGCTGTTTGCAAACTCCTGTTTGTATCCTTCAACAAGAAAGACATGGCCCTCTGTTTGCTTGAAGTACTGGTCCAGATTTCCAAGAAGCTTTGTCTCCCATTTAGACAGCTTTATCAAAGCTTCACTTTTCAAAACTGTGAGAAGTTCTCTGATGTCAGATATCTCAGTTTTCACAGCAACTGTACCGAAGTTGGAAATTCTTGTTTCAGCATCTGTAACCCACGTGTACATCTCTTTTTTGAAGTTCCATTCCCATTTGTTGAATTCTGTGCACAACCTCATGTATGCATCAGCAACCAGGCTGTTTCTGAAGCTGAAGATGAAGTTTTCATGCTTTACTGCATTCCACAGGCTTTTCATCCACTCTGTAAACTCCAAGATATTATTAGCAGATGACTTACAACTTCCCAAAATGTGGATTATGTTCTTCTTGAGCTCATAAACAGCTTCGCTGTACCCTGCATTGACTGGTGCCATTGGTGGGTTTCCATTCCACAGTCCAGGAATGTACCAGTTGCCAGTGTCTGGATTGTACTCCATCACATCAGTGAAGCTGATGTTCTCCTCTTTCTTTTCCATTTTGGCTGCTGCCTGGGTCATCTCGTTTAACTGTTCCAAGAGCAGTTTCCTGTCTCGTAAGTTCTTGTCATGGGCTGAAACATCCGACACATTCTGGTGAACAAACTGACATTTGGGAGTTTTGCCCACCTCTGTCATCCTGAGAAAAGCGTGCACAACTATTTGTAGAATGTCCTTCATTTCTATTGAATTCTCCATTGCAATGTTGATGATGGTGATGTCACTCAGCCCTATAACAAGTGTTGCTAGCTCGTTGTCATGTTCATGGCTGTTGTCCAGTTGTGCAAGCTCTGGTGACTTTAGGCCCTCAGTGTCAATGATCATCATGAAGTCACAGTTGAGTTCTTTTTTTAAATCTTCATTGATTCTGATGAGCAACATAAAGGCACCTCGAGTGCATCGACCACTGCTGACTGCAAACTGCACTCCAAACATGGTGTTGAGGAGAGTGGATTTTCCTGTGCTCTGAACTCCAAGAACTGTGACTACCAGTATCTTGTTCTGAGGAGACACCAAGTCATTGAGCTGAGAGAGAACGTCACTCACCCATCTGAGAGGTATGTTGGATGCATCTCCGTCTACAAGCTCAAGGGGAAATCCATCAAGCAACAATTCTGCACACAGTTTGGGGAGGTTCTGTAATTGTTTACGTGACGGGTTTGTTTCTGAAAGGGAAAGTGAAGCTTCATAGATCTGACCCATTTCACGGAAGAAGTGTTCAGTTCCCAGAGAGCAGTTGGAAAGTTGTTTGTCAATTTCCTTGATCTCCTCTTTGTTCTCAGAGTTTTTGCATTTCTTTTTGTACTGCTCCCTGAGGTCAGACAGAGTTTCTCGGGACAGGTTATCAAGGTTCATTCGCAGCCATTTCAGGAAATAGCGCCTCTCTATCCCTGGGCTTGATATTGCGTTTATGAAACATGTCATTGCATTTGACATGTCATAAGAGTTCTGTTTTTCCCGAAGTTTTGTTTTCTGTACTTGAAGATGACTTTTGTAGTCTTCTACTTTTTCAGACCCAACATTTCGAAGTCGGAATTCTTCCTTTTCTAAGCTGCTCAGTTCCTTCCATATTTGGCCTTGCAAGGGGAGTTGAGCTTCTTTGTATTGAAGGATATCTTTAATTACTGCAGTGATCGCATCTGCATTTTGCTTGGCAGTCTGGCATTCTGAAGAGTCTTCATCAACAGCTATTCCCAGTTCATGGGCAATGTCAGCCATCTGCTCAATTCCCATCTTCATCTTTGAGTGTTCAATTACATTGCTGACTTTTTCCCGCAAATCTTTGACAAAGTCTGCATCATTCCTGTGCTTAGCCTTCAAAAGGATGTTGCTGTTATTTAAGTTCAACTTGGTTGCTACCTTTTTTACAGCATCTAAACTAAAACCCTTGCTTTGATGGTTACCCACCAAGAAGATCTGTGCCTTGTGTTGTTGGTTGGTAAGCAGCTCGCACTCAGAGTCCAAAGTGTCAAAGAACACAAAAACTGCTGCAGATGTCTGACACAGAAAAGAAAATTGTGTGTCAAATGAAGCAATGTCCCCACGAAGGTTAGTTACAGCTACTGGCTCACTGAAGACATCCATGTTTTTATTCCCGCAAGGAAGGTACCAAGTAATTTCAGCCAATCCATTGGATATTCTCCTTGGACTGTCACCACACTCCATGTTACAGTGAACAAAGGTGTCATGGTACTGCTGAGAATTACTCAGGAGCTTGTTGAGGATCTCTGACTTGGACAAGGAGCACTCACCCAGTCTCACAAAAGATATCATTGGAAGTTCAGAGGCAACAATTCTGTCTTCAATAAATCCTTTGGATTCTGAATGTGACTGAGGTCTGTACTTTTTAACAATGTCTCTCATGGCCCATAGCATGAGTGTGCACTGCTTTGTGTCGCAGTTGGGAAGCAACAGAGGCACAGAAAACTGACACATAGACATTTTGAGGGCCATTTCCTGCTGTACGAAACCATCAGAACACAGAAAAAGAGCAGTGATTAGGTCAAGGGGATTTAGCATATCATCTGAATCTAGACTGGTGACGAGATTATCAAGATCTAACTGCAGATCACCACAGTTTGACTTGCATGCAGATGTACATTTCACATTCCTTGCTGTCACATTAACCATCATTAGTTTCTTCAGAAAATACCATGGAAGATCTGAATTACACTTGGCAGGTTCATCAGTAATGGTCTTCTCATCAATTCCAAGAATTGTGCTTAGGGACAGCCTCTCTTTGTAGTGGTGCTCCATCCCCAAATCCTCCAATAAGCTTTCTAGGTGCGTCTCTGTAGAAAATGAAAACAATGTATATTAAACCCATTATTTGTTATTTTACACATTCTTAAGCGTGGATGAAAAATGTATTGTAACATTTTACTGTGTTTGACTGTAACAGTTTATAAAGTACACCCTGCTAAAACTAAGGACTATGTTGGGCAGTCAGTCAGTAAACTGCTTGTCTAATACATGGATCCAGATGCTTCAACAACCCTAGAGTGAAATCTTATGTTTTCTTTGACAGACTCTGCATCAATCTCAATTTAGCCTTCAAAATATGTTGCTGTCAGTCACTTCCAACTTGGTTGCTCCCTTTTTATGTTATTTATTATTTATCGTTACATATGTTGGTATCCTTTCGGACAGGGGTGGGGAACCTCCGGCCTGTATACGGCCCGCAAGACCATTTGATCCGGCCATCGAGGTAATTCGTAAAACGCACGCAAAAATAATCCACGAGAAAAAAACACTAGACTGCAATATTTTAAACGGGCGACTGACTGTTTTTCCTGGCCATGGTCAGGGTCCTTGAACACAACACAAGTGGAACGTGTCATCACGTGGTCACGTCATGTCAAAAAACTTCAATATTAAACAAGACTGTCATTGAGATCAGTGAACGCAGCATAGCGAGTGTAAACAAGAGAAAGGTGGATGCGGAATGGACGAACGATTATTTCTTTGTGGAAGTAAAAGGCCAGTGTGCCTAGTTTGTGCGGACGCGCTTGCAGTGATGAAAAATTATCTTGAGCGTCATTACTGCACAAAAAATGCCAAACTGCATGAGCTGAAAGGATGTTGGCCCAACAAGCAGCTCTCTCCAGAGCGAAACATAAACACATGGAAAGATAGATAGGTAGACCACCACACCAATACAGACTATTCCACCACTACTGTGCAATTATCACTGCCATGCTTGAATACTTATATTATTTTTTATTCTATTTAATTATTGTGTACTGCCACTTTACTTCATGTGTTCGTTTGCTGTGACAAGATACATTTCCCCATTGTGGGACTAATAAAGGATTGCTAATTTCTGATAAAACAGAAAGATACATTGATAAAAAAGTTGTGTTTTTGCACAGCATAAAAGTAAGGTGAAATGATTGGGCTGCGTCTTAAAAATTTTTGCAGAGGGTTATAAGTTCAATAATTAGTATGGCCCTCGAAGGATGTTGTAAAAAATAAAATGGCCCTTGATAGAAAAAAGGTTGCCCACCCCTGCTTTAGGACATTTATTTACTACAGTAAGTAGCTAGTTAGTAGCTCAAAGCTTTTTTGCCAAGTTGTTTGTTTTTTACATTCCTACTATTAACTTGTTTGTTTATCTAGCTTGTTGCTGCTTTAAAGTAACTTGATAAATCAAATTAGCTTGAATGTAAATGCTGTACATCTTAACCTTTATTGCCACGACATAACATTATGTTGTTCATCCATAAATGCTTTAATTAACTTTGCGGCTGTTTTACTTCGCTCATAGACTTATTTGTCGAAAAGATGTTAATGATTGAAATGTGATGCAATGTAATGACTGAAGAAGGAAGTACGTAGCAAGTACTCACTGCTTACAAATTCTTATAGGAAAGCCCTAGGGTGGTAGCAAGAAGGTAATCCAGCAGCAGCCTGTGAAAGAAGCCACTCTCTAGCTTTACTCTGTGTCATTCCCACCTTCTGAAAGACCCTTCAAGACTAGTCCATGCATTTGTTACTTCTATGGCAATTATTTATTATGTGGCTGCCCCAATAAGTCCCTTAAGACTCTTCAGTTGGTCCAGAATGCTGTTGCGCTTAAACTAGCAAGAACTAGTACAATAGATTATATTTCCCCCATATTAGATTCTCTGCACTGGCTCCCTGTGAACTCCAGAATATATTTTAAAATCCTTCTCCTCACTTACAATGTCCTTAATGGTCATGCACCATGATATCTTAAAGAGTTCACAGTACCTTATTACCCCACTAGAACACTGCACTCCAAGAATGCAGGGTTACTTGTCTTTCAAGTTTCATGATTCAATTATAGGTTTGTGGTCCGGACAAGGGATATCACAATACCAGAAATTTAGTAGTTGATATGAATACCAGGTGAATTTCCAAGATCTTTTAACCAAATTCGATTCCACGAAGAAAACCCCCCAAAAACATACACTCATTTATTACAGTTTGCACACTGGTTAGGAGGTGAACCACGTCACAAATCCCTCTCTAGTATATATTTTATAGAGGTGTTCAGCTTTCTCCTCTCAGACGATTCCATACTATCTCGATACATGGTCTGCCATACGATATAAAAACAATTTGATATACGATCTGATTCAGACAGTTTAACTTAAAACATTAATTTAATGATGTTACCTTTAATTTTTAACTGTTGTTTGTCTTAAATCTATTATGATTATGTGATGTAATATTATAAATTAATGACATGGTGTCCCACATTTTGAAACCAATTAGGGAACATCCTTGGACAACTTTCTGAATGTACTGGACACACTTGATGCACCGTGTTATTTCACTGTATCCACTGACAATGGTGTTGAGACCATCTGTACCCACCTAGCTGCTATATTAGTGTAGAAGTAGGACACTAGGACGCAGAGCAGATTCTAGCAGTGGGACACTAGGCGATCTAAGCTAGCAAAGCTAATTCATTAGCACTTGCTAAAGTCTAGCATACAAGCCAAAGAAGGTAATGTTAAGTTAGCCAAAACTCTCAGTTTCTATCGTCCACTATGAAAATAATATACTGAACCTTTTTGAAAAACACTAATAGATATTGTGATTTTATTACCGATAGCATTGACGTTGGCTGTGAACCATTTTGAGGTCTATGTCATCGGTGAGGACAAGATTAGCAATCAATTAGCTTTACTGGCCAAGATTCACTGCCAATGCTCGACTGTTCCAATTGAGCCTTGTGTTGCCTAAATATAACAGAGATCAAGCACATTTCAGGCAACAACAATGTAAGAAGATTTCTTCATGATTTATCTCACGTACATAAGAGTAAAGTGAATTTAATGTTGTTTGCTTTTGTTGTTTGGGAGGGAATGTTATGGTCACAGGTTGTCATTTGTCATCAACCCTGCCAGAGGGCAGATGCCAACAGAGGAAGAGGAAGAAGGAGAGGCAACTGGTTTTGGGCTTGAATAAAATATTCTGGGCAGTAGCCAACTATGTAGTAGTTAGCTTGTGTTACAAATATTTTCTTTACACATTTGTTAATGGTCTTGTACAAGCGATGATAAACAATTATCAATATAACACAGCCTTTAACATAATCTAGTACAACACTACTTACAAAAGAATTACAGAAAATAAATGCATAACTTGCAGTACCACTTCTTTTAGCCTTAAATGAGATTTAATTGTGTTTGACTTTTCTGAAGATTTAAAATGCTCATTCTTATTCTTGATTAAAACTTTATTTATATATATATATATATATATATATATATATATATATATATATATATATATATATATATATATATATATATTATGTCTAATAACTAATATGTTGATGACTAAAATGTGCAATATGTTTGTTCAATAAGATGAGACTGTCTTTTGGTTGACTACAAATTAACCCAAAAACAGGATGCACTTAACTAAATATGACTTAAACTAACATGGACTTTTCCATGGAATCCTTCTTTTATTTTAATCTTCTTTTGGAAACCTCTACAGAGTGTTGGTAAATAATGGGTATATTTCCCCTAAGTCTGTAACTTTATGTTGAAAATTCATTGTAATAGTGATTTTATTTTTACTTACTTGTGCGGGTAGATGTTATAGTTGGCTTGCTTAATTTTCCATTCCTGTGTTGTGCATAAACCAGAAGAGAGTAACACACCCCTGGCTTCAGGTTACGGAGAGTCAGTTGGTTTGTGTTGGTTGTATCTTGCACAATGTCTTCCTCATTGCACACGGCACAACAAGTCACAACGTAACTCTCCACTTCACCAGCAGGGATGTCCCAATGCAGAGACAGTGACTCACTGCTGGCCTGATCGACTATAACCTGCCCAGGAGGGCTGGGCTCTGTGGGAACAATATAATGGTTTCACTTATAACTGGAAATACATGTTCCTTCCTTCCACTTAATTGGTCTTGAGCTAACCTTTATAACATACATCGACATTATACAGTGGCGAGGCAAAACATTCAGACAACCCTTTCCTACATATTATTATATTAGTTTTTCAGATTTACCTGTGAAGACAGATAGCAAGGTTGCTTTGCTTTGATTTCCATTGTCTGCAATCCTGATGATGCTGAAAGTATACTCAGTCCCAGGATTCAGTCCCTCAACCTTCACAGTACCGGAGTCATCTGTGATCAAACTGTCTCTGTGTTTCTCACAGGAGTAATCTAACCGTAGTCGACACCCAACAGAGTAGTCAGTGAGTGAAAAGCCAAGAGAAACAGTCTCCTGGTCAGTAGTGAGAACTGTTACTTCTCCTGGTGGAGGAACATCTGGTACAAGAATAGAAAAGTACATCTCAGTATATCCACATTACAACACGTATTTAGTCATTCAATTGGATCAGTTATTGACAGTCACACTTACAGTCGGACTGTGGTGCCGGTGAGGTGTTGCCCCTTTCCTCACAGCCTGGGTCAAGGAAGGAATCTGGTACATCATAAAATTCCTTGGTAAATGAGAAAAAGGTGTGATGCATCAATTATCCATGCCATTCACAATAGCTGAAATGAAAACATGTAGTTATAATTGTATTGTTATTTAATGTTTTACCTCCTCATCAGAGTTATCCATTGTAGATACACTCTCAGCTATCACACTTTCCAGATTATTCAAACAGCTTCTCACTGAAATGAATGGAAAAGAACCCTGTCACCATCAACACGAACAACAATATTACACAAAAATCCAGCTAGACTACAATTTAAAGCAAAACAAAAATAAATAATTAATCCACTGAGAAGTAAAGGACAGAAAGAAAATGCAGAGTCATGCCTCTGTTTTAGGCCAATGAAGGTCTTTGTTTGAAAACTTTCAGGTCTTAAAAGAGGGAAAAACAATCAGTGATAAATAAATTGTTGCCTACCTTTATAGATTAACCATGGTCAAAACTGAGTGTTCCTTTATCTCAGAATTTTAACTAGTACTGTATCTGCAGTATTGTATTATAGGTTTGTTCTGAGTATAAAGCTCTGCACTTGTCTGGCTAGCCTATTGCAGGCGTCTCCTTTTATTCTGACTCTGAAGTCACTTTGTGTTTCGTTTAATAGAAATAGCTGATCTAGTTTCCAGTAAGGTGAAACCTATTGTTTGGTATGCTCCCTCTGTTGAAGTGAGAGCAGGACACTCCCATCTCCAAGTAGTACTGCCTAGTCACCAAGCCCTGCAGGATGGAGAGGTGGGACGATCCAGCCCCGCATACATCAAGCTCATCAGCTTAGATCACAACAAGTGGGAATTTTGGAAGCCTATGTATTTAACTTGCTGCATTTACGACACCCCTGAATTATAGGACCCTGTTGTACTCACTCCTGTGGATAAGGAGGCAGTGAGGGGTTGTGAGGTAAACCTCACCACAACACAGCTATAATGACACCACCAAAGGTGAAAACAGAAACAAGGTCTTTAGTTTGGTCTGTTTTCCCCTGTCTATTTTATAATTTTTGAACTCTCAAAAATGTTCTATCCCTGTCAACTTAAGAGGGAAGTTACTTCCCTCTTAACTTATCACAATTTTCTGTTTTTTCCCCTTTACCTTTTTATTTCTGTCCCTTTCACCCTCCCGCATCTTCTCCTCCAGGCAAAGACATCCTGAGGGAGACCATTAAATTCATGTACACAGACTGGGCAGACAGGGACAATGGCGACATGCAAAGGAAGACCCTCTTAGCTCTGTTTACAGACCACCAGTGGGTGGCACCGGCAGTGGCCACTGCTAAACTCCACGCCGAGTTTCAGTCTCCGGTTTACTTTTACACGTTCTACCACCACTGCCAGACAGAGACGCGACCCGAATGGGCCGATGCTGCCCATGGAGACGAGATACCGTATGTGTTTGGCGTGCCCATGATCGGTGCTACGGATCTGTTTCCGTGCAACTTCTCGAAGAATGACGTGATGCTGAACGCTGTGGTCATGACTTACTGGACCAACTTCGCCAAAACTGGGTAGACCTTCCTGATGATTATATTTCATACTAATATATTTCAATTTCTCTTTTTGCTTCTGTAGGAAGGACTAGCTAGTGTAGTGTCTCTACCGCAGTAGAGCTAAAGTGTCTTTCAGAAGGTTTTGCTTGACATTTGTAGTGGCTGATCTCACTAACCAGATGTTGGTAGAGTTTTTAAAAGTTTAGTTTTCTGTCTCTCTTTCCTGCAAGATCATAAATAAAAACGGAGAACCCAAGGGTGTATTTAGTGTTTAGATGTCATTACAATGAATACATCTTCCATCCAGATTGATTAAAACCTTGACTGAGATGTCCCCTCTGACCCTACTAGGGACCCCAACCTGCCAGTCCCTCAGGACACCAAGTTCATTCACACCAAGCCCAATCGCTTTGAAGAGGGCAACTGGACCAAGTTCAACTCGAAGGACAAGCAGTACCTCCACATCGGCTTAAAACCTCGTGTTAGGGACAACTACCGGGCCAACAAGGTGGCCTTCTGGCTGGAATTAGTCCCCCACCTCCATAGTCTACATGAGGAGGTCTTTCCCACAACTACCCGCTCTCCGGCAGGCCCTGGCCCAGGCACCCACAGACCCTGGCCCAGAACACCGGGCCCTCGCACCACGAGTCACCCCTACCCTACATCCCCTCTGAACTGGGGCCTTATGGTTCGGCGCGTCCACGCCAGGACCTCTTCCCTGGAGACACCGGGATTACTCGACTGAGCTGAGTGTGACAGTTGCTGTGGGGGCGTCGCTCCTCTTCCTCAACATCCTGGCCTTTGCCGCACTTTACTACAAGCGTGACAAGCGGCACGAGATGCGACGCCACCGGCTGTCTCCTCAACGGGACGGGCCTGCCAATGACCTGGCTCACAGCCAGGAGGAGGAATTCATGTCGCTGGAGATGAAGCACTCGGACCACGACCCTCACCATGACATGGAGCCACTCCGGCCCCACGACATCCTGCGGCCCGACTACACGCTGGCGCTGCGTCGTGCCCCCGACGACGTACCGCTGATGACACCTAACACCATCACCATGATCCCCAGTACCATCACCAGCATGCAGCCTCTTCATGCCTTCAACACTTTCCCCTCCACCGGCCACAACAACACACTGACTAAATACGTGCTGTAATGTGGATATACTGAGATGTACTTTTCTTCTCTTGTACCAGATGTTCCTCCACCAAGAGAAGTAACAGTTCTCAAAACTGACCAGGAGACTGTTTCTCTTGGCTTTTTACTCACTGATTACTCTGTTGAGTGTCGACTACGGTTAGATTACTCCTGTGAGAAACACAGAGACAGTTTGATCACAGATGACTCCGGTACTGTGAAGTTTGAGGGACTGAATCATCAGGATTGCAGACAATGGAAATCAAAGCAAAGCAACCTTGCTATCTGTCTTCACTGGTAAATCTGAAACACTAATATAATATGTAGGAAAGTGTCTTCTGAATCTTTTGCCTCGTAAGGTAAACAAATGTACTTATTACACTGAGGTATGCTGTCGATGTATGTTATAAAGGTTAGCTCCAGACAAATTAAGTGCATGACCTAGTTACATGTCAAAAATCACATTAAAATGCAGAAAAAACATTGAAGGAACATGTATTTCTAGTTATAAGTGAAACCATTATATTGTTCCCACAGAGCCCATGTTAAAAAGTCCATGTTAGTTTGAGTCATATTTAGTCAAGTTCATCCTTTTTTTTGCGTTAATTTGTAATCAACCAAAACTCTGGACAGTCTCATCTTATTGAACAAACACATTGCACATTTTAGTCATCAACATATTAGTTTCTTAGACAAAAAGTCAAACACAATTGAATCTGATTTAAGGCTAAAAGAAGTGGTACTGAAAGTTGTGACAGAGTTCATTTATTTTCTGTAATTGTTTTGTAGGTAGTGTTGTACTAGATTATTTTAAAGTCTGTGTTATATTGATATTTGTTTATAATAGCTTGTACAAGGGGTACAAGGCTAAAACT
The DNA here is from genome assembly GCF_900634415.1 of Cottoperca gobio. Classification (NCBI taxonomy): domain Eukaryota; kingdom Metazoa; phylum Chordata; class Actinopteri; order Perciformes; family Bovichtidae; genus Cottoperca; species Cottoperca gobio. The sequence continues at coordinate 5,052,466 of NC_041372.1, read as the reverse complement.
AAGAACTATGTTGGGCAGTCAGTCAGTAAACTGCTTGTCTAATACATCGATCAAGATCCTTCAACAACCCTAGAGTGAAATCTTATGTTTTCTTGAGTGTTGAAATTAGTTGATTTTTGTACGAGAGATATCAAAATCTAATGGGCAGCCTGCGATGGCATTGTCAGTAAAAGGACTCGAAACACCTGGATAGACACATTCTTTTGCATCAGAATACAGCAGGTTCATAAAAATGATCCTAATTCTGAGGCACAAAGAGTCTGTGAGTGATTTCAACCATGGTCCTATTTGTTCATTGTTACCGTAGTAATGGGCAAACATTCTACTTGTATTGTAAAGTATTGATCAATTTAATTATCAATATATAAATGATATCAAAAGGTATAGAGGGTTTTAAGATGTATCGTTAGGCATTAGTGTACCAGTGGTGGTGCTGGCAAAAGATGAATTAACAAATCTTTTGTGCCGATTCTTTTGTAAGTTTGAGTCGCATTACCTTCAGGAAATAGCCAGAGACTAGCTCTTTAATGTCTAAGGCCGACAATGGATTTGCCTTCTCCTACCTACTTGTTTTTTATATTTTGCCAAAGTGACTGTAAGCTATCAAAATAGAAGCATTACAGTCCTAAACAGTGCTACAAACTTACTCAAGGACTGCATGGCTAAATTTAGCATGGCTGGAGGTGCTGGCCACTAAGACTGGTCCATACGTGAGTGTAAGTGGCTGCCTGTAAAGTTTGGCAAGACTCGCTCCTGCAGTTTTTGTTGATACTTAGACAACTTTTAATGCCTTTTAGTGTAAATAATGATTTTATATTGATCCATCTGCATCAGAGCCATCTGCTCAATTCCATTCTTCATCTTTGAGTTCCCAAATACATTACTGACTTTTTTACGCAAATATTTAACAGAGTCTGCATCAATCATGTATTTAGCCTTCAAAATATGTTGCTGTCAGTCACTTCCAACTTGGTTGCTACTTTTTTATGTTATTTATTATTTATCGTTACATATGTTGGTATCCTTTAGGACATTTATTTGCTACAATAAGTAGCTAGTTAGTAGCTCAAAGCTCTTTAGCCAAGCTGTTTGGTTCTTACATTCCTACTATTAACTTGTTTGTTTATCTAGCTTGTTGCTGCTTTAAAGAATGTAAACTCCGTACATCTTAACCTTTATTGCCACGACATAACATTATGTTGTTCATCCATAAATGCTTTAATTAACGTTGCAGCTGTTTTACTTCGCTCATAGACAAATTTGTCCAAAAAATGTTAACGACTGAAATGTGATGCAATGTAATAACTGAAGAAGGAAGTACGTAGCAAGTACTCACTGCTTACAAATTATTTTAGGAAAGCACTAGGGTGGTAGCAAGAAGGTAATCCAGCAGCAGCCTGGGAAAGAAGCTATTCTCTAGCTTTACTTCTGTGTCATTACCACCTTCCGAAAGACTCTTCAAGACTAGTCCATACATTTGTTACTTCTAGGATGTATTATGGCTATTTGTATTATATTTATTCTTTATTATATGGCTGCCCCAATAAGTCCCTTAAGACTCTTCAGTTGATCCAGAATGCTGTTGCGCTTAAACTAGCAAGAACTAGTCAAATAGATTATATTTTCCCCATATTAGATACTCTTCAGAGGCTCCCTGTAAAATCCAGAATATATTTTAAAATCCTTCTCCTCACTTACAATGTCCTTAATGATGACGCACCATTATATCTTAAAGAGCTCACAGTACCTTATTACCCCACTAGAACACTGCACTCTCAGAATGCAGGGTTAATTGTCTTTCAAGTTTCCTGATTAAATTATAGGTAGTAAATTTGTGGTCCGGACAAGGGATATCACAATATCAGAAATGTAGTAGTTTATACCAATACCAGGTGAATTTTCAAGATATTTGAACCAAATTTGATCAAAAAAAAAGAAAAAAACATACACTCATTTATTACAGTTTGCACACTGGTTAGGAAGTTAAACAGGTCACAATTCCCTCTTTAGTATATATTTTATAGCTTTCCCTTCTCAAACCAATAAGGGAACATCCTTGGAAAGCTTTCTGAATGTACTGGACACACTTGATGCACAGTGTTATTTCACTACATCCACTGACAATGGCCAAAAACTAGACTGTGTTGACACCATCTGTACCCACCTAGCTATATTAGTTTATTTTGAAATGTTCACTCTCCCTTGTTTCATGTCTTGTTTTACTTTATGTCCTTGTGTTTTTACCCTCTCCCTGTGATTGTTGATTTGATCCTCCTGTGTCCATTCACCCTGCCCTTGTGTATTTGCCTTTCTCTCCCAGCTGTGTCTCGTTCCCTCGTTTAATGTCTGTGTGTATATATCCCTTTCTGTTCCAGTGTTCCTTGTCTGTTCGTCATCCATGTTACGTTGGTGTTCCCTGGTGTGCTTCTTCGTGCTTCCACATGCTGCCCTGTTTAGTATTTGCAGTTTTACTTTTTGCCTTGTTTTGCACTTTAGTAAGCTTTTTGGAATAAAGCTCTCTTTTTGTTAATCACGTTGTCTACCGCTCTGCATTTGGATCCTCACCTTTTCCCACCGTGACACTGTGCGAATGCTTGACTGTTCAGATTGTGCCTTGTGTTGCCCAAATATAACAGAGGTCAAGCATGTTTCAGGCAAGAAGATGTCCTCGTGATTTATCTCACGTCCTTAAGAGTAAAGTGAATTTAATGTTGTTTGCTTTTGTTGTTTGGGAGGGAATTTGTCATTTTTGATTGGTTGCCAATCTTGTCTAATATGAGCCTGCCAGAGGGCAGACGCCAAGAGAAGAAGGAGGAAGGAAGAAGGAAGGAGTGGCAACTGGTTGTGGGCTTGAATAAAATATTCTGGGCAGTAGCCAACTATGTAGTCGTTCGCTTGTGTTGTATGGAAATATATTACAAATATTTTCTTTACACACGAGGGCCCGCCATTTGCCCATCCCTGATCTAGTAAAACACTAATTACAAAAGAATTACAGAAAATAAATGAACTCTCTTTCACAACTTGCAGTACCACTTCTTTTAGCCTTAAATCAGATTCAATTGTGTTTGACTTTTCTGAAGATTTAAAATGCTCTTCTTGACAAACTATATATATATATATTATGTCTAATAACTAATATGTTGACAACTAAAATGTGCAATGTGTTTGTTCAATAAGAGACTGTCCAGAGTTTTGGTTGATGCAGTTGTTTCACTACCTCAGTGACCTCCAATAGGGAAATTGACGATGGTCCCCCATCAGCTTCCAGCTCTGCCTCTACCATAGAAGGCGTGTCAGTCAGATTCAGGAGTTCCTCAAAGTGCTCCTTCCACCGGCTGATAACCTTCTCAGTCGAAATCAGTAGGGTCCCAACCTTGCTGTACAGAGCTTGGATGGTTCCCCGCTTCCCCCTCCTGAGGTGCCGGATGGTTTTCCAGAAGCACCTTGGTGCCGACCGAAAATCCTTCTCCATAGCTTCTCCAAACTTCTCCCACACCCGCTGCTTTCCCTCTGCTATGGCGGTCGGACGTCTTCTCTGACCACCGGGGTCCACCACGGTGTCCAAGGCTTACCACCCCTTGGGGCACCTAAGACCTTGAGACAACAGCTCCTCACTGCAGCTTCAGCAATAGACGTTTTGAAAATTGCCCACTACCCGTTTGGGTTTACCTGGTCCATCCAGAGTCTTCCCCCACCCCTTGACTCACCAGATGGTGATCAGTTGACAGCTCCACCCCTCTCTTCACCCGAGATCAGATGATACGATCACTAAATCGATCATTGACCTTCGGCCTAGGGTGCTCTGGTACCACATACACTTATGAGCATCCTTATGTTCGAACATGGTGTTTGTTATGGCCATTCCATGACTAGCACAGAAGTCCAACAACAAACGACCGTTCAGGTATAGATCAGGGAGGCCGTTCCTCCCAATCACACCTCTCCAGGTGTCTCCATCAATTCCCACATGCACGTTGAAGTCTCCCAGCAAGACTACGGAGTCCCCTACTGGAGCCCCCTGCAGGGCTCCATTCAGGGTCTCCTAAAAGGCCGAATACTCCGAACTGCTGTTTTGGGGCATAGGCACAAACAACAGTAAGAGTTTCCCCCCCCCATAACCTGAAGGTGTAGGGAGGCGCCCTCTCGTCCACCGGGGTGAACTCCAACGTAGTGGCGCTCCGCCGGGGACTTGAGTATATTTGGTGAAGGGAGGGACCTTTTTGGGATCCCTTGCAAGATTTATAATATAAAAATACTAGGGCTGTCAAGCGATTAAAAAAATGAATCTAATTAATTACAAACTTTGTGATTAATTAATCGCGATTAATCGCATAAAACAATATTTGCTGTGAGAGCTCCATGCAACGGGGGGGGGAGGGGGGCTGTCAGAGCTCTGTGCTCCGTGCTTTCTGAGCTCCGTGCGACAGGGGGACGGGTGCTGTCAGAGCTCCGTGCTCCGTGCTGTCGGACCAAAAGTCAGGGGCATCTAGGAGTGTGATTAATCTGCGTTAATATTTTTAACGCGTTATTTTTTCTGTGATTAATTAATCGAATTTAACACGTTAATTCGACAGCCCTAAAAAATACATAAAGTAGGTTCATAAAAAGGTTGGCTTTCATATGTGGCTAGGGTCATAAAGGTGTGTTTTTTCGCCAGTTTGATATGAGGGATCCATTAGCTTGTTTCCAATGACTACAAATGTGCAATTCAAAAATCTTTGGTTTAGCTTGATGGCTGCTTTATTCTTTGCTCTGGATTGTTGTAGACAGATTTACATGTGACCAAGTAATCACATGTGGGAGAGACGTGAAGGATTTGATACCACAAGGTGCCTCACATACAACAGTGGGATCTCACAGGTGGTCCAACTTTTTCCTTTGATACATTTCATATATCGGTGATTTCAGGTCAAAGTTTTCTCTCATTCTCAACCTCTACTATATTAATTGGTACAATATTTTTTACATTCCTGGTTCACAGACTATGAACCCTAAGATATTTGGCGATCCCCCGACTTGTTCTCTAGTGCCACTATGTTTATACATGTATGGTTGTGAGTGCAAGGTTTAATAAATCCTCTTACTGTGCGCGGGTGCAAGTTTTATTGTGCCTGTACATGTACATTTTTGAATTCTGAAAAAAAAAAAATATATATATATATTTTTGGAAAGCTTAGAATCTCGTCTATTTTAATATGGAGATGAAAATCCCAACAGCGGTACAATCAGCTCCTCAAACTAGCAAGTACACTCAAAATCTAAATCATAACTTTGAGCCCACTTACCTATAAAGCCTCATAAATATCCTCTTTTCAGCAATATTTTGAAAAAGACGCCATAAGCCATATTGCCAGATGTCCACAAGTTCGTTTCCGGTAAAAAGAAATCCACTGTGAACATCGTGTTGTGGAATATTCTTCTATTTTATAATGAAGTTCTCGGTGAGATGTTCAATAAAGTTATGGAAAACCAGGTTTCGTCTTTGACACTTTATTCTGAGATCTCAGAATCACAAGTCATACAGAGTGCGAAAACAGTCTGCAGGAGAGTGCTGAAGAGCGCTGGAGAGCGCTGGAGACAGAGAGAAAACATACATCTTATATCGCACATGAGGTGACCTCGCAAAGCATTTGTTGCCGTCGGGACATCTGTCCTGAGCAAGATGTTCTTTTGGTCTCACAACAAGATATCAGTTGGATACACAAAACACATCCTTGCACACATAGCAGTTTTCTGCTGAAGGACGAGTGAATGTTTTGCATAGTAACAGAAGAACATAAAATTACATGAACTTATAATAATTGCTATCACAATCGTCACATCGATAAATGTCCATAAACAGGTGTTGCAATCTGTGAAATCAGCTGATCGATTTTTACATTGTGTGATCATAAACATCATAACTTAATATCTCGTGCGCTCATCACGGTTCAGACACGTCCTGGTTTTAGCGCGTGCTCTCAGCATTAGATTGACACTTCATTTGAGTCAATCGGAGGTTCGATGGGTTTTTTACAACCTTCATGAGCCAATGAGTGTCAACTTGATAAGAAAGTGCCCACCCTTTTCTTTTGTTACAGACTGACCCTGGACCAGCTCAGCGTCCTGGTGGCGCGCGCATCGTATACATGGAATCGGAGTTTCAGGCTTCCGGTGGAATCGCAATGCATGCTGGTGTGGCGGGCCTAGAAAAGTGAGCACCAACTCTACAAGGGCCGCCATATTGGATTTCTTCTCTGCGTGTTTACATTGTATTTGGCTAGTTTTTAGTGTGTAATCATCGCTCTTCTAGTTATGGGATTTGGACACCAAAATTGTGTGGTGAAAGGATGTTCAAACAGTGGAAAGCTAAATAAATGGGCAGAATCTCATTGTGAGCTTATTTATTGTACAGAACAAAATACAGGAAAAACATTAAAATATTAGAAAAAAATGTCTTTACATTACATGTACATATTGCACAGTTGGTGTACACCTCGTGTTACTCTTAGACAAACCTGTTTAATAAATTAAGTTGTTATCCTTTTTATCTGAAATTTGGAGGTGAACTTGATAACACTTGGTTCTATGTTTCTATTGTGTATTTCAGCTCGGGACTACCAGCTATACCCATCTTCAGACATCTTTTTCAACAAAGAAATTCTGGCTTCAGAAACCCGATACTTGAGTTTAAACATTAAAGACAATAACCACTTTATACATTTGTCTCTTTATTGAAACAGAAGTAAATGATGTATGTACATTGACATTACCACATATAGAATCAATGTTCTTCTAATTCCTTTAAACATGTTAATATGTTGAATCAGATACTGAAGAGTAATAAAAACAGAGAATTCTCAGTTTTAAAAAAAGATCACTTTCTGTGTTGTACACATGTTGACAATACCAAATATAGAATGAATGTTTTTTTTAAATGTAAATAGTGGAATCAGATACTTTACAGAAACAAATACACAGATATTCTGATATGATGAATAATACAAATAAATCACTCAATTTGGTAAAAACAAACTTGCTGCCATGTATAGACGTTGACAATACCACAATTAGACTGCATTATTTTATAATTGATTAAATATGTGGCACCAGATACTTAATTGAAATAAAAACAAAGACATTACACATTTTGAGGTAAGAAAAGAAAATATTACACTCACTTATACTGTCATGTTACATTGTCATGTATAACCTATATGATGATATTTAGACTGAATGATCTTTTAATACATTGAAAATGTAAATATTTTGGATCAGATACTTCACAGAAACAAAAACAAATAGATTTTAACTTTCTAGAAAACATCCTCTGTTCGGCGCACATCCTCGATCTGCTGTTTGCTCAGTGATCCGCTGATCGTCCTCCGTCAGCTTCTGCGGTCCTCTGCGTCTCGTTCTGCCCGAACGGAGCGGGACAGGGGGGCATATCGGTGAAAATTAAATTAATATGAGCAGAAAGATGCAAGCAGAGGTAAGCAGGGGCAAGAAGGGAAAGAGCAAGCAGAGAAGCGTCCGCACAGCGAAAAAGCAGGAAGTCATTGTCTAAGGCCGACAATGGCTCTTGCCTTCTCCTACCTACTTGGCTTTTATATTTTGCCAAAGTGAATGTAAGCTATCAAAATAGAAGCATTACATTCCTAAACAGAGCTACAAACTTACTCAAGGACTGCATGGCTAAATTTAGCTTGGCTGGATGTGCTGGCCACTGAGACTGGTCCATACTACAAACCTGAATACTCGATTCATCTTCACTTGCCTCGGGTGCCGCTGATACCAGCTCTTGGACTAACTGCCCTCAACACTTCCCATACATGGCGAATTACTGCCCGTACACCGAAGAATACGAAATAAAGCCCTCGGGTGTCTGTACAAGTCAGAAACTAGACTCTGTGCTTGTTAGTTTGTTATCCGGTGGATACTATAAGTGGCTGTCTGTAAAGTTTGGCAAGACTCGCTCCTGCAGTTTTGTTGATAGTTAGACTACTTTTAATGCTTTTTAGTGTAAATAATGGTTTTATATAAGTTGAAATTTTGTGGAGTAGCACTAAGACACCCTTTTATGCTAACCTACTCTTAACAAAGACCAAAAGAGAGACAGTGGTCAACAAAAGAATACTAGATGACACAACAGAGGAAACATTCTCTAACATCATGAGATCATTTGAGCCATGCTCAGACTGCTCCTTAAATCTCATGGTTGAAAATCTAAACAACACCTTGTCATCTACCCTGGATATTGTTGCTCCATTAAAGGTCAAAAAGAAATCCACTGACAGAATCTCCCCATGGTTAAACAACAGCAATGTTACTCAGACTAAGAGGACTTGTAGAGCAGCTGAATGAAGATGGAGGAAAACTAAGCTCACAGTTAACTATGATATCTACAAAGAATCCATGGCTGCCTGTGGTAACGCAATGCAGCTGGCAAGAAAGGATTACTTTTCTAAGATTATCACAGAGAATGTTGGAAATTCTAGAATACTATTCTCGACTATTAACCAACTACTGAACACTGCCCCCACCCCTCCGCAGTCCTCTGCATCAAAGTGTAAAGAACTCGCATTATTCCTCAATAATAAAATAACTTCAATCAGAGCCAGCATCACTTATGATGCAGACACAGAGAACATCTGCAAACATTGTGATGTAACCATGGGAACATTCACCTGCATCACATTAACTGAGCTTCATAAAACTGTGATGGAAAGTAACTCCTCCACCTCTTGTGTTGACCCGATACCTACAGCATTCTTTAAGCGGATATTCGACAGCATTTCAAGTCACGTCCTACATATTATAAACACGTCTCTTCTAACGGGCATCTTCCCAGACGTCTTCAAAACAGCCGTTATAAAACCCTTGCTAAAGAAACCTAACCTAGACAGTAATACGCTGACCAACTACAGGCCAATATCTAACCTTCCATTCATCAGCAAAATACTAGAAAAAATAGTCTCGGTCCAAATAAACTCCTTTCTTAAAGAAAACAACACCCTGGAGGAATTTCAATCAGGCTTCAGAGCATGCCACAGTACCGAAACTGCTCTGACTAAAATAATTAGTGACCTCAGACTAAACTCTGATACAAACAAGGTCTCAATTCTTATCCTGCTAGACCTGAGTGCAGCATTTGACACGATCGACCATGACATCCTAATTAATCGTCTAGAAAAACTGGTTGGTCTTTCTGACTGTGTATTAAACTGGTTCAGAACATATATCAAAGGGAGAAAGTATTTTGTGAGGCTTGGAGATCATGTGTCAGAGAAGCATGATGCCCACTTTGGAGTTCCACAAGGGAGCTGCCTCGGTCCATTACTGTTCTCCCTATACATGCTACCACTGGGGGACATCATTAGAGAACACAATATGTGCTTCCATAGCTACGCGGATGACACACAACTGTACATCTCTGCTGAACCAAATGATACTACAGCTATTATTTCCATCACCACCTGTCTGTCAGCAATAAATAAATGGATGAGCAATAATTTCTTAAAATTAAATGAGAACAAAACTGAAATCCTACTAGCAGGTCCTGTAACAAAAAGAGAGATGATGCTGAATAACATGGGGAAACTTACTCCTTTGATTGAAGTCTTGGTGTTATCATAGATTCAGATCTACACTTTAAATCCCACATAAACAAGGTGACAAAAACATAATTCTTCCACCTTAGAAATATAGCTAAAATCAGACAATTTATAAATCAAAAGGATGCTAAAAAACTAATCCATGCTTTTATCTCAAGCCGACTCGATTACTGTAATGCACTCTTTACCGGCCTTCCAAAAAAACACATGATGAGACTTCAGCTCATCCAAAACGTTGCACCGAGGCTGCTGACTAGAACCAAGAGGAGAGACCCCATCAGTCCAGTGTTAGCCACTCTACACTGGCTTCCAGTGACTTTTAGAATTGACTTTAAGGTCCTCCTTCTTGTATACAAAGCCCTAAACGGAACCGTACCAAGTTACACTGCCAACTCTCTAATAAGTCATGTGCCCCCAAGAACATTACAATCATCCACTACTGGTTTATTAAATGTTCCCAGAAACATCCAAAAGAAAATTTGGGATGCAACCTTTATCAATTATGCACCAAAGCTATGGAACACTTTACCTGCAGACATTAGGGAGGCAAGCTCGCTCAATATCTTCAAAAGTAAGCTAAAAACATATCTTTTTACTTTAGCCTTTTAATAGTGATATTTTATATCTCTTTACTTTAGCCTTTTAATAGTGATATTTTATATATTTTTATCTTAGCCTTTTAACGGTGCCGCTTTAAACTAATTTAAATGATTTCATACATTTTTAAGCTTGGTTTTCCTGAAGGAGGATTATTTAGTGTTGAGGAAGTAATAAAGTTAAATGTAAGGTTGAGAGAGCAAGAGGAAAAAGTAATGTTGAAGAGAAAGATTAAATCTGAAGCGTTGAAAACAATGGAAGAACATAAAAGACAATTTATGTTATGGGAGAAGCAAGCAGAGAACAGGGATAGGAAGAAAGTATGTGGATTATTTGCAAAGACAAATATATATGAAAGTACAGACAAAGGGATTATGAAAATGTCAAAGAATGTGTAAAGGCTGCAATTTTATCTGCTATTTTAATTCAGCTATTTTTATACAATTTTTATTCTGCTATATTATATTATTTTAATTCTGCAATTTTATTTTCTATTTTATACTATTTTATCTGCTATTCTATCTGCTATTTTATACTATATTAATTTGGCTATTTTTATAATGGTACTTCAGACTCATTTACATCTACACTGTGATTATTGTACTGTAAATGCTCTTATTCTGTCCTTGTACTAATTGTTATGTTTTTGCTGTGAAGCACTTTGGGCTGCAATTCTTGTATGAAAGGTGCTATATAAATAAAGCTTATTATTATTATTATTATTATTATTATTATTATTATTATTATTAAAGAGCAAGGCTCTGGCTATTTCCTGAAGGTAATGCGACTCAAACTTACAAAAGAATCGGCACAAAAGAATCAAATTGTATTGTAACTTATTTAATTATCAATATGTAAATGATATCAAAAGGTATAGAGGGTTTTAAGATGTATCGTTAGGCATTAGTGTACTAGTAGTAGTGCTGGCAAAAGATGAATTAATGATTCTTTTGTGCCGATTCTTTTGTAAGTTTGAGTCACATTACCTTCAGGAAATAGCCAGAGCCTTGCTCTTTTATGTCGAAGGCCGACAATGACTCTTGTCTTCTCCTACCTACTTGGCTTTTATATTTTGCCAAAGTGACTGTAAGAATGAACAAATAGGACCATGGTTGAAATCACTCACAGGCTCTTTGTGCCTCAGAATTAGGATCATTTTTATGAACCTGCTGTATTCTGATGCAAAAGAATGTGTCTATCCAGGTGTTTCGAGTCCTTTTACTGACAATGCCATCGCAGGCTGCCCATTAGATTTTGATATCTCTCGTACAAAAATCAACTAATTTCAACACTCAAGAAAACACAAGATTTCACTCTAGGGTTGTTGAAGGATCTGGATCCATGTATTAGACAAGCAGTTTACTGACTGACTACCCAACATAGTCCTTAGTTTTATCCTTGTACCCCTTGTACAAGGTATCATAAACAAATATCAATATAACACATACTTTAACATAATCTAGTAAAACACTACTAACAAAACAATTACAGAAAATAAATGAACTCTTTGTCACAACTTGTAGTACCACTTGTTTTAGCCTTAACTCAGGTTCAATTGTGTTTGACTTTTCAGAAGATGTCTAATAAATAATATGTTGATGACTAAAATGTGCAATGTGTTTGTTCAATAAGATGAGACTGTCCAGAGTTTTGGTTGACTACAAATTAACTAAGGATGAACTTGACTAAATATGACTCAAACTAAAATGAACTTTTCCATGGGAATCTTCTTTTGGAAACCTCTGCAGTGTTGGTAAATAATGTGTATATTTCCCCTAAGTCTGTAACTTTATATTGAAAATTCATTGCAATAGTAATTTTATTTGACTTACTGGTGCGGGTAGATGTTATAGTTGGCCTGCTTAATTTTCCATTCCTGAGTTGTGCAAAAACCAGAAGAGAGTAACACACCCCTGGCTTCAGGTTACGGAGAGTCAGCTGGTTTGTGTCGGTTGTATCTTGCACGATGACTTCCTCATTGCACAATGTCACAATGTAACTCTCCACTTCACCAGCAGGGATGTCCCAATGCAGAGACAGTGACTCACTGCTGGCCTGATCGACTATAACCTGCCCAGGAGGGCTGGGCTCTGTGGGAACAATATAATGGTTTCACTTACAACTGAAAATTCATGTTCCTTTGATGTTTTTCTGCATTTCAATGTGCTGTTTGACATATAACCATGTCATGCACTTAATTTGTCTTGAGCTAACCTTTATAACATACATCGACATTATACAGTGGCGAGGCAAAACATTCAGACAACCCTTTCCTACATATTATTATATTAGTGTTTCAGATTTACCTGTGAAGACAGATAGCAAGGTTGCTTTGCTTTGATTTCCATTGTCTGCAATCCTGATGATGCTGAAAGTATACTCAGTCCCAGGATTCAGTCCCTCAACCTTCACAGTACCGGAGTCATCTGTGATCAAACTGTCTCTGTGTTTCTCACAGGAGTAATCTAACCGTAGTCGACACCCAACAGAGTAGTCAGTGAGTGAAAAGCCAAGAGAAACAGTCTCCTGGTCAGTAGTGAGAACTGTTACTTCTCCTGGTGGAGGAACATCTGGTACAAGAGAAGAAAAGTACATCTCAGTATATCCACATTACAGCACGTATTTAGTCATTCAATTGGATCAGTTATTGACAGTCACACTTACAGTCGGACTGTGGTGCCGGTGGGGTGTTGCCCCTTTCCTCACAGCCTGGGTCAAGGGAGGAATCTGGTACATTATAATATTCCTTGGTAAATGAGAAAAATATGTTTAAAAATGTAATGCATCAATTATTCATGCCATTCACAATAGCTGAAATGAAAACATTTATTTATCTTTTAATTGTATTGTTATTTAACGGTTTACCTTCTCATCAGAGTTATCCATTGTAGATACACTCTCAGCCATCGCACACTTTCCAGATTATTCAAACAGCTTCTCGCTGAAATTAATAGAAAAGAACCCTGTCACCATCAACACCAACAACAATATTACACAAAAAACCAGCTAGACTACAATTTATAGCAAAACAAATAATCAGCCCACTAACTGAGATGTAAAGGACAGAAAGAAAATGCAGTCATGGCTCTGTTTCAGGCCATAGAAGGCCTTCATTTGAAAACTTTCAGGTCTTAAAAGAGGGAAAAACAATTGGTGACAAATGAATTGTTGCTTACCTTTGTAGATTAACCATGGTAAAAACTGAGTCTGTTCCTTTATCCCAGAGTTTTTACTGTAGTACTGTATCTGCAATATTGTATTATAGGTTTCAGTGGCGGGCCGTGCATTTCACACCTAGGCCTTCAGTGATGTCCTACACAGTCCTACCTGAATTATTCCCCCTCTTAATACCATCATTATGACGGCATGGCTCTAGAAACTATACATTTAGACAGAAACCCAGTATAACCGGGCGTTGCATCACCTTAACATAATCAAGAACAACAGAGTTATATTAATATTTCCGAAGCATTTATAATCAATAAATCCGCATTTACAATTAAGAGTGTTAAACTACCAGCTTTAAGATCACTAGGATACTGTCAAAACTTAAAAATAAAAGGCGCTTTTAAGGGATTAGTCTACAAAGTTTTATTAAGTCCACTAAAAGTATGTGAGCCTTAACAAGTGTGTTCACTAAACAGCACATTGTCGCACCTAAAACAGTTTCATTTAAGAAACGTGACGATAAAGAACAAAGACACATAAACTATTCACTGAAAATAAAAGAAAACAAACAAATAATGTGCATTTGTTGATAAGGATATATTTGCGACAGTGTATTCCTAGCCTTGAATGTCCACTTTGATAAAGGTTAAACTAAAACAATTCAACAAGTCTCCTTGAGTACTTTTACTGCACAGCTGAGCCAGTGCGCCACACACATCTCTACATCTCTTGCAGAAGCATCAAACATTTTATATATTTGTCAAAAAACAAAATGCTTGTTACTCACCAAAACAACTGATTATTTGAACACAAAATCCATCCTCCTTTCTTTCCTCAAGAAGACTTCAATGACTGTTGTACAGTTTATCTGTGCGTTTCAGTTCCACCAATAAGTCCTTTTCTATAGACATGGAGGCTAATGCTGAAAGCCAAGTCTGTCCAGTAGCATTTCTGCCATAAGTTTTAATTTGCTTTAAGGCCGAGAATGACCGCTCGGCAGAAGCAGTGGACACAGGGATAGACTCGCTAGCGTCGGGTTTGGTCGTTCTCTTCTAACGATATCTAGCTTTTCTTGAAAAGTTTGTCTCGACGTTGTAATGATATCTGCGACCAAATCGATATATTGTCCTCCTTCAGCCATTGTGAGTATCCCCTCACCCGCCCGATGCTTCACACCTTGGGAAACTCCGGAGAAGAATAGAATCCAACCACTATCCAGGAGTACGGTTCCAGAGCCAAAACTGTGCGTAGACGTAAGCCCCACCAGATCCACCTCCCACACTAGTTCTGGCTCCTTCCCCCACAGAGAGGTGGCGTTCCACATCCCCAGAGCCAGCCTCTGCTGTCCGGGTCTGGTCCGTCGAGGTCCCTGACCATCACTGACAGCGCACCTGACCCCAGCGGTTTTTCCCATGAGTGGTGGGCCCACAGGATGGATGGATGGGAGGCACCACGTAGCTTCTTCGGGCTGTGCCCGACCGGGCTCCGTGGCAAACCCGGCCACCAGGCGCTCGCTGTCGGGCCCTCCCTCTGGAACCGGCTCCAGACGGGGGCCCCGGGCTTCCTCCAGGCAGGGACTTTCCTTCTCTTTCCCTCTGTTTCATGAGGTGGTGTTGAACCATTCTTAGTCTGGCCCCTCGGCTGAGACCAATTTGCCTTGGGGGAGTCCTACCAAGGCTCCAGACAACACTGCTCTCAAGTTAATAGGGACACATAAACCTCTCCACCACAGTATGGTGATGGTTCCTGGAGAGTGTTGGTAAATAATGGGTATATTTCCCCTAAGTCTGTAACTTTATGTTGAAAATTCATTGCAATAGTGATTTTATTTGACTTACTTACGTACCAACTGTGCTAAAATCTATAATTTTATTACAACATCTGGTTGTATTAGGCGATTTTAGGCAATATGGCAAACCAATAAACAGGACAACTTTATTGCAGTATTTCCTTTTGATATGATTTTTGCTTCAATGTGATGAAGTACCTTAATCTGTATTTAAGTATTTAATTGCCCATCTGGCATTCTATTCATAAACAGTTTTTCTATTGTTTTGATTTTTCAAAAGATGTACTTTATAACACAATATATATTAATACCACAATGTAAGAGTATATAAACCTTTGCACATTTTATGAATATTCCCTCTTGCTACAACATTTTCTCTTTTCTCTTCAGGTGACGGGCGGGCTCACCTCCCAGGTCTCCCTCCAGGGAGCCTTGGTTTAGTTGGATTTAGAATGACTCAGATCTTCACTTCAAAGCTTGTATAGCTGAGCAGGTAGCTTTAATGTCAGTGTACTATACAGTGTACCAATGTTTACCATTAATGTTTAAGTCTAGGTTTTTTGTATCAAATATAATTTTTCCAATGACTACAAATGTGCCTTTGGTTTAGCTTGACGGCTGCTTCACTCTTTGTTCTGGATTGTTGTAGACAGGTTTACATGTGACCAAGTAATCACATGTGGGAGAGACGTGAGGGATTTGATACCACAAGGTGCCTCACATACAACAGTGGGATCTCACAGGTGGTCCAACTTCTTCCTTTGATACATTTCACAGACATCAGTGATTTCAGGTCAAAGTTTTCTCTCATCCTAACACATATTTCAACCTCTACTATATCGATTAGTACAATATTTTGACATTCCTGGTTCACAGACAATGAACGCTAAGATATTTGGCGATTCTCCGACGTTCTCTAGTGCCACTATGAGTGTACGTGTATGGTTGTGAGTGCAAGGTTTAAACAATTATTTTGGCATTTAATTTGATACAGAAAAAGGATGTTCCCCTCAGGCTGAATTGGAATAACTTCGGTGATCTCCTAACTTTTCATCAAGCGCCCTCATTAGGTCAAAAACGTTTGTCCATTCATGACTAGACTCAGTGGTCCTATTGTGTTTAATTCTAATTAGGAAATGTTAGAATGCGAACATGCTGAACTAAGATGGTGAACATTTTAAACATTATACTTTCTCTACATCAACACGTGAGCATGCTGATGTTAGCGTTCAGCTCGAAGCACAGCTGTGCCTGAGTACAGCCTGACGGAGACGCTAGCATGGCTACAGAATCTTACTGTGTGCTCAAAGAAAACGTTCCCTTTCTGTCGGAACACACCTTTAGGCTTGTTCCAGTCTTTATAGAATTCAGAAACCCAATACTTGAGTTTAAACATTAAAGACAATAACCACTTTATACATTTGTCTCTTTATTGAATCATTTAACAGAAGTAAATAATGCATGCACATTGACATTACCACATATAGAATCAATGTTCTTCTAATTCCTTTAAACATGTTAATATGAAATAAATAAAAACAGAACATTCTGAGATTAAAAAAAGATCACTTTCTGTGTTGTACACATGTTGACAATACCAAATATAGAATGAATGTTTTTTTTGTTTTGTTTAAAATGTAAATAGTGGAATCAGATACTTTACAGAAACAAATACACAGATATTCTGATGTCTGAATAATAAAAAGAAATCACTTAATTTGCTTAAAACAAACTTTCTGCCATGTATAGACGTTGACAATACCACAATTAGACTGCATTATCTTATAATTGATTAAATATGTGGCACCAGATACTTAATTGAAATAAAAACAGACATTACACATTTTGAGTTAAGAAAAGAAAATATTACACTCACTTATATCTGTAAAATAAATGACAATGTCATGTTACATTGTCATTTATAAAACGGACATGTCAAATCAAGCAATCTGATTGGTTCTTAGCCGTGGTATAATGAGCGTATATCACAGGTAGAATTGTAATTACTTTTCACAACAAGTCAGTATCCCTTCGCGTCTGAGAAAAAGCTACAACAGTTACAGCTGTTAAATTACGTCCGTTAAGAAACAAACGTACAAAGCTTTACTCTGGAGGAGTGGATTGATCAGTGCCTATCTCCAGAGAAAAAAGCCCCTAAAAGACGACATGCAGAGCTACGTGAAGAGCAGGTAGACCAAATGGAGAAAAAACGAAACCAACAGAACACCGCGCTAGTTAGTGTTGTTGCATAGCAACCATCTCGCACTATGTTTTGTGCAGAAGGCAACGGAGGGACTATTTTATTTTGAAAATCATTATTTAATAATAAAAACTGATTAAATTGGAGTGTGTATTTTTCTTTCATATTGCCACACTTGGTAACCGTTTTATAAAAGCAATAGCTCACTCCGTGATATATGGTCATTATTAATATTTTGCATCAGATACTTCACAGAAACAAAAACAAATAGATTTAGTCTATGTATCTAGTACATGCTTCTTTTCTATATCATATTACACAAGTAAAATCTAAATATCCATGAGAAGATAATGAATGTATTGAGGAGGTGTGCACCTCTGTGACCACAACACATGGACTTTCTCATTTGAGGAGAAATGACTTTTTGAGACTTGTCACTGCTTGCTCATGAGTGATACTTTTCCAAGTTGCAGGAATATCAGCAGCATCTGCTTTGTATTCTTTAGCAAACTTATCATTGAACTTTGCCATTACATATTTCCAGGAGTCTGATGCCTGGAGGCTTGCATCTGGAGCAATGTTCCAGCCCGGGAAAATCTTTTTGTATTCCTTGAAAGGGTGAAATTGACCATTTGTAGCATTGCAGCAAAAACAAACGTCACTGACCTCAGAGGAAGAGCATATGTCAATTGTAAGTTTTAACTCCATCTGTATTCACCGAGACCATGTGGCCGATGCAGTGAAGCCATGTGCACATTGTGGGCGCTTCCTCCTGCCTCACTAGGCGATTTGCAGAATGGACACTGTTCACCACATCCAATCAGATCGGTGAAAAGCTGGTTCTGAGGACTCATGTCAAGATTCTTTAGTTCAGTATGGATGTTTGTTGATTTATATTTCTTTCTAAGAGCTTCTGCGATGTCCTTCACACACTCAGTGAGCCAGTAAGCAAACTGTTCCTGTTTCTGTTCCTGTTCCTGATCCTGTTCCTGATCCTGGTCAGCATTTTCCAGGATAAAGAAAGCATTCAGAGCATCCTTGGAAATATTCAGTTTAGGAGTACCAAGACAGACATTTTTAACAAATGTCTTCAAGTTGCCACTCTTCTCTGTATTTGCTTTGTCGATAGCATCACTTATGCTCCTGATACTTGACTGAACATGTTTGTCATCGTAGAGTCTTTTGATAAACGTTCCACTATTTGGTTGAGTATCCATTCCTTTACATACTCCTTATAGGAGCTAATATAGCTAAGATACTTTCCAAAGTCGTCTTTTGAGAGCAAATCCAGTAAAATTGAATACTGGAGAAATATCCGTGTGCTGAACTGCTCGCATGTCTTCATTTCACCAATGATATCAAGACCCAGAGAACGTTTGACAAAGTCTTCGACTGCAGGGAGCAAGTACTGCTTTGTGAATTCTTCTGCCTTCTTCTGGCATTGGTCTCGTTTTTGGAACGCATCTTTAAAAGCACTACAAAAGTCCTTTTTGTTATCATCAAGACATGTGGAGGGATCATTCACATGTAAGAAATGTTCATGCATTTCCTGAAAGCTTCTGGCTGCATTGCCACAGATGTGCTGTTTCAGAGAAACTTCAAACTCGATCTCTGTCTTTACATTCTTGTTGTTCTGCATCTTCTTATCAATCATGTGTAGGATCTCCTGGATGTAAGTGTCATGGTAGTTGCTCTTTTTTTGCATTTTGTCAGTCACAAACTGTGTGCAATCAGTTATGATGCTGTCAGCTATTTGTTGTACAGTTTTTACGTGATCTTCCATGTCCAACATTTTTTTGATTTGTTTTTTAAAATATCCGTCTGCTGTATAATATTTGAAAGGATCCAGTCCACAATCTTTCAGGTTCTTTTCACTTAATAGTTGACATACATGACTCCCCTTACGTGATAGATTGTCTCTCAGGTAGTGGTTCACCCTTGCAATGACATTTGTGGGCTTTTGCTTAGAAAATGATAGTTCGTTCACCATTTTATTCCACATCTTATCAAATTCTTTGTCCAGCTCGTTCTCTGTCATCTCAACCTTTTTTTTCCGACATTCAACAATCAAGCCACACAACCTTCCTTCTAATTCTTTTGTGTGGTTCTCCTTGATTCTATCAAGTTCTGTCATTCCCTTTTTGGTGTCAGCTGCTGCTGTGAGTTGATTAACCACAGAGTTCTGCATTTCTTTTCGAAGGCTCTTTGCGCTGTTTTCAAACTCCTGTCTGTATCCTTCAACGAGATAGACATGGCCCTCTGTCGGCTTGAAGTACTGTGTCAAATTCTCAAGAACTTTTTTCTCCCGTTTAGACAGCTCTGTCAATGCTTCACTTTTCAAATCATTGAGAAGTTCTGAAACGTCAGATATCTCAGACCTTTGTGCCGGTTCAGATGTCTCAGATTCCACAGCAAATTTTCCAAAGTTGGAGATTCTTGTTTCATTATTTGTAACCCACGTGTACATCTCTTTTTTGAAGTTCCATTCCCATTTGTTGAATTATGTGCACAGCCTCATGAATGCATCAGCCACCAGGCTGTTTCTGAAGCTGAAGATGAAGTTTTCATGCTTTACTGCATTCCACAGGCTTTTCATCCACTCTGTAAACCCCAAGATATTATTAGCAGATGACTTGCAACTTGTTTTTCAGCGGCAGGGACTCGGGTGTTTGTCAGGGTCATGGGGAAGTATCCATATATCCTTAATGAGAACTTGGTCCAAAGCACGCAGGACCTCAAAATGGGCTAAAAGGACAATGATTCAGAGCACACAGCCAAAACAACGTAGTAGTGGCTTTGGAATGACTCTGTGAATGTCTTTGAGTGGCCCAGTCAGAGAAAGGACTTGAACCCAATCCAGAGAACATTGGAAGAAAACTCCCAAATCCCGGTGCGCAAAGCTTGTTGCGTCATACCAAGAAGACCTGAGGTTGTAATTACTGCCAAAACTAAATACTGGATCTGAATACTTATGTTAATGGGATATTTAATTTTTTCTTTTTAATATATTTACAAACATTTAAAAAAAAATCTTGTTTTCACTTTGTCATTATGGGGTAATGAGTGTCGATAAATGAGATGCGGAAGTAATTAAACAATTTTAGCACAAGGCTTCAACATAACTAAATGTGAAAAAGGGAGGGAGTATGAATATTTTGTGAATGCACTGTATCTGAACATAAGGTTCAATTACCACCAACACTTCATATAGACTGGTGCAAATTGTATTCAGTGAATCATTTGCAAAGCTTTTCTACAACATGTAAAACTCGTTTTAAAAAACCTAAACTCGTCCTTAAATTAAGTCCGTCTGTCTGTCTGTCTATCATCATTCTATACAGAGAATGGATGGATGGATGGATGGACATACAATCAAACTGTATAGGCATATTTAAAGAGTATTCATATTCAAACACACAATGTGTGTGTGTGTGTGTGTGTGTGTGTATATATATATATATATATATATACACTGCATATATGTAGATAATGCAAGTGTGGTGAGTGGTGACACCATTTAAAACTTTATTTAATCAAACTTTTAATAATAATAATAATAATAATAATAATAATAATAATAATAATAATAATAATAATAATAATAATAATAATAATAATAATAATAATAAATTGAATTTATATAGCGCTTTTCGAGACCTCTAAGCCGCTTTACAATAGTAGGAGAAGTGGGGGGAACGGTTAAGACGAGGGAAGAAAGGGAAAGAGAAAAGGAAAAATAAATAAAAATAAAAATAATAATAATACGGTTAACAGGGGGCTAGCAAATGATACTTGAGAAGAGGTGCGTCTTGTGGCGGGACTGAAATATGGAGAGGGACTGAGAGTCACGGATGTCTTGGGGGAGGGAGTTCCAGAGCCTGGGTGCTGCCCTGGAGAAGGCTCTGTCTCCAAAGCTGCGCAGCTTGGATTTGGGGGTGGAAAGGAGACCAGCTGAGGTGGATCTGAGGGACCGTGGGGGTTGGTAGGAGGAGATGAGGTCAGTGAGATAGGAGGGGGCTAGGTGGTGGAGGGCTTTGTAAGTGAGGACCAGGAGTTTGTAGTTGATTCGGAGGGAGACAGGTAGCCAGTGGAGCTCTTTGAGGACTGGGGTGATATGATGCCAAGATTTGGTGTGAGTGAGGAGTCGGGCGGCGGAGTTCTGGACCAGTTGGAGTTTGTTGATGGAGCTTGCGGTGATGCCATATAGAAGGGAGTTACAGAAGTCAAGGCGGGAGGAAATGAAGGCGTAAGACTTAAGACTTTTAAGGCGTAAGACTTTTAGACTTTGTACAGCCAATAAAAAGTTAATTTTTATTGATATTGTCAAAACGATTTTTATGGCTAGTTTTCTACCAGTCATTTAAATAGTTGTGATGAACGTTTATATGCCCATTGTAATTTATTAGAAAACGAAAGGTTTCATTGTATTCAAAAGTTTAGCAAACTAACCCTGACCAACCCAGAATCTTTTTTAATATAGTATAAAAGCTGATACTAAGAAACTTATAGACTGTTTGTATTGCCTTTCTGCTGAACAATAGATTGTATAAAGCTGCGGCGTTGCACCTGTTGTCTTGTTTTTACATTCTTTGTTGAAAATTCAGAAACCCAAGACTTGAGATGAAGAAACATGTTAAATAATGGAATTTTAAAAAAGATGATTATTAAAAAAAAGTATAGTTAAACTATATAAATAAATGAAGTGATGATATTTCTGTTTACTTTAGAAGTTATTATACACTGTATGCTGTGATTCTGATCTGGGAAACATTAAAGACATTCATAGCCAGTCTGCCGATTCTGTGTCTTTATTCAAATGGTGGACAGGAAGTATACATGTTGATAACATATAGAAGGAATGCTTTTTTAGTTCCTTTAAACATGTAAATATGTGGAATCAGATACTTAACAAAGACAGAGATTATAAATGTGATATATTATACATTTTATACTATACTTGATTAAAACAAACTGTGTCATGTTTACTTGTTGACAACATATTTTGATTGATTCAAAATGTAAATATGTGACATTATATACTTAATTGAAATAAAAACAGACATTACAGATTAAAAATTACATTACATTTAAAAAAATTACATTAGATAAAAACTAATTGTCATGTATCACCTACTTGTTGATATTTAGACTGAAAGATCTTTTCAAACTGACATGTTTTAACATTTTATATATTCACAGAAACAAAAACTAATTCAAATTTTCTAGAAAAAAGCCACATATATATTTAACTTGATTAACAAACACTCTGTCATGTATACATGTTGACAGAACTGCATACACGTTACATACATACATTGTGTACTCGCAAACCCTTTTGGGTTTGTGGACACATTTTCTTTTCTCAGCTTAATTTGAATATTTTCCAAATAGGCCGGAAGAGGTAAAACCATCCAGTATATCATAAGAACATAGAAAAGTTAAGCGTAATATTAATTCTTCTTAATATTTGTATTGCTTTCACTTATTGGTTGTTGAGCTGCTCTTGTGACTCACAGCAGAAGTCAGTTTGATTCATTCTCTCACATAAGGGGAAGAAAATGAGACTTTGTTTCTTACTTTCTTTTATGATTAATATTTTATATGCTTTTAAATAGACTAAACATATGCAACTCACAAATGACAATATCACCTTGACATTGAACATTAAATTAAAACTGGAAATAATAAAAATAAATGCATGCACAACCCAAAAAATAAACAACAAATACAAAATATAGATAATATAAATGCTTCACACAGTAGCATTGCTTGTTAGCTGGTTAACCTCAGTTATTCACATTTTATATATTATTTTACTGCCATTCTTATGAGATAGAAATACCATTAACCGCTGGATATGTAACAGTGGTACTCCCCGTATTCCAAGTGAATCCACCTTTTCCCTGTATCTTACGGAGCTTGTAGTTGTGGTCCTACAACAAAAGCTATACCATAACACTGTTGGCATGAATATCACAATGTGAAGGAACCCTTCATGGTTGTTCTCAGCACTCAACTTGTTCTTCCCCTATTGCACCACCAGGGGGAGTTCCTCAACTATGACATCCTAATAGGAGTGAACCAAGGCGAGGGGCTGAAGTTTGTGGATGACAGCGAGGACAACGGACAACAGATCAGCCTGCAAACCCCTCACAGCGGGCCACAGTCAAAATACAGACACATTTTGATAATGCAGTCACGCTTCCTCTCAAGTGCCTGTCATTCATTCTCCGCTCTGAGAGGCATATTCTCTCTTTTCCCTTCTGTGTCACTCAGTCAGTATCTGTCTCAACTGACTATCTCTCACACAAACATACAAACACAAACACCTTTTTCATGTTTTCCTATTCCTGTCATTCCAGTTCATTTTAGCAACGTTTACTTCTATCTTCATGTTGCACATCTCTTGACCACTCATCTCTCAAAAATGTTCTATCCCTGTCATTACTTCCCTCTTAACTTGTCACAATTTTCTCTTTTTTCCCCTTTACCTTTATATTCCTGTCCCTTTCCCCCTCCCGCGTCTTCTCCTCCAGGCAAAGACATCCTGAGGGAGACCATTAAATTCATGTACACCGACTGGGCAGACAGGGACAATGGCGACATGCGAAGGAAGACCCTCTTAGCTCTGTTTACAGACCACCAGTGGGTGCCACCGGCAGTGGCCAAGGCTAAACTCCATGCCGAGTTTCAGTCTCCGGTTTACTTTTACACGTTCTACCACCACTGCCAGACAGAGACGCGACCCGAATGGGCCGATGCCGCCCATGGAGACGAGATACCGTATGAGTTTGGCGTACCCATGATCGGTGCTACGGATCTGTTTCCGTGCAACTTCTCGAAGAATGACGTGATGCTGAGCGCTGTGGTCATGACTTACTGGACCAACTTCGCCAAGACTGGGTAGGCCTTGCTGATGGTTATATTTCATACTAATATATTTCAATTTCTCTTTTTGCTTCTGTAGGAAGGACTAGCTAGTGTAGTGTCTCTACAGCAGTAGAGTTAAAGTGTCTTTCAGAAGATTTTGCTTGACATTTGTAGTGGCTGATCTCACTAACCAGATGTTGGTAGAGTTTTTAAAAGTTTAGTTTCCTGTCTCTCTTTCCTGCAAGATCATAAATAAAAATGGAGAAGCCAAGGGTGTATTTAGTGTTTAGATGTCATTACAATGAATACATCTTCCATCCAGATTGATTAAAACCTTGACTGAGATGTCCCCTCTGTCCCCTACTAGGGACCCCAACCTGCCAGTCCCCCAGGACACCAAGTTCATTCACACCAAGCCCAACCGCTTTGAAGAGGTCATCTGGACCAAGTTCAACTTGAAGGACAAGCAGTATCTTCACACTTCCTCTCCGGCAGGCCCTGGCCCAGGCACCCACAGGCCTTTGCCTCACTTTACTACAAGCGTGACAAGCGGCACGAGATGCGACGCCACCGGCTGTCTCCTCAACGGGGCGGGCCTGCCTGCCTCCACCACCAGGGTACAGTAGGGACTGGCCCGAAACAGCGCCACCTAAGGACCAGGAAGACTGGCTCTGCCACTGATCTAGAAGGGAGGCCTCTGAACGTGGGCCTTTGTTCTGTTCTCTTATTCTCTTGTTTCTCCAAAAACAACTCCGCCTCCTTCATCATGCTGTCAAACTTAGCAGCTCCACTGGTGGTGTGTGGAGAAGCAACTAAACTGCACGGCAGCAGATGATCAGTTTGGGGGGTGACTTAGATCTTTCAAAGATACTGTTTTCAAAGGTCTGCTGTTTCCAGCCTAAAGCCCCTTGACATTTGTCAAAAGGACTAATGCTTTTTGGCCCTTGCAGTTTTCATCATTTTCTTCTTTTCTCTCCCAAGTGTGTTATGTGCATATATTGTTCTCTTTTCTACATCTGTGTCTTATCCCTGCTTTGTTCCTCTCATTCGACATGTGATTCTCTCCCTCTCCCCAGCGCTCCTCAGCTCTAAGGACTCACAAACGACTGAGCTGCAGGAGCAGGCATAGAGTACATACAGTAATCATATAGCTATGAAGACATTGATAAATCTGATACTTTCATTCTACCAGCATTCTTGGTGCCAAGTATGTACTACTGTGTTTGCTTTCTCATCGAGAAAGAAAAAAACTAAAGAAAATTCTAGAGTATTGCTATTTACTGTCAATTAACAGATGCTGTGTGTTCTCATGACAAAGTGCCAAACTGGCCCTTGATTGTGTTTTTTTTCTTTCTCTCATCTTCTGTTTATTTTTTTCAAGCATTTGTTTAATTGTTGTTTTTGTGGAAAGAAATTTTTGCTGAAAATATAGATATAGAGAAATGATATTATATATATAGTTATATATAAATGTGTACAAAGGAGAAAGTATATAAATGGGTTTTCTCAGTGGGGATCTATGCATGAATTATTTTTAAAGAGGATGACAGGGGGGGGGGGACACTGTATCTGTCAATGCACGTTTCCCAAATCTAATCAAATCATATCGGTCCACTCTGGATATTTAGTTTTTTGTTTTATCTCACAGAAAAAGAACATCACAGACAATCCTCTAAGTACCCCCAACAAACCCTCTTCACCTGCCAACACCCATTTATAAAAAGAAAAAAGAGTAATTAACACAAATCTCATAAGATGAACAGCTGTGAACGTACTCTTCCAATCATTTACCCCGACATGATGTTATTTAGAGTTTGTTTCCAGGTAATACAGCACGCCCACCATCCTACAGGAGCTACTTTTTCTTCCCATCTGTATGGAGATGATCGTTTTTAGGGTATGTGAGGTACCAACTCTGTTGTTGTAGCTTGCCTGTACAGAATTATTTTTGTATTTCAGTAAGGGTGAGAAACAAAGCAGAAACAGGCAGCCTTTGCTCTTCTACGTACACGTCCTTCTCCTGTCTGCACCCCTATTTCCAGCATGTGTGTGTGAGTGTGTGTGCGGGTATGTGTGGGTGTGGGCCCTAATTAGACAACAAAGAGATGGAGAGGCAGACAGGCGGGATCCCCCCCATGGTAAAAACTTAGACTCCAGAATGAGCTCCTTCCTGCTGCGTCCGCAAACATCCCCCTCCATATCAACAGTACTTCTCCTCTTTCCGTCAGTGCACTAGCGTTGTATTCTTACACCCGTATTGCGGTGATCCCCCGCGTTCAACTCCCTGCTGTGACCACAAAACTCCAAAACACCTGACTTCACTGTGTCAGCTACGTTCTACACAATTTCTGACCTCAGTTCAGCTCTGCTCTTATCCTCACATTCAAGGGTTAGTTCACTCAGCTAGTGACTTTTTTTGTGAGCTCATCAGTTGTAAATTAAACTTTAAGCACACGGAGGGTAACCGTGGGCCTTCACGGCCTGCGACGCGGAGCTGCAAGATGAAAAGGGGGCTCGGATCTCCTACACAGGGTAAAAGCTGATTCTGTTCTTTTCTTTCGGGTAAGAATGTGCAGGCCTACAGCTCAGCCCCCCCCCCCCCACACACACACAAATCTCTGCTGGATCTCAAACATGGATCATGGGTAATACTCTGGTAATACAGTACGTTAATGAACTGATGTGTTATTGTTTGAGCCCACAGGAACACATGGTAGCCTTCATCCAGTATGGGAGAAGTTAGTCACCGGTGCTGTCTTTGCTTGTGCTCTAGCTTTAGCCTGTTTATTTCTTTTGTTTTCTATTTTATTAATGCCTAACGGGTGGAGGGGGAGGGCTGGAGAGGGAGAGACATACCTGGCTGCTCCTGTCAGAGATTTTGTAAGCCCACTGAAAAGGAAATGTGCACAATGTAAAACACAAAACAACTGACTTGGGTGTGCGGCAGGTGGATAAATGCTGTGGAATAGATGATGGACAGCGAAAGGAAAGGTGCACGCCGTGGAAAAGAGACTTTGGGAGGAAATTGGAAAAAGACTTGCAGCCTTAAATGTAGAAATCCCAATCAAAAGAGAGGTTGAACTAATCATTAGCAAATAAGGACATTCAAAGGCATGGCCATGTTTCTACCCACAATGTTTGCCAGGAGGACACCTTGCTCATCTGTCCTACGGAGGTCTGATACGTCTGATCAGACCGAGATGAACCCTTTTGTACTCACTCCTGTGGATAAGGAGGCAGTGAGGGGTTGTGAGGTAAACCTCACCACAACACAGCTACAATGACACCACCAGAGGTGAAAACAGAAACAAGGTCTTTAGTTTGGTCTGTTTTCCCCCGTCTATTTTATAAGCTAACACTGGAGGGCGCCATTGTGGCAGCTTCACTGCAGTCTGCCCGCTCTGAGGAAGCTGGACGTGTGAAGAAAAATACCAAACTGGATAGCAGGACAGAGACACACAACATCTGGAAGAGGATCAAAACTGTACATTTTTAAGTGTAAGAATCAAACAGACAAAAATATTTGTAAATATTAAGTTTCTTGTTTGTTTTTCTTTTTTTCTTTTTGAGTGAATGAATGAAATGCTTATTTTGTGACGACAAAAGACAACAGGTGCAGTTTGCAACACAAAAAAAAGGCCACTAGCTTGAGCTTTCACATTCACTGGTGATTTAAAAAATGCTTACCGCCGATCTCTTTTCATGCCATTAGAAAATGATCTTTTTCTTTACTTTGTTTCATGTTTCATGTTTCATGTTGCCCATTATCACGGGGGTATCCTGTAGCATCATGATTCCTAAGCAGGAAAGTTACTGTAGCAGAAATTCATCTCCACTGCAGCCCCCACACAACAGAGGGCCTAAGATGCTGTAGTTAGTGTTTGCTAGTTTGAATATTAGATTTAAAAATGTGAAAAATATAGTTTAAGTCATTGTTCTTGGTTTGTAGTAGAGGGGTCAACTACACAGCTTTTTTTCCTCTTCGTTTTTGGTTCAAGCTTTAGCAAACTATTATTTTGAAATATATCTTGTGAGACAACTATTCTCCTGATGAATGTGTGCTGCATGATCTGTGTCTTCAGAGCATTTATGGAAACATCTTTATAGGCTAAATGAAAGCCAGGTAACTTATGTTGCCGTGGTGTAGGGAACTGGCGTGTGATTCATGGTCAGGACTTCAAAACTGAGACACTACATGCAAAGTGCAAACAGTTAAATGCTCGATTCACATGTAGCAGTGTTCACATGTAGCCACTTAATCACACGCGGGGCCGACACGAGGGCTTTGATACCATAAGATGCCTCCGAGAGTAATGAGATCCCACCGGTGGTCTGAAGTTTTCCTTCCACACACTGTGTCGTTGTGTGATTGTGGAGGTTGTGTGTGATGTAGCAGTGAAGTTTGTTCAGTTTGGAGACGGATGACATTTGAAGTAGATCTGAAAAGTCCAGTGCACTGTCAGTCTAAACGTGTGTTTACCAGTGGATCGGACTGGATGTATGTGGACACACGCCCTGAAAACTGCAGTCAGCCAAGCAAAGCAAAAGCACTTCATATCGCTGAGGTTATTTAGAGACCCTGTGTGAGGGCAGTGGTGCATGGACACACGCATAGATCTCCGGCTCGGTCCCCATTGCGGAGTTGCACCTGTTGTCTTGTTTTTACATTCTTTGTTGAATTCAGAAACCCAAGACTTGAGATGAAGAAAAATGTTAAATAATGGAATTTAAAAAAAGATGATTATTAAAAAAAAAGTATAGTTAAACTATATAAATAAATGAGGTGATGATATTTCTGTTTACTTTAGAAGTTATTATACACTGTATGCTGTGATTCTGATCTGGGAAACATTAAAGACATTCATAGCCAGTCTGCTGATTCTGTGTCTTTATTCAAATGGTGAACAGGAAGTATACATGTTGATAACATATAGAAGGAATGCTTTTTTAGTTCCTTTAAACATGTAAATATGTGGAATCAGATACTTAACAAAAAACAGAGATTATAAATTCTGAGTGAAAGAAAGACATTTTATACTAAACTTGATTATGTTTACTTGTTGACAACATTTTGATTGAATGATCTTTTGATTGATTAAAAATGTAAATATGTGACATTATATACTTAATTGAAATAAAAACAGACATTACAGATTAAACATGACATTACATTTAAAAAAAATTACATTAGATAAAAACTAATTGTCATGTATCACCTACATGTTGATATTTAGACTGAAAGATCTTTTCAAACTGACATGTTTTAACAATTTATCAGATATTTATATATATTCACAGAAACAAAAACAAATTCTAACTTTCTAGAAAAAAGCCACATATATGTTTAACTTGATGAACAAACATTCTGTCATGTATACATGTTGACAGAACTGTATATGAATGATCTTTTAATTGATTGGAAAATATAAATGTGTGGCATTTGATGCAGCACAGAAATGAAAAACAAATATTCTAAATTCCTAGTAAATGGAATAACATGAACAGAAAACATAAAAATGTAACAGAAAATTTAAAAAACAAAGTAAGACATTACAAACTTTTGATGTAAGAAAATGACATATTGCACTCAATTAGATAAGAAAGAAAAAACATCATCATGTCATCTAATATACATATACGGCCGGTTGTACAGCATGTTGGTTGTCATTCTTCTCTATATCATAAAAACAAGTAAGATTAATTATTAATGAGGATAATGATTGTATTGAGGAGGATGTGCACCTCTGTGACCACAAAGCATGTAATTTCTCACTTGATGTTAAATGACTCTTTCAGGCTTGCTTCTGCTTCCTCGTGTGTGATTTGTTTCCAAGTGGTGGGAATATCAGCAAGCTCTGCGTTGAACGCTTTCGCCAACTGCTTGTTAAATGTTGCCATCACATATTTCCAGTAGTCTGATGCCTGGAGGCTTCCATCTGGTGGGATTTTCCAGTCAGGAAAGATTTCTTTGTAACGCTTGTAAGGATGAAATTCCCAGTTTGTAGCATTACAACAAAATGTCGCTTCAGTGACCACGGAGGAAGAGCATATTTCAGTGACAAGTTTCTTCGAGGATAGAAACCTGCATGAACCAAACCCCTTTGGCCGATGCAGTGAAGCCCAGTGCTCAGTGTGGGCGCTTCCTCCTGCGTCACAAGGAGCTTTGCAGAATGGACACTGTTTACCACATCCAATCAGCTTGGTGAAAAGCTGGTTCTGAGGATTCACATGAAGATTCTGTAGTTTCATTTGGATGTTAGTTTCTTTATACTGCTTTCTGAGAGTTTGGGCCATGTTCTTCACACACTCAGTGAGCCAGCGAGCAAACTGTTCCTGGTCGGCATTGTTCAGGATCATGAATGCCCCGAGAGCATCCTGGGAAAGGACCAGTTTAGTAGCAAGTTCCTGACAGACATTTTGAACAAATGTCTTCAAGTTGCCACTCTTCTGTTTATTTGCTTTGTTGATAGCATCATTTATGCTCCTGATACTTGACTGAACATGTTTATCCTCGAGCTTGAACATCGTAGAGTCTTTTGATAAACGTTCCACTATTTGGTTGGAAATCCATTTCTTTACGTAATCCTCATAGGAGCTAATATAGCTCAGATAGCTTTCAAACTCATCCACTGAGAGCAAATCCAGTAAGACTGAATGCTGGAAAACAATCCGTGTGCTAAACTGATCGCATGTCAGCATTTCACCAATGATATCAGGACCCAGGGAACGTTTGACAAAGTCTTCGACTGCAGGCCTCAAGCAGCGGTACGTGAATTCTTCTGCCTTCTTCTGGCACTGGTCTCGGTCATGAAACACGTCTTTAAAATCAGCACGAAACTTTTCTTTGTTTTTATTCAGACATCTGTAGGGATCGTTCTCACGTACGAAATCGTCATGCATTTTCTGAAAGCTTCTGGCTGCATTGGAACAGATGTGCTGTTTCAGAGAAACTTCAAACGTGATGTCTGTTTTAACATCTTGATTGTTTTTAAGCCTCTCATCAATCATGTGTAAAATCTCCTGGATGTAAGTATCATGGTAATTGCTTTTGAATTGATTTTTTTCAGCCACAAACTGTGTGCACATTGATATGATGCTGTCAGCTATTTGTTGTACATCCTTCGTGTGTCCTGAAATGTTGAACATCTGGGTGAAGGTGTTTTGGAATCGCTTTATGAGTCCTTCAGGTGTATATTTAAAAGCGTCCAGTCCACAACGTTGCAGGCTTTTTTGACTTAACAATTTACTTGCATGACTTCCCTTGTGTGATAGATTAGTTCTCAGGCGGTGAGACACACTTGTGAAAATGTCCACAACCTCCATTTTTGAAAAGGATAGTTCCTTCTCTGTTTCAGTCCACATCTTGTCAAATTCTTTGTCCAGCTCGTCCTCTGTCATCTTGACTTTTTTCTGCGAACATTCATCAATCAATGCAGAAACTCTCTCCTCTAATTCTTTTGTGTGGTTCCCCTTGATTCTGTCAAGTTCTGCCATTCCCTGTCTGATGTCAGCTGCTGCTGTGAGTTGATAAAACACAGAACTTTCCATTTCTCGTCGAACGTTCTTTGCGCTGTTTGCAAACTCCTGTTTGTATCCTTCAACAAGAAAGACATGGCCCTCTGTTTGCTTGAAGTACTGGTCCAGATTTCCAAGAAGCTTTGTCTCCCATTTAGACAGCTTTATCAAAGCTTCACTTTTCAAAACTGTGAGAAGTTCTCTGATGTCAGATATCTCAGTTTTCACAGCAACTGTTCCGAAGTTGGAAATTCTTGTTTCAGCATTTGTAACCCACGTGTACATCTCTTTTTTGAAGTTCCATTCCCATTTGTTGAATTCTGTGCAGAGTCTCATGTATGCATCAGCCACCAGGCTGTTTCTGAAGCTGAAGATGAAGTTTTCATGCTTTACTGCATTCCACAGGCTTTTCATCCACTCTGTAAACCCCAAGATATTATTAGCAGATGACTTACAACTTCCCAAAATGTGGATTATGTTCTTCTTGAGCTCATAAACAGCTTCGCTGTACCCTGCATTGACTGGTGCCATTGGTGGGTTTCCATTCCACAGTCCAGGAATGTACCAGTTGCCAGTGTCTGGATTGTACTCCATCACATCAGTGAAGCTGATGTTCTCCCCTTTCTTTTCCATTTTGGCTGCTGCCTGGGTCATCTCGTTTAACTGTTCCAAGAGCAGTTTCCTGTCTCGTAAGTTCTTATCATGGGCTGAAACATCCGACACATTCTGGTGAACAAACTGACATTTGGGAGTTTTGCCCACCTCTGTCATCCTGAGAAAAGCATGCACAACTATTTGTAGGATGTCCTTCATTTCTATTGAATTCTCCATTGCAATGTTGATGATGGTGATGTCACTCAACCCTACAACAAGTGTTGCTAGCTCGTTGTCATGCTCATGGCTGTTGTCCAGTTGTGCAAGCTCTGGTGACTTTAGGCCCTCAGTGTCAATGATCATCATGAAGTCACAGTTGAGTTCTTTTTTTAAATCTTCATTGATTCTGATGAGCAACATAAAGGCACCTCGAGTGCATCGACCACTGCTGACTGCAAACTGCACTCCAAACATGGTGTTGAGGAGAGTGGATTTTCCTGTGCTCTGAACTCCAAGAACTGTGACTACCAGTATCTTGTTCTGAGGAGACACCAAGTCATTGAGCTGAGAGAGAACGTCACTCACCCATCTGAGAGGTATGTTGGATGCATCTCCGTCTACAAGCTCAAGGGGAAATCCATCAAGCAACAATTCTGCACATAGATTGGGGAGGTTCTGTAATTGTTTACGTGACGGGTTTGTTTGTGAAAGGGAAAGTGAAGCTTCATAGATCTGACCCATTTCACGGAAGAAGTGTTCAGTTCCCAGAGAGCAGTTGGAAAGTTGTTTGTCAATTTCCTTGATCTCCTCTTTGTTCTCAGAGTTTTTGCATTTCTTTTTGTACTGCTCCCTGAGGTCAGACAGAGTTTCTCGGGACAGGTTATCAAGGTTCATTCGCAGCCATTTCAGGAAATAGCGCCTCTCTATCCCTGGGCTTGATATTGCGTTTATGAAACATGTCATTGCATTTGACATGTCATAAGAGTTCTGTTTTTCCCGAAGTTCTGTTTTCTGTACTTGAAGATCACTTTTGTAGTCTTCTACATTTTCAGACCCAACATTTCGAAGTCGGAATTCTTCCTTTTCTAAGCAGGTCAGTTCCTTCCATATTTGGCCTTGCAAGGGGAGCTGAGCTTCTTTGTATTGAAGGATATCTTTGATTTCTGCAGTGATCGCATCTGCATTTTGCTTGGCAGTCTGGCACTCTGAAGAGTCTTCATCAACAGTGATTCCCAGTTCATGGGCAATGTCAGCCATCTGCTCAATTCCCATCTTCATCTTTGAGTGTTCAATTACATTGCTGACTTTTTCCCGCAAATCTTTGACAAAGTCTGCATCATTCCTGTGCTTAGCCTTCAAAAGGATGTTGCTGTTATTTAAGTTCAACTTGGTTGCTACCTTTTTTACAGCATCTAAACTAAAACCCTTGCTTTGATGGTTACCCACCAAGAAGATCTGTGCCTTGTGTTGTTGGTTGGTAAGCAGCTCGCACTCAGAGTCCAAAGTGTCAAAGAACACAAAAACTGCTGCAGATGTCTGACACAGAAAAGAAAATTGTGTGTCAAATGAAGCAATGTCCCCACGAAGGTTAGCTACAGCTACTGGCTCACTGAAGACATCCATGTTTTTGTTCCCGCAAGGAAGGTACCAAGTCATTTCAGCCAATCCATTGGATATTCTCCTTGGACTGTCACCACACTCCATGTTACAGTGAACAAAGGTGTCATGGTACTGCTGAGAATTACTCAGAAGCTTGTTGAGGATCTCTGACTTGGACAAGGAGCACTCACCCAGTCTCACAAAAGATATCATTGGAAGTTTAGAGGCAACAATTCTGTCTTCAATAAATCCTTTGGATTCTGAATGTGACTGAGGTCTGTACTTTTTAACAATGTCTCTCAGGGCCCAAAGCATGAGTGTGCACTGCTTTGTGTCGCAGTTGGGAAGCAACAGAGGCACAGAAAACTGACACATAGACATTTTGAGGGCCATTTCCTGCTGTACGAAACCATCAGAACACAGAAAAAGAGCAGTGATTAGGTCAAGGGGATTTAGCATATCATCTGAATCTAGACTGGTGACGAGATTATCAAGATCTAACTGCGGATCACCACAGTTTGACTTGCATGCAGATGTACATTTCACATTCCTTGCTGTCACATTAACCATCATTAGTTTCTTCAGAAAATACCATGGAAGATCTGAATTACACTTGGCAGGTTCATCAGTAATGGTCTTCTCATCAAGACCAAGAATTGTGCTTAGGGACAGCCTCTCTTTGTAGTGGTGCTCCAACCCCAAATCCTCCAATAAGATTTCTAGGTGCGTCTCTGTAGAAAATGAAAACAATGTATATTAAACCCTTAGCCTTCAAAATATGTTGCTGTCAGTCACTTCCAACTTGGTTGCTCCCTTTTTATGTTATTTATTATTTATCGTTACATATGTTGGTATCCTTTCGGACAGGGGTGGGGAACCTCCGGCCTGTATACGGCCCGCAAGACCATTTGATCCGGCCATCGAGGTAATTCGTAAAACGCACGCAAAAATAATCCACTAGAAAAAAACACTAGACTGCAATATTTTAAACGGGCGACTGACTGTTTTTCCTGGCCATGGTCAGGGTCCTTGAACACAACACAAGTGGAACGTGTCATCACGTGGTCACGTCATGTCAAAAAACGTCAATATTAAACGAGACTGTCATTGAGATCAGTTAACGCAGCATAGCGAGTGTAAACAAGAGAAAGGTGGATGCGAAATGGACGAACGATTATTTCTTTGTGGAAGTAAAAGGCCAGTGTGCCAAGTTTGTGCGGACGCGCTTGCAGTGATGAACAATTATCTTGAGCGTCATTACTGCACGAAAAATACCAAACTGCATGAGCTGAAAGGATGTTGGCCCAACAAGCAGCTCTCTCCAGAGCGAAACATAAACACATGGAAAGATAGATAGGTAGACCACCACACCAATACAGACTATTCCACCACTACTGTGCAATTATCACTGCCATGCTTGCATACTTATATTATTTTTTATTCTATTTAATTATTGTGTACTGCCACTTTACTTCAGGTGTTCGTTTGCTGTGAAAAGATACATTTCCCCATTGTGGGACTAATAAAGGATTGCTAATTTCTGATAAAACAGAAAGATACATGGATAAAAAAGTTGCGTTTTTGCACAGCATAAAAGTAAGGTGAAATGAATGGGCTGCGTCTTAAAAAAAATTGCAGAGGGTTATAAGTTCAATAATTAGTATGGCCCTCGAAGGATGTTGTAAAAAATAAAATGGCCCTTGATAGGAAAAAGGTTCCCCACCCCTGCTTTAGGACATTTATTTGCTACAGTAAGTAGCTAGTTAGTAGCTCAAAGCTTTTTTGCCAAGTTGTTTGTTTTTTACATTCCTACTATTAACTTGTTTGTTTATCTAGCTTGTTGCTGCTTTAAAGAATGTAAACTCCGTACATCTTAACCTTTATTGCCACGACATAACATTATGTTGTTCATCCATAAATGCTTTAATTAACGTTGCGGCTGTTTTACTTCGCTCATAGACTTATTTGTCGAAAAGATGTTAATGATTGAAATGTGATGCAATGTAATGACTGAAGAAGGAAGTACGTAGCAAGTACTCACTGCTTACAAATTCTTATAGGAAAGCCCTAGGGTGGTAGCAAGAAGGTAATCCAGCAGCAGCCTGTGAAAGAAGCCACTCTCTAGCTTTACTCTGTGTCATTCCCACCTTCTGAAAGACCCTTCAAGACTAGTCCATGCATTTGTTACTTCTATGGCAATTATTTATTATTTGGCTGCCCCAATAAGTCCCTTAAGACTCTTCAGTTGGTCCAGAATGTTGTGCTTAAACTAGCAAGAACTAGTACAATAGATTATATTTCCCCCATATTAGATTCTCTGCACTGGCTCCCTGTGAACTCCAGAATATATTTTAAAATCTTTCTCCTCACTTACAATGTCCTTAATGGTCATGCACCATGATATCTTAAAGAGCTCACAGCCCCTTATTACCCCACTAGAACACTGCACTCCAAGAATGCAGGGTTACTTGTCTTTCAAGTTTCATGATTCAATTATAGGTTTGTGGTCCGGACAAGGGATATCACAACACCAGAAATGTAGTAGTTGATATGAATACCAGGTGAATTTACAAGATCTTTTAACCAAATTCGATTCCACGAAGAAAACCCCCCGAAAACATACACTCATTTATTACAGTTTGCACACTGGTTAGGAGGTGAAACAGGTCACAAATCCCTCTCTAGTATATATTTTATAGAGGTGTGAAGCTTTCCCTTCTCAGACGATTCCATACGTATCTCGATACATGGTCTGCGATACGATATAAAAACAATATGATATACGATCTGATTCAGACAGTTTAACTTAAAACATTAATTTAATGATGTTACCTTTAATTTTTAACTGTTGTTTGTCTTAAATCTATTATGATTATGTGATGGAATATTATAAATTAATGACATGGTGTCCCACATTTTGAAACCAATGAGGGAACATCCTTGGACAACTTTCTGAATGTACTGGACACACTTGATGCACCGTGTTATTTCACTGCATCCACTGACAATGGTGTTGAGACCATCTGTACCCACCTAGCTGCTATATTAGTGTAGAAGTAGGACACTAGGACGCAGAGCAGATTCTAGCAATGGGACACTAGGCGATCTAAGCTAGCAAAGCTAATTCATTAGCACTTGCTAAAGTTTAGCAAACAAGCCAAAGAAGGTAATGTTAAGTTAGCCAAAACTCTCAGTTTCTATCGTCCACTATGAAAATAATATACTGAACCTTTTTGAAAAACACTAATAGATATTGTGATTTTATTACTGATAGCATTGACGTTGGCTGTGAACCATTTTGAGGTCTATGTCATCGGTGAGGACAAGATTAGCAATCAATTAGCTTTACTGGCCAAGATTCACTGCCAATGCTCGACTGTTCCAATTGAGCCTTGTGTTGCCTAAATATAACAGAGATCAAGCACATTTCAGGCAACAACAATGTAAGAAGATTTCCTTGTGATTTATCTCATGTCCATAAGAGTAAAGTGAATTTAATGTTGTTTGCTTTTGTTGTTTGGGAGGGAATGTTATGGTCACAGGTTGTCATTTGTCATTTTTGATTGGTTGCCAATCTTGTCTAATAGAACCCTGCCAGAGGGAAGATGCCAAGAGAGGAGAGGGAACTGGTTTTGGGCTTGAATAAAATATTCTGGGAAGTAGCCAACTATGTAGTAGTTAGCTTGTGTTACAAATATTTTCTTTACACATTTGTTAATGGTCTTGTACAAGCGATTATAAACAATTATCACTATAACACAGCCTTTAACATAATCTAGTACAACACTACTTACAAAAGAATTACAGAAAATAAATGAACTCTCTGACAATCACAACTTGCAGTACCACTTCTTTTAGCCTTAAATCAGAATTAATTGTTTGACTTTTCTGAAGATTTAAAATGCTCATTCTTATTCTTGACTAAAACTATATATATATATATATATATATATATATATATATATATATATATATATATATATATATATTATGTCTAATAACTAATATGTTGATGACTAAAATGTGCAATATGTTTGTTGAATAAGATGAGACTGTCTTTTGGTTGACTACAAATTAACACAAAAAACAGGATGCACTTAACTAAATATGACTCAAACTAACATGGACTTTTCCATGGAATCCTTCTTTTATTTTAATCTTCTTTTGGAAACCTCTGCAGAGTGTTGGTAAAGAATGGGTATATTTCCCCTAAGTCTGTAACTTTATGTTGAAAATTCATTGCAATCGTGATTTTATTTGACTTACTTGTGCGGGTAGATGTTATAGTTGGCCTGCTTAATTTTCCATTCCTGAGTTGTGCATAAACCAGAAGAGAGTAACACACCCCTGGCTTCAGGTTACGGAGAGTCAGCTGGTTTGTGTCCGTTGTATCTTGCACAATGTCTTCCTCATTGCACATGTCATAACAAGTCACAATGTAACTCTTCACTTCACCAGCAGGGATGTCCCAATGCAGAGACAGTGACTCACTGCTGGCCTGATCGACTATAACCTGCCCAGGAGGGCTGGGCTCTGTGGGAACAATATAATGGTTTCACTTATAACTGAAAATTCATGTTACTTTGATGTTTTTCTGCATTTCAATGTGCTGTTTGACATATAACCATGTCATGCACTTAATGTGTCTTGAGCTAACCTTTATAACATACATCGACAGCATACCTCAGTGTAATAAGTACATTTGTTTATCTTACGAGGCAAAAGATTCAGACGACACTTTCCTACATATTATATTAGTGTTTCAGATTTACCTGTGAAGACAGATAGCAAGGTTGCTTTGCTTTGATTTCCATTGTCTGCAATCCTGATGATGCTGAAAGTATACTCAGTCCCAGGATTCAATCCCTCAACCTTCACAGTACCGGAGTCATCTGTGAACAAACTGTCTCTGTGTTTCTCACAGGAGTAATCTAACCGTAGTCGACACCCAACAGAGTAGTCAGTGAGTGAAAAGCCAAGAGATACAGTCTCCTGGCCAGTTGTGAGCACTGTTACTTCTCCTGGTGGAGGAACATCTGTTACAAGAGAAGAAAAGTACATCTCAGTATATCCACATTACAGCACGTATTTAGTCATTCAATTGGATCAGTTATTGACAGTCACACTTACAGTCGGACTGTGGTACGGGTGAGGTCTTGCCCCTTTCCTCACAGCCTGGGTCAATGAAGGAATCTGGTACATCATAAAATTCCTTGGTAAATGAGAAAAAAGTGTAATGCATCAATTATTCATGCCATTCACAATAGCTGAAATGAAAACATGTATTTGTAATTGTATTGTTATTTAACGTTTTACCTCCTCATCAGAGTTATCCATTGTAGATACACTCTCAGCCATCGCACACTTTCCAGATTATTCAAACAGCTTCTCACTGAAATTAATAGAAAAGAACCCTGTCACCATCACAGTGTTCCCCCTACCATTGACGCCCTGCCAACAGAGCCCAGCACCCTGCCTGACATTGAAGGTGTTTTTTTTTTCTCAATTTAAAAAAATTAAAATATTTGTTGAATTCACAACTCACTTTTCACATTGACAGGTGCTCTTTTACTAAATAAACTAAACGCTTATGCTATTGATCTAATTTATGTGCACGTTTCAGTTTGTACTGTCTACTTTGCGTATTCACATTCTCTCCTTCGCTCCGTTTTGCGAACGGCGGGGCTTCACACACACACACACGTGCGCACACGCCTACACGTGCTCACACACTTACAGAGGGGAAGAAAGGAGAGGGGAGAACTAAATAGAAACCGCGCTACGCACACGCGCCCCTCCAAAGCAGTAAACCTAGGGGAAACACTGCAACAACTATATTACACAAAAAGCCAGCTAGACTCAGGGATATGCGGTCATGAAAAGTAAAAAAAACAATAAATAAATATAAAGGTATATTTGTCCACTGGTCTGTGCTATAAAAATGCATTTTATGTATAATTTTGATCATTTCTTTTTGTCAAAATCGCTGAATTTGCGTATACTATTCTGTGTTCAGATACAGGAGAGATGCGAGCTGAGGCAGCGACGAGCTGAGCCTCCCCTAGGATTGCGCAATCAGTTACAAACTAGGTTGAGGGTATGCATTTGGCGCGTGCCTGTTGCTATTTCTCTGTATGTCGCCAATATAATGTTTACAGACACATTTATTATGCGTCCTGATTTTCCTGATATTTTCCTGATATTTTCCTGATTTCCTATTTTAGTGCCTCTCCAGCCATGAACCTCACCACACGTCACTGGCTAGACTACAATTTATAGCAAAAAACAAACAAATAATCAGCCCACTAACTGAGACGTAAAGGACAGAAAGAAAATGCCGACTCATGCCTCTGTTTCAGGCCATAGAAGGCCTTCGTTTGAAAACGTTCAGGTCTTAAAAGAGAGAAAAACAAAATCAGTGACAAATGAATTGTTACTTACCTTTGTAGATTAACCATGGTAGAAACTGAGTGTTTCTTTATCCCAGAGTTTTAACTAGTACTGTATCTGCAGTATTGTATTATATGTTAAGTATTTTTTCTGAGTATAACGCTCTGCACTTCACTGGCAATGCAAAAGCCTATTGCAGGCTTCTCCTTTTATTTTGCCTCTGAAGTCACTTTCTGTTTCGTTTACTAGAAATGGGTGATCTAGTTTCCAGTAATGTGAAACTTATTGTTTGGTATCCTCCCTCTGTTGAAGTGAGAGCAGGACACTCTCATCTCTAAGTAATACTGCCTACAGCAGGGGTGTCAAACTCATTTTAGTTCAGGGGCCACATACAGCCCAATTTGATCTCAATTGGGCCGGACCAGCAAACTCTTAACACAATAACCTATAAATAACGACAACTCCAAATTGATCCCCTTTGCTTTCGTGCAAAAAAGTACATTCTGAAAATATTCACATTTAATGAACTATCTTTTTACAAAATATTATGAGCAACCTGAAATTTCTTAAGAAAAATAAGTGCAAATTCAACAATATTATGCCTCAGTTTGTCATTTACACATGTGTATCTACAAAGGCACAAAACATTTAGTCACAGGTATCTGGAACTGAACAATATAGTATTTTACTTTATGATTAAAACAAATCATTTTTACACTTTGCAAAGTCATCCCGTGGGCCGGATTGGACCCTAAGGCGGGCCGGTTTTGGCCCACAGCCCGTATGTTTGTCACTCCTGGTCTACGGCCTGCAGAGGTGGGACAATCCAGCTCTGCCCACATCTAGCTCATCAATTGTTCTTAGATCTGAACAAATGGGAATTTCGGAAGCTTGTAAATGTCCTGTGTATTTAACTTGCTACATTTACGACACCCCCGAATTATAGGATTTCGTCATGGTCTTTTTAACTTACACAAAGTTTGTCATGTAAAAAACAAAATGGCAAATCTGAAAATAAAATCAGACGAATGAAATTAGTTTTTTGGAATATATATAGGCTACATATTTATTTGCCTCTTCGTGTCTCTGTCATTTGGCATCTTACTGGCATTAAATGGCAACATTGGGTGAGGTGAATTTTAACTTTTGAATACATTAGTCATAAATGATAGATACGTCTGTTTATGAGATACATGTAGGTAGGACCACAAACTATATACATAAATGTGACAACGTATATTGACATTTATTAATAATTAGAAAGTTCTATCATTTTATTACAACATCTGGTTGTATTAGGCGATTTTAGGCAATATGGCAAACCAATAAACAGGACTACTTTATTGCAGTATTTCCTTTTGATATGATTTTTGCTTCAATGTGATGAAGTACCTTAATCTGTATTTAAGTATTTAATTGCCCATCTGGCTATTCTATTCATAAACAGTTTTTCTATTGTTTTGATTTTTCAAAAGATGTACTATATAACACAATATATATTGATACCACAATGTAAGAGTATATAAACCATTGCACATTTTATGAATATTCCCTCTTGCTACAACATTTTCTATGTTCTCTTCAGGTGACGCCTCATTTGCAAAAATGGCAGTTAATGAGCTTCTGCAGCTTCATCAATAAGAGAAACCAACACGCTGTAAGTATCCACTGCATGATAACACACAACCAAACCTTTTCTCGCTCTCTCTGTCTCTCTCTGTCTCTCGCTCTCTCTCGCTCTCTCTCTCTCTCTCTCTCTCTCTCTCTCTCTCTCTCTCTCTCTCTCTCGCTCTTTCTCTCTCTTTCTCTCTCTCTCTCGCTCTCTCTCTCTCTCGCTCTCTCTCTCTCTCTCTCTCTCTCTCTCTCTCTCTCTCTCTAGCATAGATAGTATCACCACTTTCTGTATGATTCTATATTTGGCATCTAGGAAAAGAAGGACACGTTATTGTAATTATTACACTCACTGTCTCATTGTTTCAGTTCATGTGAATATCTACATGAAAGAAATGAGCTGAAATTGTTGTAATTTTTTATTTTTGCTGAAGGGAGGGACCTTTTTGGGATCCTTGCAAGATTCATAATATAAAAATACTTTAAGTAGTTATGCCTAGGGTCATGAAGGTGCGTTTTTTCGCCAGTTTGATCTGAGGGATCAGTTCGCCAAGGTATCTGCCTTTTCCTGCTGTCCAGCTGACGGGCGGGCTCACCTCCCGGGTCTCCCTCCAGGGAGCCTTGGTTCAGTTGGATTTAGAATGACTCAGATCTTCACTTCAAAGCTTGTATAGCTGAGCAGGTAGCTTTAATGTCAGTGTACTATACAGTGTACCAATGTTTACCATTAATGTTTAAGTCTAGGTTTTTTGTATCAAGTTTATTTGTTTCTTGTATTTGCAATGGCATATTTCCAATGACTACAAATGTGCCTTTGGTTTAGCTTGACGGCTGCTTCACTCTTTGTTCTGGATTGTTGTAGACAGGTTTACATGTGACCAAGTAATCACATGTGGGAGAGACGTGAGGGATTTGATACCACAAGGTGCCTCACATACAACAGTGGGATCTCACAGGTGGTCCAACTTCTTCCTTTGATACATTTCACAGACATCAGTGATTTCAGGTCAAAGTTTTCTCTCATCCTAACACATATTTCAACCTCTACTATATCGATTAGTACAATATTTTGACATTCCTGGTTCACAGACAATGAACCCTAAGATATTTGCCGATTCTCCGACGTTCTCTAGTGCCACTATGAGTGTACATGTATGATTGTGAGTGCAAGGTTTAAACAATTATTTTGCCATTTAATTTGATACAGAAAAAGGATGTTCCCCTCAGGCTGAATTGGAATAACTTCGGTGATCTCCTAACTTTTCATCAAGCGCCCTCATTAGGTCAAAAACGTTTGTCCATTTATGACTAGACTCAGTGGTCCTATTGTGTTTAATTCTAATTAGGAAATGTTAGAATGCGAACATGCTGAACTAAGATGGTGAACATTTTAAACATTATACTTTCTCTACATCAACACGTGAGCATGCTGATGTTAGCGTTCAGCTCGAAGCACAGCTGTGCCTGAGTACAGCCTGACGGAGACGCTAGCATGGCTACAGAATCTTACTGTGGGCTCAAAGAAAACGCTCCCTTTCTGTCGGAACACACCTTTAGGCTTGTTCCAGTCTTTATAGAATTCAGAAACCCAATACTTGAGTTTAAACATTAAAGACAATAACCACTTTATACATTTGTCTCTTTATTGAATCATTTAACAGAAGTAAATAATGCATGCACATTGACATTACCACATATAGAATCAATGTTCTTCTAATTCCATTAAACATGTTAATATGAAAGAAATAAAAACAGAACATTCTGAGTTTAAAAAAAGATCACTTTCTGTGTTGTACACATGTTGACAATACCAAATATAGAATGAATGTTTTTTTTGTTTTGTTTAAAATGTAAATAGTGGAATCAGATACTTTACAGAAACAAATACACAGATATTCTGATGTCTGAATAATAAAAAGAAATCACTTAATTTGCTTAAAACAAACTTTCTGCCATGTATAGACGTTGACAATACCACAATTAGACTGCATTATCTTATAATTGATTAAATATGTGGCACCAGATACTTAATTGAAATAAAAACAGACATTACACATTTTGAGTTAAGAAAAGAAAATATTACACTCACTTATATCTGTAAAATAAATGACAATGTCATGTTACATTGTCATTTATAAAACGGACATGTCAAATCAAGCAATCTGATTGGTTCTTAGCCGTGGTATCATGAGCGTATATCACAGGTAGAATTGTAGTTACTTTTCACAACAAGTCAGTATCCCTCCGCGTCTGAGAAAAAGCTACAACAGTTACAGCTGTTAAATTACGTCCGTTAAGAAACAAACGTACAACGCTTTACTCTGGAGGAGTGGATTGATCAGTGCCTATCTCCAGAGAAAAAAGCCCCTAAAAGACGACATGCAGAGCTACGTGAAGAGCAGGTAGACCAAATGGAAAAAAAACGAAACCAACAGAACACCGCGCTAGTTAGTGTTGTTGCATAGCAACCATCTCACACTATGTTTTGTGCAGAAGGCAACGGAGGGACTATTTTATTTTGAACATCATTATTTAATAATAAAAACTATTTAAATTGGAGTGTGTATTTTTCTTTCATATTGCCACACTTGGCACACCGTTTTATAAAAGCAATAGCTCACTCCGTGATATATGGTCATTATTAATATTTTGCATCAGATACTTCACAGAAACAAAAACACATAGATTCTAACTTTCTAGAAAACATCACACATCATACTTAATCAGATACAAACTCGTATTGTGATAATTCCACATAAAGACTGAAAAAAAGAAAATATTTTGCATCAG
Organism: Cottoperca gobio; assembly: GCF_900634415.1. Classification (NCBI taxonomy): domain Eukaryota; kingdom Metazoa; phylum Chordata; class Actinopteri; order Perciformes; family Bovichtidae; genus Cottoperca; species Cottoperca gobio. Next base: position 5,007,747 of record NC_041372.1, on the reverse strand, counting down.
ATAATTCAATGAAATAAAACAAATTGCAGTGACTTTCTTACATTTTACTATTGTAAGCTATATATGTATCTAGTACATGCCTCTTTTCTATATCATATTACACAAATAAAATCTAAATATCCATGAGAAGATAATGAATGTATTGAGGAGGTGTGCACCTCTGTGACCACAACACATGGACTTTCTCATTTGAGGAGAAATGACTTTTTGAGACTTGTCACTGCTTGCTCATGAGTGATACTTTTCCAAGTTGCAGGAATATCAGCAGCATCTGCTTTGTATTCTTTAGCAAACTTATCATTGAACTTTGCCATTACATATTTCCAGGAGTCTGATGCCTGGAGGCTTGCATCTGGAGCAATGTTCCAGCCCGGGAAAATCTTTTTGTATTCCTTGAAAGGGTGAAATTGACCATTTGTAGCATTGCAGCAAAAACAAACGTCACTGACCACAGAGGAAGAGCATATGTCAATTGTAAGTTTGTTTGTCAAACTCCATCTGTATTCACCGAGACCATGTGGCCGATGCAGTGAAGCCATGTGCACATTGTGGGCGCTTCCTCCTGCCTCACAAGGCGATTTGCAGAATGGACACTGTTCACCACATCCAATCAGATCGGTGAAAAGCTGGTTCTGAGGGCTTTTGTCAAGATTCTTTAGTTTAGCATGGATGTTTGTTGATTTATATTTCTTTCTAAGAGCTTCTGCGATGTCCTTCACACACTCAGTGAGCCAGTAAGCAAACTGTTCCTGTTTCTTCTGTTCCTGTTCCTGATCCTGCTCAGCATTTTCCAGGATCAAGAAAGCATTCAGAGCATCCTTGGAAATATTCAGTTTAGGAGTACCAAGACAGACATTTTTAACAAATGTCTTCAAGTTGCCACTCTTCTCTGTATTTGCTTTGTCGATAGCATCACTTATGCTCCTGATACTTGACTGAACATGTTTGTCCTCAAGCTTGAACATCGTAGAGTCTTTTGATAAACGTTCCACTATTTGGTTGAGTATCCATTCCTTTACATACTCCTTATAGGAGCTAATATAGCTAAGATACTTTCCAAAGTCGTCTTTTGAGAGCAAATCCAGTAAAATTGAATACTGGAGAAATATCCGTGTGCTGAACTGCTCGCATGTCTTCATTTCACCAATGATATCAAGACCCAGAGAACGTTTGACAAAGTCTTCGACTGCAGGGAGCAAGTACTGCTTTGTGAATTCTTCTGCCTTCTTCTGGCATTGGTCTCGTTTTTGGAACGCATCTTTAAAAGCACTACAAAAGTCCTTTTTGTTATCATCAAGACATGTGGAGGGATCATTCACATGTAAGAAATGTTCATGCATTTCCTGAAAGCTTCTGGCTGCATTGCCACAGATGTGCTGTTTCAGAGAAACTTCAAACTCGATCTCTGTCTTTACATTCTTGTTGTTCTGCATCTTCTTATCAATCATGTGTAGGATCTCCTGGATGTAAGTGTCATGGTAGTTGCTCTTTTTTTGCATTTTGTCAGTCACAAACTGTGTGCAATCAGTTATGATGCTGTCAGCTATTTGTTGTACAGTTTTTACGTGATCTTCCATGTTGAACAGTTTCTTGAATTGTTTTTTACAATATCCATCTGCTGTATAATATTTGAAAGGATCCAGTCCACAATCTTTCAGGTTCTTTTCACTTAATAGTTGACATACATGACTCCCCTTACGAGATAGATTGTCTCTCAGGTAGTGGTTCACCCTTGCAATGACATTTGTGGGCTTTTGCTTAGAAAATGATAGTTCGTTCACCATTTTATTCCACATCTTATCAAATTCTTTGTCCAGCTCGTTCTCTGTCATCTCAACATTTTTTTTCCGACATTCAACAATCAAGCCACACAACCTTCCTTCTAATTCTTTTGTGTGGTTCTCCTTGATTCTATCAATTTCTGTCATTCCCTTTTTGGTGTCAGCTGCTGCTGTGAGTTGATTAACCACAGAGTTCTGCATTTCTTTTCGAAGGCTCTTTGCGCTGTTTTCAAATTCCTGTCTGTACCCTTCAACGAGATAGACATGGCCCTCTGTCTGCTTGAAGTACTGTGTCAAATTCTCAAGAACTTTTTTCTCCCGTTCAGACAGCTCTGTCAATGCTTCACTTTTCAAATCATTGAGAAGTTCTGAAACGTCAGATATCTCAGACCTTTGTGCCGGTTCAGATGTCTCAGATTCCACAGCAAATTTTCCAAAGTTGGAGATTCTTGTTTCATTATTTGTAACCCACGTGTACATCTCTTTTTTGAAGTTCCATTCCCATTTGTTGAATTCTGTGCAGAGTCTCATGTATGCATCAGCCACCAGGCTGTTTCTGAAGCTGAAGATGAAGTTTTCATGCTTTACTGCATTCCACAGGCTTTTCATCCACTCTGTAAACTCCAAGATATTATTAGCAGATGACTTGCAACTTCCCAAAATGTGGATTATGTTCTTCTTGAGCTCATAAACAGCTTCGCTGTACCCTGCATTGACTGGTGCCATTGGTGGGTTTCCATTCCACAGTCCAGGAATGTACCAGTTGCCAGTGTCTGGATTGTACTCCATCACATCAGTGAAGCTGATGTTCTCCTCTTTCTTTTCCATTTTGGCTGCTGCCTGGGTCATCTCGTTTAACTGTTCCAAGAGCAGTTTCCTGTCTCGTAAGTTCTTGTCATGGGCTGAAACATCCGACACATTCTGGTGAACAAACTGACATTTGGGAGTTTTGCCCACCTCTGTCATCCTGAGAAAAGCATGCACAACTATTTGTAGGATGTCCTTCATTTCTATTGAATTCTCCATTGCAATATTGATGATGGTGATGTCACTCAACCCTACAACAAGTGTTGCTAGCTCGTTGTCATGCTCGTGGCTGTTGTCCAGTTGTGCAAGCTCTGGTGACTTTAGGCCCTCAGTGTCAATGATCATCATGAAGTCACAGTTGAGTTCTTTTTTTAAATCTTCATTGATTCTGATGAGCAACATAAAGGCACCTCGAGTGCATCGACCACTGCTGACTGCAAACTGCACTCCAAACATGGTGTTGAGGAGAGTGGATTTTCCTGTGCTCTGAACTCCAAGAACTGTGACTACCAGTATCTTGTTCTGAGGAGACACCAAGTCATTGAGCTGAGAGAGAACGTCACTCACCCATCTGAGAGGTATGTTGGATGCATCTCCGTCTACAAGCTCAAGGGGAAATCCATCAAGCAACAATTCTGCACATAGTTTGGGGAGGTTCTGTAATTGTTTACGTGACGGGTTTGTTTCTGGAAGGGAAAGTGAAGCTTGATAGATCTGACCCATTTCACGGAAGAAGTGTTCAGTTCCCAGAGAGCAGTTGGAAAGTTGTTTGTCAATTTCCTTGATCTCCTCTTTGTTCTCAGAGTTTTTGCATTTCTTTTTGTACTGCTCCCTGAGGTCAGACAGAGTTTCTCGGGACAGGTTATCAAGGTTCATTCGCAGCCATTTCAGGAAATAGCGCCTCTCTATCCCTGAGCTTGATATTGCGTTTATGAAACATGTCATTGCATTTGACATGTCATAAGAGTTCTGTTTTTCCCGAAGTTTTGTTTTCTGTACTTGAAGATCACTTTTGTACATTTCTATGTTCTCAGATCCAACATTTCGAAGCCGAAATTGTTCCTTCTCCAAGCGAGTCAGTTCCTTCCATATTTGGCCTTGCAATGGTAGCTGAGCTTCTTTGTATTGCAGGATAGCTTTAATTTCTGCAGTGATCGCATCTGCATTTTGCTTGGCAGTCTGGCACTCTGAAGAGTCTTCATCAACAGTGATTCCCAGTTCATGGGCAATGTCAGCCATCTGCTCAATTCCCATCTTCATCTTTGAGTGTTCAATTACATTGCTGACCATTTTCCTCAATTTTTTTATGAAGTCTGCATCATTCATGTGCTTAGCCTTCAAAAGGATGTTGCTGTTATTTAAGTTCAACTTGGTTGCTACCTTTTTTACAGCATCTAAACTAAAACCCTTGCTTTGATGGTTACCCACCAAGAAGATCTGTGCCTTGTGTGGTTGGTTGGTAAGCAGCTCGCACTCAGAGTCCAAAGTGTCAAAGAACACAAAAACTGCTGCAGATGTCTGACACAGAAAAGAAAATTGTATGTCAAATGAAGCAATGTCCCCACGAAGGTTAGCTACAGCTACTGGCTCACTGAAGACATCCATGTTTTTGTTCCCGCAAGGAAGGTACCAAGTCATTTCAGCCAATCCATTGGATATTCTCCTTGGACTGTCACCACACTCCATGTCACGGTGAACAAAGGTGTCATGGTACTGCTGAGAATTACTCAGAAGCTTGTTGAGGATCTCTGACTTGGACAAGGAGCACTCACCCAGTCTCACAAAAGATATCATTGGAAGTTTAGAGGCAACAATTCTGTCTTCAATAAATCCTTTGGATTCTGAATGTGACTGAGGTCTGTACTTTTTAACAATGTCTCTCAGGGCCCAAAGCATGAGTGTGCACTGCTTTGTGTCGCAGTTGGGAAGCAACAGAGGCACAGAAAACTGACACATAGACATTTTGAGAGCCATTTCCTGCTGTACGAAACCATCAGAACACAGAAAAAGAGCAGTGATTATGTCAAGGGGATTTAGCATATCATCTGAATCTAGACTGGTGACGAGATTATCAAGATCCAACTCTCCTGACGCAGCATCACAGTTTGACTCGCATGCAGATGTACATTTCATATTCCTTGCTGTCACATTAACCATCATTAGCTTCTTCAGAAAATACCATGGAAGATCTGAATTACACTTGGCAGGTTTATCACTAATGGTCTTCTCATCAATCTGCAGTACCGTCCTCAGGGACAGCTTCTCTGTGATGTTCTGCTTTAACCCCAGTTCCTCCAAAAAGCTCTCCAGTTGTGTCTCTGTGGATGCAAACATGTTTCTTATTTTAAATCAATCATAAGTGTTTCCATAAAACATGGATTGCCGATTGACACAGAATGATTTAATGCACATATGCTGCAATGTCTTGAAATGTTATGCATCCTACCTTTGCATTCAAACTAAAATATCAACAGGCTTGCAGAAAACAATTATTTGTTGTCGTGTGTATTAAGTAATATCTTGTTTTGGTTTTGGGGGCAACATAGTAACTCACTGTTGATCACTGTTACTGTGTATTCAGAAAGTATTCAGACCCCTTCACTTTTTTAACATTGTATTATGTTGCAGCCTTTCATTAACATGGTTTAAAAAAAATCCCATCAATCTACACCCGACTCTCCATTCCGACAAATCGAAAACAGTATTTTAGAAACGTTTGAAAATATATTTAAAAGACGGAAGTGAAGTACTCCCACCCTTTGTTACAACTTAGCTCAAGCCCCTTGTATACATGCACTGCAACCCTGGAATTATCTAGACATTATGTCTAACATTTTGTCCAACTGGAGAGATGACGAGATTCAGGAACTTTCTGTAAGGGCCGACGACAAAATCTTCAGACAAATTGCAAGCCGGCTACGTGACTGTGGTGTAATCCATGTCCTGTCGTGCCTCTGGCAGGCTCTACCCGGGCGCCACTCCTCGCCTAAACCAAATAGTATTTCCAGTATGTGAAAGAGCTTCTACCACGAACAATCTACTTATGTGTGCTACTTATGTAAAAAAGACACTCTGGACAATGTGTGGACTTAATTCTACAGACATGAGGTCAAATGAGCTGCCTACAGAGCTCAAAGACACAGTTGTGTTGATGCACAGATCTGGGGATGGCTACAAATAATGGCTGCATTGAAGGTTCCCAAAATCAAAGTGGCCTCCATGGTTCTTAAATCGAAGAAGTTTGGAACAAGTGCTTGGCCAAACTGAGCAATCGGGGGAGAAAGGCCTAGGTAAAAGAGGAGACCAAGAACCTTTCTGGACAACCATCACTGCAACACTCAACCGATCTGGGCTTTGTGGCAGAGTGGCCAAACAAAAGCCTCCTCTCCTCTCCTCAGTGAAAGACACACGGAAACCTCAATTCTAAGTGTGATGTCTGGAGGAAACCAGGCACCACTCCTCCCCTGCACAATACCAACAGTGAAGCATGTTGGTGGCAGGATCATGCTATAGGGTTGTTCTTCAGTGGTCATGGCAAAGTACAGAGATATCCTTAATGAGAACCTGGTCCAAAGCACTCAGGACCTCAACATGGGCTAAAAGGACAATGATTCAGAGCACACAGCCAAAACAACGTAGTAGTGGCTTTGGAATGACTCTGTGAATGTCTTTGAGTGGCCCAGTCAGAGAAAGGACTTGAACCCAATAGAACATCTCTAGAAGGGCTTGAAAATGGCTTTCCACATACGGCCCCCTCTAACCTCACAGAGCCTGAGAGGATCTGCAGAGAACAATGGAAGAAAACTCCCAAATTCCGGTGTGCAAAGCTTATTGCGTCATACCAAGAAGACCTGAGGTTGTAATTACTGCCAAAATCAAACCTGATCTGAATACTTATGTTAATGTGATATTTTAATTTAATTTTTTTATATATTTGCAAACACTTCTAAAAAATCTTGTTTTCACTTTGTATTGAGTGTCGATAAATGAGGTGCAAAAATAATTTAAAAATTTAGCATAAGGCTGCAACATAGCTAAATGTGAAAAAAGGAGGGAGTATGAATATTTTGTGAATGCACTTTATCTGAACATAAGGTTCAATTTCCACCAACACTTCTATAGACTGGTGCAAATTGCATTCAGTGAATCCTTTGCAAAGCTTTTCTACAACGTTAAACAATAAACGTTTATATCCTCATTGTAATTTATTGGAAAACGAAAGGTTTCATTGTATTCAAAAGTTAAGCATTTTTAATATAGTATAAAAGCTGATACTAAGACACTTATATACTGTATTTATTGCCTTTCTGCTGAACAATAGATTGTATAAAGCTGACCTTTACCACGTGTATCAGTCTGTTGACTGTCCCCTTTGCTGTCAGACAATGGTGTCGATGGAGTGTCCTCTGCTTCCTCATCACTGATTCCCTTGATAAGTGAGGAAAATAGAATATGAAATTAATCACTATCCCATACACAGATCATACAACAGTATTTCCATTGTATTTTATGTATCTTTTGAAGATGTACAAACTAGATGTTTACCTCCATTGTGGGTACTCTCAGTCACCCCAAACGTGCTCCAGATTATTCAAAAAGCTTTTCCCTGAAAGTAATAAAAGATAATAAGGCTTTATTCCCTCATAGACTATAGTGATAAAAATAACCCACAACATTTAAAATACCATGCAGCCTATTCTACTGCATTACATTGTGTTGTGTAAACAGGAAACATTTTTAATTCTAACTAAGACATTAGCAGTGGCGGTTCTAGACCAATATCACTAGGGGGGCCTGGCTGGGGCCAATTGTTTTGTCAGAGGGGCACATTCAACCCGAGGTACATTCTACTTGGGACAAAAGAGACGAAGCAGTGTTCAAGCATTAAATATTTTTAGTTAAGTATAAATAATAAAGCACAACAAAAACAATACCATGATTGGTATGTTCCTGTTCCTGATCATTCATGTTATCAGCGTTGTCATTTTCTCTCCATGGCCAGGCCCTTTTTACACTGGACACGTTGTGTGAGCGTGGCATGCGTGTTTGTATTTAGGTTCCCATTGTAACGAGTCAGACTGTTCATACTAGTGATGGGAGGTCCGGCTCTTTTCAAAGATTCGGCTCTTTTGACTCGGCTTTCTTAGAAGAGCCGGCTCTTACGGCTCCCAAATGGCTCTTCATTTAGTATCACTCGGAGCCTTCTATCTTACCCTAATATAGCAATTATAAATAGTTTGTGTGTTGGTCAGCAATTTTTCATTCAGTGTTTTCATAAAAGCCTTATTTTTAATGCATTTTTGTCATTAAAAATAAAACACAGTTACTATTGTTTAACATTTAATCAATCCTTTAAATGGACAACTTAACACAGAACCACAACAAACAAATAAAATAAATAAAGGCCAGTCTTAACATTATGACACTTTAGATAAATGTTTTCGCTCATTTCTTCACTTTCTCCCGACCTGTTGCATTTAAATCCGGCTCTCTGTCGCTCTGTGTGTACCTGGCCTGTACCACTACACTCGATGTCTTTGGAGCGTCTGCCCCCCTTCCTTTTTTCACAAAATGGTATGATCCTAGTCTGTCCTCGTCTGCATGTGATTGGCCGCATGGTGTACATATCAAAATTAAGTTCCGCCCCTGCCTGGATCGTTCCAATAAAATCAGTACTTTTTAATATTGTACAATCTTCGTTCGGAGGGGGGCACAGGTTGGTCCAGGCTCAGTGTCACAGGGGCACTGGCCCCTGTTGCACCCCCCCTCCCCCCAAAAAAGTTTTTAACGGTTTATAGAAGCCAAATAAATGCACATAAAGGATTTAAAGGGTGACTGGTATGGTACGAGACTAAAACTAGGATTTGATAGCAGCACGATATTGGCGTTCTAAGAATCATTCAGTCGACAAATAAATGTGTACATTACATTTCTCAATAGTTGGCTGCTGTATTACAAAACAATTTGCTTGCACCACCCACCTGTGTTTTTAAGTGATATTATAGTACATTATAGTGTCATTATAGGAAGATAAGATGTAGATAGAAATCTGGAAAGTGCAGGTTTTTTGTTCTACATATCATGATATATAATATTTGACCCCATACTTGGAGCATATAGTCAGTTTAATTATTGTTGAAACCCAGCACTGCTAGGATAGTCGGCATACTATCTGATGGTTTATCAGGATGTTTCCAATCTGTTATCTGTAATACTGTTATACAGCCTCTTAGTTGGTCTGACAAATCATTCATGTACACGTTAAAGAGAGCTGTTGAAAGTACACTCCTAAGGCCCCATTTCACAAGCAGGCACGCCCTGATTTACTCAATCAAAAGCCTTAGAGGCATCAATAAAGCCAATTAGAACAGAGGAGTTTTTACTTCTTTATGTTTAGGCTACTTTTTTCAAGGCATAGATGCACAAATCAATGAAAGCTTAGATATTACATTATTAATCTGTTATTTATAGAGTAGCTAAATTGCTCACCTAATTTTTCAAGTTCTCCCATCAGACACATAGCCTAACTGAAAAATCACTTGCAAAACAATAGCATATAGAAACCCACCTTTGTCGAGATGTGCCCATGGTCAAATTGCATTCTTTTAGCCACGTGTCTTCTCCTCCAATGCAGCCCTGAAGTGCAGACATTTCCTTTTATGCTGCTGGGTGAAGCTACTTTCAATTTCGGTTTGTTGATCATGTGGTTTCTTGGAAACGAAGATCCTGTTTACAGTAAATTGAATCAAAGAACTTCATAAAATCCACCTCAGATGGCTTCATGCACAAAATAGTTTTTTCTGTTGTTTTGCAGAATCAAGACACAGTTTGTTACAATCACACAATGTTGATTGCACATTTTCCCAATAAAATTAAATACAAAGGTAAAATTCAGGATTAAATTCAAGGTCACTTTTTTACATTGACATTCCATTAAAAAGGGCAAACACTTGCTCATTGTCTCACATGCACAAGCACACATTTTATTAAAGTATTGGGATCTAAGAAAGCAATATATGAAATAAATATGTGCTTATTTTCATAAGCTTATTTTTGAACAAGTTTACAACAATAAATTGCATCTGTAAAAGTGTCAATTGAGTGATCGGCTGTTTTGAAACGATTATGTGACTTTCAAAACTAATTAATTAATTAATTAAAGTCACAGAACAAATGTTTCATGTTTTTCTTCCACCAGTCTGATTCCTCTTTATTTCCTCAGAAAAACATATTTTCCAGTACAGAATCAGTGAATCATAAACCATTGCATACTTGCACGCCTGCAAATGGAAGATACCTGTTGTGTAACTCGGCTTTTTGAATTCTATGATTGAGTTTTAAACTTAATTTTCTTTGATTATGAAGAAGCGGCTGTGCATCTTATTTGAACATTCCTCACACCGCTCCTACAATCTCACCTGACCGCATGTTCTCAGTAGTTTTAGGAAATTCAAATTTTAATACAAAGAGATCTGCATTTCAGTCACCTTTAGAAAAGGAAAGTTGGAAATGATGGTAAAACAATGCAAGTGTGGATAAATGGAACATTCTGGTATATGAAAGTAACATTCTTTCAATTGACAAGTTGTGATTTAATGAGCTAAATTATGTACATTAATTTAGCTTTTTAAGAGCTGTCGGTTTCCATTATCTATTCATCTTATTATACGTTGCTAGTGTTGGGTTTTGAAGCCCAAAGGGCGCTGTGATTGTCTTTCAAATGAATCCAGTAAACTTCTAGTTGATCAAGATACTTATTTATTTAAAGTGATGATGACAGCATTTCAAAAATACCCTCAGCCGAGGACACTTTCACACACCAAGTCCACAGTCCGAATCAATAAAGAGCCAGTTAGCTGTCTGTTGGTAAAAGTGAAAGTGGTACAAAAACATCATAAACATTTTTGCTATATTCTCTACAGAAGGGTGTCGTCGTCCCTCATTGGTCCATGTTGGCGCGGTTATGCCCCTTGGTGGGCCGTCTTGTTGTGACTAGATGGAGGTAGACCTGAAACTCTTTGAAGAGAACCTACAGTGCTTCACATTCATAACTAATATAGTGCTCATTATACATTTGTGCAGAAATACATGTTGTGCAAAAATACATTTTGATTGAGGTGGACGAGTACATGTGATAATCATTAAATGTGACACAATACATAATACATTTTGATTGAGGTGGACGAGTACATGTGATAATCATTAAATGTGACACAATACAATCAGGAGTTTATTTACTTCACACTAGTTATATTTGATATCTGGCAGAATACAAACAGATAAATCCTTCTTTTAAATATCTTACGGGATTTTTACTATTTATTTCTTTAAAGGATTATTATGAGATAATAGTACAATTTTTCACGAGGGATTTTACAATTACAGGCTGCCTGTGCTGCAGTGTGACTGCTGTTTCAGTAAAATGCCCGCGGCAGTGAGAAAACGTTATTACTTCCGGGGCACGTAGAAAATAAACGGTTAGCTTAATGCTAGTTTGGTTAAAGCGAATGCTGCTGTACAGCAATGCAAGTATCTCAGACGTTAGCGAAGAGATAAGGTTTCTTACTTGAAATTATCTTCTGAAGGTAAGCGTGCTCATCGCGTGGATGGTTTACTCAAAGTATTGACGTGTCACCGTAAATTACACGGCTAACTAGCTTAGCCCACCCACTGCTTTTGGGCTCGGTAGCATTAGCTAGATAACGTTTGACTAGACCCATTCGTGACCTCGGCACATACGAGATTCAGTCACATAGGGTATTTATGAAATTAAAATGTTGGTTTTGTCCGAGGAAACATTATACCACTCCAGTAAGACAGGAAACATTTATGAGTTCACCAATATAAACTTGAAAGTGCAGCCTGCTGCTTTATAATAGGCTAAAAACAACGTTGTGATGTTTTCCACAAGGTTTGCATGGGGAACGCTGTGTGACCGAATGTCTCAAATGTGGCTGTTTAACTAGCCCGTGTCTCTCCAGTTGTTTTCTTACCGGGAGAACTAACGTTATAACGAATATAAATTCATTCCGTTAACGGTGTTGGGACGTTTGTATGCTATTTTTATGTTACAGTTTTTGTATTTAGCCAGTAATGTACCTTTTAGTATAGTGCATTAACTAACGGTTATTTTCATCACCATTACCTAAAGCCTAAGGTGATGTCACCAACAATGTTTAGGCATTTTAACATGACTACTTTCTGTTGGTCGATTAATCGATTTTCAGTTGCATTTTTACTGTAGTCATCTCAGAATAATTACTGCAGGATCTATTTTGTTGAGCTGAAACTTGTGAGCAAGTGATAGAAAATGAATCAGCATCTATGCTGTAAGATAATCAATGAAAACAAAATATTACCTAGTTTAAAGTTTCTGAATTATGAGGATTTGTTGCTTTTATTTATTTTATGGGATATTTAGTTCAGTATTTCTGGGATGTGGACTACTGATGTTGAAGATATTTTGAAGGGCTTGGGGAAAGAACTGAATTTGGGAATTATTTACTCACATTTTATAGACCAATGATTATCAGAAAACATAATAATAAATGAGCAGATTAGGAGATAATACAAATAATTGTTAGTTGCAGCCAGAATAGCATGCAATAGTTGGTTTGTTTGTTTGCTGGAAGGTATCATGTAACATGACCACGTTTCATCAACTTCTGTTTACTAACTTTCCAACCCCCAGCTTCCTCAGTTGGCCCAAGCTGTTGCCATAGCACACTGAGAAACATGACTGATCCACGCAACCCAGGAATGTCCTCTATCCCTCAGACAGCCCCAGTGCACACTGACTCCACATCTCCGGCAGTAGAGATGGACCCAGTGGAGTACACCCTTAGGAAGCGCCTCCCCCGGAAACTCCCAAAGAGACGGAACGATGTTTACGTCAACATGAAGACTGACTTCCGGGCTCAGCTGGCACGCTGTCAGAAGCTGTTGGAAGGTGGGGGTCACAGGGAGATCTGTGTCCACGGCCTCGGCCTGGCCATCAACAGGGCTATCAACATCGCCCTTCAGCTGCAGGCCGGCAGCCAGGGGGTGCTGCAGCTGGCAGCCAACACCTCCACAGTGGAGCTTGTGGACGACCTGGAGCCTGAAGATCCTGATGAGGCCGGGGAGCCCATGACGCGTACACGCAACAACTCAGCCATTCATATTAAGGTTTTCTACCCTGACCCCCAGTGAGCTGAATAGAGGGGCGTTAAGCAGAGGTTCTCTGTGAGTCTTCAAATCCTATTTGTTCCCTCATAAACCAGTAGACGGATATAACATTGTTTGTCTGTGTGTGGAGATCTTTGACGACAGCAGCTGAGGACTGCAGAATGGAGCATACATACAGTGTGTTGACTGTACAATCAGTAAACTGTGTTGGGATGCTCCAGTTTGGACAACCTTAGTTGACTGAGTATACTCTTTTGTCGTTTTGTTGCTGTTCCTTTTTTTATTCATTGTGCATGTCTTTAAGCAACAATGGTGTTTGCCAGGTGAAACCTCAATTTAATTTAATACTTGTCGACATGGCTGTGCCAAATGTAAACGTACAAGTGTCTTTAATTTAAAGGTCCAACCAAGTGTTTAGTTCCATGTCTGTATGTTGTTGTTGTTTTTTAAAGATACAAATAATTAGAAAACCTGAGGCATTCTAAGTTTGAATTTCAAGCAGGTGTTGTTGGAATAAATGTCCACTAGATGTCAGTAGTCAATCTATTTCATTGTTTTCAGGAAGACGATGTATATTATCTCTTGATAAAAGAATATGATTTGCTGTAATATATCTTTAACTCTCGGCTCTGCATCAACGACAGGAATACTTGATCAGGATTAAATGAATGCATTTCATTTAAGCCCATTAAGGTCTGTGACAGCAGTTTGTATTCAGCATCTGAAACGCAGAGGCTTACTTGTTAACTCCACTGACCTGTAGATAAAGATAATGAATGAAATGGACAAACTTCCCCTTGTTGTGTTTCCATCTATCCTTTCTTTATCCAAGAATAATATTTTGTATTTAAATAGCAAATTATACAGTGATGGGACAAATCAACACAAAAATAACAGGAAAGAAAACATGTACAAACATCCTTTTGCACTTGCACAACAACATTTAAAAACAAGGAAGAACACTTAACCGGTCTGAAAGAGTTGTGCATCAATTTTATACAAAGCCTCAAGTTCCCAGGGCTAACTAATTGCATGCCTGCAGTTTGATGACGAACAAGAAACGGAGCTTACGTCAGATTCTGGAAAACTATTTGCAATCGCAGCCTCACATGATGTTAATTGTAAAAGCCAAACAGCATTTTTCCGGACAGTCTGGCTTTCAATGTGTCAAGACTGGCTGAGTGTTAGTGAGGCAGCAACAAAAACACAGATAACAAATCAGCTTCACAGTTCTCATGTAACTCCAACCAGCCGACCTCTTGCTGCCTCGTCCACTGTAACTGAACCTCCGCTTCAACTCTTTAATCCTTCATTCTGTGGGAAGGGACATACGATGTGAACAGCTAGGCAGCTACTTACAATCTTTATTTAACAAAAAAAAAAGGAAGACAGCAGCGTGCTATTGCAAATATTGTCAACAAAGCTTTGAAATTGTGTCCAGTGTTACACAAGAGAGCAAGGCAATGACAGCTCTACTAAAATATTAAGACACTAAAAAATACAAAGACGAGTTTAAAAGTAGAAAATCTGTATAAATAGTTATCGCACAACTTTTACAAATACATAGAAATATTTGTTGCAACAAAAAACAAATCCAAGAGTAGAGACTAATGTGAGGCAGAGTTGAAACAAGGTAAAGGCTTGTACTGGAGGCCTTATTTGTTTTGGCCTTTTTGCAGTCGTATTGGAAATGGAGGCCCTGTTGCAACCTTTCCAGGTGCAATCAATATTTTCTGGGTGTTTCGCTCCACAATTTACTATAAAGAGGTGAGTGTAGGGGTAGAAAAAACACAGGGAACATGCACACAAACACAGATTTAAACTTGCAGTCTCAACTCGCACAAACAAAAGTACATCCACACACAAAGTGCAAGATAGTGCCAGTAGAACAGCTATTGGAGCAGTGCTTCCCATAGGCCTCATTGTGGTCAGTGTGTGCTTCACCATGTCTATGTTTCACATCTACATTCTAAGGTGCATCATCTTCCTGTCCATCCAAAGCCTAGCTGGGACTGTCCTCTCCTTTCAGCTTCTTCCCCTTATGTGAGGACAGCTGCATCTTTCTCTCTTTCCACTTTCTCTCTGCTTCCAGCAGCCAGCGTGCAGGTCAACAGTGTCGAGTCCCTCCTCTTGCCTTCGTAAACACAAATTCGCTTCGCCTGGAGTAGGGAGATCAGCTGACATCTTGGTGGCAAGCCTGTGCATCCAAAAGAAGGAGACGCACTTTGCCTCGCAGGAAGTTGACGTGGACTTGAAGCAAATCTGTTGCAGAGGACACCCTCCATGTTCCTTCAAGCCCCGCTGCACTTGCTGGCGGGGTATATTCCTGAAAGACAATACAAGAACCTGTTGCTCTTGTTCTTACTTTTTTCTACAGAATGTCCCATGACAGGCCTCAGTTTCTCTATTACCAGAGAAAATATCATTATTTCATTCCAAGAAACACACAATGAGCTCAAGTATGACCACTTAAGGAGGCACATTGGATGTATTTACCTTGGCCATTTGTCCTCTTAAATGAGTTTAGATGGATAAGTCTTATTGAAGTGTTTGCTCCATGATTACATAAAAGGGAAGTTTGGCCTGTTTATATGCACATCTATGGGATCAGAACGAATCCAGCAAACGTTTGTAAAAATACGGACCTGTGTTGGGTGCTAAGCAGAAATATTAACCAAGGAAATAGTTGGTTAAAAATCTTGCTGCTGCATTTCCCCAACAGAAATCCAACCTTTTGTTTGATGATTTCAAAATGAAAGACTCCCAGTAAACATGTTGTTTTGCTCCACCTGCTGTAACTCACCTGGATGTTGAGGCTACGCAGCACAGCATTGATGCTGAGCAGGTTTCTGACGGAGTTATCTATGTGACTGTGCAGAGCTGTGTTGGTGACTGAGGTCCGTAGCAAGCCGAGGGCCTGTTGTAAGAGCCACAAGCCAGACTGCACCTCCTGGGCTTGCTCTAATCCCTTGCCAAAAAAAGAAAGAGGGCAAGAGTTTAAGAGTCTATGGAAGCGATACGGAACAAACAAAGCAGGTCATTTACTCTTCCATTGCAAATAAACTGCCTAAAAAAAGCTTAAAGCAAAGAACATCTACAAATATCCTTCAAGTATGAAGAGGATGTTTGTTGTTAAATGATTGTCTACAAAAAAGACTTGCATTACACTTTATAGCTGATATAAACCTGTATTCGGCTGTTTTCTGTGGTTACTTACATTTTTCTTCTCCCAGACATCAAAGTCGACTCTGGTTTGTGGAACAGTGACGGCCTCTGACAGGCTACAGCCTTCTCTACATGACTTCTAAGAAAACAAGAAAGTAATAATGTTAGTGTTTTTAAGGTATTTTTATCCAATGCACAAATGATCAGTGCGGGAGATTCCTGGACCACAATATCTCTCCAGCAAGCTTCGTCTGCTCTTACATCTGAGTGCATGCATACATTTTCCTCTCACCATAGCGACTTCTGCATCTTGTGCTTCCTTAATGAAATGGTTCAGGACCCTCAGGTCACAGATTGGCCTCAGTGGGGACGAAAGGCCTGGCCGGCTCAACTCCATCACCATCAACAGCAAGGTAAGCAGTCCTGCCACAACGGACACACAAATACAGTCATTCAAAGGAGAAAAGAGCATGAGAACTAGAAGGACACTCGGAGAGCGCAGACCTCCATCAAGGCCGTTTCCATAAGTGTTCTTCCTCTTGCTTTACCCTTCCACCTATTTTCATGAAATCCGTTATCCTGCCGAACCAGCCTCATTTAACTATAATATCTTTTTTTAGTTGTATACTACATGTGTTCTTGTTCTTGGCTGAGGATCCCTGCCCACTGGTTTTAACCAGAACAGATGTGTGCAAATCCTTCTCAGAAGGATGAACCCACACAAGGCTCCTGGACCTGGCGGCATCCCCTGCCGTGCTCTCAAGGTATGAGCAGTTCAGCTGGCCGACGTGTCCACGCTCTCTGCTCCAGTCTGTAGTCCGCACATGTTATGGCACATGTTATGGACAGTCCACCATCGTTCCTGTCCCCAAAAAGACAGAAAGCCTCTGCCTGAACGACTACCACTCAACTCCATCATTATGAAACGCTTTGAGCGGTTACTCAAAACCAACATCACCTCCTTCCTCTTTGACTCACTGCACTCTCTGCAGTTTGCTCACAGAGCAAACAGACACGCCCCCATCATCATCAACGACATCATGATGACACGCGGACTCATGACTCAGACATGGACTCATATCTAAATATTTATACATTATTACAGTATACAGTATTTAAAAATGTATTTATCTTCTATTTTAAATGTATATATTCTACTTATTCCTGCATTTTACTTGCACTATTTTTAATGCATTATGTTCTAACTTTATTACTTGATTTCATTTTATGAATTAATCCTATTGCCATTAACTACTCTGTAGCTTTTGTGCATTTGACAATAAAGCCTTTGAATCTTTAGATCTGAACCATGTGAGATTATTTTCCCCGGTAAAGACAGTAGAAAAGAGAGCTAGTCAGCCAAAACCAAATCATGACAATGCACAAAATGACGCTAACAGGCCATTAGTCAGCACAAATGACGCCCAAACCTTTCTCAATGACCATGAAAAGAACCTGTAACATCCAGAGAGGGCGCTGAACTCTGAACTCTTACGATAGACTTGGCAATGAGAGTTCTACTGCTGTGGGTCATGTGGGCATCCAGTTCCTCTGTATTACATGCTGAATGCACTCTTTCACAGCAGCCTGGATGTGTGACGCAGAAGGATGATATAATTACAGACGATCTTCCCTGGCAGACAGGTCGGAAACACGCACGATTCCCAGAAGTTCTCACAGATAACGAGCGCAAATTGTGCTGAACGGCAAAACGGGTTACACTAATGTTGCAGGTTTGCTACCACTGAGGGATAATAAGAAACAGCATTAAGTTACTAGTAGAAAATTAGAACTGGTCCTTTACGAGATCAATAGTATAATCAGCAGACTGTCGAATGAACATGCATACATCAAATATGATATAAATCCACACTGGGCATGTTTTCATCATGTTGGCTGTTGAGTAGCTGCTCCGCTTTACTTAGACGCCAGTACGTTTTCTTTATCATGTGCCAACCAGAGGTGAAGTGATGTCTGCACAGACAAGCTAACAGCCTTATTTCCATACACTTTCTAAAAGACGGTCACTTTAAATAACTTTAAATAAGTATGTGCGATCTCCGCCATTGCCTACGTGAGAATGCATCAATCTAAACTGTATATACACACACACACACACACACACACACACACACACACACACACACACACACACACACACACACACACACACACACACACACACACACACAAACATACACACACTCCCTCTTTACATTCTGGTGGAATTTACAGTGCAGGACTGTGGCCAAACTAAAAGTTAACACCTTTCTCTGCCATCACCAGCTGCCAAAACAAATGTTACTATTTTAAATTTGAAGCAGTAGTCAAGTGGCCATGCTTTGGATAATGGCACGCTTCACGTCGGGTTTGCGACAGACGTTTTTAGAAAGATGGCTTCTTTCAAATGTGCTATTTTAACTAATTCACATCAAACAGGTGCACAGAAATAGCTCAGCAATTTAAAGCAACTGGATGTGGTGCTAATGGTTAAATGTCACAGAGGGCTGATAAGCAATACTATTTAAAGTGCATCTCAGGTTTGGGACGGTTGCTTTTGAATGCTCTGTGCACTCCTTTCAATTTTGAATGGGTCTTCCCCATGACAAAGGGCAGCGGTGTGAATAAGTAGCTATCAGATGTAACGTGTGTGACATCATTTCCTCACTGGCTTCGCTGGGATCTCTTATAGATGTCAGCTTTTGAAAACCATTTGCTCTTTTCTTCTGACAGAAGTATGTGACGACTGAGCCAAAAACTGCATATTCAGCTTTCGCATTCAGTTCCCTTGACTCCAGTCTGCTGTGTCATGCTAGAGAATGATGACTGATGATGTTTTTTTTCCCAGTGAACAAGACAGAAAAGAAATGGGTCAATACTCAGCCACCCCTCACGAGACCATTGTATCTGCAGTGGCTTACAGTAACAGGAAACGATGCATCTTTCCAGCAGAGTAAGTGTCTTGCTCAACTCTGTAAGGTTCAGGATCAGCATGATGCTTTGCATCGGCTTGTTCAATGTCTATCACCTGACAGTAAGTTGGCTTCATTAGGAAGTGATTTCTTTATAGCTGAAGTGATTTATGGCTATTGAGACAATTATGGTTAAGCAATAAAGCCTGATGTAAAGCAGCTTTCTAGAAAGTGGCATTACACAATCTATCCCCAGGAACTGTGCTGAATACATACAATCCTGACTCCTCCAGAAATAGGACTTAGAACATGTAGAATGTGGAGTTTGGCACAATTCACAGGACAACTTTGAGGAAAAGAAACCCAGACCTCCAGAGGCTTTAAATTATCTCAAGATTCAGTATTCACGCACACACATATAGGATATCTAATACTGAATAGCTGCACGTAAATATCATGAGTGATAAACGTGTTCGAAAATACTGAGCATATAGACCAATGCAGTACACAGGCAATGCACACAAAGCAACACACATTACTATAATATTACAGGCGTTCTTACCTCTACCCGTTTTCTGCAACATTCGCAAACAGGTGCCGCATCTTTTAAAAACATTGTGTGTTGAAATATATATGCACAAGCTTTACGACATAAGTCATACAACCAAGTGCGCAGGTCCCAGCGCTAGTCCGAGTGACATGTGGGTCCGTGTCAAAACCATGTGCACTGTTGGTGAGAACAGTCACCTACCAGACTTTGCATCACTGTTGGGCTTTGGCAAAACCTTTTATTTGCCTCCCCTAAGGATATAGTGATAACGTGAGAGCCAGCAAGGACGAGGACGCGCCTTTTTACGCACAACGGTGAGCGATAAAACCTCAACCCGTGAATGCAGTCTCCCTTTGCGTAAAGCGTGAAAATAGACTAACTACTAAAGCCGGTGTACGGAGAGAGAAAAATGATGTCCATAACTCACTGGGAAACTCCATAGTGGTATCCGCATAGCCCCTCACAGGGTCTTCGCGGTTTGGCCCATAAGTCCGTCTATTGCCCACTAATTGGAAACGAAGCTCTTTTGTGGATCTCATGCACTTATCCGGTAGGTGTTTCTAAAAACTGATCCTGTTTGATTTTTTATTGATGACTTTGAAAATAAGTTGCATTGTTTCTGTGACAATCTAAACTACCTCCTCCCTTAAGGCAAAAATGTTTTCTTTCATTGTTATCCAAATAATAGTCTATCCCTGTTTATAAAACGTTGGGGCTAATAAGTAAATAATGTCTGAAAAAAAGACGTGGGGAGACTTCCCACCCATTGTTCGGATGATTTTTAGAAACAGTCATTACAGTGACCTAGTATATTTTCAAAAACACTGATTGTGCAGATATGGAAATTAGATATCAAATGAGCTCTTTAGTCCTTGTTCCCAAAAGCATTACGTTTTAAATATAGGACTCTCACTGCGTATCTGCCACATGCCAGGACACATTCAGAGACCACAGTGGTCAAAGGATGCCACACAGAAATCAAGCTTTGAGTAAATCGAACTTTTTTTTCAAAATCTGAAATTTGACTTTGACATAAGAAATGTAGGCTACGTTAATCGCAGCAGATCAGCACCCACATAATAGTCGTCGCACATTGCACACAATGCATAGGCTATAACTTTGTAACCCCCCCTTTCCCACAGTGACACACATCCTCCAACATCCTCCACAAAAATTCTCAGGGTGAGGTAGATGAACTAATAGCACGTGCTGTTATAGAGTAAATAAAGTAGATGTATGTTGTAGTTAATGGAAAAGTCTGTTAAACTACACGGACCTGTTGAACTCATTGACACAGATGAGGGAATGGTGTGATTGCAAGTGCTGTAGTACTGAAACAAAAACTGATAGACAGATTTTAATTTCCAATCTTTAATAATCAACCGGTCTTATCATAATGTGAGGAAGGCAAAGCCAGAGAGTGACCTCACTGCTTGTGGGAGCAGGGGATTGGACAGTTGTTAACTGTGCTGCTTGAGTAAAGCCTGCACCTTGTTAAGACTGCATCGATCCTGCAGTAAGAGACAGAGACAGCTTGTGCTGTTTTGTGTGTGAAGTTCCAGAAGTTCCTTGTGTGCATCTAAATTACATTTTAGTTATGACAGTTCCTGATTACTACTTTGTATGATCATTTCGGTTAAAGCAACACTATGTAACTAGTTGACCTTAGAGTAACAGCTTCAAAATAATTGTCCAGGTTCCACCTGGTCAGAAGTGGATATCTCCTCCTTCAATTTGTGGGGAATGACAGCCGAGTGAACCCAGTGTTTACAAATGGTCAGTATTTATATTTGACATTAAGCAGCAAATCCGGGACACACAAACACAGAGATTCATAGTAGTCAGTAACTTCTTTGTGGATAATCGTCTCCACAGCGTACCGTCAACTGACGAGGCCAAAAAGATCAACTGAGAGAGCTTGACCTTGCCAAGTGTCACACTGCCACAGTGCTGTGCAGCCCTAGACACAGATTGATCCACATTTTCTGTGATGCTTCGGAGCAGGCCTACGGTTCTGTGTATTATCTACACACAGAGGATGAGGAGGGCCGCATCAAACAGACAGACGAGGCTTTTATAGCCCCAGCCGATGCCCTGGATGACGAGGCTGAGAGATGGATCCATCGTGCTTGATATACAGTATATTGGCAGACGAGCTGAAATGTCCCATTGGCCAATCTTTAAGAGGAAATAAAGTCTGGATACTTTGAAATATCCTCTGACAAGATCAGGTGGATGCCTGGCCTGATGGCCACTTCACTGGCTCTAATAATAGTTCAACTGTGTTGAAGTAACTGGGAGAATCGCCAACTTCTTTCTTAACAACAATACGTTTCCACATGATGTTAGGCTCTTGATATCAATAACTTTTCAACTGATGAAAGTGCTGATCGTGAACATTACTCTCTCATCGGAACGATATCGGTGCCTTTTGAGAAATGTGTCATTCAAACAGAAATTATATAAAAAATGCTGTTTGCAGACTTTTATCCAAAATACATTTTAAACTGGAGACCATCTTGCGATGGGATCACACCAGCCGCAACGCCAATTCGGGCCAGGGGCGTAAAGTGACCCACTACTTCCAGTGCCCTTGGTCGGACCGTACACATCTTCTGACTTGTCCTTGATTATGATCTGAACTACACGCCTGTAAAGTTCAGGACTGTATCTGTATCGCAGTAGCAAAAAAGAGTAGCAATGACTCGTCTGTACCATCAACATAAAATATATGCTACAGGAATACGCAGGCTATTCAACATCAGTCGACGTACAGCACAAATGTTGGAGTTCATCCAGCGTCAATTTTATAAATATCCAATTAAGGCTTTTCATCAGTTCAGTGCTGACTTAACGCAGGCGTGTTTATGTCCCATGTTCTCACCCTCGACGGCTTCTTTGGAACCAGAGTAAAGGAAACGTTCTTTATGTGTGTCAGAGAGGAGGGGGTTTCTCCAGGGTATACATGAGGCTTTTCCATCTGACAGAAGTATGTTTGCACATGCATTATCAGGAGCAGACATGCACTGTCAAGTGACTCACAAATAGTTGGAAACGCTGATAAGAGTTAGCAAGCTCACACGATTACTACTTCATGAGCCTATGTAAAGTGCATATGCAGCACGCTCACATGCACTCGGACTCATGTTTGCACTTGAATAAAATGGTGAGGGTAAAATATAGAAAATGACTAAACAAAAATTAGAATTGCAAAAAGAACAACAACAATATTGTGTTGTGTCTGAAGTCTATATCAACAATAAACGTTGAATTAATTGATCTGTGTGATGTTACCTTGTAACCAAGGGGGAAGAAAATCTTTAATCTGTATTTTTACCTTGTTTCTCTTAAAATTCTGATGCCAAATGTGATGCACTGAGGATTAATTACATTTTAATTTCAATTGTTTTTCAGGTATTTAAATGTTAACGTCTAAAATGTTCTACTCATAATTGATAGACATTGTTTTATAGGTTTACATATTACCTCTTCTTATGAGTCAGCTTTAAAACTACAGAGTCACCGCTGTGCTAAGCTGAGGAAAATGTCGAGAGATTGTTGCACTGTTTGCTCAAAGGGCTGTTTACTTATGTCTGAGCTAACATGAGAGGGAGACTAGGTACGTGCTGTTGGACATGCTTCGTTATCAGGACAGGGGATTGGGGTGGGAGGTGAGGAATGTGTGTCAATGCGGGGGCAGGGGAATCCAGTCACACTGACTCCTTGGTTGGAGTGGGACACAGTTATTGAATTTAGGATGATTTAAAAGAGATGGGATAATGTAAAGTTGGCGATGTACCGAATACTTTCCCCCTGACTGCCAGAGGAGAAACAGGCTTTAATGTAATATATAGAAGGCATTGAAAGTGCCCATCTGTTTTCGTGTGTGTGTGTTTTTCACTTTCTCATCCAGGTTTTGGGCTCGCAGCCAGCTAGGTCTACTCCTGGCGCGACACAAGACAGGAAGCTGACATAAAAGAATGGTGGGGGACTGTCTGTGAGGGACACAGGAGCCAAGACAGGAGTCGAGACGGACACTGACGAGGTCGGAAGTTATTGTTTCAGCTTGGTGACAAGAATCTTATCCCTTGGTTGAACATATTGTGATTCCATGGTGGTGGCCACAAGTGAGGAAACATTCCTGGACAGTAATCTCATCATTGGAGTTGCTCCCTGCCCAAATTCTGGCATGTAGCCGATGAGTGAAGCATTTAACCCCCTAAATACTCCAGTGGCGCTACTTAGTGGCCAATAACACAGTGCCCACGCTCGCCGCTGAAGTGTGTGTGTGTGTGTGTGTGTGTGTGTGTGTGTGTGTGTGTTCATGTGAGTCAGTACAAGAAGAGTACAGAATTGACACAGCTTTGCTTTGAGCTACACGCTATTGCCAACATGCCAGTCTTTCGTAGGTATGATGGTTAACACCTGTACACCAGAGGCTGACCGGAAGTATTTAGTCATCAACCAAAGAATCGCTTAATTATTTTTGCCAGAGCAAAAGCTAAGGTGCAACAAAAGTTAAATGAACCCTCTATGGTATGCATGATGATGCCAGTTGGGGGAAAACAGTTTGGAGTGTTTTTGTCATAGAATAGACCAAATAAACATAATCTAAAGACATTTCCAAGAAATCATTTTGGGGGGGGTCTTTTTTGGGGTACGTTGCCTTGAGGCAACACTGTACCTTAATGGTAAGTAATGAAAAAAGAGTTATTCTTTCAAATTTGAACAACATTTATTTAAAAACACATGGAAAATACTAAATAGCCTCAACACATTCAAATGCATTGTGTTATTTCATTGGTCATGTTCAACTTTCTGGCAATAAAAGCCTGATGGACAATAGAAGAATTGTTTAACTTTGAGTCATAAACTGATTTACTCCAGTATATATACAGCCAACATTAACACATTATTCTGGCTTCTCTTGTGCCATGCTTTTACTTGTACCTTTTCTCGATTTGCACCAAAATGAAACGGAATACTGTTTAATCAAATGCAACCATGTCTTGTTTTGCATCAAACTAAAATGCCATTTGTTTGTTTTTATCTAACTAATCTTGTGGTTTTCTCTTACTGCATTTACTAATCTCTTGAGTGTGCACACATCTATTTAGTGCAATAGATTCTGATTAATCTGAGAGTCCTGGTGTTATTCTGTGGTCATGTTCAATCAATACACATTATTAAAAAGCCTGACGCTTCCTGTTACAATAATTATATAACTATACGTCTCTCCCCTACATTTGAGTATTTAGAATATTTGTGTTTGTAGGAATGTGCATGATCTCAGACGCTCTAGAAAATTGATGAGTCTTCTGCCCAGAAAAGTGACGCTGTGGACCACTTTTGAAGCAAGAAGCTGGTGCTGCCCAACACACACCTAAGAGGCAAGTGATCGCAGTACAAGCAACGCAATATGTTGGGGCCACGTGCATTAACCTGGTCGCCATGTAAGACTTGTTAATCATGGCAATGATTGTGACTTTCAAGTGTCATGTGTGAGAGGAAAGGCATCTTTTTTCCATCGCTGCTACATAAAAATGTATGACTGTCACTTCTCTCCAGCCACATTCCCTATCCCCCGCCCCCAGACCCCTTCAATGTAATTTTCCATCCATCCACCAGTTGCCATTGGACTTTCCCGCCTTTCCCCCGTCACCTGACTGCCCCACCCATCTCCACACCTGCACCTCATTCCCTCATTAGCCTCTCTCTATATACCAGTCCAGATCTTTTTGTTCCTCAGAAATGCAATGTGGTTTTCTGTCATCTATTTTGAGCCCGTTACCTGCCGGCCTAATCTGGCCTATTTATACCTTCTGTGGCAATAAATTACTGAACTAATCCTGTCTGCCTGCGTACTCTGTTTTGGTCATTATCTTGCTGCTACTTTCTTTCGCCTCATTGTTGCGAAATCAAGTCACATGTAACTGTTTCAATATTTAACCAGGACTCTGATCTTGGAATTAAATGTGTGGTCAGTTAATGTTTTGCAGATAGATACAGATTTGTTGTTAGTATATTAAAGTAATTTCAAGGGAACGGGGTTGCCTTTTCTGAGCGTAAACAATGCGCCAGAAGTTGCGAAACATTCCAGCCCTATTTAAAGTCAAAGCTGTTTGCATCTTGTCGAAGATGAGCGCTAACGTCAACTGCTGCTCCTGATGACATGAATGGGTTCACATAGTTCACACAGGGTTCACAGTTTGACGTCCTTGTAGCATGGTCAGGTCGAGATCTTTCTTGCACACTGGAGCAGTTTGTAAGGGATAGTAAAGCAGCGGAGGCCATTAGTCTCTCCCGTGCACAACTGGCTTTTCACATAAATAAAGAAAGGACCTAGACAATCTGAGAGAACCTTCGTGTTGGAACTGTTCCCTGTCTGTGTTGAGAGGCTCCAGCTAAGGGAAACATCAAACATTATCTCATGTGCCATGCTGATAGGAAAATACAGGTAATACTGATTGTAAAGCACAGCAGGAGACAGGAGACAGGAGGAACAACGGAGTGTTAAGCACAGCAGGGGACAGGAGGTGAACTGCTCTTTCTAAGAACAGTCTCTCAGTCTAGTGAATTAGCACGTCTGATATTGGAGTCTAGTGAATTCGCACGTCTGAGACCTGATCCTTTGAATATGCATATAAATACTAGGGCTGAGACAGTTGCTTCTCTGAGCAACACAGCAGACTTTACAAACCTGTATATGTGTGAGTTTCCCAATGCCCTTAGTTATGATCAACTATTTATCAATAACATTTCAATTGGCCACTCATGGGAGTCACAGCTGTCAACTAAATCGGGGTGGCTAAAATTAGAATTGATAAACCTGGTTTTATCAGCATGCAAAGCTCTGTGTCAGGCCTGTCACGTTATAACCAACACTTCAAATTAGATGCACACCATTAATCTAAAACGGAACCAAACACCATTTGAAGTATGTGGGATAAACTTAAGTTATATGCAATAAATTACATTTTTCTGAGTGTTGTGCATAATCAAAAACACAAGTTTCCTATTTGATCCGTACTTTGTATTTCTATGCATATAACCCCCTAAATATACTGTCAACTGTTACAAATAAATTAAATAATAAAACAACAAAGCCTAATCTCATAAATTCATGTAAATGTTCAGTTTCAACTATTCCATTCACACAATGCTGATCTGAGGAGCAATGTTTTGGATGGGGGAAAGACCAGCATATAGATCCTGAAAAGATCTATTGAATTGAATTGTTAATACAGTGGCATATTTGTTAGGGATACAGACCAGTCCCATGAAATCTTTCCCATTTGGTCTGTCAGGTTTCCTCTCACGGGACTAGAGAAGTGTTTCGACTGCAGACAGGAGATGTTGAGCACATGCGGTGCGTGGCTGCGTATCTGTCCCATTCTTGCTCAAATGTCTGTTTATTCTAGTGCGCTTGTTGCCTCCGAGATATTTTAGGTTCCATTGTAGTTCTTCGGCCTCTTTGTGGAAAGTCCTCATGGGTTTGTTTTCGTGGCTGTCAATTTGCATGGCTGGAAATCTATCCATTCTTCAGTCATAATGAAAATACCTGGTCTGTCTCAGATGAGACGCACGTTTATAAACAGGATTTCTGTCTGCTCAAATGTTTTTAAAATATTGAGATAACTAAAGAAAAGTAGGTTCAAGACCCTACTGTACAACATCAACATATCATTCATAAATTCATTCAAATTAAACCATCTCTGTGAAAATTGGTCTGTGTTGTTACGAGGTGCAACTTCCTCAAAGTACGCACACAGAATTCAGATGGTCTCAGCGTGGTACTGTAGTTGGAATAAATAGAGTTTGCACAAACAAAATTAAGTATCATTTTACTGCTACTGTCCACCTTTTGCCAGAGAGAGACATAATCATCCTCATCTCTTCTGCTAACATGTTCTGTCTGTAGGCAGGAGGGTATGGGGGAGCTTTTGTGATGGGTATAGTAAAACACTTCTGCAAGAGGCCTCCAGGGTTCAAAGTTATCAGAAAAAATAAAATATATGTTTTATAAAAATAAAATAAAATCAGAAGAGCCAAGAAATAACATCCACATTTCAACTTTTATGATGAGTCATGAGAAAAAAATATGTGATGGATTCTTTATTGTCCCAGTCCCCCAACTCCCCTGGATTTGGTGTCGAAAGTTCCTCTTTAGTGATTCACTGACAGACGGCCTGTCCAATGGGAGCGCGGCAGGGTGTGAAGTGGCCCAACTGCAGTGTCCACCTCATGCTTCTTTTCTGTCAAAAACACACACGCACACACACCTGGCTTAGTGACCATGTATTTGTATTGTAATAAATTGGGTCAATTGCATTTGTTTGTAAAAGAGAAACCTGTATGTAGTTGAGTTGTGAGGTCAGTGTTCTCCTCTCCAGTCCGTCTAAAGCAGTCGTCAGAGTCACAGCATCCACATACAGCATCGTCTCCCTCTGTGGCACGCCAGCTGCATGACAGAGAAACAGCCTGACAAAACACCTCAGCTGTG
The DNA here is from genome assembly GCF_900634415.1 of Cottoperca gobio. Classification (NCBI taxonomy): domain Eukaryota; kingdom Metazoa; phylum Chordata; class Actinopteri; order Perciformes; family Bovichtidae; genus Cottoperca; species Cottoperca gobio. The sequence continues at coordinate 4,979,862 of NC_041372.1, read as the reverse complement.
ATGCCCCAGATAATGAAATACACCTCATGGCGTTCATTTAGCAACTGAAGGTCGCCAACAGCTTTGCAGCCTAACCTGAATGTGGGCCTATGGAAGAAGCAGGCCTTATCAAGGTGGCTCTGTGAGTTCTGTTTCAGAGTGGCTCTGATGTGGCAGCTGATGAACATCTGGAAGAAGAAAGTCAAATAAATAAAGTGCATTTGATCCAGGATTCACTTCAACAATATCATGCATATCTTGAGGCCTAATCACTTGAAAATGTTACATTCTTGACAAGCTGTACATGCAATAGGAATAAATTAAACACAATAATAAAAAAAAAAATAGCACCAATTATGCTAAAATTATCACTCCAATGAGAGAAAGTAACAAATCATACTGTCCGGTGTTACCTGTTCCCCAGACTCCTGGTGGAAGTGAAAGGCTTGGACGCTGAAGCATAGTCTGTTATCTTGCTCCCTAGGGAGGAATTTAGATGAAGAACCCGGCAAGACACTGTCCATAAGACATCTGTAATAGAGGAGCAACACTTACCAAAATGATTCCATAACTGGCATCAAATTTACACCCACCTAATTTTGAAAGATGACAGTAATTGGCTCCGATTATCCATTCAAATCGATTGAATCTTACATTTGAGTCCTGGATTGAGCACTGTGCTAAACAGAATAACTGTTTTCTTGTGTTTAGTTGTGTACTGAACTATCCACAGAGTGTAATTTGTTTTAGTCAGAAGGAAAGATTGACCCATGCTTAGTGATAAACTTGTAGCTTGGCAAGGAGAGGGGGTCCGACTTTAGCGTGGCGATACAGGAGTCGACATATAGAGTGAGAGGAGGGTGCAGCGGGGCCTCCACGCTGGCCTCCAAAAACACTGCTTCCCCCTGCTGATACACTGAGGCACTATGTACAGAGGTACAGCCATCTGCAGTAAAAGAAACAGATTTTTTTTGCAGTAACAATTGTCAATAGATTCCAGATGTTGCCACTTACTAGTGTATAGACACATCTTCCACTAACACAGTCTAGAGATTCAATGAGATGGTTTCACCTGTCATGGTGCGAAGGGCAAAGTGCAGAAGGCCAAAGACACTGATAGTGGATGTCATGGGTTGCCAGGTTGGAGTTAATGGTTTTCCATTCACTGTCTGTTTTCTGTGCTCACACAAAGATAAGGCACTGTTTATACAATTACAAAGTGTTGATGACGATTAACTGCAACTCTTGACTTGAACCAAGGAAAGTGTGTACTCGGTTTGTAAACACAAGGATTCATACACTAATATGGCCTCTTCCTTACCTCTTATAATGGCACTCAACAGGTATGACAGTAGTTACTCCTCTAACTATCACACTGTGTGTAGAGGCAGGAACCACAGCAGGAAACAGTACCAGCTGGTTGGAATACACAAGCCAGTCACCATGAACCTGGATAGTAGCATAAAGAAATGCATGAAACCATAAGTGACAAATACCTTGGATCAATTTGTGCTTCAATATTTAACTTATCATGTCTGACATATTTTTGAATGTGTGTGTTTCTCCCTCTCTCTGTGTTCAAGAGGAACATTTTTACAGTCTAACGTTTCCTCTCATCATACCCTACCCCCTTATCTTACACTGGACTCAGTCCCACACTCTTGTAGCCCTGCAGAGATGACCATATCAGAGTCAGACGCCGGCCCTTTAGCTCCGCGGCACCTTTGCTTTGTTGAATTTGCTCCAAGTCTAAGATTCTCTGGTTTGAACGAAATACGTTTCTCCTCAAAAAACTGTCGCTTTACGGTAATTCTCATTTCGACTTCTCCGCATTTTATTTCAAATCCGACGCTTTTGCGAGTTCCTACATCACTTTTATCAGCCAAGTAAACACCGCACATATACAGCAAAATCATTAATAAAGAGACGAGTCTTGTATATTTGACCGGGGTCGCCATTTCTTTCTTCTTCTTTAAAAAAAAAAGAAAAAACAAGCAAGCATATTTATTAATTAGAGTTAATTACACTCAGGTGTGTACGCCCCAGTTTGAGCTCGCGTGCACTTGAAAGAGCTACCTTCAAAGACTGCTAAAAAAACAATATGTTATGTTACAACTTGAAACAAGGAGATTTTTCTTTACGATGACCTTATTAAAAAATACCGACATATAAAGCTAAATTGGCCGGTGCGCATTTTCTGAAACTTTATTCCACTTTGTTTCCTAAACTAATTCAGACTTCCTTTCTATACAAAAAAAAAAATTGCATTGATGTTCCAAAATAAATTCACTTTCAAACGACAAGTTATATTCGTATGAATGAAACTGAGCTGACAAAAAGCTCCTGAAGGCATCATCGTCAGTGGGAACAATTCTAAGGCGGAACAAGTATTATCGCAAGTGCAGGGATGGGACAGTGATTGCAGTTACACCAGACGACTTCCGGATGAATAGCCCATGTTATGATTAGCTGTTAACATTTTGAATTCAAATGCACTACGTTAAAAGTGTAGGCTACTCGGGAGAGACAAACTGTAAAAATGGATGAAAAGGATGTGGCGGCGAAAGCTGAGGGGATTGACTGGGGAGGAGGAGGAGTTGAAGAGGGGAATATTATGAAGAAGACCAAATTATTATCTATGAGTGTCCACACCGGTCTTCCTAATCCATTTACAGATCCTGTGAAATGTTCTCTGATAAAAGGAGACTATCTCTACTTTCATTATGGCTGTGATGGACAAGATGACAGAGGCTGGGGATGTGGCTATCGCACCATTCAGACAATGGCTTCCTGGCTTTGTCATAACTGCTTTCCTAAGGACACACACAAACCTCCACCAAGCCTCCCAGAAATCCAGCAAGCATTGGTCACCATGGAGGACAAACCAGGCTCGTTCTCGTACTCCAGGGAGTGGATAGGAACATTTGAAGCCTCCTTGATTCTTGACTATTTCTATGATGTCTCCTGTAGGTTGGTACATGTTAGAAGTGGAGGGGCAGAGCTGGAGCATGTTGCAGTGGAAGAGCTTCATCAACACTTTGAGAAACATGGATCTCCGGTCATGATGGGAGGAGACAGGGACAACTCTTCTAAGGGGATATTAGGGGTGTGCACTGGGGACACGGGGAGCTACTTGCTAGTCGTTGATCCTCACTACTATGGCTGTCAGCTGGAGAAAATAGCGCTGCAGAGTCGGGGGTGGGTGGCGTGGAAAAGAGTGTCATCTCTGGATCAGTCTTCATTTTATAATCTGTGTATGCCTCAGACTGCCAACAAAGGAATATAAACTAAGCGACAGACATACAAATGAATTGTTATTTGTGAGGATGGACCATTGAAAGTGACTTATTAGGACAGACTGTACTGCATTTTGAGCATTTATTATTTAAAATGAGCAGTAGTGCCACCTGGTGGACGAAATGCATATTTACAACGTATTTGAAGAACAAACTAATGATACAACTTGATGATCAATATCTTCATCTCTCAATTAAAGTTGTGTTGAATCTCAAATCTTCTTGGACATACATTCGTTATTTCCCTCAATGTTTCAAAAGTAAATGCTTTGGTTTGTGTTCATTTTAATAATACATTTTTATTTATAGAGCACTTTTCAGGAGTAAAAAATGTCAAACTCATTATTTTAATGTATTCATTTTCGAATTATTTCTATTGTGTGAACACGCAAACTAAGGGCAATCATCCTTAAATCTGGATTAGGATTTAGATATGAGATATTTAGATAGGACATGATTGTTGTTGTACTATACGTGAATAATATTTACAAGATCATGAATGTACCTTTGGAATTGCAGATATTTTGATTTTATTGGACTTTTGAGTCATTGAGTCATTTTTCAACCAGATATGCTAAATATTCTTTGGTTCCACCTTCTTAATTATGAAGATTGGCTGCTTTTCTTTGTCTTATGTGTGATGGTGAATTGTATACTTTTTAAACTTTAAACTTTTTGGTCTGACAAAACAAGCGTGTCACATTTGGTTTCCAGGATTATTGTGATGGAGATTTTTCTTGACATTTTACAGACTAAACGATGAATCGAGAATATATTCTGCACAGTAATCGATCATGGAAATAACGAGACATTTGGACTTAATATCAATTCCCCATTTTATTGCATACATTATACAATATGACTTGACAACACATATTAGTTCCAGGTACATTTTGAGCTTCAAGAAACCAAAAACCTTTCCGCATTGGAAAAGTACATTTTGAACACACTTTAAACTTGAATTATATCTGATATCACACCCACTTTATCTCAGTTATCTTGCACACAGTCACTATAGAAAATCTGGAAGTTCTTATCCACATCCATCCTCCCCTTGAGAAACTTCTCCAGGTTCTTGAGAGGAACTTCCACCATGTGGTTGTTGACACGATCATTCAGCCCGTAAGCTGCAAACACGGGGAACTTATAGCGCACAGAGTATGGTGCATTTTGGTCAAAATTGATGCAGCAGTAGGCTGACCACATGTACTCCGGTACAGCCACGCGGTCCTGGTTGTTGCGACGGATCGTGTGCCCGGAGGTGGTGACCCCGGTGACCACATAGGCTTTGCCACGGCAGTAGTTGTTGAGACGTTTGCGGACGAGGTCCTGGTGCTCCGTCCAGGGACCCATGTTGAACTCCCTGAACTGGGGTACCACATTCGTCAAGCTGTAGGTGGAGGCTTTGTCCAAAGGGTCAGCCTGGTGCTCATCAGGATTTAGCTGGCCACGTTCGTACTGAACCACATCAGCGTAGTCCTCGAGGACCGCCTGGGTGTCCTCGAAGTTCATATGCATGCTTACAGATTGGGGGAAGGGCTCCATGTTACTGCTGCTCTTTCCTGAGGCCAGCTACAGAGAGAGAGATAAGAAGAGGCGCAGTAGTGCTGAAAATGTAGTTGACTATTTCATTACTTCTGAAAAGTTATTCACAAAAACATTTGCAAGTGAGACATTTGCATAACTACGTACCAGAGCATATATGGTCAAGGCAGCACTATCTCATTGAAATACCGTTAATAGCCAATAAAGTAGCTTATCTCAAGCTTAGTTTGCTATAGTAGCCAGCTAGTAGCTAGCTCTCGCTAGTTAGGTGTATTTGTTTTCTGTGTCTTTAGACATAATGCCATTCTTGATAAATACATAGACAGTTACATATGTTATTAACCATGATACGTTACAATAGAATATATATAGTATATTGTATGTACATGCACAAACAACCTTTAATACAATGGATTAAAACTCTGACTTATAGTAAATCTAAAGCTTTGCTTGAAAGAACACTCACCTGGGGCTCAAACATCCACGGGAAGTCCACCCTCTTCTCCCCATCAGACTTCTTGAAGGTGTAGGCGGAATAGATTGGAATGTGTTTTTGGTGATCGTACAGGGTGACAAAGTGCGGTCTATTCTCGTACCTCTGGCAGATCTTCGTTAAGGAGTTGCTCAGGTAGCCTCTAGGTGGAGTGCCCATGTAGAGAGAGTCCTTACAGCGCTCCACATTGTCGAAGTCCTCCACAACCCCTGCCTGGGCCTCCTGGAGCAACACGCAGGTCAGCACGGCCGCCACAGCTGCCAGAGGTAAGGCACAGTTCTCTGATGTAGGTATCATCACGGAACCTTTCTTTCCCTCAATCATGCAACCTCTATGTCCCTTTAGTCCTCTCTTCGTCTGCTCTAATGTATCTATCACCTGTAACGCTCTGCTGCAAATTCACTATTGTCTGACGAGTACAGCCTCTGTCCCAGCTCTGTCAACATTTCCTCTCCTCTCCTCCCCTCTGTACTCCAAGCAAACAGGTCTCCCATTGTAAAGTCTTTTGCATATTTTCAAAATTCCACAACCATCGTAGCAGTAATTCAAAAGCAGTGAATGTTATCAATCATGGAGAGAATTTTATTACTGAGAACTGCAGAGGAATAAAAGATGCAGACCTGATACTTCCTTCAAGTTGTGCACTAAGAGCTTTAGTGAGTTACTTTGTTTGTGTGTTGCGACACACGGTAACAGAGTGAGATCAAAAGTAAAAAACAGGAAGAAACTGAATGTATTGCAATGTCAATCTGTGTTTTCCGAGAAGAAAAGGAGATCAGATCCCCTGGCTTTACTCTACAGTCTCTTTACACAATTGCAAAGCAGCTTCAGTTTCAGCTGTGACCTCTAAACCCAGCCTCTTCAGCCAGTAGGAATACCAATGATCTAAAGTCTGTAGTAAATGTCATAAGGAATACGAAAGCAGTGACCTTATTTGTAGTTTAGTTATAATGCGGGTGGTGTATTATAGTATTGGTTCATGTAGGAAAAAAGACTTGAGAAGCTATTTAAATATCACAGATGTTCTTGAATGTGTCAAAATAAAGCTTCCAAGAAATTTTAATTACAGTTTGCAAAGGTTTATTACAGCAAATTAGACAAAGCAAGTACATTTTTGTTATATTTTCAGTGAGACTGAGGTCCAGTTATTTCTAAATCAAGTAAATACAGTAAAAGCACTGAGCAACAATTCAGTAGACAAAGGACTAATGGGTTTAAATCATAGAATGAATCATGGCTGAATACCATATAGCTGCGTCAGTTTCAGGCTCTTGGTATTGTGCAGACTGTCACCCTGTCATGGCTTACTGGGACACAGAACATTCCTTTATGTTACACCTGTGCTTTTCTTAGTATGACAAGTCAAAAAAGGGCCTATTGAAGAAGAAGAAACAGAACATGACCTAAATATTTGACTATATCATTTTACTGGACCCTTGTGGGACACAGTCATCTACAAAGATCTGAAAGTTCTTTTCGAAAAAGGTCGTCTTCTTGAGGAACTTCTTCAGGTCCTTGACTGAGACTTCCACCACCTCGTTGTTCTCCTCCTCATTTCGGCCATAATGTGCAAAAGATGGGAACTTGTAGCGCTCACTGTAAGGTGCGTTGTTGTCGTAGTCAACACAGCAATAAGCGGACCACATGTATGTGGGCACTGCTACGCGGTTGATGTTTTCCCGGCGGATCATCTTCCCAGAGGTGGTGATACCTGTGACTATGTAAGATGTTCCATGGCAGTAATTGTTAAGCCGTTTGCGGATGATGCTCTCCTGTTGGTTCCAGATTCTGTTGTTGAAGTCGGGCGCCATGGGCACGGCATTGGTGAGGGTGTAGGTGGAGGCCTTGTCATCAGGTTCGTTCTGATGCTCTTCTGGGTTGAGGGTGCCACGCTCATAGAGGATGGCGTTTGCATAATCATCCAGAACAGCTTGGGCATCTTGGAAATTCATGTGCATGTAACCACGTGGGAAGGGCTGCATCTCATCTGTACCAGAGTATGTGGACAGCTGTGTGGGCAGACAGAGGCAGTGCAAGTGAGAGGATGAGGACAGTTGAATGTGCACACGCATAACACATAACATCTGCATGAGCTTTGTTTTTGAATTTGGGAAACTTCTAGCGTGCTGTTGATGTTAAAAGACTTTCTTAGCACCTCATGTGCGACATGTTTTTCCTTACCTGCGGTTCATACATCCATGGGACACCCACACAGTTCTCCCCGTCTGAGCGTTTGAAAGTGTACGCAGAGTACACCGGCACATGGTCCACGGTGTTGTACAGCGTCATGTAGCGTGGCCTCTTGTTGTAATGCTGGCAAATGAACTGGAGCGACGGGTGCTCCAGCACAGTCGGTGGTGTTCCCATGTAAAGGAATTTTCTGCACTCTGTAGAAGGCTCTTTTCCCACTCTCCCTCTTGCCGCTGATGTTATTATGTTGACGAGCAGGATAGTCTGCGCCCAATAAGCCATCGTAGGGAGGGCTTTGATGTCACTCCGATGAAAGCTGTGAAATTTAGTTCAAGTAAGTTTCTATGAGCTGCAACAAATGATCGAAGGTGTCTCTATAGCCGTCCATGGAGGTCATTAAAGACCTAACACAGGTTTTACAATCTGCTCTCTCACTCAATATGCAAAACAATACACGTTTTACACCTCAGCAGGTCCTCCCCCAGCGAGAGGAGCAGCTACAGTAGACAGCCAATAGCGAAGATATCAGCCATTTTTTTCTCATTAGTGTTTAAGAAGGTAGAAAAGGTCACCTTACCTCTTCTTCTTAAATGTGTCAAATCTACGCACGCCTGCGCAGAGCGATACCTCGAATGCACAAACTTTATACATTTCTAATTAAGTTCCAAGGGTTTTGAAAAGGTTACCATGTATGTCATGCTGAATTATCGTTTGTTTGTTTAAATACCAGCACCATGGATTTGAATATGTCACTCATTATAAATGTTATATAGCGTCAATGAGCACTGGGATGGGCAGATACAGAATATGCTGATATCACAAACAGTTTGGGGAAAATTATATGTCTATATTTTAATTTACTTGAGAGGAATTCAAAGGAGAATAGGAGACATTTTATGGTGAAGTGCAGCAGGGGCAACTTAATCTTGAGTGGACATAGGCTTTGCTGTGCCTTGACAGAAGTTATTGAGCTGGAAGTGTTTTGCAAATACAGAAGCCTAGAGTTTTCTGATAATCAGTATCCAGGCTGTGCATTGGTGCTGCACCCACATAGCACTTTATTATTAAGATTAAACAATGTATTCTTTTCAGTTAAGTCATTATGTAGCAGCTGGTAAATTGCTCATAGGGGGATATACATATATATATATGTTATCCTACCAAAGGTTCTCATCATCAGGTTCACCTGCTGTTTATAAAACGTTTTTGGGTAATACATCTTAATTTAAATCCTCACCAAAAAGTACAACTGGCAATGTAAGTGTAAAAAACATCAGGAGAAATTAATTAGTAAAACATCGCACTACAAAGGATTGCACTACAAAATAGGAGGCAGCACATTAGTTAGTGGGGAACGTTTTTATTTGTTCACACATGTGATTGATCTAAAACATTGTCAGTAATCAGTAAATACAACTATAGCAAAGTTAGAAGAAAGGAAAATATCCACAGTAAAAGTTCAAAGTAATAACCTGTTTTTAATGTAATTCATTCATAAACTGGAACCATAACATGTCCAACATATTTTCAACAATCCCCAATGTCAATGGCATAGTGGACGGCTGGGGTCCAAGACAGGTGGCATTCACTGATCGTCCTGTTAAATGTAACAGAATGACTAAATCAGGCCGAACCACAGAATGTCAGAAGTACCACAAACAGCTGAACTCATAGACAGTATTGTCTTATAAAAATAATCTGTTTGTTAAATATTGAAGCTTCATTTGTTAAGCACTGCCATGTTTATACAATATATGCCTAATCTGATCCAGCCTACATGTGGAGTTTCTTCTCCTTGAAATACACATGCCATGAATGTATGAATTACAGTTGCATGATGGGAAATGTAGGATCTAGAGTTCTGGGGATTCTGCTGATACTTGACAGTAAAGTCAGGAGAACAGCTCTGCTGCTTTTCTTTTCATCATTATTATTTTTAGAATCGGTCTCTTGTAAATCCCCGAACATTATGGAAGTGTGATACCAGTGTGCACCTTTTTTAAATGTGCATTTACACATCACTTCAGTCGGTGGTGCTAGTTGGTCTTATGTACTGTGGGCTATTCTGCCAGACTACTACTCATAGAGACTAACCAATAATCTTAATCTAAACGTGTAACTCTGTAAATAAAAAAGGAGGAGTCATGAAATGGCCCTCAGGACTACGTAACACTACTTCTATTAAAGTGTATCTGAGTTAGTCCTAGTAGGTAGGCTTTATCCAAGACAAACCAGTTGAAGAAGTCCCATCATACTGAAACACTGGGCAGGTCTCTCTTCTTCCTCAAGGTGTTTTCTGACACACAACCATTGTAGAAAATAGTCAGTTCACTGTCTATGTCTGACTGTCTCTTCAGGAAGCGTTCCAGAGTCTTCAGAGGGACTTCCACCACACTGTGGTCAGTCTGTTCATTCAGTGCATAGCCCCCATAACTAGGGAACATGAACCTCACCTCATACGGAGAGTTAAGGTCAAACTGCGGGCAGCAGTAAGCCAACCATAAGTGTTTCGGGATTGCCAGGCGGTCCCTGTTATCTCGTTGGAGGGTCGCTCCAGAAACCGTGACCCCTGTCACCATGAAGGATTTGCCATTGCAGAAGTTGTTGAGGCGGCGGCGGATGATGTCTAAGTATGGCTTCCAGGAAGCGTCCAAGAAGTTTGTAATTAATGGGACTACATTGGTGAGAGTATATGTGGAGGATTTGTCATCTGGCTCTGATTGGTGCAGGTCAGGATTCAGTGGGCCTCGTTTATATTCTACAGCATCTGTGTAGTCCTCCAGCACGGCCTGGCTGTCCTCAATCAGAGGGGGGGCGTCTTCAGTTAGGGGAAGTGCTCTCATGTTGCCACCCTCGTCATCAGAAACCAACTGTAGGGAAAATAAATGAAGACACACAAACCAATGCAAAAAAGTCTCAAAATGCAATACCACTAATCTAATCTCTGACTACAATACGATTCCACTCCAAAAGTTCAAACTTCTTTCTCAAATCTAATGCCAGTTATGATTATTATTGCAAATAAGCGTATTTTCCCCAAAGGTCCTTTATCTGTAACTATTCCTTTAAAGATAAGACACCGGATGTTTGAGTGATTGACAGGTCATTCAACCAGTTGGCAATTGCTGACAAAAAAACACTAGTCTCTACCTGTGGTTCATACATCCACGGTGTGTCCATCCTCCTCTTCCCATCAGACTTCTTAAAGGTGTAGGCTGAATAGAGGGGGAGGCGGCGACTGCTGTCATACAACGTGGCGTAGCGCAGTTTGTCTGCATACCTCTGGCAGACCCTCCTCAGGTTGACTCCCTTCATTCCTGCAGGTGGTGTCTGCATGTAGAAAAAATGGCTGCAGTCCTTGAAACTGTTGGACACAGTGGCACTCACCAGGGGGATCGCCATCAGCAGGGAGAAGCTTAGGACACAGGTGCCGAACATATGCATCGTCACACTTCTGCAGTAGATGGAAACAATACAAAACGGGGTAATTCCCTCGTGGGTGCGACATGTCCTGTCAAACACCTCCTATGAATGAAGGAATTCCATGTGATGAGGAATGTTCTGGTTAATATGTCATCCTGTATTAGTGTTGTCGTCATAATCCAGTAAAGTGTAATGACTGTTGGACAGAGACTCATTATGCAAAGCAGCGGCAGCTCAGAGTGGATCTATTGGTTGGACAGTTGGACTTATCTGCTCCTACAAAGTTGGTACAGCCATGCATCTCTGCACAGGCTTCTGTCAGGCTTTGTACATGTTCTAGTTTATCTCACAAGTCCACACCCACACTGTACATCTGACCAGATAGTTTCCCTCCCAAATATGAATTTAAAGGTTGATAGATTTACCCAGGTACAGAGATGGTTCCTCTTGCTGCTACATTGCGTTTGCGTAGTACTATCAGCGTCCTAGTCTCTGCCAAGGCCAAACGACTGCCTTTAGTAACGGGAAGAAAGGCCTGACGAGAGAACTGAAGCTTGAGGTGTGGGATGACGACCGAGCAACTGGCACTAATTAATTCCAAGCTGGGTCCGTTCACCTTCATGTTTCCAATAAATCACAGCAACTTGTATTTCCCCTACAAGATGGAGTGTTTACCACTCATCACGCAACAGCCTGAGGATGGAAATCAAGGAGGCTCAGCCACATGTGCCTACTCTGTGAGGTTGGAATAGAAAACACATCTCATCAGTCTTTTTAAATTAAGTGTATAGTCTTCCATGGTTTGACAGACCTTGAGTGACCTGTAGCATACCTTTAGGATATGACTGATCCTAAAATAAAAATGTAATTAAGAATCAAGACGTTTTAAAAAGTTCTCAAATGCTACAAACATCTACATTTCGTCCCACCTTTTATCTACAATTACTTCCGCAAGCTTTCTTACTTTTTGTTCATACAAAAAAAACTGTTGATTTACACCTTATTGTGACTAACACCTTAACATTACAGACAGACAGCAAGAGGTGACTGGTGATGTATCATCTCCTTTTTAATTGTTTTTGCTCTTCTTTGTTGTAATAAAGTTACTAAAATATAATGTTTATTCATACATATAAGTATTTTCAACCCTGTTGTGCACGATACTTTAAAACATATCATAAGATCATTTCATAAGATTATGAAACTGCACTTTTTCATGTAATTAATTCCATATTCAACATCTCCAGATGATACACACCATTAAAGTTATATTTTATATCTGCATATTTTCTCATCCACTTTCACCCCCTTATTGAGAAATGTATTCTCAGTACTAATTTAGCCTTCATGCATGTGTGTGCCATGTTAAGAATGGATCAGGATATGTGCACTGAGCGCCCTCTTCTGACTAAACCCGATCCTGCCTTCCACAAAAGTATTGCACATGCTCAGTTCGACATTGCTACTCAACATGCTCTGCTAGTCATTCAGTTCATTTTCAAGGGTATTCATAGCTAATAACTTTAAATATCTCATTATGCATTTCAAGCAAGATGCGTTTGACTGCATAGTGTAATAAACAACTTTGTCAGGAGTTAATTTAGTTATTCTACACGTTCCTGTCTCGCGAATGTGTATTATTGAGCTGGCTGTTTTCGTTGTAAGCAAAAAAAAAACCACAATATTATGTTAAAGTTGGCCTTGCTGCTCAGTTCACTTGCTAATCAAACGCCTCCATCTGCGTTTGGAAAAAATGCCGTTGCAAAGTGTGGTACACGTCTGTGTCCAGGCTGATAAATAGGGGTGTGTTTGCCCTGCTACAACATTGGTTAGCCGCTTGTCAATGTCCAGTCACGTGGTATCACACAGACGGCCATGTTTCCGAAACACAAACAACAAGAAGAGCAGCGACTAGGAGCCAGCAGACACATACTGATACGCAGCAGCGACCGTTGGAGGAGAGGGGAAAAATAATAAATAAAATACAGAGCACGACTTTCTGAAAGTACGATTCTGTCGAATGAATACGTTTACAGTGTTTAAAGAGACCAATGCATACGATATATTGGCTGTAGACACACCGTGCAGACAACCAGTCTGGTAACGTTAGCTATAAACAGTGAAGGTAAGCCATGGTTCCTCTTTGCAGCTTGTCTTTTAGCTAGCTGGCTAACGTGAGCTAACAAGCTAACTTCGTCTCTTGCAGGTCGGATGGTTTGGATTTATCTGTCGTGAGAGAAAACCATTTGCACTAGGTTATTTTACGGTTAAAACTCTGTTGTTTCTGTCAGTGTGTTTTGTTTTGTTTACATCGCATTAGCCCTAGCTTAACGCCGACAGCGGAGTGAAGGTGGTCGTCCGCACATTGGCGGAGAAGGCCGGGGAGTCCGATCCGAACACTCCGCCCCCTCCGCCATCATATCTGGTGTCATTTGAACCTACAAGCCAAGGCCTTTAAGATCAACGCATACCTTATGCTAGGTTAGGTAGCAAGCTAGCTAACCTATCTCTGTTATACAACAGAAATATGATATTGTCGGTTGCAAATACTGTTGTAACGACTGGTTTATCTTTCTTTACCCACACGTCGATCTGCTGTAACGTTAATTGACTTGAAAAAACAACAATTTAAAAGCTAATGTAGCTCGCAACCACTGACGGTAGCTAATGTCAACTCGAGCTATTTTGTCAATATGTTAGCCATCTTTACGACCAAACAATTAAACATAGTTTAGTTTGTTAAAGTTACAAATTAGTATACATTGATTGCCAGCTTCTGAACGGATTTTCAGTCGACTTTCTTGCATCTTGTAATAGTTATCCCGCCACATTTTTAAGTGCATAACATTCGCAAATATCAACATGTATGAGAAATGTTATGTTCTGCGTCACCTTGCTTCAGTTTTCTCAGTAAAAAGTTAGTACTAGACTGTAAATATGTTAGTATTTTGCCTGTTGTGGCCTGAAATCGGAAGTTGAGTTATGAAATACTTCGAAGCCATAATAACGGCAGTCAGATGTCGAAGTTAAATTAATATATTCTTAATTGTTGCCGTAATCAAGTCCAATGCCATAAATGAATCCTAATGTTACAAGTTTTTGTGTTTTGCTGCCTTTTTCAATTGACAAAAAATGGTAAAACAGATGTGTTATAAGTCATAATGCTGCTGAATTATCAAACATAACCTTAAGTATGATTACCAGTATCAAATACTGTGAGGCATTCTCCTCGTAGCTCAAAGGAGCTGATCAAACTGTTAGCAAACCAGAGGTCTGAAGTTATAATAATACATTTTCCAACAGGGGTCTTTACCACCATGATGACTATATTTTGTCACTTAATATTTTATTGATGTTGAAATAACTTCAGTTCACACATACACAAGGCCAACTTTATCTTGAGCGAAATAACGGCAAATTAAAATATAACCATGTCGAGTGTACCTTTTACAAAGGTCTGTAAACATGTATATTTCAGTACTGTTAGTTGTGTTATTTAATGTCCCTTAAACTACTTAGAAGGTAGACTGTTAAAGTATTGCAATCATGATGTACTGGACACAAAAAAACTCAGTTTCATTCACAACCATTTTCATTTTATAAAAGTCAATTAAAATGACATTATTAAATAGTCTGATGTAAATAGTGAACCTCCAAAAGGCTGATATAACGTAACACCAACAAGTGCCACGTTTGCATCAAAAGCTTGTTTTTCTACCTCTTACAACATATCAGAACTTTCTTATCAAGTAAACAAAGATGTGTGAGCAATGCTGAAACGTTTAAAATGAACTATTACAATTGCTATGTAGCAATAACTTGATTGATTGACTGTCGACGTTTGACATTATTTCTAAGCATACACAACTGTCTTATGCGAGTCATTCAGAATGACATATTTGATGTTCTGTCCGATCAGTGTTCGGAGCTGAGTGCCTCTTCTTTTATAGTGATTGGCGAGTTTTAGCTTGTTTACCAAAATCTTCAAACATGTTCATGATAAATTCCTATTTCAACAGAATTAGAAATCTGAATCAAATGAAATCTGGTACTTATAGCATGGCCGTGCAGCTGCAGGAAGGTGACGCTGACTTATAGGTTGCAAAGTTATGCGATCCTTAAAGATAGAAATATCCGAAATATTGAACTAGTTTTTGAATTCTTAAAGTTGAAATGGCAAGTATTATGTGAATCAAATTAAATTCACACTGCATTTTTTGGTTCATTAATGGTTCTCTCTGTTGTCTGTTGTATTTTTAGTGTCACATCGTTGTTCAGAGCTGTTAACAACAGCATAAGCTATATGATGGCACATCGCCCACCCCTGCAGTGTTAAACGATTTGTGTTAAATCACACCTTGAGTCCAGCTAGTTGAGATTGTGTTGGCCGGGTGGCCTGATGTATTAGAGGGCAGTGCTCCGTGAAAAGTAATAACAATCTTCGTGATGGTAAAAAGTTCATAAACATCGGTATAACTTGTGAACAGCCATGCAGGCATTGTACGTCTGTCACTATTAACTTTACTGAATGAAAGTGGTGTGGCTTACTCGTGCATCATAAATATAACAGCGAAGAAGTTGTTTAAATGTGAAGTTGCTAGGTCTTTGCTAAATGCATAAGGACACACGAACCATATATGAGCATTTGCTGTTGAAATTGTGTTGCCTGGGTGTTGGTGGAGTTGCCATGACATTTATAGGAACAATCTCCAAACAGCTGCATGGCTTTAGAAGCAGCCTGTTCACATCATCTCTTAAATATACTCCCTAAATTTCTAAGTGGAAATTCTCCTGTGAGCAGCAAGAAACACGGGGCCATGATGGAGCACTACACTAGAAATAGTTTCATGTATTCAGTGTAGAAATACCGCAGCTCAGTGTGCTCTGTATCGGATTGATTAAATTAGGCCAGTACCTATCAGTGAGGTCAAAGCATGATGTTAGAATAGTGAGTTGAGAAATGTAAATACACTTAATTTCCTATTGCACTATAAGCAGACTGCCAATCTGTAAAAATGCATCCCACCAACAGCTAATGTATTAAGTGTGCACTTCTAACATTGTTCTCACCTGATCTCCTCTCTCAATCTCTGCTTGATTTTCAGTGGTGCTAAGGGAGGAGGACAGGAAATAAAGGAGTTACCTGGAGGGTCTCCGTCAATCCACATTTCAGTTGGAGCGAGAGAAAAAGGGACAGAGGGAGAGAGAAAAGTAAAGAGGAGTGCGAGTCGCGTCTGCTCTTGGCAGCTGTTCCAGCAGCCTGTTTCAGTGTTTTGGCTGTTGTTTCGTTCCTGCGTTACCTTTTTTGATGAATCGACTCATATTTTTAACTTTAATGTGAGATATAACTGCTGTAAAAAAAGAAAGAAAAGAAAACATTATTACTAGCAAGAGTGTTTTATTTTTGTTCTGTTGTTAATTTCCAAGGTTCTTTTTGTTTCCTTTTTTTGTTTATCAACCATTTTTGGCTGTGAGTAGCAGGAGATTCCGTTCTCCAAACTATAGTCAGACCCCCTTCTTTACCTAGTTAGGACCTGATAACCTGGTATTCCTCAAGCACCTGAAACTGGCAGCTATTCTCTTTGTGTCTGTGTGTTTGGGGAGCTCTGTGACCACAGCTTAAGCACCACTCAGCCTTCTAGTCACCTAAGCCTAACTAAAGCCAGCCAGCTCTAGCCTGGTCCAGCAAAGTCCAGCCTGCTCCGATCATCTGGACAGGGTAAGACTGTTCGGGGCACATTTACTCCCTTTTGATTCTACAGTTTAAACAAGTTGCGTTCTTTTCCGCAGAAAAACAAACCATATTTGTTTCTCCTCAGATACTCAGTTCTGTGTGGACGGGAGGAATATGACTGCTGAGACTCTTAACTTCGGCCCAGAATGGTAATTAATCTTATTTCTTCACATTAAAGTAGTACTGAATACATAGAGCAGTATCTTCTGATGCTTTTCCCCTCATCAGCTGCTCTTTATCATCTTTATTCCATGTTGTTTTATATGTGTCCACATTCTGTTATGTGTAGACGGTTACTGGCCCTGTCGTTTTCTGATGGTGGAAGAAAATAAGAGGAAAATACTTAAAAAAAACTTGGATTCACTGCAATCTGCTGCTTATTTCATGAAAATGTGGCTTTCATTTCAAAGACGGCTCGTCATGCAGCAAATTAGGAGTCATCCTCTCGGTACCAGGATTGTCCATAGCGGTTGTTTTTGATTGATTGATTTAAAAAATGTCAAATAGTTGCAGCGTCCAGCTTTTGAAATGTGAAGAATTGCTTGTTTTTCTTTGTTAACCTTTGGTTTTGGACTGTTTGTTTAAAAAAAGAAAGCTATTTGAAAACGTTGCCTTGGGCTTTACAACAATGTGACAAGAAAGTAATAGGCAGATCAATTGATGATTAAAATACTCAGTAGTTGCATATTTTGCTCTGGAAGAGACCAAACAACATCACTGCTTCTTGAAAATGTCACTATAACTATCCACATGGCGACAGTAACAATAATAATAATAAGTTCAGTGGGCTGGTAGTATGTAATTAAAAGCAATGTTCAGTTGTAACTTTCAAAGTTTTCTCTTGTAATCACGAACAGTTTTTACCTGATATCAAAGGCCCTGTTCAGTCCGGGCATTAACATGTGTCTTTGGTGATTTGATCACAAGTGCACAATCTCTAAATTCAGGTGCGACTGCACCGAAGGCACTTTCTGGACGCATTGAGATCCGATCGCCCGAATGTGGTCCGGGCATATGGCCACATTCTGTTGGCAGTGTGTACTTCAGTGTGTCCTGGGCCACATTGAAGTACCGCCTATTCAGTTGACATCCTCTGCGTTGGAGGAAGTAAGTGTTCAGTTACTGGCTTTGTCCACGACGGTAGCTAAGTGTATTTTGGCCGTTTCTGTGTTTTTAAACATTTGCATTTTGAAAGTATTTCTCATGTCAAGGAAATCACCGAGAATGAATCCTGGTTTTGGACGTTGTTATCATACTATCTGTGTCAGTGTTTTGTTCCAGTGCACTGCACAGATCTGTCCAAAGGGACCCGTCTGTAGACAATAACCTAATACTTTTAGGTTTATAAAATGTACCTGAAAATATTACACCTATACCGCCGTCGGGCAGAGAGCAGTATGTCGGCACACAGACTGTAGGCATCGCTTTTTCAAATCATCACACGTTTCTGTAAAAATGTATGGTTCATGTGTGACTAGCAGCTGAAATTTATACACACCAATAACAATTTTGAGAATGCAAACAGAGACGATGTTGGTGTTTATTTACATATAGAGCTCCGATCACAAGCGATGTGTCGAGACGCACGTGGAGACACAATGCTAGGTGTGGACTGACATGAGCTTTCCACTTGTGATCGGATCTCATCTTAATACCTGAACAGGGCCATAGATGTAGGTATTGTCACAGCGGTGTCCTGTCCATCTCTGTCTGTCTCTGATGTTTCTCCTCCTCCTCCTCCTCCTCCTCCTCCTCTTCAGTGAATGCTTGTGTTGTGCTTAATGGGGGGTGCAGTCTTCAGTTTGGTAGCACTCAATCCCTAAAAGCCTGTCACTGCTGTGTGCATTCTTGGTGCAGTGCCAGCCTTGCAGAATATTTCTCTCTTTACACATCTGCAGCTGCTTTCCTCTCAGTGGCCTTTCTAACCCACTTCTGTCCTTTTTTAAAATAGCTAAATAGTAGCATGTTGTTGTGCTCACCACATACAGTTGTCTGGCCGCATGTTTACAAGTCTTGTAATGCCTCTTAGCAATGCAAAATTATTTAGACTATTTGAGGGTTTTTTGGCAGTAGAGCCGGCGAGCATGTTAGTCATTGTGGCAGACTTCAAAAGGAAAACATTCCGCCTCGCATTTAGATTTATGTAACGGTTATTAGACCAACCTTTGCTCCATAAGACTCACAGAGGATTACCAGTGTATTGATTTCAGTGTGGAAGGTCTTTAAGATTTCATGCTCTATCTTTTTGGGGAGGGTAAATACGAGTGAAGTTGATACAAAAATGTGTTTGTTAGTATATCACATAAATGTTTTCTCACCCCTCCTTTTTTTTATTCATATTAGTCGTTGCACCACTCGTTTTTACCCACTTTGATATTCCACATGCTACCAACTGGTCTTTCCTTTAACTCTTGCATCCCACACGCACACCAACACACCTCCCAGAGTTCCATGTGGTTTTGATGCGGGGCTGAGTCGATGACACAGTTTGTAGAGGCATGTGAATGGAGCCATTGTTGAGCAGCAGGCCTCAGAATCTGCCCTGCTAGTAATTGCTTTTTTAAATGAAAGTTTGAGATTGGAAAGCTCATATATCTTCTGTGTTGTGCCAAAGGTATTCAGGGGGACCTGCATAAGAAGACGCTAGACTTGCAGAACATTTAGGGAATTAATGTTTGGATATTTGTCTTCAGTACAGATGAAAAGGATTTCTATCACACTTGCACAATAGCTGCACTTTTCTGGTATTCTGTGCCAACAGGGGATTTTAAGTTATTTAAAAGTGATTTTCCTACATTTTAGTCGGCTCCAGTCAGTAGACAGAAACAACACATCGTGCCAGCTTTTACATTAAAGTCATTTCCTGTTGAAACACTGACCAGTGGTTTGGTAACTTGTTTGTAATGTGTTCACATTTACATTCTTAAAGATGCAACATTCCAATCAAGTCCGGCCTGTCAAATGTCTGGATGGTGTGTTTGAGATTCATACCAGAAGTATTGATGTTAAAAATACATAATCCTTAATGATTCCTGCACTCTTTCTCACGCAGGCTCCGTGCACTGTCCAGTGGGGGGAGTGTGACGTCCCCCCCTCCTTCCCCCGCCATGCCAAAGTACAAGCTGGCCGAGTACCGCTACGGCCGAGAGGAGATGTTAGCACTTTATATCAAAGACAACAAGGTTAGTGGGAATACTCTACCAAGCTTCTCTCTGGACTGTATGAGACACACAATTAGAAAAATCATCTTCAATGTTGAGTAATGTTGAGGGGGATTCCAGCACTTTATAAACACCAGCATGTACATTGACTTTCCCATCCACACAAATGAAAACCTGTTCTTTGAAAGATAGTTTTGTCATCGTAAGTGTCTCTTATTGTTGTTATTGTTGTTGTTTTAGGTCCCAGAGGACATGCAGGATAAGGAGTTTGCTGCTATTCTGCAAGATGAGCCCATGCAGCCACTGGCACTGGTGCCTCTCACTGAGGAGGAGCAGGTCTGCCTCTCTCGTCCACAAACACACTGATACCTGCAAATGTTAAACTGTTACAGCTCATCATGTTACAATATCTCATCGCGATATGAACTCCGTTTCAAAGCGATCTTTTCTGTCTGTTGACAAATGGTGGCTGTGAGCTCACATTCCTCACATGCCTCCCTTTTGCTCTTTCCATTCTCTCTCTCTCTCTGCAGAGGAACTTCTCCATGTCTGTGAACAGTGTGGCGGTGCTGAGGCTCATGGGAAAAGGGGTGGGCGCGGCCGTCCCAGCTGGAGTGGTCCGAGGACGAGGGGCCGCTCGAGGTGGTCGAGGTAAAGGCACCAAACTCCCAGACGTCCATTAGAAGAGCGACGGCAACAAATAAAGTACAGCATTGATTTCAGTCTAAGTGCAGGCGTTTTAAATCCACAACCACTTGTGCTAAAACTAACACGAGTCCAACAGCAACAAAAATGCTGCCCAAAAACCTTTGGCTGAAACTACAATGGCTGTTATCCAGAGAAAGTGAAACAGTTTATTCAAGCCAACCACTGAAGTGTTTATATCCCTCTGTTCTTCCACCATCTTGATGCAGCACACTTCCTCTTGGCCTGTCCAAATAGTCCTCCTTTTGTCCTGCCGCACCTTTCTGAAACCACGAGGCTTATGAACTCACCTTGTGCACACACAGCACTATCAATGGCCAATGTAAACACCAGCCGTCCGGTTCAGGACAACCAAGGAAACAACTTGGAAGGATGATGCCGTGTGGGCTTCATCATTTGTGTGCATATGCTGCCATGTTTGGCTTTGTGCAGCTTGAGGGAGATGCAAGCGAATCGTATATCATTACAAGACATTTTGTTAAGTTATAAAAGTGTTTGCAGAAAAGACTTGAGCGCACATTCGACTGAGTGAAACAAGTTCTTTCATTCCGATGATGATGATGATTTTAAAATATAAACACGTGTGCATGTAACCAGGACGAGGTCGTGGTGAAGGAGGATTCTACCAAAGAAGTATTGAAGAACCGGAGGTGGGCTTCGGACGCAGCGGCCGAGAGATACTTCGCAGCCAAAGCTGGGATGATCGGTAAGAAAAAGTTAGCACACACTACCTGAAGGTCAAATAAATCCTGGCTCAAAGTGCAGCTTCTCTTATCTGCCTAGGCTCAACTATAGTATATGTCAAGTTTCTTCTTCATGGGCCTGGTTAAACTGTCAGTGGGTCTGTGGCGAGTTTTGGCTGGTCATTTGTTCTCCAAGATAAAAACCACGTAATGCTTTGGGCTCATTTTCCTGTTTGTTTTTTATCACTTAACTAAGATCTCTTAATTTTCCTCCTTTCCTCAGGGGTGAGCGTCGATTTGAGAAGCCGCTTCGGCGGGAGGTGGGGCGTCCTGGCTTTGAAGAGACTGGAGTTCCCGTGGTTCCAGGGCGGAAGGATTTCACAAGGGCTGATAGCGACAACTGGCGCATCCTCCGGGAGGAACAGGAGGAGGAGGAGGGGGGGTGGTGGTGGTGGGGGTGGTGTGGGTGTGGGTGTGGGTGTGGGGGAGCCAGGAACCAACTGGAGACTTGCAGGAGTCCGCAGGGATGGTATGATAAGTACAAACATTTAGTTCTGTATCGTACCGCTGCCTCAAACTCTTGTTTGTCTTGGAAATGAAAGCTGTACACAAGAAAAAAGCAAAGGCTTCATCATTTATTTTCTTTTAAAAAGACATGATGTGCAGTCCACACACACTTAATATGATCTTATTCTTCAATGTGGCCTGCAGCTGTTCGCTCATTTTATATGCAGTTTAGAATGGGTATGAGAAACTGGTGGCTTCAGGAGGTTAACACTCTTAACTGGAAATAAAATCTTCCAATTTAGTTATTGACAAATTGCTTACTTAGTGAACTATGTATGTTATATAAATGGTATTATGTCTTATTCCCAAATGATTTGCCCTTACTGTAACATTTTAAACATGAAATTCAGTTTTCTCACAATGTGTAACAACATACATGGAGAAAGCTAATAATGTTTAAAATACTTTACTCCATGCCATCAAAGCTCAGTTGTGATCATGTGTGCAGCAGGATTAACCTAAACAGTAGATATAGTGACATCTAGTGGCAGTGAGGGGATTTCTACAATAAGAGTAGGGTGTGTAAACAGAGCTGCAGTTTATGAGACCACATGACCTTTTTTGTTTTGTTTTATACTTGTAAACTCTAAACAGGAGGTGAGACATAACAGATCCCAATACATAACCACACGATTGTCTGGGAAACGGCTTGTAACTTGGCAATGCGCTTCTCCTATGAAACCTGATTTCTGTACCGTTTTTGCAGTCTGATCCTTCCTCACTTTAATTTTGTGACTTACTTGTGACAGTGTCCTCACCGTTGGCTGTTCATTTCTTTGTCAGATGGTGCTCCTCGCTCAGCAGGCTGGCGGGAACATCCTGGTCCAGGTGAGAGTCGTCGGAGGAAGTTTGATTTCGATTTCCGGGACTCTGAGGGCCACGGTGGTGGTGGTGGCCGCCGGCGTGCAGGCAGTGAGGGACTAGAGGGTGACAGGGACGGCCTGCCTGAGTGGTGCACAGACGACGAGGACGGGGAGATGGGCACGTTTGACTCCTCTGGAGCTTTCATGACTATGAAGGTGTGTTTTTAAATTATTTTCAATAGCAGACTCTTTTGAATAAAGTACCCGTTTAAAAAAAAAAAAAGTCTTTATATGGAAACGGTGTTGAAAGCCAGGATATTTCTTTCATTGTTAGCGTCATTGAATGTCTATGAGTATTTGTTGCTCTCTTTCATCTCTTCTACGTGTTCTCGTCAGAAGGGCGGCAAGGACCTAATCCTGGAGGAGGAGTTCGAGTTTAGGGGGATTGAAGAGGAGGATGAAGAGGAGAACTTCGCTGACATGGAGAGAAGCAGTGCTGAAGAAGACAAGGGTGAGGAAAGACTTAATCTTTTATTTTATTTGATGATTTTAGAATATGTTTTGGAATATGTAGGTGAAAAACGGCAAATTGTTTGTATTTTGTCGATGCATCTTTTTCTCAGTTGATCACAGGTCCAGGAGGAATTAATAACTAATGGTTGTGTCACCCTACTTAATGTTTTTTCCCCCTTTCTTTTCCTCTGCTCTCACCTTACAGAGAGTAAAGAAGCTGGCTCTGCTGTAGGGGATGGCGAGACAAAGCCAGCATCACCCTCCTCCTCTCCTCCAGCACTCCGACACTGTCCCCCTCCATCCCTGGAGCCCCGGCCCAGCAACGCTTTCCCAGTAATGGACAATCCTCAGCTCAACAACAGCCACCCTGTAAAGGCCAGCAGCATGACCAATGAAGGTACAGATTATTTCAACAACACAAAGATAGATTTAGTTAGCAGTGCTATTATGTACCTATTTATTTATTTATTTATTTATTTATTTAGGATTTCATGTTGTTTCTTTTTTCTATAGAGGAATATGTATTATTTTCATCAGTTTAGCCATGTTGTATTTTGAAATGGTAAGTGTAAAATAGTAGGGCAAGATGTGGATAAAATACAAATAGTCCATCCATCCATCCATCGTCTACCGCTTATCCGGGATCGGGTCGCGGGGGCAGCAGCTCCAGTAAGGAACCCCAAACTTCCCTGCTCCTGGGTCTTCCCCGGGGTCTCCTCCCAGCTGGACGTGCCTGGAACACCTCCCTAGGGATGCGCCCAGGTGGCATCCTTACTAGATGCCCGAACCACATCAACTGGCTCCTTTCAACGCAAAGGAGCAGCAGTTCTACTCCGAGTCTCTCACGGATGACTGAGCTTCTCACCCTATCTCTAAGGGAGACGCCAGCCGCCCGTCCCATTTCGGCCGCTTGTACCCGTGATCTCGTTCTTTCGGCCATGACCCAGCCTTCATGACCATAGGTGAGGGTAGGAACGAAGATCAACCGGTAGATCGAGCGCTTTGCCTTCTGGCTCAGCTCTCTTTTCGTCACAACGGTGCAGTAAAGCGACTGCAGTACCACCCCCGCTGCTCCGATTCTCCGGCCAATCTCTCGCGAACAAGACCCCGAGGTACTTGAACTCCTTCACTTGGGGTAAGGGCTCATTCCCTACCCGGAGTAGGCAATCCACCGGTTTCCTGCTGAGAATCATGGCCTCAGATTTCGAGGTGCTGATCCTCATCCCAACCGCTTCACACTCGGCTGCGAACCGATCCAGTGACTGTTGAAGTTCACAGACCGATGATGCCATAAGGACCACATCATCTGCAAAGAGCTGCAATGAGATCCTCAGGCCAGCAACATTCACTGGGAACGAGCCCGAATTACTGCCGAGTATCCGGACACAACTCTCGCTTTGGGCGTACAGGGATTGGATGGCCCTCAGAAGTGACCCCCTCACCCCATACTCCTGCAGCACCTCCCACAGTATCACCTGGGGGACCCGGTCATACGCCTTCTCCAGATCCACAAAACACATGTAGACCGGATGGGCGTACTCCGAGGCCCCCTCCAGGATCCTTGCAAGAGTGAAGAGTTGGTCCGTTGTTCCATGACCATCAGCTTCCAGCTCTGCCTCTACCATAGAGACCATAGTCAGTCGGATTCAGGAGTTCCTCAAAGTGCTCCTTCCATCAGCCCGATAACCTTCTCAGTCTAGGTCAACAGGGTACCCATCCTTGCTGTACACAGCTTGGATGGTTCCCCACTTCCCCCTTCTGAGGTGCCGGACGGACCTTGGTGCCAACCGAAAGTCCTTCTCCGAACTTCTCCCACACCCGCTGCTTTGCCTCTTCCACGGCTGCCGCCCTAGTCCTTCAGTACCCTGCAACTGTTTCCGGAGTCCTCCCGGATAACCTAACCCGGAAGGACTCCTTCAGTCGGACGGCTTCCCTGACCACTGGGGTTCACCATGGTGTTCGAGGGTTACTGCCCCTTGAGGCACCTAAGACCTTGATACCACAGCTCATCACCGCAGCTTCAGCAATAGAGGTTTTGAACATTGCCCACTCAAGTTCAATGCCCCCAACCTCCACAGGGATGTCTGAAAAGCTCCGCCGGAGGTGTGAGTTGAAGATCTCCAGGACAGGGGCTTCCTCCAGACGTTCCCAGTTCACCCGCACTACCCATTTGGGCTTACCAGGTCTGTCCAGAGTCTTCCCCCACCCCTTGATCCAACTCACCACCAGATGGTGATCAGTTGACAGCTCTACCCCTCTCTTCACCCGAGTGTCCAAAACATGCAGCCTCAGATCAGATGATACGATCACAAAATCGATCATTGACCTTTGGCATAGGGTGCTCTGGTACCACGTACACTTATGAGCATCCTTATGTTCGAACATGGGGTTTGTTATGGCCATTCCATGACTAGCACAGAAGTCCAACAACAAACAACATTCAGGTTTAGATCAGGGAGGCCCTTCCTCCCAATCAATACAAATAGTATGATATGATATGTGATACAAATGTATGCATGGTGTTTACGTCTCTGACTGCACTGAAGCTATCAACACTGAAGATTAATCTTTTTTGGGAAATATGTCAAACTTACTACGAATATCTAGTATGGATTTATTAACGCTATGCTCTGATTCAACCAGCTTTTTATTGAGCAATGAGTTTAAATTCAGTGGCAAACTGCTTGTATTTGCTGCTAAGTAAAAGCTTAACGGCAAATGCCGCCATTTTTCATTCCCTGCTTTTGTCAAATTATCAGCAAGTATTAAGCTTTCAACCCTGAAACAGCCACAGTGACACGATGTTGAGTTAATTCTTCCCACATTGTTTGTTAATCTACAGCAGATGTGCACATTTATCCTCCACTTTCTGGGAGCAGTAGATTCCATAACAATATATAAGCAGGAGCTGGGGTTTTGTATATATGTCATATTGACGGTCACCAATAAAATGTCTAAAAAGTATTTTTAACCCTTTAAATCCCGTTTGGAAGCACTGGAGCTGCCAGTACTACATCTGATCGTTGTACAGATTTATTTTACAGACCATCACCATCCAAACATTCGGCTGTTCATACATGTTTTTTGAATAACAAATTATTGTCGTGGC
The DNA here is from genome assembly GCF_900634415.1 of Cottoperca gobio. Classification (NCBI taxonomy): domain Eukaryota; kingdom Metazoa; phylum Chordata; class Actinopteri; order Perciformes; family Bovichtidae; genus Cottoperca; species Cottoperca gobio. The sequence continues at coordinate 4,953,661 of NC_041372.1, read as the reverse complement.
TATTTAACTAACGCTTTGGCTTTCTTGTATTCAGCCAAGCTCTTTGAGTCTCAGGACAGTAAGTGTGGGAGGAAATATAGCCATGTTGATATTTTGGTTTGATACACAATATGTTTAGCCGCAGTCATTTAATATCTTGTTTACCGAACCCGCTGTATCGCACACAGAGCCATTAGGAGGCTCTACTCCAACATCACCATCCCACACATAGAAACACTAAAATAAAATAGGATCAATTGTTTTACTAATGTTTCTTGTTGTTTTTGTGCAGACATGGCTCCAGTAGGGTTCTCCAAGGCCCAGCTGAGCCCCAGAGCCCCCACCTCCTCACGTCTGCCTCCTCCACCCACTTCCTCTGCTGCTCCTTTCCTCCCTCCACCTGGAGGAGACGCAGAGGACGATGAGGGCATGAAGCACCTGCAGCAGGTAAGAACAACAGGAGGCACATTTCAAGCATCTGTCTCTGAAATCATATATAATTGTCTACAAATGATTCTGGAGTCATCGGTTGAATAAACAATGAATCTGTATGAAATGTACCCATATTATTTCAATTTGTCGATCATAACAGTCATAGCAACATTAGTTGTGCTGCACTTGACCCAAGCTTAAAGCCTAAATGCTCTTGTAACGTGTAATGACAGGCTGTGTGTGTGTGTGTGTAGGAGGCAGAGAAGATGGTGGCATCACTGCAGGACACTTCTTTAGAGGAGGAGTGTTTCACCCAGGCTCTGCAGCATCAGCAGGACAGCAGGAACACAGCAGCCGCTCTTCCGCTGTCACATGAAGCCGCCATGAAGTGGTTCTACAAGGACCCACAGGGAGAGATCCAGGGTACACTCGCACACCGAGGCGTTTATAGTTGCTCATGCATGCAAGCAGAGCATATTGATTCATAAATATTGCTATTGTCGGAACTAATTTCAATGAGGAACACAGTCAGCTACATGATCAGAGTTAGCATTCTCAACAAATTTCTCTCTGTCTCTGTCTCTCTGTCTCTCTGTCTCTCTGTCTCTCTCTCTCTGTTTGTGTCCATCTCTCTCTCTCTCTCTCTGTCTCTCTCTCTCTCTCTTTGTGTCCATCTCTCTCTCTTTCCTACCCACTACCAGGTCCATTCACCACAGTGGAGATGTGCGAGTGGTTCCAGGCTGGCTACTTCACCATGACCCTGCTGGTAAAGCGGGGCTGCGATGAGGGCTTCCAACCCCTGGGGGATGTCATTAAAATGTGGGGCCGCGTGCCCTTCGCCCCAGGGCCCTCCCCTCCGCCCCTGCTGGTGAGACAGCCACCACCGACGCAGCGCCCGCAGCCCAACCGTGGTTCCGCCGGGACTGTGAGTCAGAGCTCAGCCAACGTAGAAGATGGGGAGGGAAGGATGCAGAGGAGGGGGAAGATTGATAGACAGGTTACGGTAAAACCAATCATTCATTCAAATTCCTAACATGAGATTTCTGAAATGTTTGTCATTGTATTTGTGTTTCAGCTAACATCTTAATTCTGCATTATCTGCGTTATCTTTTACATCATCTTGGGGAAATGCACAATTCCTCTTTGGTCCATTTGTAAAGAATGGACAATTCCCCACTATATAGCTGTGTTTTGGTATCTCGAGTTTGAATATGCCGTGTATTGACTGGCGATCGTGTTCTCCTTTTCAGGGAAACCTGGACCAGGACCGCCTGAAAAAGCAACAGGAGCTGGCGGCAGCGGCTCTTTATCAGCAGCTCCAACAGCAGCAGCTATTCCAGCTCATTAACAGGTGGCCTATAGGGGGATGTAGTTCTCCCCTGACATGTCTGGACTAGTGTACCCTAATTTGTGTTTGTGTCCTAGTTTCTGTCATTTCACAGAGGTGATTTAGACCTTGGACTTTATTTTCAGTGTTTGACTTTACTTTGTTCCAGATGCAGTGAGCAGGGGATAATGCCTTCGATGAACAGGTCGATGTCAGTGCCAGATACAGGGTCCATGTGGGACATGCATACCTCAGCTTCACAGCCGTCAGGTACATTTTGGACTGGCTGTGCATGTGCACACGACAACAACACATGTCTCTACCTAATGATGCTAAAATAACCCAATTTTATTTCCATGTAGGCGGTGAAGCCAGTCTTTGGGACATAACAATGAATCCTTCTACTCAGGGTCCAACTCTCGAACAGCTTCAAAAGGTGGGTTCAGTCGTGACATTTTCAGCCTTGCAATGCGAATTCACATCAGTTGTAAAGTATCTCCTTGTCTTCACTGTCATAAGCTAATAACTTTACATTTGTACTGCTAGCTAGACAAATTGGTAGCAATGCTCACAGGCACAAGAACAGTCAGTCAGTCAGTTTATGCCTTTTACTCAGTTTGACTCCTGATTATTTCCCTTCAGCTCCAGCAGGAGAGGCGAGACGCTGAACTCAGGGCAAAGCGTGAGGAGGAGGAGCAGCGTAAGAGGAGGGAGGAGAAGAGGAGGCTACAGGAGGAGCAGAAGAGGAGGGAGGAAGAGGAGCTTTTCAGACGCAAGCAGGTGAGTTGAAGGAAGGCTACATTTCCCTAACCCTTCTGTTGCCTTGGGCAGCAAATATATATATATATATATATATATATATATATATATATATATAGACTTTTTTATTTTATAATGTATTTTATGTATTGATTTTGTACACTAAAAAATTGTTGTTTTGTTTCAGGCTTGGTTCATTAATATTGTAAAATATTATAATAGTAATAATATTATAAAGCACAATTATGTTTACATTTTTGAGTTTACATATGTCATTAAGTTAGAGACCTTAACTATTAAATATAACTTGATCAGTTTGAAGATGAAATGCAATATGAATGTCTGTCCGGTGGCTTTTAATGCGTTTCAACTGTTAATAAATGACCACTTTAAACCTATAGTGTCGTCAGCAGCAGGAACTGATCATGAAGTTGCTGCAGCAGACCCCCCAGCAGCAGGGTCCCGGGGCGGGCAGCTCAAGCTGGAGCGGGGCTCCCTCCTCAGGGCTTTCCAAGGCAGGAAAGCCCCCGGCTCTGGCTCTGCTGGAAATGCAGCAGGAGGCAGAGAGGCTCCTGAAGCAGCAGCAGCAACAGAGAGCGCAGCAGCAGAGAGACCGCGTGAGTGTCAGCAACTTAAATGAAAAATGTTTCAACGGTTTCATACACAAAGTCGTAGAGAATGCCAGTAGAAAATGATAATTTGCCTAAAATAATTCTCTATCCATTTCCAGCACTCTGGCATGTCGATGGGGAGCTCCTCCATGGGAGGGCAGTGGGCGGATGGTGTTGGCATGTGGGGCGGGCCTGGAGGTATGGAGGGTAAGAGTGGAAGCTCTTCAGGCAGCATGGGCATGTGGGACGAGGCTGTGAAGAACCAAACCGGCCTGCGTGGCAACAGCAGCAACAACAACATGGGTTTGAAGAACAGCCGAAGCAGCCCTTCACTGAGGTACATGAACCAGATTAAATGAACTAAAATCAGTATTTATGCATGCCAAAGGAATATTTCATGGCCTGTTAAAAATACTGCGGCAAAGGGCATTGTAATATTCCTTACGTGTACTTCTTTCAGTTGATGACGATGAATCTGCTCTGAACCTTGTGCGTTGCAGTGATCAGTATATGATGCGTCGTAAGCGGACAGAGGATGAGGAGAAGCTGCTGAAGCTGCTGCAGGGCATGAAGCCTCAGGACGGCTTCACTACCTGGTGTGAACAGATGCTGCACGCTCTCAACACCTCTGCCAACAACTCCTCCTCCTCTCTGGATGGTAGGCTGCTCCGCTTTTATGTATTTAGCCATTTCAAGGATGAGGAATATTCACCCTGAACCTGAAAGCTGTTTGCTATGTGTTTTTAAAATACAACGCATTTTTATTGTTTATGTACTTAAAAGTAAATTGATCTCAACATGTTTCCCCCAGCATTACTAATCATTTTAACTTCATGTCTTTATTAAGTTGCCACCATTGTGGCCTACCTGAAGGAGGTGGAGTCTCCCTATGCAGTACTGGACTTCATCCGGTCCTACCTAGGAGACACAGTGGAAGCCAAAGAGTTCGCCAAACAGTTTCTGGAGCGACGTGCCAAACAGAAAGCCAACCAACAGAGACAGCAGCAGCAGGTAGGCCTGACGACATCTGTCATAAACCACCTGTTGAGTACAGTTCTCATTGGCTATGCCCAACAGGTGAGGTGCGTTAGTAAATGTTGGAAACACAAACAATAACCTGTATATTTGCAATAGCAATATGTGCTTCATTACATTATGCATTCATTACAAATAATAAAATAATCGATGACTAGGAAGTGCGACCCGGTACATTTTGAGTGAGAACTCTGGGAAATGGTTCCTATTACACTGACTGAAGCATATGCATGATTGTATATGAAGGTCAGGCTTCTTAAACACCATGATGTAAGTTTAATAATATTATTAACTGGCTACATGAAATAAAAAGTGTGTTCTTTCATTGTGGCATTCCTTCTCCTCTTTATGTCTCCCAGTTATCAAAGGAAGTGGCTGGATTGAACATGAACTTCCCTCTGCAGGTAAGTGAAGATGTGCTTTTGAACTGTACATGCGAACACTGATGGAGCCGAGTTGTTAATGAGAACAACAGTGACCGTGTCTTGTTGTGTCTCCCCGCTCCTACAACAACAGCCCTCCGTGTTTAAAACTAACCATAGCATTGTGTAATGAAACTAGTGGAGGGTCTCACATGTATTCAAGTGAAGGCTATGAGTAGAAAGGGAATGCATTTCTTCATCAAAGGATGGAAACTACGATACAAATAGATACATTTTCCATTTGTCACAGTGATTGTGATTTAATAACCCAACTAAACACTAAGTGGGGCTATTGAGTGTCTAAACTAACATGTATTTGCCTTTTTCTTTTAGGACTCAATGCGAGGTATGAATCCAAGCACCCTGCAGTCCATGTTTCAAGCCAATCACATGGGCAAGTCTGGTCTCTATGACAACCAGGGAGGGAAGATGAAGAAGAAACAGCCCATGATGCTGCACTCTGACCCCAGCATCTTAGGTATGTGACAGCGCAGCCATTTAATATTTCTTCCTTTAGACTTCATGCATTTATAAATGTCTAGCCTTTAAGCGTTAAATTGCATAACCGCAGATTATCATCGTGATTATAGAAAAACACAACAAATACACCAGCGACACACTCGGACAGTTGTTGTTGCGTCAAAGCCAAAATGAAAAATGTATTCATCATCTGGAATCGAAGGGTTGTTGGTTTAACAAAAGACGCTCCAGCAGAAAGTATTGCATCTTCCCGATGACTTGTTTGCACCCACAACAGGTGGCGAGTCGGATGAGCTCGTAGGGTAGGCTTATGTCTGAAGTTAATTATGCACCCGTTGGCAGTTTGGAGCGTAAACCCAGGGATGGGATGTGGCTGGTTTTTGAATTAGATGTTAACAGGTGGCCTTGCTTTTTGGAAACGGAAAGAAAAACTCCTAAACGTGTTTCTGAGCCTTTCAGGCGAGACACTTTTCTATCACTACGTGGTGGACAGTAAGGTTTTTTGAATCTTGACACAAATGTGATAAAGGTAAAAATGAAACGGCCTTATTATTCTGTTAATATATAAACAACTGTAGACGAGAGAAGGTTGTCCACAGACCGCTTTTATCTCTCCAACATGTGATGGATATAAAGCCTGCTGTTACTAACGCTTGCTGGTTGAAACATTGAATCATTTGGACCTATGCATGTTACGTCCTCGGCTCAGTTTGGTACTTTGGTAAAAGGTACATTTAATATTCATAGTTTCTCTTAGTTTGTTTCTTGCATTAACAAATAAGCTTTAACCTTTCCATAACAGCGGGCTCTTCTTATCTAATTATTTCCGGCTTGCATCTTTATCCCCCGTCGGCTCTTCTCAGCCAATGTCCCAGTCTCCTCTGATGTTACTCTGCTCTCTCTGTCTCTTGCCCCCCCCCCCTCCCTGCAGGGTACTCATTCCACAACGCGGGCGAGTGTCTGAGCCTGAATGAGATGGAGATGGTGGAGGATTACTGATGTGACGCAGCGCAGCAGCAATAGCTACCTGAGGCCTTCTGTCTTTTAATCAGACAAACCTGATGACGAATGTGCACTGCTGGGGGAACCGGGGTGGGGAGGGGGGGGGATAGGAAGGGAGCAAGCGTGAGGGGGGGGGGGGAGCAGGGTGGAGGCGCCTGGATCTGCGCCTCCCACTCTTTCCTTCCCTTTGGCAAGAACAAAAAGGGCTCCCTGCTGCACCAGTTGATCACTTGAGCAGGGGAGAGGGGGGGGGTGATGTTAAAAGGAAGATGGGTATCCTCTGGCACTCAAAAGATTAAGCACCTTATACTGAACTAATGCACTTTATTGAGATGGGATTTGAATAGTTTTTTTTCATGTGTGTGTGAATGTGTGTGTGTGTGTGTGTTGGGAATCGGTGCGCATACGATATGTGAACAGACACATTACCTGTGTGCGTGTGCATGTGCATCAGAACTGGAAGGGTGCGGTGAAACAGTCGGTGGGGTGAATGGTTGGGCTATTAGGTTTTCAAAGTCAGGGGGACCTTTAGTTGAAACCTTTATCAGAGAGCAAATCCTTTCTCGAAAGACAAACACTGTTGATATTTCTCTTGTTTAGCATTTTTTTTACGTTTATATAAAAAGTAAAGCTATTGAAAAATGGATTATAAAAAAACTTGAAGATTTGCACTTGCCTAAAAAAGAAATAACAAAAAAAAAAAAAAAATCAAACAAATGGGGGTTAGTGATAGAAGTGAATATTTTTGTGAATGTTGGAATGACTGCGAGAGTGACTGATGTGTGATGGTTGGTTTGTGTCAGTAATATACCAGTCTGCACAATGTTCTTTTTGGTTTTTTTTCATTCTTTTGTTGCTTACCAAGATGTATGAAACATAAGAGGCCATTTTTGTCTTTTTTTGTTCAAATGGTAATTTTGTATTCTCATGTTTAGAGAGTGTGTATGTGTCCCTTCTCCAAAAGGGGACTTGATCTGCGTGTTTTTGAGAGAGTTGAATGAATGAATGAGACAGAGAGAGAGAGAGAGAGAGAGAGAGAGAGAGAGAGAGAGGGCAATTGCACAACACATCCTTTCTCTCACCAGCTCTTCATCCCCAGATAGACTAAATAGAAATGCATACATTTGTAAATTTTAGCTTTGCGCTCTTCACATGATGACACCACTAGTTTATTTCCCTTCGTCTCTTCCCACGGGGAGCTGTCTCTAGACCTGTGAGGACTAGCAGGCAGGGCAAATCATGAGGGACATTACTGTGTGTGTGTGCATCAGAATGAGACTTTGTATGTATGTGTGCGTTTTCAGTGTGCATGTTCATTTACTGTTCATAGAAATGAGTTATGACTACAGGTACTCATTTTGAATACATGTGCTTTTTTGTATGTGTATGAATGCACATTTGTGCCTAAGAACTTGGATAGGGTGCGTGGCCATTGAGACATTAACTCTTTTTTGAGAGTGAGTGCGGTGTGTGTCAGTGCTCAGCACAGTGTATGTAAAGTATGTAAGTTTATATCGTAAATATTTCTAGTTCAGTCTAGGGGTGATCCATCGGAAGGTTAGTCCAGTCTGTTTTCCTGGGGGTGTGATCACGTTGCCTTTTGTCAGCTCTCGAACTTGTGAATGAAAGGTGTCGAGTTTCTGACTCTGAAAAAAAAAAACAGCATCTTAATGTGCAAGTGCACAGAACGGTGCATGAAATGTTAGCATATTGTGTTACTTATTCGTTGTTGCAATTTGGTAATGACGAGTTTTCTTTTTTTAATGAAAAATATATATGAATATATACATTATATACAAAGTTTAAAAAGTATTTGGACTAAGATAATGAGCACTTGGGGCTGCTATTTTTGTTGTGTGTTCTAATTTTTTTCCTTAATTTGTTTTTCATTTTTGTTTCATTATCGCCATGTGAAGTGTGTGTGCGTATTATTTCTTAAGAAAATATTGAATGTATTCCAAAAAAATGACAAGAAACCCGTGCTGATACCAGACTTTTATTTTTCCTCAGAAGATTTCAAAAATGGAAACAAAATACAAAAAAGCTTCAAAGAGTTTAGCGAGAACTTTTTTTTTTTTTTTTTTTTTTACTTACACAGTGGAGAAGAAGAAAAAAAAAAACATGGGATGGATACAGTTGAACACACTGCCTCTACAATCCTGGTCGTACAAATAGTGACTAAGAATTAAAAGACTCTTTCTATTCCATACTGGAGCTTTGGTTGTTTACAAACCACATGGATATCTGTGGGTGCAGTTTTTTGTTATTTGTTTTAATTTGTTTTTCTTTTTTTTGTTCCCACATAAAACGGGTGGGGTTTGCAAGTGCGCTTCTGCCATATGGACACTGAGTGGTGTTGGGTTTTTTTTTTTTTAAGGGAGAGTGGCAGGTATCACAAGAACATGGACAAGATCCTCTAACTGTACCTTTTTGTGTGTGCCGTCATGGATCCTGAGACTTGATGATCAACCGTGGAGCGGAGGCAGGAAAATCAGGCATGGGCTCTGTTTGGTGGAGAACGGAGTGCAGACCCTAGAGGGAACTGAGAAGGCGATATGTGTACACCTGGTTCGTGCGCTTGTCTTCACCTCAACTCTTCACAAGCACTCACACCCTGCCCTCACCAACTCACCTATGCACTTTTGTTCATTCAAGCTGTGAGGTACCATTTTGGGGATGGGAGCACAATTTCAACAGGAGGATTGCTACGACTTTGACAAAGTCACTGAAAAGATATTCCCAAAACTGAAATAAGAGACTTGAGAAGCACGTCTTCTCCGACCTCCTGTATATAACCATATTTTTGTATTATCTTTCCGAGTAGAAAGAAACTTTGCAAATGGATGAAGGAAAATTCATGAGACTATATGGAGTGAATGTTCTTCAAGGAAAACCAATCTTTTTGAATATAGTTTTGAGATAGACTCGCTGTGAGTTTCCCTTAGTTTGCCAGTAACCCTGAACTAATCGGGGATGGAAGGGGAATAAAAAACAGGGACTGAGTTGTTGGACATGCTAAAGTGGCTCCGAGACTGATTGAGAGTTACTTATCAAAATGGATGCTGCAGTTGCTACGGAAAAAGTCCCGCCAAGAGTGTTTGATCAACATGCACAGTAAAGAGGCAGACGCGGGTTTGAAGAGCTGTTCCCAACCCGCTGACTGCCTAGAGAGCTGTAGAGTGTCAGCAGGAGGAAAAATATTTGGCAATGGTAAGATATCCTTACTTAATTCCTCCTTGGCACTGGATACTAAGGACTTAATTTGATCCCTGTACTCCTGGTTAATGGTTTTGCATTTTATTTTGTGTAACCGTGTCGTTATGATGGTCCTGTGCGCTTTCTTTCCTTCTTCTCACAGGAGTCTGGCTGTGCTTTATTTGCTGCCCTCTGCAAGGAGGATCTAATCTACAGCCATCCCTAAACCTTTGAACTCAAACCCTAAGCAACTTTTCTGTCTTGACCTCGGACTGGGCTGGCCATTGGCATTATCAGTTGGACAGTTACCAGATGAAGTTACAGGTTTATCGACCATGGATCCCATCTGTGTTGGAAGTGTTAGGTCTGCATTTGATCAGGCGTTCTTCCGCGAGGAAGAGAAGAAAGTGGCACGTATCGCCCAGATGTCATCGCCGACCTCGGCCTGAAACTCTCAGGTGGTTGCGTGGAGGTCTTCTAAGCAGCGGGAAACGAGACCTGCCCACACGTCAGAGACCGAGCTGGATTTAGTTTCGATGCACGTTGCTGGATTACATCAAAGTCACCAGGAATCCCCGCGGCTGTGGAACTGGATGAACTGAAAGAATTGTACAAAACAAAAAGACTTGGAAACATGACAAAAACACAAACGAGTAGCTACATGTCACATAGATTCTAGAGTTCAAAGCCATTGCAGACACACTACATGCACACCTATAGCAAACGCAACATACACACAGTTACAGTGGCTCTCCTCTGGAGCCACGTCCGCACACATCAATATCAAATCCTACAGATACACACCAGAATCGTTGCTCATCAATATAAACGCTGAGCTTTGTAAATAATGTAAAAGTTTGTGTTTTGATTTTTCTCCCATAGTGGTTTTGCTTTATTTCTCTGTTCAACATGCCTTAAATTGTATAGTTCAGTCCTGAATGGCTAACTGAAAATGTTCTGTAAATGATAAATTTAAGTTGGAAACCACCTCTTTAACTGTCCTCTAAAGACAGACAGTTGGTAAACAGGACAGTCTGCTCTGTGTTAATTTGATACATGTACATCTGATCACCATGAAAGTTACTATTTAGCTAAAGAATAGAGCAGCAAGCGGTCTTTGATTAATCTGATTTTGCTGGTGGTTAGCTTTTGTTGCCCTTTTGGTTTCCTTAAAAATGAAGAGTGGATTTGTTCAGATTTCCTGTTTAGCTAATGGTTGAAGGTGCAGGCTTAATAAAGGGCTGAAGTCTGTACTGTGTGGAGCTGAGCTGAAAGGGTGCGATGCACAGAATTGGCTTAAAGCACAGACTTGTTGCTGTGTGAGCGATAACTATTGTTGGATATACTGCTCGAGACTAAACTGAACCAGAGTGACAGGTCGTCCGAATTGAGATACATGTGGGGGCTTTTTTGGTAAATGTTTTACACTCCGCAAGACTCGAATGTTCTGGAAGCAACTAGGTACTTTTTACATGTGTCTTGTGAGAAGCATGATTGTAAGAGCAAGCTAGCATGATTTGTAATATTTGTGGGTTTGGACACTAACCCTCGATGTGGGTCACAATTGGGCCCAGATTGCCGCGGCTTTGTCTGTCCTGCTGACCATCTCCGAATGCACTGAATAGTTAAGGAATTGACCAGTAGGTTGTGTGTTATCTGAAAGGAAATTCTATGTCCTGAAAATGTGGAAAGTGTCTTGTTCCGTGTGTCTATATCTAATTGGATTTGAGAGAGTAATGCTTTTAGTCAACCAGTAGTTTTTTTGTATCCTTGATATCTAAACAATATGCAGTTTTTAATCCAAATGGCAACTGATATTCATTGAATACCTTCAGCTTAGACTTGTAATACACTTGTACATTTGTTTAGCTGACATTCTGGTGGATAAGATACCTGCTAAAGATAACTGTCTAAACTGAAGTAGCCACAGGAGGCTCCAGGTCGTAACTTGAATTGATACTTAATGGTTACTAAGTTTAATGTTGCTGTATCAGTTGCCAAAACAAAATTGACTTTAACCATACGAGTGTTTGACATTTTTAAATGCTGATATTGTGTGGAATTAGTTATTTGTCAGTCAGCCTGCCTTTATAGAGTAAAACCAAGTTGTTTGCAGTTTATTTTACTGCACTACATGTGCTTTTATGATTAGACAAACTGCAATATTGTGGTGTCAAAAAGCCCAGGATGTTTGGTTGCAGCCTTTGAAAAGATGTTGTCACGGCCTGTCCACTTAAAATGGTATGAAGTCTGGTTTGTTTTAGCTCTGGTCACTGTAGTTCCAACAATATTGTTCTAAAAGATTTATTGAAAGTTCTATCCCAGTCAGCTCAGCTCCTTTGCATAATAAGTCTTTGAATGTTGTTGAAATAACAGCATACATGTAATGAAACTCTTTTGGAAAAGAACAACTGAAAGATGTGTAAATAGTTTGGCTTTTGTTTGTTTGAAGAACAAAATAAATACTAAATAAATAGCATTTAGCAGTGACTGACTCAGTGTGTGTGTGAATGTGAGAGAGAGAGATATAAACACTACTGTGCTTATATGTATTAGAATGAGACGTCAATTAGCGCGATGGCGTCATCAGCACAACTCTCGCGATAATTTGAAACACATGGCCGCCCAGTGTTTACAACTTCTCGCAATGAACTGGTGAATAGAAACACAAAGTCCCGCGGTAGAAGGACTTCGAATATTGTTGTGCATCATTCGTACTCTCCGTCTTTAGGTGAACGTTGACTCCATCGAGGGGAAAAGTGTTCATAGCCAAATTGCGAGAAGAACTAAAGGCCAGGCAAGCCACAACACAGGTTTGTAGCATCAGACTGCTAACATAAGCTACATGCTAACTAGCTAACGTGAGGCGGTTGTCGTTGTGGACTGACGGTAAAAGGGATAAAAAAACATTCTTCCTTATTTGTCAGCATCATTTAAGTTATATAAGGACAGAAGAACGTGCGGGAAGTAAAACGTGTAAGATTTAGTGATGTAATTCGTGCCTCCAAACCGTGAATTTAGCCAAATTAACCTTAATGCTAGTTTGGAGTGGTTTGCAGTTATGACCAGCCACAGGTGTTTGCACGAGCGGTTTGGAGTCAGTTATGTATTCCTCTAAACAAGAAACGTTGCTTTCACTTGTCTTAATTGACAGATGTGTTTGGGGTGACGGGAGAGCAGAAATATGTTTGCATTGTTTTGACGATGTGTTTTCCATCTTGTAAAACTGGCCTCGCCTTTCCTGTCCCCTTGCATTCATCTCTGCCCTCCTCACTGTTTTCCAGCCTAGTGGGTGCTGTGATGTCCTCGACCCCCAGCAGACTCAAACACCGACACTGCAGGAAGAAGCACTATCCTAGTAGCACTCATCTCACCCACGTCTGACAGCCAACCGACAGTCAAAAGGCACTTAGACGCCAGGTACAGGACTTGACAGGAGATTAAAAATAAACAGAGATGTCTGATTCAGGCGGAAGTGGTGAAAGCGGAGGTGTGACAGGCGCAGGGCAGGACACAGAAGCAGATAATGAGCCCCCTCATCAGCCACCACCTTTGCCTGATGGTGATAGCTTCGAGGTAGGGAAGACCTCAGACGAAGGGGTTCCTTCTGCCAAGCGGCCCAGAGTGAGCGAGGAGGAACAGGGACTAGAGCAGGTTGCAAAGCCTGTCGAGATGCATGAAGAAATATCAGCACAGGCTGGCTTGCCGCAGGAAGAACCAGCCCCACCAGCACAAAGTATTTGCATCTTCATGTATCAAATGAAACATAGGAAACATAGGAAAGGGAACAAATGATTCATTCAATTTAAGATTTGGGGTGTCAGTCAGAGATTATGGTTAACCTGCACAAATGTACTCTTTGATGGTAGTAACAGGAGAACCACTGCAATGTGACGAGGAAGGTCGAGTAGTGGAAGAGGTGCCCGTCAGTGAGGGAGGTGAAGAAGAAGAATGCCATCAAAATGGAGATGGAGGGGATGATGCACCCATAGAAGAAGGAGAGGCAAAACCAGATGAGGGGCAAAACGGTAACGGATCTGCAGACAGCCCCAGTGAAGGACAGCGGTAAGTGCAGGTGGAAGAAGTCAGGTTTATTTTTAACCTCTGTTTCCACATGACTAGGGGTAGGTGCGCTATTTCAAGCAGGATTGTGGGGGGGGGGGGGGTGGATCTGTTATGTCAGATTACGAAGATGTGTTAAACACATGTTTTAGAAATAGAGAGAGACGGTATTGAGTGTATTGCAGAACAAGAGGTTCTGTTCACTAAATAATAATAAAGCGCAAAATGCAGTACTCGTGCCAGTGTTTCTTGATCTTAGTGATCACAACCTCAAACATGTGGGTTTTTTCCCCACATGTTTTGTGTATAAACTTAATTTAGGGTACTAACAAATCATCCTAAAAGATCCTTCCTGTTATCTTTAGCTGGAGTTTTTTTCTTACTGCCTGGTGTAGCTTCTATTGACCAGGAGCACTACTGCTTCTTTTCAGTACATGCAGACACCTATGAAACTTCATAATTCCTTATGTTATTATAGTATTAGCAATCTAACGTATAAAAAATATAGTAAAGTAAGATGTATCCACTTGTGAGAAATTGAAAAGTTTTAGAAAGTAAAATCATTAGTTTTACTCGCATTGATTCAGTCAACCATACTTGCAATGAGAAGAATATTGCTGATGTGGGCCTTCAAACAAGTAAAACAGAAGAAATGAAGGTACACAGTCAATCTAAAGCAAATAGGCCCCGTTTTCACTTTCCTCAGCCAAGCAGGAAATTGTGAGGAAGTGAGCGAGTGACTTCATCCAACTTCATAATCCAAATATAATGATGCTTGCACAGTCGCAGCTATTTGAACATGTCTAATGCCTGTGAGGGTTCGGTGTTGCTCTGCTTCCACTGCACATTTTATGACGGCACACATTTTGAAGCGGGGCTGCAAAATGCACCACATCATTAACTGATTAAATATTGATAATAATGATGGGATTAACCTGTAGAGTTGTGAAATGTAATTATTAATCCACTGTGTCTAAATCTTCCTGTTGGGCTTCATGCAAGTTGACGCCGTGGTTTACATACAGCAACAGTTTTGTCCCAAGCTAAGAAATTCATCAGATTGTATTAAACTCGATTAAACCAATTCTTAGCAGAACTACAATTCACAAGTCAAGGTTGTGGTTGCATTCATTGTGGTAACTTTATGCCCTTGGTAATATGGTAAATTTAGTCTTGCAGTCTGTTGTGTGAATTTCCCATTACTGCCTTTTAAACTCATTAACCAAAGACTTGCCCTTCTCTCTCTCGCTCTCTCTCGCTCTCTCTCTCACTCTCTCGCTTCCAGCCTTGGCCTAGATTTTACCCAGAACCCCCAGATGCTGACTGGTTCCTGGACTGAGTACTCCAACCCTCCAGAGAATTACCTCAAAGGCTGCAAATGGTAATCTCTTATACAATTAACATGACACATAATACACAATGTTGATGAGGTTTTGAAGATGCTAAGTATAAAACCTTTACATTGACTTTTGTGAATCATCCTTTGTATGATTACCATAAAAAAAGCATTTGTAAATTTTGTGCCCGGGGGCAGATATCAAGGACAAATATTCATGTCTGGGTTTACTGAGAACACTTTATTCTTTCTGTGCAAATGAAGCTAGGAAATGACTTTGTCCCTGTTTGTCATTCTCAGTCCATAGTAGGAACACTTGTGCAGACGGTACATTTGGTTTAAGTGAGGCTACTAGTAACAAACAATCTTAATCTCACAGATTATCTAGTCGAGTGCAATTATGACATTTATGCTTAAAAATGCTATGAATGGCAGCTTTTAGTCCAAACTGCCTATGTACTACAGATGCATACAATAGCATAAACCCAACCTGTGTACATGTTCTCAGTTCACCGCTGTTGATGCACCATCATCGTCTTCTCATCCGCCCTCCCTTTCCACACTAGGGCCCCTGATGGTTCCTGTATCCTGACCAACAGTGCAGACAACGTGCTCCGTGTGTACAACGTCCCTCCAGAGATTTACAGCTACAACTGGGACTTGCTTTCTGAGATGGTGAGCACACGCATAGTTTACCATCAGGGGTTCCCCACTTGTGTGTGTTGAAGATGGAAGAAGTAGTTGACTAAGGAAATGTTCACAACGTACAGAATACTTTACAATAGTGTTATGAAAGCAAGCGAGTGGAAATGACACAAGACAATCTCACTCAAAACCTGCGTGGCGCTTGCACGTTTGAGGATTCAAACTCTTATATCTGTTCCCAATCAATCAATCCATGATTAAGTCGCATTAATTAGTTTCTTTGCTGACAAACAGCTGACAAATAGCTTCTGTTCTGCACCACTGTAGATGTTTTTTTTTTATGTCTTCATATTGTTTAGGAAAGATTCCACAAGAACCTTAAACATTATGAGATATTTCCCGTCAAGAAAAGGTCATCTGTTGTCTGACCTTTTTATACAAAGGCCATCCGTGCGTTGTTGTTTCTGTGTGTATGTTGTTACAATCAACTAAGAGAAAGCATGCCAATCAATGTAAGGCGGCAGCCGGAGAAAAGACATTACTAAAGATTTAACAGTGAGTATAAAATAGACATTCTGTCCTTTCAGGTTTTGGGAAATATCAAGTAGCGAGCCAATCTCTTAATTGTATTACAGGCTGGTAGATTGGGATCACTGAACAAAAGTAATTGAAATATAATCCATTATCCTCCATTACAGAAAGCTCTCGCCGCTTGTGAAAAGGCTAGAAAATTGAGCTCTATTTCTCACATGGTGACACTGGCTTTAGATATTGAATTGTAATACAAAGAAAAAAGTCTGTGACATTGTCTTGTAGCCACCTGTTCAGTACCAGCAGCAGCACGGATAGAATCCAAGAGTCATTCCAATGTGTTTACTGTGTGTTTCAGTCTTTACGTTCCTGACTACCTCCTTCCCTTTCTTTCTAGAGTCCAGTGCTGAGGATGGCAGAGGGAGACACCATCTACGACTACTGCTGGTACCCCAAGATGAACTCTCTGGAGGCGGACACATGCTTGTGAGTTGAACTTGATCTTTGCCAGACCATGCCCGGAGCCTCAGCTCTTAACAGCTGGATAGATGACATATTTAAAGTTCCCTTTGAAGGTCAGCCTGCCAGATGGTGACGGAGGTATACACAGAAAAGGCACTTTGTTGTTTATCGAGGCTGGTGTCAGCCGGTGATTGGTGTTGTTAATTTAAAATCTTGGCTGGTTAGACTGTGATACTGTGTGTGAGCAAAATATTCTGTCTAATAGTCTATACAGAGGATTTAGTTGTATGGCTGCGACTGATTCTTTGATCCCCCCGGTGTTTGCACTCGTTTTGGGAGCCTGCTGTCAGCGTGGAGATGGCTGTTAAAGCTTTCTGATGTCTCTCATTATGAGTGAAGAGTTGGTCTTCGTCTTGTCTGCCGCAATCCGCTCGGCTGTTTGAGGCCCACGGTACTTTTCAGCATGATTCAGCCCACTAACGGCTCTCCCGGGTCCTGACAACACCTAAAGGGCCTCATGATTCTCTGACTTGGGGCTTGTCTTTTCATCTTATTCGCTCTTTTTTTTTTGTTTTTGCTTTGTGTGCCAGCGCGCACTCTCGCAGGCTTGTGATGATAGTTGCATCACTGTGTGTTTTTGCTTGCACTGTTAAACAGAGTAAACATCAGTACCACCCGGCCACCGGCGTGGAGATTATTTGTCAACTCTGTGGCGAGAGAGGTACGGCCGCGCTGTGTTTTCAACACATAGACTCTCCTCGGGCGGGTCGCCCAGGTATATTTGGCAACCCATTTTAGCATTGTATTTTTATCCATGCAAGAGAAAGACTGCATTCACTATACATTTCCTAGCGGTGGCAGGATGCAGCCAGGGAGCGGCAGGAGAGCTCCGCCCTACCGCCGACACTGCACACCCGGGACTGGATCCTGGTATGGGCCTCGTTAGACCGGCAGGCTTCTATTGACGCATTACAAGCACAAAAGGTTAATTCCCGTGCAAAGCCCACAGTGATCGTTTGTAAGAAATCTTGTAAACCTTTTTTTCTACAAAAATGTTTTCTTCACAAAAGAAAGTAGATAAAGAGATAAGAGGGAAACACTGCTGTGCTAACGAGCTGAGGTCAAGTTGCCAACAGTTTTCACTGTGTAAACCCCCCCTCCCCTTCCTCCCCGCGCTCACATCATCCTTCAGTTGCCGACTCCACCCTCCGATAGATCCCTGATCAAGGCCCAGTATTGGCACTGCTCCCCTCGAATACCAGACAGCCTTCACTGTGTAAGAGGGAGGGGGGGGGGGGGGGGATCAGGAGCTGTATGTCCAAAGATGAGAGTTGTGTAAACAGCACAATGATCAACAAACTACTCTTTCGGACAATGAACCTCTTGAGAGGCCTGCGTGTATCTGCCAAAGCTGTGCAAAGACCTGTCTGTCATGAAGATGAGGATGCCAGCAGGAGGCGACAGCAGATATTCTTCATCTTCTTCAGATCAATGCCACATATGACAGGGGAGCTCCTGCAGGGCACAGGTGGTCAGACGAGCTCAAAGTAGATGAAAGAGTGTGGCTGTGATTAATGAACGCATTTGCGGCAAACTTGTTTTTCCGATGGCCTTTTCTGTCTTTCTCCTCCTCCTCCTCCTCCTCCCTCTTTTCCCATCTCCCATTTTGTTTCTCATTCCTCCCTCTGCGCTCCTTGAACTTCTTACTGCCAAAAGCCGTGTGTTGTTGATGCCCCTCCTGTAGAGAGGGAATAAGGGCCCCTGTTATGGCTCGGTTAAGTTGCGCGGAGTTCTAGGCATTGCTCCAAGCTAGCAGCAGTCTAGCATTATAATTGGGCATTTCCCAGCTCTGGAATAAAGCTGCAGCTCAGAGGGTCCATAACAGAACACGGCAGCAGAGGTAGGGGCTAATTTCCTTTTGTCTAATTGAGCCGCAGTGATGTTTCGGCATTTGTTCAGGGTCCAGTAATTAGAGTTAAAAAGGCATGGCTCAGTCTTTGGCCCCGATTTTTGAATCGATAAGAATGTGCTGTGGTCTTGTCTCCACAACGAGGCACAGCACAATGCTGTGTTTGCTTTGGTGCACTGATACAGTCAGGTGGATGTGATGCCGCAGAGGTTAGAAGCAAGAACATTTATCAAACGAGACATTTTGTGGTCATGCATAATGGATGTTCCAAAAGCATCTCGGCAGCCTATTTAATTTGAATCTGGTTGGTGTTCTGCGATGCAGGTACAACTCTATTTTATTCCACTATATAGTTTAATAGACAAATACTGATTGCGACACTATGTTCATTCGCGGCTCACTAAATATGTTCTCGCATCATTCACACTTCCACACTCGGTCGTTCCTCTCGTCCTCTCACTCCTCTTCTGCAGTCTAGCCAGCAGTAGCCGTGACAACCCAGTCCACGTGTGGGATGCATTTTACGGGGAGGTGCGAGCCAGTTTCCGACCCTACAATCACCTGGATGAGCTGACGGCAGCCCACTCCCTCTGCTTCTCGCCCGATGGAACGCAGCTCTACTGCGGCTTTGACAAAACTGTCAGGGTCTTCTACACGGAGCGTCCTGGAAGAGACTGCGAGGAGCGGCCCACCGTAGGTCAGTCATCAACTGCTTAAGCATCATACAGGTGGTTTAGCTGATGAACTACAAATTGTGTATACTTTACAGTACACGGGTCTTAAATGGTTAATTGTGGTTTGTATCTATTCTGTGGCTTCACATTGTTGTGTATTCATTTAAATGCTTCTAATAATATCAATAATAATGAATTATGAGTTGAGTAAAATGTGTATACCTTTTTGTTTTGAAAACTCCCTGTTGTTGTTCAAGGGCACAAACTCTGAGAGTGACAAGTAACTCGCTGAGAGAATTGTATTCACAAGCTACGTTCTTAGAAAATCAAACCCACAAGACAAACAATTAGTAAGCAGGGACATTGTGAAAGGGACAATGGGAACTCGGTTGTTTCTTATATTCCAAAAGTTTTAGGTTGACAGGTGGCTGTCACATCGAATACACTGAAGTCTCCTTGAACAAATCAACAAGGACGGTTTTTATTATGTTGCTGCTGACAAAACAAAATAAAGGGAACTAAATGTTTACTGTGATGAATTCCTAATCTCTGTCAAACACTTCAAACAAGTTTCTTCCGTGGGAGGCTTCTGTAATGCACTGAAGTAAAGTGAACCAGTGGCTTGTCTGCCTTGTAGTTAACTGGCTGAAGTATTCTAAAATCTGCTGTAACCTCGGCACATGTTGCTAACGGCGTACGGCTAAAAGACGCCGGGCGGAACTCGCGCTTGTGGAAGCGTGTGTGTGTGTGTGTGTGTGTGTGTGTGTGTGTGTGTGTGTGTGTGTGTGTGTGTGTGTGTGTGTGTGTGTGTGTGTGTGTGTGTGTGTGTGTGTGTGTGTGTGTGTGTGTGTGTGTGTGTGTAACATTTTCCTCCTTTTTTTAGAAATGTAATTGGGAAGATGTGAGCTGCCAAAAAGTCAACTTTTGAGTAGAAGTGATTGTGAGTTGCGTCTTGTGAAGCCTTTTTATAGCCCTGCCAAATGCCACTCTGTTGTCTTTGCTGCAGTGAAGAAGCAGGGCCAAAGTGGCATCATCTCCTGCTTTGGCTTCAGCCCCTGCCAGTCTGTTTACGCCTGTGGCTCTTACTCCCGCTGCGCTGGCCTCTACTCCTGCCAAGACGGCACCCTACTGGCTCTGCTGCCGACCCGCCACCATGGAGGCCTCACCCATCTGCTCTTCTCCCCTGACGGCAACTACCTGTACACCGGAGGACGCAAGGTCAACACATACACACACACACACATACTTGCATACAGCAGCATGCAGACAAGAGACCTGGGGGTAATCATGCTGCTTCATTTGAATGATCAGGTAACAAATGGCTTTCCTCTGTTGCATTGAAAAATAGAGTTACAAAAGCATTGTTAAAGCTTTTATAGACAAGAGCTTTATATGCTAATGTTCTGCCTTGATGGCATGAGTCCGCCTTTTAATCATTTTACCAAAAGGGAAAGTCTAAATTATTCACTTTGTCTCACAATGGTGCTGCAGAGGTTTTTCCATCACAGGAGTTTGAATTTGCACCTATTAGTTTATGTTCCCTCCAGTTCTAGACGGTGTGTGGAGTCTAGTTTGGACTTCAGACAGATGCTCTATTGACAAATTGCAATGTAGAGGCTTCATAACAGTCAACCTCAGTGTGCTTCAATGCCCTCCATTCACTCCTGTTACCGTATGCCATCCTGTTTGGATTAAATATACACACGTTAAGCATTCCAGAGTCTACAAAGTTACTCTGTTACATGCAAGTCACTCAGCCAGTTAATGAATCTACCATTTAACAACGGGGTCAAGAGTACATGTTTACTGCACACTGCAGGTCTATGTGAAACCAATATTAAGTATTTAGCTTCAGTTTGTCGGGCTGGTATTTGTAAAGGTTTAATGATACGTTTGCGTGTGTGTGTGTGTGTTGTGTGTGTGTGTGTGTGTGTGTGTGTGTGTGTGTGTGTGTGTGTGTGTGTGTATAGGATCCAGAAATCTTGTGCTGGGACCTAAGAGAGCCGGACAAGGTTCTGTTTTCACTGAAGAGAAACGTGGCCACTAACCAGCGCATCTACTTTGATCTGGACATGTACGTTAACTTCACTAACTACAACTGTACTCACACATGACACGAGCAAACTGCCACCTGTCTCTTAACTTAGGCTGACCGCTTTGTTGACTTGAATGCTGATCGTTCACCTGTGACTCGTTGGTACTTGTTATTGTTGTTATGATGATGATTGTGTACGGGTGTCTTTCTGTTTGTTTCCGTACAGGTCTGGCAGGTACCTGCTGAGCGGTGACACAGAGGGAGTGGTGTCTGTTTGGGACACCCTGACGGCTTCTCCCGATGCTAACGAGGCGCTACTGCAACCTCAGCTCAGGTTCAAGGCCCATTGGGACTGCACCAACGGCATCAGGTGTGACTACAAAAAAAACCATCTTACCCATCCCATAGGCTGATGACTCAAAACTTCACTGTGTAATTACTCTTTCAGGTTCAGTAATGAAATGATGGAGGCCCATTGAAAGAAATAAGATTACAACTTAGCCTTGTGATAGAAAAAAATAATGACTTATGAAAGTTAGTCATTATTTTGAGAAAGCTTCTCACATACACAAGTGTGTCATCATCAAGATTGTTAAAAAAATAAAAGGTAGATAGGAAAGCTTCTTAATAACCACACAGGAAGTCTATTATTCCTCAACTAACTATTATTAAAAATGGTGCAAACGCTAAGAATCCTCATAGGCAAAGATCCTATTGGACCTGAGTACAAACAGATAGCAGAACAACAACTGTGAATAGGAGAGAGGTCCGTCTCTCAATCATGTTCAGTGTCTGTGTTGCTGTTTTCCTGCCTTATTGTTCTGCTGTGATGTACCGCTTTTCTCCCCCTTTTTCTCCCCCTATCATTGATAACAAAAGCATAGGAAGTGCAAACAAATCAGCCAAACATATTTTAGATAAGAGAAGAAATGGATTCCAATTTCCGAGTTCTAATATTACACAATGGTGTGACTGCTTTGCGAGAACAGAGAGCAATAATTACAGCTTTTGTGTGCATTTATGAAAACTCGGTATTGTGTGTTGACGAGATTATGTGGCTGATGAACTAGAAATTGTGTATCCTGGCTGTGAATGTGCTATAGTCGTGAATATAGTCTGCGCAGCTCTGCGGTGCAAAATACCTGCAATTTCAGTTTAAATCAGCATCATTTCCTCCCATTCTTCCTCTTCCTCCATCCTTCTCTTCTACAGTATTCATCCCTTCATGCCGCTGTTGGCAACATCCAGCGGGCAGCGCCAGTTCCCGTCGCCCGGCGAGAGTGAGGGTGACTCGGCCTCTGAGGGCGAGGGAGGTGAAGGTGTGATGTCGCCTCAGGAGACCCGACAAGACAACGCCCTGAGTCTGTGGTGGGCTGGACCGCTCGGCCCTGCCGCCGAGGGAGACCAAGAGCAGAGTACAGAGGTGGTGGAGGCCTGAAGCTCTTAGTTGAGCCATCTGGCACACATTGAGTTACACCTGCCTTGTGATATTTATTATGGGAATGATCAGTATTGCTCAAGCTAGTTATGAGTCGGTCTTTTTGCCATCAGCGACATAAAGTCCTGAGGTGGAAACATCTTTTAAACATCTGGTTACCTTAAACATTAGAACATTGACAGTCTAACGTATCTGAAATGGACTGACACTGACTGGCACAGCACTCTCACTTGCAGAGTTTATATGAAAGGATTATTAAATATTGCACATCCGGTCAGTACAGAACACTTTGTCTTCATTGTTGCCCATTTGGTAAATAAGAATTGGAACTTTATGCCAAAACTGGTTAACGGAGGTTTCTAAAAAGCCTTACTCGGGTTAACACGAGATGTGGATTGGAGCAGGAAATAATTTCTAAATTGTGTTATTTAATTAGTAGGAGAACATTTGTTTCTGTTCAACGAGACAAGGTGAAACATAATGAGCCTTTTTAAGAAACTTTTCTTTCATGGCATATGTGCTTCCTCAATTGGATGAATTTGGTTAAAGTGAAGGCCTTGACTGGCGTGAAGCTGCCTCAGTGTCTGTCTACTGATCGCACCTCCGATCTGAGATGTATCTGTGTGAGTGTTTGTTTACGTGTGTGGCTGTAATGCTGCCCCGGAGATTCCTAACTGCTATAGTTACAGTAAGTGCCATTTGTTCTTGAGCTTTGCTTTTGTAAACTGATGGAATCTCCCATTTTTACCTTTTTTTTTTTTTTTTTTTTTTAACTATTTGGAGGCACCAAGTGTTGTGTCGCTCTGTGCATGCCCACAAATGTATATTTTTGTAAAGCCATGATGATCATTCTGATTTTGTGAATGTATACTCTCTAAGCAGCTAGCTTGATTACTGTAACCTCATAACAATCTGTGAAAGTCTTTTTAGTCGTGGTTGCACCTGGAGTGATGTCTATAATTGTTTCTACAGACTTGACTGATTACATTTGTACCTGTGCGAGTGGTGATGTGGCAGCACAAAACACTGTGTTTGTATAATTGCATTAATAATGTAGTGCAGTCATTTGATCAATGCTTATGTTGCCATGAGTGGGGTGTGCTTTGCTTTTAGGGTTTCTTTGCAGGCAGATCAGAGGAAGCACAGCATGCTCCAACCAAAGCCTTGTATCTTTAGACACTGAGGAATCTCCATGTTGAAGCCTCTGCTGATCCAGCTTTCACTTCTTGGAACTCAGATTTGTTGCCAATCAATAGTAGCTACTATTGTGTAGCTACCGTTACACAATATTACACAGATTTGCAGGAACCATGTAGGCCTTGATGTGCAACAGGTGGCTTTCTGGTGGTTTTATTCAAGCTGCAGTGAATTAAAGCATATCTCTTCACATATTCATGGATTTATTCATTTTTCTCCTTTCTTTTTAAGGCAGTTCAGAGTTGGATGCCCTGTATTAAATCCCTGATTAATGCAAGATGGTGTTATTCTCCAGTCAAGAGGCAGCTCTTCAAAGCTAAAGGGACTATTGGCTTTATCTTATGAGATGGAAACTATTCATAGCTTTCACTTTACGCATACACATTCTGTATGAATGCACACACACTCATGTATTTGATTGTCTGGAACCACAGGGGCACATCGAGCAGACAGCCAAATTGGAGTGCTGCACTGTTGTGTTGTGCAGGTTGCTTAGCGACCGCCTCCGCCTTGGGAGAGGAAAGTAGGTAGAAAGACGACGGGAAGGAAAATTGGGGGCAGAGAAGGAAGGGGGGAAAAAAGCAGGTGTAATAAATAATCCAGTGGTTTAGTGATTGCTACTTATCTGTACTCATCTTAATCTCAGTCCTACCACAGAGTGTGTGCGCGGGTGTGTCGTGATGAGCTGGACAGGAAGTGGTTTTGCCACAAAGATCTGCCTCAGTAGTTTTCTGTAATCATGTTTACAGACAAATGAGCTGAAACCAAAAACATAACCTGCTTTTTCGAGGTAATTAATTTAAGACAAAGTGTGTAAAAGATGTCCTGATGAGAAATCTGGCCATTTGAGTGCTGGCCTGCTGTATTCCTCCAATTCCTTGTCACATTTTCCCCACTTTAGTCGACTATTTTATATGTTACGCTGTTTGTTTTGCTACAAAGTTAGTCGAATCTCATGACAAAACATATCAACCAGAGGAGCAATTCCTCATTGCACATGATAGATACTGATTTTGATATTGAGTGCAGTGAATTAAGTATAGAACAAGTGCATGTCAACGATGAAATTAATTATTTTTTCAACACCCGTGTATATAGATGTTGTTTGGATATAAAACGGTATCTGTGCTGCCTTCAGAAAGCCAAACCGTTGTGCCGTCACACAGATGACAGCGAAGCCATTATCTTCATCCCAAGGTGGCTGCAGTGTAGTCTCTCCACTTGTGCAGTTAATGAGCCAATCCACATCAAGGGCTGTGTGTTTCTGTGTTCTGTGCCTCCATTTACGTCGCATCCTGAGTGAGTCTCTATGGTCTTGCATAAGTGCCTTCCATTAGACAGGCGTGCACACACACAAACTTAACAGTCCCGGCGCTCATCACCAGGGAGTGTGCGGAATAGTAAGTAATGGGATCTTGATATTAAGAAAGACATTTGAAAACAATTATTCAAATGGCTGTCTGCCTGTTTAATCTCCTAATCCCACAGTGAAGCACTCAAGCAAACACTCAGCAGTGTGACCCCGGCTGAATTAGCAAGGAGGAAGGGAGGAACACATCTCTGAAGCCGGGGATGCTAAAATGTCTAGACCGCTCTCTGGTTGTCACTCTCATGCTGCCTTTGAAAAGGGAAAGGCTTTTCAGAACATGAAGCAGAGGGAACAGATTTGCTGTAGCTTTCAGAGGTTGTCATACATGGCATTTCTCAAAATGTCAAAGGGACGGCTCCTTTATCTCGGAGAGACTTTGAATGTTTTTGGCAGGCGCTTAGAACAGGGCTTCGCTCTGACCCGGCTCTGACACATCAGCAGAGCAGAGATGTTACATCCAGTTCTCTTCCGACTTAATAGGTTATGTGCTACATGTACACAGTTATCTGCTACACCTCAGTTTACAGCTCAGGCTTTTAGGAAACGCGTCACGTAAATGAAGTGTTAATCATGCAGACAGATCTCAGCCTGTTTGGGCTGCAGTGGGACAAGATTTGGAGCCAAGATCACAACATCTTTGAATCAGAAACTTCAATAGTGAAACCTTTCAGAGCCTTGTTTAATCCATGCCTCTCGGAGTAGGTTATGCTGGGGGCAATAGTGGGCCGCCACTGTCCTCTGCCTGTATATATTTATCTATCAATTCATCAGTCACTGTCCTCTGTTTGCTCCTGAAGTCCCAGTCATGAGGCAGAACAGCATGAGGATGGGGACACAGTACTCCAGCACATCAGTATCGAGCTAAAGGGGCAGAGATGAATGAGCAAAAAGAACAGATGCAGTGTCCTGGCAACTAAAGTACTGCACTGAAAAACTGTGTTGAGGTATTTTTACTTTACTTCAAATAAGTCAAATAATGTACTTTTTATTGCACTGCATTGCTGTAGTCACACTTTGTGCAGATGATGATTATGCATAAAGAACAGTATTTACTTCTTTAAAAAATATGATGAACGGTTGGTAAGATGTGATTCCCTTTGTGCTTAATGCCTCTTGAGGGCTTAATTTTGATACTTTAAAGTAATAATATCAAAGATTTTCATTGAAATGTCTGTTAACTCGCTATTGTTGAATGAGGAAACACAATGGAGATTAAGCAAATACACACCTGCAATAACCGTTTATCACCATAGGTGCCGCCAAAGAGAACAAAACAGATCTTCAAGAAAGTAATTTGAACATTGCACTGCAGTACATTTAGCTGATTCTGTTTGTGTTTCATGGCTCATTAGCAAATGTTAGCTAAACTAAGATGGTCAACATCATAACGTACGTTGCTTAATGACATGTTGGCATTTAACTCAAAGCACCGCAGCACAGCCTCACAGAGGTGCTAGCTTAGCGTGGCTGTAGAGCCTCACAGAGGTGCTAGCTTAGCGCGGCTGTAGACATTCATGCTTTAGCAGTGTCTTGTTGTCCTCTGTGATATTTTATTGTCACGCTACATGCATTTCCTACCTGTAGGTAATCAATGACTTCTTCTCTTAACACTAGTTAGCATAGGAGCTATATCCCAAAATAGTGAATGTCTTCATGAGCATGTTTCAAAAAAAGAAACCCCTTGGGCTACTGTTCACAGTCAGTAGTCTAATGTCATTTTCACACAGCCATATTTTCTGCTCATTATAGACGGACCAGTCTGAAGTTCAGATGTCTTGAGGTTTTCCTTACAAAGCCTGAATGTGCTGCGATATTTTTACAACTCCCAACCAACCCATTTCATCAGCCGCCAGAATAGCC
The DNA here is from genome assembly GCF_900634415.1 of Cottoperca gobio. Classification (NCBI taxonomy): domain Eukaryota; kingdom Metazoa; phylum Chordata; class Actinopteri; order Perciformes; family Bovichtidae; genus Cottoperca; species Cottoperca gobio. The sequence continues at coordinate 4,926,901 of NC_041372.1, read as the reverse complement.
GCGTTCCTATGAATACATTCCATTTCCATTCCAAAAGGCAGCCGCGGTGATTGACGCGTCCTTGTTCTCTGGTTTACATTAGATGTGAAAATAATTGGCACCTGTATTCCTGCACATGCTCTGAAGCCAGGGAAAAGCACAGCACCATGAGGTTTCATTTCACTCTGGAGTCTGATCCCCTATTCACTCCAGATGTGGAGGCACGCACAAGGATATCTATCCGAAATAGCTGGGAAGATTAATGCACAGTAAAGATGTGTCATATCATCACATTCTGCTGTTGCTGACAGGTAGAAACGAGGAGCTCTGCATTGATATTTCTCTCACAGACATGTAAGCCCTAATACATATCGAATATCAACTTTAAGATATTTACTCGCATGTGTCCCTCTATCCTCTTCTCATCCTCTCCCAATCTCCTCTTCCTGCTCTCCACACATTCCCTCTGGCGATCCCCGTAGCTAGTTATCATGAGGGTGCCTACTGAAGTACATTGAGCATCCAGTATCCCAGCCGGCCAGACAGATTGGATGTGATCTTGACGGTTTAGTCGGGTGTGTGATGCCCACGGAGAGTAATTGCTTGCATAATTGCACTCTGGGAAAAAGGTAGAGCAGTGGGGCCCAAATTCATCCTTCTACCTGCCCCCAGGCTGCATGGACCACATTGTCCTAGCACCTGTCTATTCTTTACACCTTTCCATAATCTCCCTCATTTTCCTCGCCACAGTTGCTGGAAGGGGAGGTTTACGGAGGAAGCGGAGGGGTCAGGGGGAGCAGTGGGCCCGGGGCAGAGGAGCTCTGCTAGGGGCTGAGGAGACGGATAGAGGAGGAGAAAGGAGGAGCCCTGTTGACAAAATGAAAAGGGAGGCAGAGGAGGGAAGACGAAGACACATTATTAAAAAAGCCGTAGAAAGATTTGTGTGAGCGTGTTCTTGCATCAGATATGTTCATGAAGATGAGAAGATGAGGAAAATCCTCCCAAGTAGACACATTGTGGGTGCCCTGCACCACATAAGGAGTTACTTTAGAGTTAAGATTTAAGGATTAAAGTCAAGTCTATGATTTATATTTTAGTACCTGCTTTCACTTCTGGGACACGAGGTGAATACAGTTGCCTGCAATTACTGGAAGGAAAGAAAACCTGTGTGGTGTCCCAATTCAATACTACTTATTAGTGGTTTAGAAAAAAAATCTATTCATGTAAGAATCTTGAGTCTTATCTTCTAGGATTCTGAATTGATTCACAACTTCTAAAAATCAATTTCTTTTTTTTTCTTTTTTTTTTTTTTTCCAGCAAAAGACCCTCGATACTGCTGCTGATGGACAGTAATTCTTCACAAGTCAACGTTGTGTCAAGCATTATTGTGTGTTTTGCTGAAATGTCACACAAAATATTTCATAATGTGATTTTGTGCATAATTTAATTTAATTTAATTTTTTGAGGAATAGAAATGCAACCAATTTATTTATGTAACGGGCAGCATTTTTTTTTTTTGCATTATCTGAATTTATTTATGAAGGCACTTTAGGCATCTATAAAATGATTGAGATGAAAGAAACAGAAGTTTAGAAGAGTTACATTTTATTCAACCTGTAAGCTTCTTTTTAAGAGGTTGTCAGCTAAAACCTGAGGTGAATAGAATGTACTTTAAATTGCCTACTAGTCATGATGTCACTAGACTGAGCTGCACTCTTCTGAATCTAAATGTACTTTTCTCAGTAGCTGAAGGGATGTTGAGATGAAGAGATCAAGTCACTTCCTGTACAGAAGATTTCTGGCCAGTGACTATAGAAACACATTCATCTGCACCTGCAAGTCATTCAGTGAAATCTTGCAATGTGCAGCTGCGAGGTTAAAGGTATTGTCAGGTTGAGATTAGCACTAGATTTTAGTAAATCAGGAGAAAAGGCTGCCATTTAGATGTTAGAGAATAGTTGCAGGAAAGTCCTAACAAGTATGGCTAAAGAAGCACTGACACACACAAACTGCTTACGTATGCTAATGCAGGTAGGTGTGTGGGAGAGATCAACTGTCGGGTACAAATTGTTTACCGGCGCAGAATCAGCGAGTCACTCTGTACGATCCATGTGTGATCTGCACATCACATGTTTCACAACACCTCACCTCTCCTCATTAAATCCCCCCCACCCCCGTCTCTCTCTGTCAGAAGAAGATATGACGGTGTGTGTGTGTGTGTGTTGGTAGCAGAGATTTGCTGCAGCAGTGTGTGTGTGAGGAGGAAGACGCTCACAGGAACAGACAGATTCTGAAGGATAATGTGCAGCTGTGATCTATCAACTGCAAGGTGGGCACGGGTGCCATGCTCTGACACCGACTCACATCCTTATTCGTACACACACACGCATTTCTGCACCACCCTCGGTGAGAATTTCACTCCCACCAGGGTACATGTTTTCCTGTCTGAGGTCTTTGTATTTTCGCCACCATGGGTGTTTGTGTGTGTGTGTGTTTGTGTGTTGTTTCTATTCTTAACCTTAACTTAATGCATAATGTTCACTGTGCACTTACTCTAATTGTTTGCAGCTATTCATGCTGTGTGAATGTGTTGCTTGATTTTGTGTAAATGCATGTATGTATTTATAGTACATTGTGTGTGTGTGTGTGTGTGTGTGTGTGTGTGTGTGGTGAGGTCTGGCAGCTGGAGCAGGCTGCAGCAGGAGTCACTAGGGAGAGGATGCGGTTATGAAGAAGAGTTGAAGGTCGGTGCAGTAAATGAGGTCAGCATGAATAAATAAGCACCAATAAACACTAACATACCAGCTATGGGTGAATATTAAGCATACAAATACATCGTCAAACTCCCTCCTTCCACTCACATTTCACCCCAGAAAGTACATGCAGTTGTTCAGCACTGTCAGATCTGATGTAGGAGGTATCTTATAGCTCGGCAGTTTCTAAAACTGACTCATCTTTGACGCACACAAATGCGAGCGAGAACCACAGACCAGCCAGTTTACCCCACACAGATCCCAGACAGAGCAGAAGGTTTGTTTTTCATGCCAGCTCCACCGCTGAACTACTGTTGTCTCTAAATCAGTCTGCCTTCCTCCACTACATTTAGCTCTGTTGTCTGCCCTGCCAAGGTTTCAAGAGGTCAGCGCAACAGGAACAGCTCAATCTCTGCCCTCGTTTTCTTTTTTCTTTCCTTCTCTCATCGTCTCTTTACAATCTTTTTGCTGTTTTTGTTTGGATCTCATAACCTACAATTCTTGTGAAAGCAAGCTGCACTTTTGCATTGCAGATAAATTGCCTGCACTTTTGTCTTACTTGCAGATTATCCTTCAGCCTGCAGACCCTGGTTTGAGCCCCTGGAATATCTCTTATGGGCTCTGCTGAAGTGCCCTTGAGCAAGACACTAAAGCCTTGCCAGCGCCTGACTTTTCTATCATTGTTGCTCCCCCTCCTTCTCTGTCTCACTTCTATTTCCATTCTCTCCCTGGCTGTGCAGGAACAGCAGGAGATGTTCATGGTGTATTAAGTTTTATCTCCCTCTGTTGTTTTTAAGTGAAATATTTTCAATGAAAAGTATTAAAGGTAACATCTCCTCTTTGTTTCTCGCTCTCCGTATGTTTCTGGAAGGGTGTTGTATTGCAGCGTGCACGCCAAGATATCCTGACTTTTAGCCTCTAGTATTGGTCAAAGTCCAAAGAAAACGCTGGATCCTACATTTTAATGCACTTGAATAGCCTCCTAAATGCTCACTTCTTCTGAACCCCACGCCGCTTTAGCAACAAGTAAAGTTTTCTGTCTCTATAAATCACAGAGAGTTGAGGCGGAGGAACAAACAGAAAAAGATCTCCTCCATTTAATATGATCCAGTTTCACCAAAATCAACTTAGTGCTGTAAAACCTTACGCACTTCTCCCGGGGGATTATACGACTTGCTCGCCAAAGCTACACTGTGCAAGAACAGGCACCATCCTCCAGTAGTAGTAACATAATGTTGCTTTAAGGACATCTAAGTTTGTGTCTCAGTTGTGCAGGTTTGATTTCCAGCAGATTAGTGTGTGAAAGCAGTGTAACACGTGTTCTCACGATAAGACCCCAGAAAGTGTGGGATGGATGGAGTTTGTAAAACTAACATTGTAAGATATGATAGTCACTGATATAGCCCATACAGTGCAGTGAAGTTCATGCACTGCACTTACCACACGGAGGCAGTACAGCCACAGTTTTGACAGTCCCCCATTCCCCATCGTATACATGTTTCTGTGTGTGTGTGTGTAACAATGTATAAGTGAATCAGTGTCAGTGTTCTTGGCAACTGGGGGCCTCAGTGTAAACACTGGTGTGTGTGGCCCTCAGTGGGGCCTGTCACCCGACTCGTGCTGTACCTCATCAAGCTGAACGGCCCACTTTGAAGTGTTGGTCCTGGATGCTGGGACTGTTCCCCCTGCTGTCAACGGGAGGACGGAGAGAGGGCGAGGGGATTCTTTTTGTTTAGACTGGGCTGCAGACTTATGAGGTGAATCCAGTCCAGCGACACATTATACTTTTCGAGGAAGTATTCTTTCCTATATGCTTAGCAATACTTTCCTAAAATAAGTTACTCATAGTGTGTAATTCCACTTTATCTTTTAAAATAATGTCATAATATTCCTTTAATATATGTATAATGAGCTCATGCTGTGCATTGAGGCACATTTCATCTCTAATAAACCTTACATGTTGCTATAGGGACATTTGTACAATAGCCTTCTAAAATCCCAGCTGGGCTTTTTTCAATACACACTCTTGCAGTGCCGCATGTGATGCCCACTAAATGCATTGAGGGCGCTCTTGCTCTTCCATCTTGAGCGTTGAGCAGAGGGGGGCGCACGTTGGTTAGCGTCTAGAGCGGTGGGGGGTTCTTCTTCAGCGTTTGAAAGGAGGCAGAATAGAGCGCCAGGGAGTCCAGAGGTCCGAGTCGGGGGCCCCCTGAAACTCAGAGAGGAGGAGGACAGAGGAGGTGCTGAAAGGGACTCGATACCGCCCCCCCGAAAAAACCTGGAAGAATTGCGCTCCGTCAGTGCGCCCTGCCTGCCAGTCGGAGGATGGGGATTTTTTTTTCCCATTCATCCACGTCTCCTTTTTCCCTCCTCCTTCTCTCAAACAAGCCAGTCGGTCTGTCAATGTGCTGCGAGCATTAGAGCAAGTCAAAGCAGTGGGATTTTGAAGCAGAGAGACGGATGCGATAACGAATGAAGCGCTTTCCTCTGGCCGAGAAGCGAATCCAAATGATGCGCTACATCAGATAGGCGTCAATTTCCAAGCGGGACACAACTCGCATCTTATTTTTTTTTAATCACTTCACAAGTTTCGCGTTGGCCTTTCGCGACATTATGAGAGTGGAGATGCTTTTCTAGCTCGTTGGTTTGTTTCTCTCAGTTGTCTTGTGTTGTTTGAATTGATTCTTGGACTTATCATCGATTTGGATCCTGATTTGTTTTTGTTTTTAATTTTCAACGAATGTGGTGCTGAAGGATTTGCGGATTTACAACCCGTGTTGAACCTGTGTATGCTATTTTTTTTTTTACAAAGAGGAGAATAAGGATTGCAATGCGCATTGACTAAGCCCACCGAGCATCAACATGTCTTTATGAGGATGGAGCTGTGGACACGAGTGGCATCTTTTCCGTTTTAAACGCTTTACCTTCAGTTTTTGGTCGGATCTAGACTGTTTCCTTCTGAAAGACTGACAATATTTATTTTCAGTCCAGCCTGATATGTTGGAAGGTAGATCTTTTTTCGAGAAAACAAGGTAATGGGAGAGAAATCACACAGAGTCGGCACAGAGAACAAGGGAACATTGTTCGGAAAAAGACAATTAGGGCGCACCGAAAGGCAACAGAAATAGCGTTTGGGCAGCAATACATTTCACAAAATTCGATTCAGTGGAGTTACATTTAAGCTGAGGAGCACTGCTTTTGAAAAAGAAGGACTAATGACAAATTAATGGGAAAGTCATGGGATCGACACAGAAATAGTACGACCGTGGACGCGCAGAAAAAACGTCGTTTTTGGACATCCCGAAACACGGATTGAGCAAGTTTCTCCTGTACATTTCAGAGTCTGCTTTTGTCTTGATCCAGTCCAATTTGATGAATTGTGGATCCATGAGGTTGAATAGAGCAGGCTTTCACTTCACACGCTGACTGCCTCTACCTATAGCCGGACCGGCTGGAGTCGCACATCCATTGTTTTGAGAATCTCCTTTCTACAGCATTGAATACACATAACAAATATTGCCCGTTTCTTTGAAATGGGGCTACATATGCTGGGAGTCAGGGTTGAAATGGCGTGTCGAGGAAATGGGATTCGATTGTGGATCCTGCTGATATTCTTACTGGATTTACTGGCGACGGCGGCCAGCAATATGGAGCCCATCTACTGGAATTCACTGAACGAAAGGTAAGAGCCGTTCTTAAAAAGGTTACTGGTCGCTTAATTGCTGGTTTGAACTTGAAGTTTCCAGCTCACGAAAGAGAGGAAAAAGTCCTCGAATAATTACTGTAATTGTATGTTCGGAATGTAACTTCTAGTGAGAAGAGGAGACACCATTTAGGCCTAATGAAAGCAAACTCCAAGTGTCTGATAGTAATGCAACATGACGTACACAACTCCATAAAGTTAGTTAAGTACAGCAATGTTCTACAATTTCCCCCAATTTATTGCACTTTCCTCCCAAAACATGACATTCCATCATTAAGCTATTGTTTGCAAGCTAGCCGGGGTTCAATACAAACAGTGTAATCAGATAAATGTATACACCTTGAGCTGAAACTGGCAGCTCTGTTCCACAGCTGTTCTAAATTAGTCACACTCTCATTGATTATTGTGGATAATACAGCTGTAGTTCTTCCTAATGCTAAAGTCCCTGTAAGCTGCAGGCGATTAAATAGACCTGGAAGAATAGTGTAGGATAATAAAAACGTGTGATGATGCTCTAATTGCTGTTGCTGGATGACCTTGATTAAAGTCTAGGCCGCGGCCCGAAGGCCTCTCAAACTCATTTGCATTTCGTCTTGCCTCTGGAGAAGGTGTCAGGCATTAGCTGAGGAAATGTCATTTTAAACACCTCTCGGCTGTCCGGCCTTAACGACCGACACCACTTTTCTCACACCTCTGCCAATTTCCAAGTGTCTGAATAGACGCCTGGTGGCGTTGAGGTTTTTCTTTTTTTAGGTGAGGGGGGGGGAGGGCTGGAGAATAACAAGGCCACTTGTATGGAGGTGAAGGGGGGGATTTGAGTGATTCCATGCTTCAATTGTGCAAATCCTGGCTCCAAACTGGATAGTTGATATGTTTTAATAAATAGTATTAGTAAAGGCCACCAAACTATCCTGCTTCAAGCAGTCCTGAGTCGCTCCCATTTCTTGATCTTTTGACTCACTTTATAATGCAAATAAAGTACAAAAGCAAATGAACACTTACTTAGGCTTACTGTAGCAGCTTACCAAACCTTGCCATCCCCAGCTCACACCCAGGCCAGAGGCTTTTTTACAGAGTCTAACAGGTTTTTAATGCGTCCATGTGCTGGAGGCTATGTCCTGCCCAGTTTCTCCCCTCCACAGATGTGACTGTGCGTGGGCCCCTGCTGTGGAGCCAGGCATGAAGCCCTTAATGAGGGCTTTTTGTCAGCAGTGGGTGGATTCACCCAACAGGGAGTAGAGTTGGACACGGGAGGGTAATTTTCACTGAGAATCTAACAGCTTGTGCTTTTGAGGCCTTACAGGTGATTCCACGCTATTGTCTCCTAATGGAGTTTAGTGTTAGGCGGGTGTCAGGGCTTAGTGAATAGGCCTGGCTGGCAATTATAGGGGTGGTGTCTTTGACGCCAGACTCCATAGTCATCTCCACAGATTTGCTCACTCATATATTCAAAATACAAAGCCTATTGTATACTATGAAGCTTATTCACGAAGCTTACTATTCATAGTTAATCAGCTTAGTCATTCCTCCAGTTTATTTTCTTGGCCCTTTTACATACTTCCATGTACTTGTTTCTCCCCGCCTCTACATGGCAACAGCAGTACTTTAGTTTCAGCTGCCTTAGGGCAAAATCTTCGCCCTGGGCTGAAATATGTTAAGAGCCCATGCTTGTCCAAATAGTATGCATCTCCCAAGGACAAAGTCCTGAGCCCACACACATGTGGGTTTGTACTTCTGAAATGAGGCGCAAAGTAAGCAGAAGCAGTAGTCTGTATCAATCAGGTGCAGGAGCGCATGTATGGTTCACATCCTGTCTGTGTAGCAAATGGACTGTCACATTGTTAACCTCTCGACCTCTGCTGGATGTTCTGCTTTGAAGTTTAGACCGTCCACCTGCAGCTTCCCCCCCCACCTCTCCTCCCATCTTTCTTTCCGCCTCTGTGAGCAATCTCCAGCTCCTTCTCTTCCTCACCCTTCTCTCTTTCACCCTCTATTTTAAAGCCCTCCTTCTCTCCCGGCTTCCTCCACCGTCTCTGTCCTTCTCTCCCCTTTTCCTCTCCTGTCACTTTCCGTCTGTCTCTATCTCTACCTCGCTCCGTCACTCCCCCTCTCCGGTGCAGTGACCAGACGTAGCAAATTGGAAACATGTGTCACAGCCAGCCACTAATTATAGCGCTACAGCAGCCACTGGCGCACCCAAAGATGTGCTTGGAGTGACAGAGGTGAAGAGGGAAAAAGAGGCACCCATGGTACCCTGCACCCTCATTCCTGGAATACAAAAAGAGAATGATAAGGCTGACTAAAATATAGTATCAAAAATCCTTACGGCCATCAAGTGCTGCATCCACCCTTTTATTGACTACGCCATCAGTTGAAATTACTAGGGACCGCCAGAAAGAAAAGAGACAGAGGGGTATATAAACAGAGACAGGTGCCAGGAGATGAATGTGAACCAGGGAGTGGTGGAGAGAGAAGAGACTGTCCTAACCCTAAGTAAATCAATACCAGTTAAGTCTCAAGTGCCAATACAGGATCCGCTTGAGGAAGAGGGAACTGAACCAGAACGATCACCTTGGGAAGAGCCTCCCCCCGGACATACATTATCCTTATCCAGCATCTCCTATTATCGGCCTTACACAGCCCCCCTAATGAAAGATCGAATCTAACATTACTGCTCTTGAGTTTGGGGGGGGGGGGGGTTGATCAAAGTCTGATGGACACATACATAGAACATGAATTCAAGTAGAATGTATGTTGGCTGTAGTCCCTCTTCTGATCATAGCATATGGAGTTCTGTATTTTTTGGCCCTTTTGCAAGTTTGATTTCGGCGTCCGGCCAAAACCTCTCACTCAACCCTCCCGCCCCTCACACTCTCCCTCTTCCTTTCCTCTCTTTCCATACTGTAGTAAACGGCTGTAGGTTATTGTAAACGGCTGCTGAGGGTGGGCGTCTCCTCGCTCGCCGCTCGCGGTGACTTGTAATACAACTATTCCCCCTAAGATCCACATTAAAATTTAATCCCCCCTTTCCGTTTCTCAATAATTCATTAATCGCCGGCTAATTGGTGCCGGATGAAAGACTAGCTAACTGGGCTAAGTGTTTCAACTACAAAAAAAACCAGAGAAAAGACTTTCCAAAAAAATCACTGGAAATCTTCTTGGCGAGGGCATTGTGGGACTGAGCGTGGAGAGTGGTATAAGTGTTAGTGGGTCAAACAGGGTGTCATATCAAAGGAGCATTATTCCACCCATTTATTGATTGTTTGTATGTTTAAAACTCCACACCCGGTTTCACCAACGTAAGATCCACCCGTAGGTTTCCTCTTCATGAATGATGCATGAATGCATCGAGGCTTTTCTGGGCTGTGTGGATAAGTAAGCAGGAGCCTGGTAAGCCTACATGCATCCTCGGGCTAAATGATTAGAGAGTATCCACTGGGTAGTTTTTTTTTATTTTCGTAGCGATGGAGTGTGAAAACAAGAGAAGAAATGTAATGAAGAGAAGGAAAGAATATGAACCGTATTGCCCAAGCTGCCTGCTAAAACGAGCAGGCAAAAGCTTCCCCTCTTCTCCCTCATCCCCTTTCTCTTCCGACCTCCCTTTTCTCTTGGTGAAAAAGACGAGTGTGTGTGAGTTTACGAGCTGTGAAACGAGGTTTCAGCTGATGTGGCAGAATGGAAAGGCCAGGGGAAGGAGAAGGCTGGAATCTTTTTCTTTATTTCGTGCTTTCTGTGGGCATTGCAGGCAGATGGACACACAGGTATGCAGTCGGACTGTGACATTAGAGACACGTGAACAGACGGATCTATTGCAGCCCCGTGTTCCTAACAGATGCCTGCACACGCACTTAAAAGAGACTCGAGGGGCTCGACCTCCCCTCCCATCTATGTCGAACACGTGTGTAAAAAGTGTGTGGTCTGTGTCGCATGTGCAAGTGAGCATTAAACACACACAATGAGACAGTAAACACAGGAGGGCAGATGTGCGCACACACACAGGAGAGGTGAGGAAATTGGCAGGCGTCACGGACTGTTGTTCCACTCGGAATTCATTCATTATTTTATCACTCGATTATAAGTATATTTGGCAGGGGCAGCGCACATTCATCAACATCATAACAGCTATAAAGCGCTGTTGTAAATATGCTGGGGTTAGCTAAAGAACTAATTTACTTCCCCAGTCCCTGGGGCTTTAGAAGTGACTTTGGGATTTTGGTAATTGTTAAAAGTGCTGATGATTAGGATGAAGGAGATTAAACGCGTGTTGCTGCCTGAGCTAGTTCAGAATGTTGGAACACATGCAGAAACAAGCCACTTTCTTCCCTGAAAACGTGTGCATGCAACCTCACACATTTCACAATGGTAGTAGTGGTAACCGTAATCCAGGCCCCCGGTCTGAAGGGGTCACATGTGACCCAGCATCCCTGGGCAGGTTGCCCTGGGTGGCTGAACCCAGAGCCCCTTAGCAAAGCCAGACAGCACACACACACACACACACACACACACACACACACACATTGGCCTCTCATTAGCTTGCTTCACAGCACACCCTGCCTAAGCAGGATCATCCAATCCTCCTGCCAGCATTTGGACTAGTCCAGGTCAATCCTCCTCCCTCGGGTAACACAGAGCCGCGGGACTGGTGGGATGAGAAGCCCGTAATAAAGTGTGTGTGTGTGTGTGTGTGTGTGTGTGTGTGTGTGTGTGTGTGTGTGTGTGTGTGTGTGTGTGTGTGTGTGTGTGTGTGTGTGTGTGTGTGCAATGTAGAAGCAACCTCTGTTATGCTGCTCATCACTTTCTCTATCCTTTCTTTAACTCGTGTTCCGGTCTCGTAGCTCTTCCCCCCTCAGCCCTTTCTTCTTCCCCCTTTTTCTGCCATCCCTCCGTCCTCCCCTCCTCACCCTTACGTTTTGTTTTGGCTCAGTATCACGAGACTCCCAGCTCTGCTGCTGCCTTGCACATCTCCACAACATTGGGTTGGGCAGCTACTGTGGCTTCGGCATCATTCCAGATAAGCGGGATGGCAGCGAGAGGGAGTTGACGCTCTTGTCATTCTGTGTGTGTGGATTTTGGGAATGTGCTGGTATGTGTATGTTTGTGCCATGAATACTAAATGCTGTGTTTGGATCTCCAAACTGTAAGCCGCTCTGATGTATGCCATGTGCACTCGCACTGCAAAAAGTGCAAAAAGTTTTTTTGGTCTGTAATTAAGTCATGAAGCAAATATTTTCTTGCCAAAAGCTGCCATTGTAATAAGATTTTCCCACCTGTTTCCAATACACATTGGATTATTTTAAGTATTCAGCGAGGATTCTTGCCCAGAAACCTGCATTCTGCTCACTTTCAGGATACGAACACTTCATTTTGGAAATTCTTTTCTCTTCTTTGAAGAAAATAAGGATTTTTTGCCTCTTAAAAGACAAATTACTTGATTAGATGGTGATTTTCTTTGCAGTGTGTGTGTGTGTTGTCGTTTCAGACCTGCTCTCTCTTTTGCATAGCCCTACACATGATTATGCAGAACTTGTGAAATGCAAAACAAAAGAGAAATGTTTCGTCTTATCTTCCATTTCACGTCCTCAGCGGCCCGAGTTCATTACAGTTTCAGTCTTTGCGGTCCGTCACTTTCGTCAGCATTGAAACTCCATCACTCTGCTCTCGCCGTCTACCAGTGAACGTCGGCGTGCCGCTTTGATTGGACACCGGCCCAAAATGGTTTTGTAACTGAATGTTAAAGAGAGAGAGAGAGTGCGTCTACACAAGAGAGACAAACGAGCGGGTTTGCTGTTGGACAGCTGTGCCTTGTCACAGCTGAAGTTTTGGCAAACATCTTCGGCCGATATGAGTGAGAGGGCAGAAATGGAAGAAGTGGGTGTTGTTGGGGAGAGATGAGGGAAAGATAGGGGAGAGCAAGGTCAGAGAAGGAAACAAAAAGCATGAAAGACGATGAGGGAAGGCGAGTTAAGAGTGAGATGGATGGTTTGGGAGCGCGGCCGGGTTTGACAGCACTGGCTGATGTGACACAGCACAGACAGGGAGAGTGACTGATGATCTATAGGTCACCACCATGACTAGCTGTTTCCTGCTCACACACAACCGAGCCGGCCCCTCATTCCTCATTACTGACACGTCCCATAATATTTATCCCTGTGAAGTCCACCATGAATCCTGGTAAGCTTCAGTTGAATTCAATGACTTTTTGGGCAGAATAAATTCTTTGATCAACTTAGCGTGGAGCGATTTAAGAGACTGGCTGCTGTTTCCCCTCTCTCTATTTACTACAGTTCATACGATGAGATGCTGCAAACACACACTGTGCTTAAACGTAACACACAGTATGCAGGACTAACGGGGGCAGAAATGATGCCAAATGCCTCGTAGCAAAACAATGCGATAGTTAGATAGTTAATTTGCCAAAAGCTAAATCAATTCCTTTTAAAAAAAACAAAGCTCTACTGTTCCACTGTACGATCATGATGCATTATGCACTCCAGGATAAAGTTTTGTCATTTCCATTTATTGGTGAAGCCACCTTTCATATCATTAAAAAAGAATGTTGTGTTGTGTTTAGGGGAAAAGAGGGATAATAATAATAATCCAGTGAATGCATGACACCTTAGCATTTCTTCGATGGTGTAAGAGTCTATTGAGGCTACAGTCAAATGGTGTCTCTGCCTCGTCTCTGATGGAAACACACTGCACAACCTGACGCTCGCCGGGATGCTTTCCTTTTTATTGTACTCCGTTGTAGCTGAGGAGGAACACAATCGCACAAAGTCATGTCGGGAGTAACAAAAATACACAAACGACAAAATGGACCTAGAAATGCGAGGCATACAGCCGGTAGCTTCCTTTTTGTTAGTGATGAAGTGTTTACAGGTGGCGTTTGGCTTTAAATATCTCACTTTACATTTATATTTTTGGCATACGGAAACTGTCATCCAGAGATTTGCAAAAACACACAGAGCTGCAAAAGTAAGCATACATGAATCACCCTGCCTGCGAAGAGCCTGGTAACAAAGCAAAGCAACTATTCACAGCTCGACTACAAAACAATCCATTGCTTTCATGGATGTGTGAGGGGGGGGTGCATCCTCTGGCTGCTGCAGTAGATGTTCGGTCTCTTATGTGGGAGATGTGGAGACCTGTTACTCCAAAGCGTCTTAGCTTTTAAGATGATCTTTACCCATTGACTTACAATGGGTCAGAGATGATCCAAGAGGCTTTGGTAGGAACCTTGTCCTGCACTGTCCCTGCTGCTCGAACCACCAACCATCTTGAAACTTGGCTCACTAATAAGCAAACAGATGTATTACCCGATATGAGCACAAGCCTACTTCTCTTCCTCAGATCTTTTGTACAATTCTCCAACACTAACGCCCAGCACCTTGATTCTTTTTCCAGGCATCACGCTTTCTTCTCCTGTGTGTGTGTGTGTGTGTGTGTGTGTGTGTGTGTGTGTGTGTGTGTGTGTGTGTGTGTGTGTGTGTGTGTGTGTGTGTGTGTGTGTGTGTGTGTAGTAGTGTGTGTGCGTGTGTGCGTGTGAACATATGCATAGTTCTAATTAGGAGGTAAAAGACCGTACACTGAGTGTAGTCCATCTGGCTTTGGCATTAGCCCATCGTTGTTACAGTCTATGGGGAAACTGACCTTGGCTAGCTGCGCAGGGAAAAATCAGGCTCCATTTCCTGGGTTCTGCATTGAATATAATTTAAGTAGAATTGACATTTAAACGTTTTTAAATGCACGATTTAAGATGGAAACATGAGATTATGATAAATTCTTCAGTTTTGGATGCAGAAGGTTTGGGCTTCATGTGGGGGCAGATTAGCTGTCAGTATATCGGAGTGTGTAGGGATTGCATACTGAGATGGACGGTAGCACATGCCAAATGTTTCTGTTTAAATTAGCTTTTTGCGATTTTTAAAAACTTCTCACTTGTGGTTGATCAAAAGAAACTTTTGCCTCAAGGTTTCCTGCATTTATTTTAACACTGATGTCGGTAAGAGGACAGAAACTGTAAAAGCATTCATATTTTTGGAAATATCCTCATTTGAGAAATCAATACCACTCCCATGTCTCTGCCTTAAGTATGGAGCTGGAACGAGGAGGCAGATATCTTAGCTTAGCATAAAGACTGGAGGCAGTCTATGAGAAAACGACCCCATTACCCACTTGATATATTAAATAAGCAGTTTATGATCTCAAACGCTTGTTCAAGTCTTCACTACAGCATGATGTTCTTTTTGTAAATCATGGTCCCATTAAGAGTAAAACGGACAATAAAGCAAGGTGTACTTTAGGGCGGGGCTACCTTGTGATTGACAGGTCGCTACCATGCGACACTGTCCTTTTTAGGTCCTTTTTGTTTCTTCTTAGAACTTTATCCATTTCTTAGTATGCTTTCACTTCATCAAAGTTCAATGTAACATTTTTGTCCCCTAAAAGCTTTCAGTTGTACATCCCTCCACCCACTTGTGACACTTCTGTTCTGTTCCAAAAAGTCGGCGACCACCAAAATGCCGAACTCGAGGCTATAAAACCACAGTCCACAAACTAATGTGTGATGTCAGGGTGACAACCCCTCTTCCTGTTTACAGTCTATGAAATGAACTGTTTGTTTTATCCTGATATAACCAGCAATGTAAAAATGTCAATGTATTTGAGTCTTATGGTTATGGCTAAGCAAAGCCTGTCTCTACTTATAGCACTTAGATAAGTCCGCTACATACTTAATGCCATTGATTATGTCATGTTAGTCTCACTTTGGTTTACATTGTTCTCTTTGGACTGAGAAAATCCATCTTCCTGGGTTTATGAACCTCTTTCAAACCTGTGTTGGATAAACTCCTAAATGCAAGACTGCTTCTCCCACTTCCTGAAAAGTGGACATTTTGCCCATAACAGTATTTCAACCTAAAGCGATGATTTAAGGCCCAGCACCAAAATAAACTAGCTGACTGCTTCCAAGTGGTCGTATTTTGCAGTATATGGAGTGCAGCGCAGTGCTTTGTTGTCTGGGACAAGTAACTCTAACAAGATCCATCTTGTATAGAAAGAGCGGTGAAGTGGATTGTTGCTCCCGTCCACATGCCATCATCTGATACCCCGACACTGGCTATAATACACGACTCAGTGCTCAGAGCTGCTTTTTAGCGGTTTTGCCCACTTTTGCTCTCTCTCTCTCTCTCTCTCTCTCTCTCTCTCTCTCTCTCTCTCTCTCTCTCTCTCTCTCTCTCTTGCCTTTTGTCCTCATGTCTTGCATCCAGTGTTAACACACACCAGCATTCATATTCACTGGCATGCACACAGCCAGGCATGCATGCACACAGTAAAGGGGCTTGTATATACACGCACATACTCGTGCATGCACGGACGAAAAATGTTATTGCTCTCAGTACTGGCAACAGTCCAAGTGGAGGGGTTGAGTTTCTTCAGAGGTACACTCCACCCCCCCCTCTCTCTCCGTCAGTAGCATATCCCTCACTCCTTCCTTCCATTCCTCCTTCACTCTCCCTCCTTCACTTCATCCTCCTCCCTCTGCTCCCTGTGAACAAAAGAGCCCCCCCCCCCTCCCAGCGCTTCCACTGAAAGCCCTCACACACTCGGCTCTCCGGCTTCGCACTCTCCCACACGCACTTTTACCCTGTCTGTAAAACCAGTCCACTTCTCCGCACTAATCCCCCCTTCATTTCTTTTGTTTTTTCTTTCACTTTCTCTCGCGTTGTCCGCCTCACCACCAGTGTACATTTCTGTCTCTACATATCCGAGCCGTTATCATGTTACAGCTAGTTGGCACACAGTAAAATGTATTCCATTCTTTAAAAAAAAAAATAGCTTTAATCTTTCTTTCTTCTTCTTCTCTCTTTTTCCCCAGCCTGTTCCTTTTTGTCTCTTCTTGGTGGGTGGTTTTTGATGTGCCGTCTCTGTTTCTCCTCATTCGCTCATCACTGTCCAGCAGTAAATAGGTCCTCTGTAGTGAAGACAGGATGAATAATCATGATTGCCTATCACTGCGGTGTCAAAGTAATTTGGGAGTGACTGTGAGCCAGAGTATGGCCTACACACACGCACACACACACACACACACACACACACACACGAACAGATGTACCACTCCCTCCAAATTCTCTGGATATCAGGAAGCCATTCCCTCATTAGCTATCCCGTCCTCTAACCTCTCTTCCAAAAATCTTTCCGTCTTACTCTTTATCAGTCTCGCTCTCCATTGGAGTGCAGCTGTACTGCAGGTCCCCAGCCACAGGAGGTGGAAAAAAACAGATGGAGCGCCCTCCTTTCTTCCTTTCTTTCATCCTTCCTTTCTTTCTTCCCTCTCTCCCTACTTCCCTACAAAGAAAATCAAGCCAGAAGAATGCCGGTGAGCAGGGGGGGGGGAGAAGGGGGAGATGGGACAAAAGCCTTCCTTTTCGACAGTCTCTCTCTTGTGTTCTTTGGTTTTCAGTTGATGGATGGGTGGCAGTGGCACGACTGTGGGTCACTGTGCCGAACATGTGCAGTCCTGTACCTTGTTTGTGGACGTGTGTGCATGCAAATTTGCGTGTGATGCTGTGTCTGTCTGGCTCTATGGTCTTACGCGTGTGTGTCCTTGCAAGCTAACACACACAGCTGCTGTGCTGTTTGTATTTGGTACCATTTTGTGTGTTTCGGTAAAGCCACTGGTGCCAGTTAGGCCTAGCCCATCTGGAATCTTAGTCCTGGGTGGCCGTTATATTTGTGTGTGGTGTGTGTGTGTGTACACAGCTGAGCATTGCAACGCGTCCAGTCTCATTCTGGCACTTGGAAATTCAGACATATTATATGATTTCTTAAAGCCTTAA
Organism: Cottoperca gobio; assembly: GCF_900634415.1. Lineage (NCBI taxonomy): Eukaryota > Metazoa > Chordata > Actinopteri > Perciformes > Bovichtidae > Cottoperca > Cottoperca gobio. The sequence continues at coordinate 4,909,628 of NC_041372.1, read as the reverse complement.
CATTGTTCATTCTTCATTCTCCTAAACAGCTTCTGAGCGGCAATACAAAGTCGCTATCATCCACAAGTACTGTAATTCAACTGTATTTCTTTATGTTATCTACTTTTAATCAAGACTTTTGTTTTCTCCTTATGTTTCCTCTTAAATTTAATCACTCTTGTGATGGGCGAGCTAACTCTAATATGGTGGTACTTAGCGAGAACAAAAGAATTCACTCAAGGTCTTGTTTAAGTACTTCTGCACCCTCATGATGCCCTTGCATGCTGAATAGAGTTTTATGTGTGTGTGCGCGCCTGCTTGTGTGCAAGTGAGATTGTGTGGATGTCAGGCATGCGTCATGCGTGGGTGCGTGCACTCTTGTACATGCCCTGCGTGGGTTTGTGTACACTCCCCCTGCTGCTTACCCCCACCTGCCCCTCCATCGCCGCATTAAGCATTATTTGCAAAATCACACAATAATGTGAGACAAAGCAAGGTTTCTGGACGAGCATGAAAAGAGAGCGTGAAAACAGAAACTGGTCTGTACCACTTGACCCTATCAACCAGGGGGGTGATGAGGTGGTGATGAGGTGGTGTGGGGGGGATTGTGAACCAGGGGAGAGATAATCCCTCCAGCCATAGTGGCCTCCGTGTGCTCGGGCTCTAACATGGCGTGCTGGGCCGTCAATCACTCAACAAAGCTGTCTGTAAGGGGATTATGAACCCACGGACCCTCCTTCCTCTCCCTCACCCCTCCTTTTCTCCTCCCATTGCCTTTTCCCCTCTCTTCTTCTTCCCATTATTTCCCCCCTCTTTCTCCCAGGCCATCTCTTGCATCCTGCCTCTGTTTCCTACCTTCAAACCTTTCTGTCGGTCCCCTTGTCCACTGACCTACCACAACAAAGTGTGTCTTTCTCCCAACACACATTTTGCTTTGCTGTCTGAAGCTTAGTTTATCTTCAGCTTTCCATCCGTCCTCCCTCTGTCCTCCATAAGCCCCATTTCTCTCTCTCTAAAGCCCGTCTCGGCCTTTCTCTATCTCTTCGTCCCACCCGTGCGTTATGCTCACCTAGACAAGAGACAGGTGTGTGTGTTTTTTAGGTGGTGACAGGTGTCCCACACTCAGACTGAGGGAACCAGCCCTGCTCCTACACAAACAAAAAACTAGAAAAACAAGCAGAGATGAGCACAAGTGCAAATAATCAAGAAACATGTTTCAAAAGATGCATCTTTGAATGCAGCAGTGCATACAAAACACCTACTTTTGCCTTGATTCACACATGACATTTTAATCGTTCTGTACTTTGTGTGGCCTGTGACACTCAAAACACACGTGCACTAAACTGTCGTCTGGCTAAATGTCACCTCTCCTATAAACGTGATGAATACCTCACAGTCTTATCTTATCTCTCTGTCCTTAGCCATGCTGCTTTAAAGCCAACCGCTGCTTCCACCGGCTCCTGCAGGTGGTGACATAAGCCCCTCCTCCAGCAGTCACCCTCCATTAATTTCCTCTTTTCCCCGACCGGCTATCTCTCCATCTATCTGTCTGTTAAGTGTCTGTTTAGTTTAAACGTCTGTCAGTACGCAGACAAGCTTTCACTCTTCGCCTCCTTTAACCGGTTCGTCCACCTGTGGTCCTGTTTTTATCTCTCGCTGTCTCCTGTTGTTTTAAAATGCACTCTCGTTTTGGCTGTTTGTCGGCTCACTGATAATCTGACCGGTTTGACCAGTACGTCACATTAACTGGTTAATCTGCCCCGAGCCGATGAATATACTCACTGCTTTAATCCAGCAGTCAGAGAAATGAAGATTTATCTTTCTGTTAGAAGTGAAAGAGATTGAAGGGTCAAGGTTTTTACAGCTTCACAGCATCTTTTAATTAAAGTTCTGTTTAATATCAGCCTCTTTTAAAGTCATATTTGATATTTCTGTTTATCAAAACCTTCCAAAAACATCATTTTCTTTCGGATCAGTTGTTTCTCTGTATTTTAGCTGAAATATAGTATTTTTATTATTTTATTTAATGTCTTCACAGGCGAGATTGGATTTATCTACCATCATTTTAAATCTAATTTCAATTTATCCAACAGTGTTTTTTCATGGATTTTAGGCTTCTTGTTAACAATAATAACCCTGAAGGAAACTATGACGCAAAGAGACTTCAATTAAAAAAAACAAAAAAAAACTGATGGAGAGATTTAACAACCATTCATTTCAGCATTAAGAAAGCGAGATTTGACAACGACGAAGAGTGAAAGTGAGGGAGTAGGGAGACTAGAGGGAGCGAGAGACTTAATGTGGGTGACAGGGTTGTTATCTAGCAGGCGGCTGATGGTTTTAACAGCTGTATTATCTTGTGTATCTTATATTGGATTAAGCTTCATTCTCTTACACGCGTCGCACCCTGATTGACGCTCTGATTAAAGACATCCACTGGCAGAGAAAGAGGGAGGGAGAGCAATGAGAAAGAAGGGTGCCGAAGGGAGAGAGGGAAGTGGGGGGGGGAAGGTAAAAATAGTGTCAGGAGCAGTGCTTGAATTTACTATTTATCAGCCAGGACCCCCACAATGTACGGATGTAGGCATAGGGCTGTTTTTGTAATGTCTGTGAGCAACACTTAAACAATGTCATCACATTATTCCTCCTACGCAGAACAAATACACTGCATGTCTGCCAGTAGAAGGCTCCCACTGGTTCGCTGGTGTAAAACTTTTAATGTAAAGCAGCAGCAGCAGCACTTTGCCGCAATTAAAGTGGGCTTACCTGGGCCCATGGAAAAAGGAAAAGCAATATAAGCCTCAGCCAAAATAGGCTCGTTACCCGCTCAAACAAGCCAAGAGAGGTGAAAGGCGAGGGGTGAGAGGAGGTGTGAGGTACAATATGAGGTCTGGATAAGAGCAGCTTAGATGTCTGCGAGCGCCTGCAAAATCCTCTGGCCTAATGCAGAAAGTACAGAGCGCAGCAGCTTATTTGTGCACATGAAGTACTACTAGTGTTTTGTATCATGAATTAGTCATTTATACCCCTAAGATTAACAATTCTTGCGCATAATTTGTGCCTCTGAATGCATATGCTATTCTGGCAGCTGGTTAAGAGTACCGGCAGCTTTTTTTCAAGTGCAAGCAAGGGTGGAAACTAGAAGGAGGATGGAGGGTTAAGAAAGGAAGAAAAAAAAAAGAATAAAGGTAAAAGATGAGTATGTGTCATACCTCCTATTTGAAACTGGGACTCTGATCTATTTGGTCTCATCTCACACCTCTCTCTCTCACTTCTTGTCTTACCCACTCTCTCCCCCATTCTCTCCAATCTCTTCAAACTCTCTCCCTCTCACCCTCCGCTTTCCCTTTGTCGCACTTGTATCTATCTCCTGCTATTTCTCACTCATTCTCTCTATTTCATACCCTGCAGTCTCTCACCAGCAAAGAACTTCTCATGCTCAGTTTGGTGTGCAGCCTGTCAAGCTTGCTTTGAATACACACACACACACACACACACACACACACACACACACACACACACACACACACACACACACACACACACACACACACACACACACACACACACACACACACACACTAGCATATACTCCTATAACTCTACACATACAGCCAAGGGAATAATAGAATCAAGGAATACTCTGAGATAAAGCAGAGAAGGGGGGGGCGAATAAAGGGATAAAGCAGACTGAGAGGGATAGAGAGCTTCATATTATTAATTTAGCTTGAGAAAGAGAAAGAGAGGGAATTTCTTTCAATTCCCCCCCTACACCGCTGCTTCCATAGAGCTCTATAGTGGTACACAATGGAGAGATTGGAGCAGGAGGGGGGAAACAGAGAGGTAGAGATAATCCATCCCTCTGTATAAACCGTAGAGTTAACTGTTTCATAGCATCGGCTTGGCCTGCTTTTATTCCGCCATCATCATGCCTCTCGATCTAATTTCCGTCCATCTTTTCTTTTCCATCTTTCGTTTACTTTAACTTTTTTTCTTCATCTCCATCCTTCCATCCCTCCCGTAGTTCCTCCATCTACCTCTCTGTGGGCTCTTTCCCTAATCCCCCAACATTTCTTCCAGACCTATAGACTAGAATAAGCCTGCCCACACCCAGCCAAGATTGTGTTTTCTGTCCGCACGCACACACGCACACACGCACACACGCACGCCTCTTTGTGTCCTATATGCACGCGTCACATGCCAGTGTATGATTTCGGTGTGCGGTTGAGAGTGTACGTTCGCAGTTGGCAGCCCACTTGCCCGTCGAATTTGGCAGAATATCTCCTCATCTGGCATGGGAAGAAAGGAGGGCATCCCATAGCGAGGGATTACACCGACTTACACACATGCACACACACACACATTTATTGGCATATATTTTGCACATTAAGAAATGCAAATCCCCATGCTTCCAGCCACACACGGTCTTATTTGGGGTGGCTCGCTCATTCAGACACCAGGATATCAGTGTCTCTAAATGTTTATTAGCAAGTATTATGATCTGAACAAGTTTCAAGAGAAGTTCAGTCTTTCAAAAGGAAAATATAAACCCAGAAAAGGTAGTGTACATCAGTCCTTGAGGCTTAATATGTTGGAGAACGAGTAAATATATCCAAATTCCGCAGAGAGAAGTCGACACTTCTTTATGTTGCTATAAACCGAGCTGTCGGCAGGCTGTGTTGGGTGTTGTGAAGCAGCTCTCCAGCCTCCTTACCCAACAAGAAGTGAAATGCCAATGGAAAGCATTTCTGTAATAGGCATGCTGACAGTGCAGCAGCTACAAGCACTGTGAGGAAATAGTCTCCGGTAGCCTGTTACTGTAAAGTGTTTCTTTGTCTCTGAAGAGAGATGGAGGGAGCTGGTGTGAGGAGGGAGGAGAGCCAGACCCAGCCCTTTGTATGAACCTGATTGATAGGTGTGTCTGACCTTTAGCACCTCTTGAGAAATCCAACAAGTCATTCTCTCACCTTATATTTAGTCCCCTCTGTATCTGCTTCACACACACACACTTTCACACAGGCCCTGGGTGGAAACCTAATTCTGCCTTTTCTTTCCCTCCTTTTCAAAACCCTCCCAATTACAGCCACTCTATTTTCCACCTCCCTTCCTCTCTCCTTCTCCCCCTTCCCTCCCTTCTTAACGAGCAATCTCGTTAATGTCAGAGTGTCTCTTTCTCATTCTTTCTCTCATTCAGGCTTCTGGCCCATAGAGAGAAAGGGAGAGAGAGAGAGAGATATGAAGAAGTAGAGATAGAGAAATCAGAGCTCAGCTGAAAGAACAAGTGCTGGATGAAAGAGGTTGAGGAAAGGCAGGGTGTGGGCAGGGAGAAGCCAGAGCCTCCAAAATAATGGCCAGACAAGTGTGTGAGATTACTGCTCTGGTTTCAGGGGGGACATAATTATATGCTGCACAGGCTGTCAGAAAGAATGAGGTGAGGGGGGCTGTATTTAGTGATGCACCACTGAGAGATTGGTGAGGCGAGGGCGATGACTAAATCTGCACCACAGCCTGGGCGGATCCAGACCTGTGTGTATGCGTGATGAGTGATGTTAAGCCATTGAATGCAGTAAATTATTCAGAGGTTTCATGCAAGGAAACATTATAATTCCATGTATGAATGTGAATTACCCTCCGTTTTACCCCCAGGCACATATCTCACTCTAGCTCAAGGCCTCATGGGAGATTAAAGGCAGTAAATACTATGGGAGCTGGACCGGCATATGAACCATATGGTGTGGCCAGATATCCCCAAAGGATGTGGCACCTCGACTGTAGTCTGAATGGAGCCGGTTTGAATTAATCTCACTGCTTGTTATCTCTGTCTGCTCCCAAGTGTCCTACATGCTCTAACCAAGAAGAAATGACCAAATTAAAATTGGGCCCTTATTGTGATTGGTGTCAGACGTTCCAAGCCCGCACTTCCCACCGAGTTAAAGCTGAAGGTGTTTCCAATTCATCCCGTTCAATTACTGCAGTGTCCACACACCAGGATGTTATTTACTGTATGTCCCTCTCCTCACATCGTCCTTAGTTTGGCTTATTTGGTGAGGGATCTCCAATGAGACCTTTTTAGTGTTGAACTTTTGGATCTGTTTTTGGCCATATCAGAAGTTGTTGAACAAAATGTGTCTAAATATCTCGGTAATGTATGTTGTCAATTAAATTGTATTGGTATTTCTTAAAGCACAAAATAATATGTATCACAAATAATACATGCACCCCCCCCCCCCCCAACATTAACACTCATCATATGCAGTGGACAGGAGTAAGAAAACAAGGAAGTGCAAAACAATTACATATTTTTGTTCATGCATAAATCAAGACTCACAAAAACATGAAACATGCAACTCACTAATCCCGACAGTTGAGCCCATGTCAGGAGCCCTCCAAACATGTTAAGTATTTGTTGGCAACTCACTTTGCTCCCTGCAAAGATCCAAAAACACATGGGAGGCATGTGGATTTGTGCTGGAATAAAACATGAAGTCCCATAACCCAACAGAACCCCAAATAATGAATATACATCACCCCAAATAGGTGATGTTGTTGACAAAGCCTTTTTATGGGTGGAAGTTATTACTTTCTGAAGACTGAAAAACCTGCCCATGCGTAATGATGTTTTATCTAACTACAGTAACTTATGGTACAATAATGGGGTTTCATTGTATCCATATCTTGTCATTTACTTGACGCACAATAATCCCACTACTGCAATTACTGTGAAACTTTGCATTTAAGCAGCAAAACTGAAACTATAATATATAACTAATAATAAACTTGATAGAACATTAATTTGAACTTTACTGTGATGGAGATCATGATGCAGCCTACGCTCTTAAAGCTTATGGTCCAATAGTGGTGCTGAAATGTGTATTTTGTCATGAAGGACTGGATTTAAGGCTTCCTTTTTGTTTTGGTGTGAGATTTGTTTGGGCCACGTAAGAGTGTTGACAGAGCCTGAGAGTTGGCAACCCTGACTAGCTGCTACCATGCTAGGCGGCTAGGAACATGCTAATGCTAGTGTGTTACAAAAGTGCGTCAAGCTAGCTTGAAAGATAATGATGCACGGTTTATTTCAGGCATGTACTGTATTCATAGAGCCATCTGTTGTCTCATGTCATGCCTCTTGTGTGAAGCAGCTCATACACCAGCAGAGCAGAGTTATTTAAAAGTGGATGATGCAGCAGATTTCTCGGTTTTGGACCCTCCAGCGCTCCGTCCCCTCAAGAGTCGGCTCTATTAAAACTTGCTTTTCTAAAGGTCATCGGCGCAACTCAAAACAAAACAAAGACCTTTTTCTTTTTTTTATAAATGCTGGTGTCATTGAGCCCTTTTACATTCAATATTATAGCAGCAGGGCAGTGTGCAGCTGTAGGACAGGGGAACAAGGTTGGTGGTTGATTTATTGGCTTTATATTCAGCCTTTACGGAGCTTTGTTAATGCTAGCACTACTGCCTTTACCTGTAGATAGTGACAAATCCAGTTTTATGGCCATTCATTAGGAGCTGTCGAAGTACATTCCGGAGCAAACCACTAACTTACGTTGACACGACAAGAAGAGCAAATATGGGTTCACCAAAGACGTAAATGACAACACCAGACATTAAACTTCAGACTGCTCGTAGCAGAGTGTTCCTTTAATCTGCAGCTGGTGGTTTGTCTTCGTGCCCTCCTCTAACTGTATTGTCACATTAAAGCTTTTTCTCACAAGTCCGTTTCCTCCTCGCAGCTGACAGGAACTGAAGTTTGGGAGAAGCCGGGTTGGAGTCTGGGTGTGTGTGTGTGGGGGTTGTGGAGTGTTTGGTGTGAGTGGGAGGTGAACTAACATGCAGCATTAGTTCTGCTTGAGCTGATGTGTTAATTAGCCAGCCGGGTGCATAGATAATTAATGAGAATCATGATTAATGACTGTACAGTATGCATGGCTAAGGCGGAACGTAACCCACTGATAAGACGGAAGGAGGAGGAGGATCACTGGCTATTCACCCTCTGCTGAGTGCCCGCCGTGTGTGTGTCTGTTCAACATGTTTGCCTGTAAGTGTTTGCACATGTGAGTTTGTGTATCTGACCGATGTGTGTGTTGCCAGGAGTGGGCGTTGATGCCAGTATGAGTTAGCAGGCCTGGCAGTCGGTAGGCTTAATAACAGACTTCAGCAGGTCAGGGGGGCATTTAACACTTCTAAAAACACTGGCAGAGCAGCCCACTGATGCCAGATCAGAAGGAAGACCTCACACACAGATCAACAGTGGAGAGACATCCAAACTGATCTGTTGTCTGTGCTGCATTCTTTCTGAGGCTGGATTTTTTTCTTTTAAACTGCAAACAATCTCTTTATCAAGGCCTTACATGCTTAATTCTTTTCTGCTTATTTTCTAAAACAAAGTCATTTTTTGCGCAGCAACCTTTCTTGTCTAGAGATACGTACACTATTCTTGAAAAGCTTTTTGTTTGTATATTCTATTTTGTTTTAAACAATAAGGTTAAAAGTTAAGATTGAAAAAACTAAATAAAAAGGGTATGTTTTCATATTTCAAAAACATAAAAGATGGGACCTTTTAATTCCATGCTTGAATTCCATATGCTGATAAAAAATAATGTGATGTATGATCAAATAAAAATTATCATTCCAGTTCAAACTCTAATATAGCGTTCTGAAACGTTTTCAGAAATGCAGAACATTTGCTAGTTTTAAGCTTTAACGTTTTTCATGTCACTTTTATCTCAAGATGTCACCTTCGCCACTAAGAAATTGTAACAGGCTTTTTTTTTTAATACATTTTATAGACTAAATGTTAATATTCCTTCTAAAATAATCCTATGATGTTATAAAATGTCTGTGGAGCAACATTGAGTCCTTGTGGTTAGAGAAACTATCCTTGAGGTAGACATCCCTGGTTGGCGAGGCCATAGGACAATTTCCCACTGAGGAGATATAAAATATTACATTATTTAAGCAGATAGCATAAATTGAGTTTGCATATTAGGCAATTTTATTTATCTTATCTTAAATTCCCTGCCAGCGAGGTCAGACTAGGTGACCAAATTAAATGAATTTAAAGTTAAACACTGCCAAGATAACATTCCTCTGATTCTTATTGAGTTTAGAGACTGAATGAGTTGCTTTTATAGATCAGTGAGTGGAGCATGGCACCATCACAGGGTTCAGTTTCCAGGTGTGTTTCATTAAGTATGGATAATAAGATGAATGTGTATTTGGCAGATAGAAGCATCCACTAAACGGCAAACATGAGATGAGGAGGAATGCACAGCACAAACACAAAATGATGCCCAGTGTTAATCCACAATTTGTTCGCTATGAATACTAACTCTGCAGTGACATCACCGCCCGTGGCAAGAGGTGGTTTGACCGCTGACTGCGCACACAATCGAGGCCTTGACCTCTCATTGGTGCAACTTGCAACATATGATAGCATCTCACCCAATAAGACTGAGGCTTGGGAACACGGCGGGAGGGGGCTTAGGGGTGACATACCACTGCTCACCCTGTATGTGGGTGTGTTAATCTGCTTTGTCTGGCAGGATGCACCATCAGCACTCAAGCGTGACCCTTAACCTCTAACCTCAAATAAGGGAGGACAGGGTGTGGAGGTCCCCCTGCACACACACCTCCTGCCCGACACACATTAACAGAGAGTTAGAGCTATTTACATACATGGCGTACAGAGGGAGAGCAGCTATGTTTAAGGGTGTTTGTGTATCGGTGGCATGGGGAGAGCGAGGAAGGGTGGGGAGAAGCGAGGTTAAGGAGGATGGAGATGAGAAGCGAGCAAGCAGGAAGGGACATGAAGAACAGTGTGCTCTGCGCTTTCTTCTCTCTCCTCTCTGTGCTCTCTGATGAGGAGACAAATAGCTATTGTCATCTAAGAGATGCTGGAAAAAGCAACTCTCGCTCACGCTCCCTTTGTCTTCCTTCTCTGTGTTTGAGAAGGGACAAAGGGCATTTTCATGCTCTGCGTCTATCTCTGTCACCTCTGTCTTTCTCTCCTCTTACTTTTAAACCTCTGTCCTCCAGGCTGCCCTCCTCTCCTTTCTTCCCTCTTTCTCTCATGCTGAGCCTGCCATCTCTTTAGTCATGCCTTAGCCTTTTCCTTTCTTTCTCCCTTTCCCCTGCTATGTCACCGCGTCCTTGCCTTCAACCCTTCCGCTTCTTCATCTCCCCACCGGCCATCCATCTTTCCCCCGCGCTTTCCCTCCATTCGTCCTTTCACCTGCCACACTCCTCTGCCGGGGGTCGGCCTAATTATTCCTCACTCGTGCTTTTTCCATATCTCCCTTTATTTTCTTCCCTTCGCCTCCCTGACACACACACACACACCTGTAACTCAGTATGACTTCTCACAGTCTTTCATCCATCCCGCCTTCTCTTCAACGCTCTCCCCTCCTTGTTCTGCATCTGTTTTTCCTTTTCTTTCCCCAAATTGAAAGCCTATTTTTCACTCTTGCATAAACTTACGTAAGTAAAGAACTCTGTATTTTTCTCTAATTCCACGTTTACTCTGTTCCTGTTCCATTTCCCCGCACCATATCTGATGTTGCACCTGTTTACGCGCCTGCTGCCTCTCTTTCTCGCCATCTCCCTGTCACTTTTAGCTGTCAATCAACTAGTCACTGATGTTTCTTTTTTTTGCCAAGAACATAAACATGCACCCAATTTGAACCAGTTGCACTCAATCAAATTTCTCTCTTTGAAGAAAGGAGAGTGTTGCAATCCAGAGATTTGTGTGGCTGTAGAAGGAGATGTTCATGGAAAAGCAGATCGAAGTCTTTTTCTTCGTCTCACTCTTTCCCTCTCTTATTGTCAGCCAGTGGTCTCTCTGGAGTTCCCCAGAAACAAAGGGAGGAACAAAACTGTATTTTTAGACCCTTTCATTTTTTCATTACCATACTGATTTGGGCTTTGTAGAATCTTTTCATGTATATTTGACTGTGTGTGTGTGTGTTTACGTCTGTGCGTGTTCAGCAGGGTGTTTCTTTTGCTGCACTGCAGCTGTCCCCACTCGGGAGCCCAGAGGTTGAAAAAGAAAGCACACACACACACCCTGCAAATCAGTCATACTGATCCCCAGCCGTGCATCCTCCTGTCTATTTATTCCTAGATTCATGCGATTCTTTATTTATTTTACACGCTGCTTCCTAATGCAAATAGGTTTGTCTGCTCCCTGCCGAACTGTGGGAGCAGCATGGGACCCGGAGTGTGTGTTTGTGTGTGTGCGCAAGCAAGTGAGTGAATCCGTGTGCATGTGGGAGTATGGCTGAGAGTGTGTGTGTGTGTGTGTGTGAGAGAGAGAATGTGTGTGTGTGTGAGAGAGAATGTGTCTGTGGGACCCAGTGAGTAATAGAGCCAAAGTCCTTATCTGTCACCAGAGAGCTGCCTGGCTCTCTCTCAGCTGTCAATCATCCAGCCCTAGAGACAAACACTCTGCTTCAAACACTATGAGAGGCAGAGAGAGAGAGGATGAGGGATGGATGAGGTAAAAAAAAAAAAATGGAGAAGGAATGAGGTGGGCAGAGAAGGAGGGATAAGGAAAAGATGGAAAGAAAGAGGAGTTCAGGTGTGGAGGGACAGGAGGAAAGTGAAGGACAAAAGGATAGAAATTGAGGGAGGGGAGGAGGTGTTATTTCAGCGCCACTGTTGTGTGTTCTTCAGGCCCCACAGGTAAATGGGGAATGGAACTTTAAAACACTTTACCTGCACAAATTAGACAGGCCCCTTGAAAATACCCAGGCGACTTTTGAAAAAGCCACTCTTTAGAAAATAAAGTGGCAGAGAAGTGGCGAGGCACACACACACACACACACACACACACACACACACACACACACACACACACACACACACACACACACACACACACACACACACACACACAGTCTGGCAAAGCTATCAGCACTGAAATATTGGCATGACACACTTCAATATCCTGACGGGAGTGAATAGGATTTTTGATGACCTGGAGGCTCTCTCTTTCTGTGTGTGTGTGTGTGTGTGTGTGTGTGTGTGTGTGTGTGTGTGTGTGTGTGTGTGTGTGTGTGTGTGTGTGTGTGTGTGTGTGTGTGTGTGTGTGTGTGTGTGTGTGATTACACATATGTATGTCTATTTGCAATTGAGGCAGCAGTCAGCTAGCCCTACACCCTGTCTGTCCTACTTTCATGGACGCATCCCTCGCTCGGACTCCTCGCTCGGACTCTCCGCTCGGACTCTCCGCTCCGCTAGCTGTTGATTTTACCGCAGGGCTCCACAACCCCTGGGTCGAGCCGGGACTGCCGCTCCAGCGCTTTCCCTAAGCCCTTAAAGCTTCCTTCAGCCGAGAACGGGAGGAGGCGTGGGGGTGGGTGAGGTTGAAGAGCCAAAGAGGAGAGAGAAAAGAAAAGAGAGGGAGCTGCAGAGGGTTTGAGCCCCAAATCGCTTCAAGATGCGTTCCACTGGAGTCGGAGTAGCTGAGAGTCTGGGAGTCGGGTAGCGCTGCTCTGAGCCTGTGGGGAAACCGAATGGAAGCCAGGTTCCCATTCCCAATGGTGGATTAAGCACTGCTGCAGATACACAAGGCCCCTGTTGGGCTACATACAACAAACACACACATAACATTATGAAAACCTTCTATGGAGTATAGTAATTAACTAGTCTCATCCCTAACCGAAACATATAGATGTTTTTTATTTTCCTCCTAAACTTGAGCATAAATTACAACAAATGAGGATAGAATAAAACAAGCCCAATTTACAAAGATGTTGTCAGTTAAAAATATAGTTTTTGATAATATGCTTAATCGCTATATCGATCCCCAAAACAAAATAATATGTAATATGTACATCTTGCAGCCAGAAAAGGTTGCACCAAATGTTTATTAATCCGCAGAATGGTCCTTAGCAAATGCAATATTTACTCCAGTTTGAGTGATGTTGGCTAAAAGCTACAGTACCCACTGTACTGTTTTAGGAAATGATGAATGTCTTCAGTAGGAGCTTGGAGCTGAGTTGACAGGGTACGGGAGTTGAAACCTTTTAGCTGGAGAGACCGACGAACACATTGTTGGTTTTTGGTCTTTTCATGTTGACATTAAGAAAGAATAACAGCAGCCTTATCTTTTTAAGGTAAGGTTCATACACAAATAAACATGGTTAGACTACTTGCAGGTTCACACACTCAGCAGTTTGGTAAGAAAAATATAAAAAGATATGTCCCAGGAGCCCTGCATACTTGGTGGCCCCTAGGGCCCCCTATGGATTACACTGCTCTCCTGACACCGTGGCCTGACTGAGCTTAAGTTGAGTCGCCTTTAGCTAAAGTTTCAGACTCCCTGCACCCTGTGGCCTCTCCGGAGCAAAGTTGAGCCTACACACACACACACACAGACACATACTGGCCCTGTGGGGTCACAGATGGGGAGAGGGGACCCTCCAGAGGAGAACGCCTACATGCATGAACGCATGTGGAAACACACACACATACCGAGAGATGAAGGTGACCCACACTGTGGCAGGTCGGCGTCTCACCTCACTCCTTCACTCCCGGAGGGACGGCTCTCGGATGGTTCTCTTTGTGCGTGTGTTTGCGTGTGTTTCCATGTGTGCGTGTGTGTGAAGCATAGAGCTCGAGAGCCACTGCATGCATTATAACCTTCAGTCCTCCAGAGCCCTGGGTGACCTAATTAAATTAGCGAGGTGGTTGGAGTGAATGAGTTGAAGCTCAAAGACTTTTCCCACACCAGGCATTAACACCAGCTGCCACTATCCGTGTATGTGTGTGCATATATGTCATCATGAGCTATACACTTAAACACACTAAAGACCTCACTGGGAGTTCTGGGGGGGGTCTGTAGCATGTGTGTGTGTGTGTGTGTGTATGTCTGTCTCAAGGGTCTCCTTCAGCCTCTGTTTAGGGGCTCACATGCGTAGGTGTATCCATTTGTGAGCTGGGGGTCCCTCTCAATCTCTTCCCTTCTCTCTCACACACACATTCGCACATGTGTACACACACACACGCATAGATTTGTCAGGACCCGCGGTGCTCTATCGCCACACACCTCCACTAGACTACCTTAATGGGCCCAATCCAGACTGCTGCAAATCATCCAGAGTACATGCTGAAAATGAGGAAAGAGGGGGATGGGGGCGGGGGGGGGAGGTGAGAGGGTTAAGAGACACAGGAGGAAATAGTGGTTTGAGACTGTTTAGGAGTGAGAACAGACAAAGACAGTGATGGGGATACTGTAGCCACGAACGAGGGATGTCAAAAGTATGATTTTGTATGACCCCCCCCCCCCCCCCCGAGGAGGCGTTCGGTTTCATGGTGGAACAATTCCTTCAGTTAGGACACACAAAGTCTGCTGGTTATTGCATGTCATCATGTTTGTTTTCAGACAGAAGCAAGACGCACTGCCAACATTTACTGACATTGTTCAAATGACAAACAAAGATATTCAGGGTTCACTTTCAACATCTGCAAACAGGAGGAACATAACAGACAACAGTTATGCTAATCCATTCATGAAAGGAAAGTATTTGCTTATTCCAGCTTTCCCTGCTTAATATCATTTTAAATGCAATGTCATGAATATTGACTATGAAGTAATATCTTGTGTTTTGGACTGTTGGTCGGACATAATGTGTCATTGGAAGACATTATATCTGGCTTTGGTCGGGAATTTATTACTATTATCTTACATTTTATTGACTAAAAGATTAGAACAGTAAACAGATTTATCAATAATTTAAAGTGATCATCGTTGATAGTCGCAGGCATGTGAAAACAATCTTTGACTTCTGATTAATATATCATCGCTATACCAATAAGAATTTGGTGATTTTGAATTGTTCAGATGAACTGAAAGTCTGGATACATTCAGGCATAAATAAGCAACTTAATGAAAAACATATTTCACGAAGCTGAAAACTGATGTTTTTATTAACGAATGAAAAGCTGATGTTTTGGAGATGTTTTCACAGGACAGTCACAGACTTTATTTAAGATCTCACATGTAAAAAGTGCTACAAGATACAGAGGGACAGTGATGTGCATTCAAATACAGTAAGCGTAGCGGTGTAATAATATATGTAAAAATAGACACCACTTAGCTGAATCAAGTACGTGTAAAACTCTGAGATTTAAAAGCATGTTCCTGAAATGTCCCAGTGGTGCAACTACTGCGGATTTTAAAGTGCGCCGTAAATGAACAATCAATTATTGAACCATTTGTCTTCAATACATTTTCCTGGCTAATAGTTATATCGCGTGGTTTTCTGCATTTGAACTTTTTTGTGTAAGTGTTTTTGAACTAACTCAAGTCAAAGCAGAGCTGCGAACAAGTGAGGTCACATGTGGACGGATAGAGAGAATAGGAAGAAAGGGTGAAGCAAGGCAAAGAGAGGTGGAGAAATAAGAAATAGAGCAAGGGGGAGGCTTCGTGAGACATTGAATATAGAGCAGAACTCACTTCTAGTGAATGTTTGCAGGAGTCAAAAGAAGCCGCGAACAAATGTTTTGAGCTGGAGATGCAGGAGCAGAAACATGAAGTGGGAAAAAAAAAAACAGGAACAAGGATGCAAATGAGAAAGAGATGAAGAAGAAAAAGAGAGAGGGAGATGTTTGCTTGAGAAAAGTTTCCGTTGACCTGAATATGGATGCGTTGTTCAGCTTTGTTCAAAGAGAAGAAGAAGTCTTTCTCCATAGTTAGTTCTAGTTTCTCTTCATGGTGCAGCTACAAGTTTCAACTTAATGTGATACGCTCATCTGCTGCATTGTATCATATGGAATGTATTGAACGCAGCAGGAGCGCAGCAACAAGGAAGATGAAGTGTTTGTGTGTGTGTGTGTGTGCGTGTGTTTATAGGAGAGACGAACACAGTGTGTGTGTGTGTCTCAGTGTGTGTGTGTGTACGTGCTCTTTGTAAATGCCAAGGCATCCAGCGTGGCTCCACCCTGTGTCTCTGTGGTTACGCTGGGTGTGATATGTACTGGATGTGACACAGACGCTGCAGCATTCTGGACTGCTTCTGGACAGGAGGATGAGTGTGTGTGTGTGTGTGTGTGTGTGTGTGTGTCTGTGTGTGCGTGCGATGACAAGGACGCAGTTACCTTCAAAGTCCCATGATACCAACTAACTATTCAAACAAGGCTCTGCTGCATCCCTACCTGCTGACTCTCCCTCCCAGGCATCATCAGTGTCTCTCTACTTTTCTCTGATCCCTCTCTTTCTCCCTCCCTCTCTCGCTCTCTCGCCATATGGAAACTATTACCGCCGTTGTCGTTTCTCCACCACCAACATTCCTGAGGGCTTTCCCCCGCTCACTGACTTTACATCAACCTTGTGCTCATCTCCTTGTTCACGCTGCTCTTCATAGCGTTCTTATCTCTCATTTGATTTAACCCTTCAGCATCCTTTTTTATCTACATGCAGATTTAAAGCTGCACTCATTGATTTTATTCTACTTGGAGGCAACGAACAAACTGAAAACATTGAAATATCATAACTTTGTCATGGTGAATATGGAAACAAGAAGAGTTGGCGACCATTCTCTGTTAGATCATCACGAGGAGCGATTCAGTCATTTGATCCAGACAAAAGATATTCATCAGGGAGTTTTAATGATTACATTTCACTCTGTCTGACAGTAAAATGTCTTTATTGAAGCTACAGTTTCAAACATTAAACTCCATGCTTTTTACGACTGCACCATCCCAACAAATCCTAATATTTTTCACTTTTTTGTGCATCATTTTATAACCAATTCCCCCCAAATTGACATATTTGCTATCTTTTGGGAACTTTAGGATCTCCATTAGAAGGTTGAATAAAATCCTGCGAGTTTAAGCAAAGTTTGGCTCCACAGCATACGTCTGTGCTGACGAGGACAGTCACATACACGAGTGTGTTTACATACAACGTTTTTCTAACTGAACAGATGATGATTTACAAAACAAAAGTTCTTGGGGGGGGAGAAAAACCCAGCTTGTAACTTTCTTTCTGCCTCTTCCTTTCCCCGATGAACTCGCATCCATTCCACCATTTCATCCATAATAGAAATGTTCGGAGGTATCTGGGCCATGCCTTCTAGAGAGACTCAAACTCTCATCAATTTACATTATAGCTCTCTCGTTCCCTCTCTCTGCCTCCCCCTAACCCCTCTCCGCCTCCCTCTATTTCATACAAATGTATCTCGATCCCTCCACAGCTCTATACACACAGTCAAAGACCACTTTCTGCAGCTCTTCTCCAGGGTATATGGTTCTTTAATGAAGACAGCTATAATGATTATGGATATTTTAAAACCCTCCGTCTGCCCTGTGAACTGACGGAAGCAGACGCTGGTGTGTCTGCGTGATGCTGAATTTCAAATAACTAAATTATGATCATTGATTATTAATTCTAAGAACAACTTAAGATGACAAATATATATCAAAGATGAAACGGGAACAGGAAAATGTCCTCTAACGTGAGTGTTACATAAAGCTACAGGGGATCTAAAGTGATGAATTGAATGAGCAATTTATTCCTCTCAGACTGATATAAGACTAAATAATTATGTAAAAGCATGAACATAGTAATTGAGCACTATTTCTTAGGATGACCTCACAGCTACAGATGATGCAAGGCCTTTTGGGTTACAGAACCGATCAAAAGAAAACACACAACATGAGTAAAAGTGTAAAAGCTCCTGAATCTTTCATTGTAAAGCGATCAGAAGATGTAGGTGAGACGTGCAGGTCAATGTGATGGAGCTGCCGTTCCTACAAACTCTGTGTCAAAGACAGATTGTGCATTCGGTGAAGTCAAGTTTAATATACTCCCAACCATGTGTTTTACATTATATATGGCTGGTGTTTCTGGCCTGCACAGCGTATAGGGGTACTGATTGCTGCAGCAGAACAGTGGAAAGTGATAGCCGCCGCAGTCCCCTCTCTGTGTGGCTGCTCCGCAAAAAAAATCTCCATCGTAGCAAGTGATTTAATCCAGCGCTGAGGCTTGAAATAATATTTTTCTTAAAGTAGGTAAAACAGTCTGTCAGTGGAGTGGAGATAATTTTACCTTTCCAAATCTCTTGAATCGTTTTCTTCATTCTAGAGGAGTCGTTTTTATTTAATCCTTTCAAGACTCTAACACTTGTGTTAAAGGAAATTCATTAAAGCAAACCAAAGTCTATTGGAATAAATGTAATTATTGCGCAGAGTTTTCACTTCAGATTCCATGTGGGCTTAAATGACATGTTCAAAATTCACGTTTTCCACTTTGTGTGCGTTTGCCTATAGTGGCATTCTTTGGAAAGCACCTCTTCTGCAAATGAGACCCAGCGGATTTACTTTAGACAGCTACTAGATGGCCTGCAGGTGTTCCAGCTCAGCGGGTGTGTGTGTGTGTGTGTGTGTGTGTGTGTGTGTGTGTGTGTGTGTGTGCGTGCACGCTCGTCCTATAGAGTGTGTATTCCTCCCGTAGCCGATCGGTTTGCTGCTCTTTAGTGTGCGTGCTCTCCTGCCGTGCGTCTGACAGTGTGTGTACATTAAAAGAGGGGGGTGCACTCAGGGCCCCCGTGTGTGTGATTACGCTGTGTATACCATGAGATTAGTGCAGACAGCTTTATGCGCAGAGCCCGCCATAAATCTCCCCCGCCACAGAACCGAATACCGCCATCGTTTATTATTCCCTAATAGATCGGTCCTTTGCTGTCTCTCCTCGGCTTCCTGCTCACACCAGGTTGTGGTTAGCTCAAGGACAAAACCCCCACAGAGGATGGAGGAGGTCAAAGTTGATGTGGAGTTTTGAGTAAATCCTCCACGCTGATTTCATTATAGTTTATTTTGTGCTCTCTGCCAACTTCAGTGTCCTTCCCTCTCCCTTTTCTTCATCCTCCTCCTGTTTGTTTTTTTTGCACTCAAGCTTATTTTTCCACATTATGCTCTGTTGCAATCTGTCCAACTTCTTGCTCTCTTTTTGTCCTTATGTGTTGTGATGCTTTATCACATTGAATCCCACTTCTCTCTCTTTTGTCTCTCGCCTCGCTCTCGCCATCTCGATATCGTCGTTTTCTCTCACAGACTCTGTGCTCACACTCGTCTCGCCCTCCCTCACCCCGCCTCTACTTCATATTCTCATGTTCGCACAGACATACACTGGCACACACACACACACCCTCCCTTGTCTCCCCCCGCCGGCTGCACCTGTGTGCCCGGCTTTGGTCCGGACACGGCTCGGGTTGCCGCTGTGGAATCTGGGAAATGTTCGAGCCGTCCGATACGCCGCCCAGAGCAGGTACAACTGCAGACAACATGCAGATGGACAAGAGAAAACGACACACACACATGTAGCTCACAGAAAAAGCACACACAGCGTCCAGGATGTCACAGCTGGCTTTTACATGTCTTGCATTTTTTTTATTTGTTTGTTTGTTAATGTTATTAGAAATGGGATATCGATTAAACACTCTTAGTGGTGTACAATCTTAAAACGTTTTTTCTGTTGTCTACTGCATTGAAAGAGGTGGAGAGAGCGGGAGGTGTAAGTCGGGGGGGGGGAGGTCAGGGAGACTGACACTTGAGTCTTCTCAGCACAGCTCGGGGGTCGCAACAGGGCGACGCTTGGGTTGAGAAAATGATGTTTCTGCTCTCATAAAAGAGTTACGGAGAAGAAAAGAGAGGAAAGCTCCCCCTCCCTCCCTCCCTCCATCTCTTCATCCTCCTCCTCTTCCCCCCTCGGTGTCACCTCTGGCCTCCTCCAACCCCCCACGCCATGTTTCAAAGTGTGGCCACATGAATGGCTCTATTGTTGACGGCTGAGAAAAAAGGGAAGGGGAGAGGGGGGAGAGAGTGGACAGCCAGAAAAGAGATGAGGGAGAGGAGAGGAAACAAGCAGCCACTCAGAGACAGAGACAGTGTCAGAGCAAAATGTGGACTAAAAAGAGAAGAGTAAAGGGAACACGTAACGCTGTGACTGAATGGGATGATTTATTTAGAGGTGGTCACAGACAAACTCTATAAAGTTGTTTATAAGTTCACCTCAATTCACTTCCCCCTCCTCTCTCCTGCACTGGAAGTGTGTTTCACAGCATCACAGCATGTTCGACTGAGATTTAGAAACTGTCCTGCACTTTCAGACTGGACGTGTAAAGTGGATTTAATACATCCAGTTACAGAAGAAAAACTGCTTGTGGGGGATTGTATATCCCCGTACTTGCTGTTTGAATGCAGTGCAGGTATGTTGACACTGTGAAAGAGTGAATCCTAAGATAAATGCCACTTTTCTTGCTCTCCCACATGATTAGATTGGGACATGTTTACAGTACACACACACACACACCTTGACTCACAAACACTAGGTTAACCGGGGTTAACTTGGCAAATCTGACACCATGAGCATGGAGCCTATCAGAAAATTGCGTTCTGTCGCAGGAATGTCCTTTAATTCACTAAAGTTTTGCCCTCCTCTTCCGAGTCATATTTGAAGGTCTCTTCCTCCTGTGGAGTGTTTTGTCTTTTCTGCTTGTTCACCACATTTCTTTGTTGTTGCTACATACCTTGCCTGACATGTTCAATATTGTTGTTCCACTCCCCTCTACGCTCTCTCTCACTTCACTGATTTCTCCCTCATTTCTTTCTTTCTTTTTTTGTGCAATGCACCTGCCCGGTGGCATTTTACCTTCACACTCATACCATCCTCTGTGTGTTTGCTCTGCCATTCTGCAATGCAGCTCGACTGTGACTCAGGGTACCATCAGATACACTCACAGAATGCGTCATGCAGGAAGCAAAAGGAGCTTGTTTTTATAAGAGTATAAGAGTGTGGGTGTGTCTGTTTGTGTGTCTGTGTGCGTGTGTCTTTCAGTGTTCATGTTTAGAGAAAACTAAACCTGAGTGTTTGGATGTGGGTGGATGTGTTTGGGCAAACCTTTTGTGTTTAGCAGAAGGGCATTTGTTTGGGCCCGTGCGTGTGTGTGTGTGTGTGTGTGCGTGTGCGTGTGTGTGTGTGTGTTGAATAGATTTTTTAGTTTTGCTACAGATGCCCCAGGAACCCCCACCATGTTTACAGTTCATACTCTATAAATGGTGTGAGTGCATGTGCTCGCCTGTCTGAAGCCCACAGGAAGGTGAAATATGTCTGTGTGTGTGTACGTGTTGAGTGAAGCTGAGTGCCTGCCTCTCCAGTCTAAGTATTGCCTGATAACCCCGAGTGACCCGGGTAATGAGAAGTGGAACAGTGGCTTCCCAGCAGGCCTCTGGGCCCGCCTCAGCTAAAGCTCCTCCGCCACTCAGTCTGCTTTCTCAAGTTCCCCTCCGGTGTACGCCGCCAGCCAACCACACCAACAGATAAATCTTACAACTCCATTTACAGCAGGTTTAAGGCTGTTAGCTCGCAGTGCTAAGAGGTAGATGTAGCCTGCATGGACGGGGGGGAAGATGTGGTCAGGAGGAAGCAGGTACAACAAAGGCGACTCATAAAATCCTTCTGTCTCTTCCTGTTAAGTCCTTTACAACCTGAAATTGTCCTTTATCACGTAATGTTGCTTTTTTAGAAAACAAGTGTGTTTCCAGCCATTTTACACATGAAAGAGACTCAGTTGACTTCTCATGGTTGGTGCTACACTGCCTATGAAAAGTGTCTTTTGTGGCTTTGGGGGGAGATTTCTAAAGTAAAGAACATGCTGATGTTACAGTGATGTCATTAGCTTACATCAGTTTGGGTTTGGAAAGCTTAATATTTGAATGGAAAGCCTGTGTTTAAGCTGTGGGAGTGGAGTTTTACAGATGCGGGGCGGTGAGGGTCTAACAAAAATGCTATAAAGTTCCTTTATGGGAAATGGAGTGTTTTTGGAGCTTGACCCACACCAAGAGAGTCGAGATATTTCAACCTCTTTTGCTTCAAATCTGACCGTTATGTCTCTCGCATGTCCCTAAGGAACATACGCTTACATTTCTGGAATAGCCCTTTAATGTGCACAAGTATAACTAATGAGAAGCAAAGCAAGTTGTTGTTATAACAATAAAAATCAACTTGGCCCCTTTCCTCACTCGCTAATATTGTAAGTAATTAATTGGTATGAATTTCAGCGGAAGCTGGAAAGAAATCATCTCTGATTTAGTCTATTTGGACAAGTGAAAGGGTAATTTGTTGCTAATGTGACATTAGTAGGATTTATTCCGTCTTTTTTTAACAGCACAGCGACGCAACATCATTCTGTGTTCATGCTTTGTGATCCTGTACTGTTTATTTTTTAATGGTCAAAGTCTGACAGCAGAACAGAGAGCATAATTAAGCAGGTTTGAGTGCTGTGACTCCCAAGTGTTCATGTGGATTTGTTGGAAACAGAAGCGGCGTCTGAGTCAGAGGTAACAGAAAATGGGCTTCTTAACATTACAGGCATTTGCTTCCTCCCACTTAAACATCAAAGTGTCTCTTAACATTCCTTGAGAAATGCTAACAGTCTAGAAAATCCAGCAAATCTACTCCTCCTTTTTATCTTTTACTATAAACACTTGCCCTAATTCTTTGTGTCAGTTGTTCCATTTATTCTAACCATATAGTATAGACATAAAGTCACTATCGGTGTGCGTAGACTACATTATGATTTCCCTCTGTTAGCCATGCATGGAGCATTAAAGTCATCATAGGCCTCAGGAGCTAAATTGATAACTCATAGTATTTGGCCTTATCAGCAAGAGATGGCCCTGTGCTGCGAGGGGGATGACAGAGTTTGAGTCGTTGGATGAGTGTATGCCCCTCTGACTGCTGTGTTTCATGTTCTCTGCTCTGGAGAGACCTCTGAAAGCTGTGCAGCCACAGTGCGCCCACAAGCCCTCTGCACTGCAACACAAAAAACACTTTTCATGTCAGCGTCTAACTGAATTTCGACCAATTGGGGCTTTTACTGATATGCAGAATGTATTAAATTTTTCATGTGAAATATTTCCTCAAAATCTGCTGCAGTGTTTACTCCGGGAAACATTAAGACCATGTTGTATCAAAGCTGTTCACCGAAAGCCATGGTTAAATTCTAATGACAATGATAATAAACTACATTCAAGCATATTTTTGTGGAATGTAGTCAAACTCTCTCTTCAGGCTGCAGGTTTCCCATGGATACCAGGTGTCAAAGCATCAGTTAGGCTATAAACAAACAGACGTCCCATCATTCATATCTGATGTGGATGACAGACATCAAAACAGCTCATTTGCAAACTAATTAACTGTACATACCTGAGATTTGGCATTGGCAGCTTCGTTCTGCTGATCGGCGGCGATAGTTGTCTGCCTGTTTCTTCAGATGGACATGCTTCAGTTCTCACCTCCAAATATTTAACGGCTACAGAAGAAGAAAATGAGTTCTGCACAAAGTAAAGAAGTAAAGTTTTGTTGTTTACTATATTTCACTGTACACATTGCAAGTCTCTTGATTTACTTGACTTTACATTTGTTGCTTTCTTTTGATTTGAATTCTGCGTAGCCTCAAAGAAGCTCCAGGCTTTTATTTGAATGACAATATTGCTCCCGTTCATCCACTGTGAGTGCCTGAAACTAGCTTTTGCATACGTTTCAATTCAGACATATTTTTGATCTTGTACATTTTGAACATGTATGTGTGGGGTAGTTGTGGTAGGTAGGAAAATGTTCTAATCAATGAAATATCTTTGGACTTGTGTTGGGGATCAACTGGTTGGTTGACTTTTCTTCTCCTCCACTTTTTGTACGTCGCTTTGGACAAAAGCGTCCGCTAAATGAACTGTAATGTAAAGTAATGGGGTCAACAGGCGATGAGATGCGTGAGATTGTGTGGAGTTGTTGTGCTCCTCTGTAAAGGCACCTGTTCCCAGTGAAGGAGAGAAAATGAGAATGAAGTCGCGGAAATAAGAGAGTTAAAGGATCCATCTGTTGCTCGTTCACTAGCAGGAACAGGTGGCTCTGAACTGGTTTACATTGCAGGAAGCAAAAGACTTTAATTAATGACTCTACGTCTCCTTTCTTTCCTTCTATTTTCTTACTTCTTCTGTTCTCCCTCCAGGTTCAGGGACGATAAGGGCTACGTTCTGTACCCTCAGATCGGGGACCGGCTGGACCTCATCTGCCCTCCGCTGGACACCATCAGGTCCACGCCAGAGTACGAGTTCTACAAGCTCTACCTCGTGTCGACGCGGGAACAGGCGGACCGCTGCGAGGTGAGCGGCCCCCCCAACATCGTGCTGACCTGCGACGAACCCATCCGCGAACGTCGCTTCACCATCAAGTTCCAGGAGTTCTCGCCCAACCTCTGGGGCCACGAATTCAAGAGCATGCACGACTACTTCATCATCGGTGAGTGGAGGAAGCAGAAGGAACACTGGAGATTAGGGGATGGTGTGTGTGTGTGTGTGTGTTTATGGGCGTGTGTGTTGAGCTTTATTGCAGTGTGTGGGGTGGGGGTGGGGGTGGTGGGGGGGGGGGGGGGGGGGGGGTTGTTATGATTGCATGGCTGATTTCTGATTGTGCCTGAATGTGTTTGTTTATTTCAGTGATGATGATGATGATGATGATGATGATGATGATGATGATTGGGCGGGTGTGTTTAGAGTAATTAGGTTTGAGAATGATGTGTGATCCGGTGGTCCACCGACGGATACAGTACAGAGTTTACACTGCAGGAAATTGACCAGATGAGCCTTTTGTTTTTCAGGATACTTTAGGTTATTTCTTCCACATCAGACCTTTGAATAGCTTTAATCATTTCACTTGTTCCACCTTTTGTGGGATTGAACACACAGAACACACAAAGGTATCTTTTATTTTTAAACAAAACAACCCAAAACTTTCCATTCTTATCATTTTTTGCAGTGTGTTCTTGAATTTGTCTTTCAATGCAACTTGTGTGGGGTTTTGTGTTCAGTGAAGTATGGTTACGTGTGTGTGTGTGTGTGTGTGTGTGTGTGTGTGTGTCTGTGTGTGTGTCATTGCTATGTCTTTGTCCTGCTCTGCTGCTGAGCTTGCCTCGGGCCTGTTTATTGTTACCGCCAGGCTCGCAGTGACCGCAAATGGCGAAGCGCAGTTTGTTTTGGTTTATCCAGAAGGTTTGTTTGGAGTTAGGCTGTGTGAAGACCTGATGAGGTCATCAAGGCCAGCCAGGCCAAGCGTTTGTATCGGACGGAGCAATCTGCAAGTAAAGGTTGCGTCAACCGAAACCTGTGGGTTGTTTTCAAATACAGACCAAGAGCCAAGAGCATTTAACGTTCACAATTGGAGCGACGCACGCAAACACACTCAAGTGCATGTATACACACACACTTGCACACCCACAAGTTTCCAATACAAACAGAAGCACTGTAAAAACACCCCAGGAGTGAGAGAGTGAGCAGTATAGACAAAGAGAGAGAGACCCTGTTGGATTCCCATAGCTCTCCTCCCACGCACCTGCAAGCTCCATTCACTCAGGTGTGCAAATGCTCTTTTCACTTTTCATCTTCGGGTAGAAAAAAAAAAACCTAACAACGATGGAACGAGTAGAGCCAGGAGGAGCAGGAAGCTGGGACAGAGATGGAGAGATGGACCGAGACAGAAAGAGACAAAGAGAATATAAGATCTCTCGAAAGTCTGTGAAGTCCCTCATGCCTCTTTGTGTTCTATATTTGTTCGCCGGTTTCAGGTGCGCTCGGTTATGCGCTATCAGTCCTCACACCCGGCGTGTTTGTGAAGAGAGGCACTGGGCATATTTCTCCTGCACCCTGCATTTTTATCAACATACAAGTATTTTTCTTAGATTAGATATGAGGAGGTGAGATAGCATGCAGTGGTGCAGTCAGTGTGTGTGCGTGTGTGTGTGTGTGTGTGTGTGTGTGTGTGTGTGTGTGTGTGTGTGTGTGTGTGTGTGTGTGTGTGTGTGTGTGTGTGTGTGTGTGTGTGTGTGTGTGTGTGTGTGTGTGTGTCGCATGGGTGCCCAGGGACCCAATGATACAGGAATTTTGGCATGATAAGTAATGGAGAAAATGAATGCAATCTTATACCCACTGATACCGGATTCGATGAGTGACAGATGTTGAACAGCCACATCAAACATGGCTGCATAAAACTGGCACACTGATAGATAAATGATCCATTTATGTTCAAGTACACACGTAAAGGTCGGGGTTTTGGATATCCTTTATGTCAGTGCTGTGAAATTACAGGTAAACATACCAGTTATGCACTATCAACACAGAATCTGTTGTTTTGGTGGATTGTTCCAGTTTGTTGCAGTCAGATATTCAAATTGAGCTGGGTTCAAATCTCTCGTACTGGTTACGTGTCAAACGCACCCGGTGGAAATGTGGCCCGCAGTCGCTGCTGTACCCACCGCTCCTCTGTACTCCCACCTGACAACTGAAGTGTCCAAAGATAGAAACACCTTTATCTCCACACACAGACCAGACTGATCGATTGACAGCTCCAGCCCGATCAATGACGGCTGCAACACAAGGTCACACACACACACACACACACAATTTGAAGAGACAGAGAGTTGGACAGGTGAAGAGACAGGGGAGTAGCTGATCATAGAGAGCATTTGGTACTGATAACTTATTGATAGCTTGCAGTGTGCAGATAGCTTGATCAGGTGCTCTAAATGCATAATCGTATTCAGTCTCTCACCAGAGCTTCTGTGTACTTAATGAGGCTGCTAGATAATTAATAATTGTTAATCCTACCGCTAATTTAGAACCACATGTCTGCAGTAGCTTGTGTGCGCTAACTGCTAATGAATACACTGTGGGCTGGTTCGTCCCTGAATTCAGTTACAGTAAATGTATATTTGTGCGTGTATGTATGCGCAAGCCTCAGGGAAATGGCATTTTAATTAACCTATAGCATGACGTGATTACATTCGCACACTGCAGGCACACACGGAAAGTGTATGTTTGGTGATGTGGAGCGGTTGGATGGTGGAACAGCAGGAGGAAACCGGGCAGTGGAGGTTAATTCCAAAGTTAAACCTATTACAGATTACCAGTAACTTGCTTAAAGTCCTCTGGGTAATCAGTTTGCTTCACAGTTTGCCACTGTGTTGAGTGGGGACTGATACTAAAAACACTTTTGGATTTTATTCCCACATCATCAACAAGTGGTATCATTGATCACTTGTAGAGATAATGCTGTTTGTGTCTTGAGGAAATTTAGCCAGCAATCTGGAAAAAATCCAAAGTTTCCTTAGTTTTTGCGGTCACTAATGCATCACAGATGCCACTGTTTTGTAATCAGATTACTCGAATTCCATTAAATGTAATTCTTTACTTCTGTATCCTGTGGAGAGGAGAGAGAGAGAGAGAGAGAGAGAGAGAGAGAGAGAGAGAGAGAGAGAGAGAGAGAGAGAGAGAGAGAGAGAGAGAGAGAGAGAGTGGGGCAATTGATTAGTCATACTCCCTGATTGATGTTTTTATTCATAATACGAGGTCAGAGTTTATGTAAACCCATTTCTCTGTCACACTCTCCCTCTCGCTCTCTCTCTCTCTCTCCCTCTCTCTCTCTCCTCTCTCTCTCTGGCTGTTTTGCCTGTCTCTCCCTCAGTCTCTCCACCCTTTTAGTTTCTCCGCTCTCCTACTTTCTTTCACCATTCAAATCCCACCACACACACACACACACACACACACACACACACACACACACACACACACACACACACACACACACACACACACACACACAGACATGCTCAGTACATCAACCCAAACCGCAGATCAAGCCTTTCACTGCTTTTAATGAATCCTTTGAAAGCAGGCGCCAGGGCCTTGTGAAACACACACTCCTTATATGTACACACACGCACACGCACACGCACACGCACACGCACACGCACACACACTCACAATCAGAGTGTATTCATGATGACGTGTTTTGTTAATGAGAACTGTGTGAGGAAACCATCGCCATGCAGCTGATCTGCAACTTAAAGGACAGCGTACACTTTGGAAGAAAAGAGTTGTCGTTAAACTGGTTCAGGATCAGATGATTTTTAAAGGGTCAGGTCACCGAAATAGCAAAAAGAGATAATCTTTCACTTACACGTTGCGCTAGCAAGCCATGCAGAAGGTTTTGATTTGATTTGCTGATGTATTGAGATATTTCCCTGCTGATACTTAAAAAGACAAATGTCCTTGTTTCTCTAATCCACAGATTTCACTGTAAAACGTTTTAAATCTGAAGAAATAGTCCCTATAAAACCTGATGACAAGGTGTATTGTTTTTGTTTGAAAAATTAAGAAAAATAAAAATGGCATATACGTGTTATTAAATTACGCTTTACATACTTTTCTGTAATTCTTTAACATAAATGATTTTGGACAGTTTATGGTCCAAAATGTCAAATAACTTCCACCATGCACTAAAATGAGCCAACATAACATTACAAGCAATAGGCCTGGCCAGCAGTCAAACCAATGTCTTTGCCTTTGGAGATTGAGTGATGGAAGTAATGACTAGAAAGATGTAGAGGCCGACTCACAACAAAGAGGAGAGATGGGGAGGGGGGGGGGGAAGGAATAAAGAAAAGTTAGAATACGTGTGTGCAGGGATGAAAGGGAAGGAAAAGGGGGGAAAGGGGAAGAAAAGAATAAGAAAGATAGATGGAAGAAGATGGCAACAGACAGAGACAGGTCTGTCACTGTGTGTGTGTCTGATGGGAATGGGATGTGAGTATCAGTTGACACACAGATCCAGCTTCTCATCTGCAGGGTGACACTGAAACAACGCGGCCACTTTCAATCACCGTTGCAGCTGACAGGGGAATGGGACACACACACGCACGCACTCATATATGTTTGAACACACACTTACATGCACACCAGCAGTGAATGATTGCAGGCTCACAGTCAACATACATATGACCTCATGTGTGAGTGACCTCTCTCTCTCTCTCTCTCTCGCTCTCGCTCACCTTCACGCACACACACGTCTCGAACCTTCCTTGATGCTCACACTAACATATGCATGCTCACATCGCCATACACAGGAGCTTTCTTATAAATATATGCACTCACACACACATTGGCATACAGGCGGGCTTGTGGTTGTAAACTGAAAATAGCTCACACACACACACACACACACACAAAGAGTGGTTGCAGTGAACTGGTCAGTCGCTGTGGGACTGCAGTGTTGTTGTTGTTGCATACTCAGACAGATGGCAGTGTGTACGCGAGAAGTGTGCATGGATAGAGGTATGAAATTGCCTACGCGG
The DNA here is from genome assembly GCF_900634415.1 of Cottoperca gobio. NCBI lineage: Eukaryota > Metazoa > Chordata > Actinopteri > Perciformes > Bovichtidae > Cottoperca > Cottoperca gobio. The sequence continues at coordinate 4,880,466 of NC_041372.1, read as the reverse complement.
CTAGCATGTGCACGTATGCATGTGCAGGATGAAGGTATTATTTTGTGTTTGTGTGGACATGAATGACTCCCAGTGGTGTGTTTAGGGTGCAGGGCCCCCGAGGCTTTGCACAGAGCCCAGTGCTTGTCGTTGCACAATAGCAGAGATAAACAATCCCCTGCTAATATGAATAATAGAAGAGCTGACAAGGGCCTGCACACCTAGAAAAATAAGTCTGCATGTTTGCATGTGTGGGTACATTTGAGAGTTTCGGGAGGAAAGTGAACAGTGTGCTGGTGTGTGTTTGTGTGTTTGTATACCATGTTGTCTGCAAACTTTATTTTCTCGCTCTTAGATTGGTATTGTTTACCTCTTGTCTGTTTATCTTTCTTTACCATCCATCTGTCTCTTTTCTACTTCTGTCTCATTTTGTGTGTGTGTGTGTTTGTTTGTGTGTGTGTTCTAATTGTTGGACAACACGGGGGCCGGCGCAGCGCGTGCAGACAGCAATGTTGAAGTGTTCAATAATGCAGAGGTACTCACTGGTTTATTTATCAGGGTTAAGCTGAAATAAATGACACAGAATCCAGATGGGGGAGAGGCAGGGAGGGCAGAGAGAGAGAGGGGGAGAAAGAGAGTGAGACACAGATGAAAGAGAGAGAAAGATGGGGAACATTAGTGAAACGGAGAGTGAAATAGAAGAGAGAGAAGAGACAATGGAGGAGAGGAAGCGGAGAGAAACGCTGCACTGCAGCCTAAATGAGCTGCACCTCTCCACCACTCTGCGTTAGTTTATGATTCCCCATGTGCATACGTGCGTGGCTGTCTGTCTGTGTGAGTGTGTTTAGTATGTTTGTGTGCGTACTTTGTTTGCGACTGCAGTGAGGAGAGCAAAAGAGTGAGAGATTGAAGGGAAGGCGGGGTGGAGGCAGCGATGAAAAGCAGTTGGGTGGAAGAGGTGGAGAATCCAGGGAATCTGTTAAATCTATATCTGCTGAATATTTGATCAAGTTTAAGCCCTCAGATTTGAGCCTTCAGCAAGGCTCTAAAGCAGCCACAGACACAGGGGAGAGAAGAGAGGAGCTGCAGGAAGGAGGGAGAAGAGAGGGTGAAGGAGGTAGAAACCAGATGACCACAGTGAGGGGCTTAGAGCAAGCGTAGGGGTTGTGCTATACAGAATAATCGCACTGAATTCTAAATGCACTATATATCCCATCTTTACTTGAGTCATAGATAAAGAGATAAACCTGAATACGTGTTAGGAAAGCGATCATACAGCTCGTTTAAACATAGAGAGTATATTACACTTCTTAATTCAATGTTGTTTAATGTCTTGAAACCCTTAAACAACATTCTGTGTGCACTCGCTCAAAGAAAGTCTCTGTTCTTTAACTCTTTTGATTACATTCATAATAGGATGTTTGGAGTTTACTGTCAAAGTGAATCTAAGTGATACGGAAACATATTTACATGCACAAGCATTATAAACATTTTGCTGTATGCATAAAAGACTTAAGATAAGAGTGCATTCATGTTTGGATATTTAAATGGTTCACACACACAGAGCATTGAGGCTCTGTGCTTTAACCAGACACCAGCTCAAGTAAGTAACCCTTCCACGACATATTATTGTGGCTGCTTGTTAAAGGTAGTTATTAGTTTTTTTTTTTTACCTCATCGTTGAGAAGGAACCAGAAGTCCCCCACAACGCCTCGTGCTAACTGGATTTCGTTATGAGCTTTTGCTTGGTAGATCTTCATCATAAGTCTCACACGATAAATCTTACCTGTAAAACGTAAATATAATAATAATAATGAACTTTATTTCCATAGCGCCTTTCAAACCCAGAGTTACAAGATGCTGGTCGAACATAGAGAGTGGTCGAACATAGAGAGACGAAACAAAATGCAAAAGAACACCAAAATATATACATAGTGAGTAAAGTGTGTGTCGGTGTGTTGTTGGTCCCGCGCCCGATGACGTCACGCTGAGCAAATTCTCTCCTGAACCTTTTACCTGTTCACTTTCTTCCGACCACCATGAATTTAACTGTACGCATTTTGACGCACAAGTAAAACTGTGTTAGACACTTTTTCAACTCCGAGTGTGTTAAGGCTTTCACATCTGTTGTGGCCCTCAGGGGACAGGCCTCAAGTTCGCTCCGAGCCAGCCTCTCGCAACTATTTTGAGGTGGACCTGCTTTTCTAGCCTGCAACACATTTCTCACACTCCACTAAACACATCAAATTCTCGAGCAAAACGCCTCCGTTAAACTCTCATGTGTGAAAATGGCCTCAAATAAAGTGGGAAATGGAATAGAATAGGCCAGCAGGGGTTTGGTGCAACGGATCCAACTAATTTCCCCTCTAGAGAAACGTTTATCTGCATCTCTCGATGGATAACAGGCAGTGGATAGTAGAAAAGATGACTCTATTTAAAAGGACAGCTTAAGTGTTTTAAATGATTAAGCGTTAGATTGCCCTGAGCTACCCCGTATGTATCTTCATTACATGCATGAGAATATGTACACACACTTAAATACAGTACAGAGCTCACTGTGACACCGCTGTGAAGAACATACTGTACTTTGACACCTATATCTTGGGATACAAATAAGGCCAAGGCATTTGTGGTAAGGAAATAATAAGGGAGAGGAGGGAGACGGGAGTGAGCTGATGTGAAGTGACACTGGAAGAGAGCGAGGGATATTTGGGAGAGGGGAAAAAAAGAAGGGAGAAGAGAAAGGGGAGAAAAAGGATGAAAAAAAGATGTGTGCTGAGTGTGAGTAAGAGAAAGTGACAGATCGCCTGGCCGATTTAGGTCAGCAATCAGAGCCACACTACTGTTTGTGAGATTGGCTGTGTGTGTGTGCGTGTGTTGGTATGTGTGAGATGTTTGTTGGGTGCTCATGTGTGTCTGTGTGGGTAGAGGGGGCATTTGTGGGTGTGTGCTTGCATGAGTGTCATGTTTTTGTGGACTGTGTAGTTTGTGAGAGTTTGTGTGTGATTGTGTGGTTGTGTTGGTGGGCAGGGGGTTGATTGCGTGAGTGAGTATGAATACGTCTCTCCTGTTAAAGGTCAGACAAGAAGAATCCGTCCCTAATTGGATTGGGCCTGGTTAACATTGTATTATTCATTTAACCTTCCTACACTGTCTGTCTCACATACACACACACACACACACACACACACACACACACACACATACATAGATACACAAACTTTTCTCGTTCCCCATCGCAGCTTGACAGACAAAGGCATCATTGTGCTGCTGCCTTCTGTTGAGGAGGCTTTTGCAAAAAGATGTGTTACCCAGCAATCAGACATGGGGGAGTTTAAAACAAGCGCACCTCTCAGCTGACCTCTGCCATCAGTAGAACGCATTAGCCTGCTAATATAGCTTTGATTTAGTGTCTAG